>NC_044383.1:133344882-133969882 GCF_006542625.1 Nomascus leucogenys | reverse complement strand
AATGTGTATTTTGTTTATGTAGGTTTCTGTTTTAAAATACCATTCTCACTGAGTTGCTCTGTAATACAAAGCAATATATCTGAAGAACAACTGCTGAAAGAATCAAACCTCACACACAGGTTGTTCTGATACTGTTATGTTGCGGTATTCACATTTTTTGTTTATAAATGTTAATTTTGCATGAAGTAAACAGATACGGTACCCCTAAAAACATATTCCATTTCAGTGTGAGTTATTACAGTGCTTTGGCTATAAACTGAAATGTAAGCAGATGAAAGCTTCCATGATGTTAAACCACTCTTTATTGTTACAAATGCAGGCATGTTTGGAATTCCAGTGCCAGGGAGGGTTCCAGCTTCATACAGCCAAGCCCTCCAGAGGAGAAATCTGCCAAAGCCCCTTTAACTACATGCCTGTAGGAATTTGTGCACTTAATTAAATGCACATACCAACTAGGTAATCAGCAGAGTCACTGTTTATTCACACACATGGCCCTGAATCACCAGATGGCATGCATTAGAGACCTACATTCCCTGATGGTGTGCTGCATCACAGAGAACACGCTAAACACAGGTAGGTATTGCCTCTAATACTGTGTATTGAAAATGAACAATACAGATACAGTATAAAGAAGAGGATAATCCTATACATACTAGTAACTTGGAGAAAAAAGTCTTTAAGATGTTTCAATCAGTAAACATTCAAGAAAGATGTTAGAGAAGTTGACCGAGCATCTGTTTTCAGGAGCCCTGAAAACATGTTATGGCATAATTGAATTAACCATACATCTTTTTTTTTTTTTGGAGATGGAGTCTCTCTCTGTTGCACAGGCTAAAGGGCAATGGCGCAATCTCGGTTCACTGCAACCTCTGCCTCTGGAGTTCAAGTGATTCTCCTGCCTCAGCCTCCCAACTAGCTGGGACTACAGGCATGCACCATCATGCCCGGCTAATTTTTGTATTTTTAGTAGAGATGGGGTTTCACCATATTGGCCAGGCTGGTCTTAACTCCTGACCTCAAGTGATCCACCTACCTTGGCCTCCCAAAGTACTGGGATTACAGGTGTGAGCTGCTGTGCCTGGCCTGCCATACACTTTTGAATCATAATTTGCCTTTGACCACAAGATGATGCAGCAGATACAGTTTTTGTGGTAAAGCAGAATACATGATACTTGCTGACACCGCAGAAATATTTCCTAGTAGACTTTTCAGGTCATAAAATTTTCCCAAGGTTAAAGTTCCTTCATGATAGAATAGTGGATTGTGCCAGAAAAGCTGCAATGCAGCCCACCTTTTCATTCACAAGTGGACTAAGTAAAAGCATACAGCAGGGCGCTGTGATGAACACGATTTAAGGTGGCTTCAACTCCTGGTGCTCATGCCCTGTGTGTGTGATTTCCTTCTAACTAGTAGAATATGGAAAAGGTGATTCCACCCCCTCGATTACATTATGTTATATAAAATCCCATCCTGCTGGCTCTGTCTCTCTTTCCCTCTCAGCTGCTGGCTTTGAAGAAGCAAGCTGCCATAATTCCTACTGTTGCAAAAAAAAAAAAAAAAAAAAAAAAAAGAATTCTGCCAATGACCTGGGAGAGTCATCTCTTGACACTGATATTCTCCTCCCACAAACATATATGCTGCTCCTAGCTATATACTTTACTCACAGAAAATCTTTCATAGCTCCCAAAATGGGTCATACTATCTAACCTCTGGGCTTTGCAGGTGCTGTTCTCTTTGCCTAAGACAGCTGCTGGCTGATTTCTATTCTCCTTTAGAATACAGCTCCGATAGTACTTCGCTAGGAAATCCTTCCGTGTTCTAAGACTGAGCTAGTTCCCTCCCAGGTGATCCCATAACATCATATTCTTACCACTATAGGAGTATGTCTTGGTCCAGATACTTTTGGTATTAATAGAATTCCATTTTAAACAAGGCAAGGCTAAAAAATAAAAAAAAAATGCTGGGGTATCTCATAGAACCTGAGGCAAAGTTGAACAGCTGTGCCTCTGGAAAGGTGGGAACCACTTTGTTGTCTGGGAAGCCATTGGAAAATGGAACTACCGATTGCTTGGTCTCTTTCTCTTCCTGTGTTGAGTCCTGAAGTCTCTTGCTACTATTTCTCCTCTACATCTCTTACATGTCTTCTCTCTCTGAAGGTCAGGTTGCACTGTTAGGCATCTCCATGGCAGGTGTGATAAATACATATTTTGTCTTTGTCCCTAGGTTTCTGGCATACAGCTTCCTAATGCCTTGGAATTTCTTGGGTGATAGGAATATCTTTTGTTTTAGAGGCAACTTTTGGTTGGTCCCTAGATAAAATGAGGATGGGTGCTGGCTGCCAGAAAGACCAAGACATGATTAAACGGTTGGAAGTTTTACCCAACCTTCCCTTCCACACCCACCCTCAACCTCCAGGGAGGGGAGGGGGCTAGAGACTAAGTCACCAGTGGCCAGTGATTTAATCAATCATTCCTACATAACAAAACCTCCACAAAACCCCTCAACAATGGGGTTCAGAGATCTTCGGGGCCAGTGAACACATGGAGGTGATGGGTAGGGGCTCAGAGAGCCCAGGGAAGCTTCCTGACCTTTGCCACATGCCCTGGGCATCTCTTCCAATTGGCTGCTTCTGGGTTGTATCCTTTATGATAAACTGATAATGGTAAGTAAAGTGTCCACCTGAGATCTGTGAGTGATTCTAGCAAGTTGTCAAAACTTAGGAGGGGGTTGTGGGAACCCCAGACTTTGCAACCAAGTTAGACAGAGTGTGGGTGCCCTAGTAACTTGATCCTAGTGACTGGCATCCACAGTGAGGGCAGTCTTGTGGAACTGAGCCCTTAACTTGTGGGGTTCATTGAGAACTGAATTATAAGACAACCAGTTGGAGTCCAGATAGTTGGATAATTGGTTGGTGTGAAGAAAAAACCCATGCATTTGGTATCCAAAGTGCTGAGAGTAAAAACAGTACATAGTATGTCAATGGCTCCTCCTCCACTGGCCCCATCTGCTACTCACCCAGTTTAAGCAACCCACTCTGATACGCTAGCACTTTATTTCTCAACTCTAATCCTAAAAGAAAGAGATTCTGACTCACCAATTGGAATACAGTGTCATCCTTGAAATAATCACTACAACTTGGAAACATAGTCCTGTATTTTAACATGGCTGCCAAGGCCTCCCCCTGTGGGTAGTGGGCTGTTCTCAGCCCAGGGAATGAGGATGGGTGCCGGCTGCCTGAAAGACCAGAGTGTCAGCTTATCACATCACATGGCAATTGTCTGCTTATTAGTCCATCTCTCCTACTAGTTTATAAACTCCATGAGTGTAGAGTTTGTACCATAACTTCCATTGAGCATCCTTTGTCTGATAGATTAGTAGCACAAAAGAGGTATTCACTAAATATCAGTTGAATAAATGAGGAGTATTATCTTTTTCATTCAATTAATATACTTTTAGTACTGTTGTCAGTAATAAGAGTTCTTTGATCTTTTAATGAAAGTATTAAACAAAAAAAAAGTTTCCCTCCATTGTCATCAAAACAGCTAGCTAGGGAACTGAGAAACTGAAGCTCTGCTTAGCACCGATTAGTGATGAATATAACTGACTCACTTCTCCCCATTACATACTCTCTGACAGAGATTAATCTCCTACTTTAAGCCAGTATCTCCTAGAAGTTGAACACAAGGCATAGGTTCATTGAAGACTCAATCACCTCTTGAATTACAAAGAAGTTTTACTTCATTGGAAGCTCTACTATTATTCATAAATGACTCAACTTAATCAACCATGAATTTTCTCACTGAAAAATTCCCAATTGTTAAAGTGTCTTAAAGAGCTTGAAGCACCAGACCCTGGAAAAGCTGTGTATGTTTGTATATACATATGTGATTTTTAAATCTTGATTTTTAAGGCAAGCACCTAAGTCTTAGGTAATTTGAACTTAAAAAAAGATATATGACATTATCAAATTTTCTTAAATCTATGGTGTGAATTAAAATTCTTATATAGATATTTGATACTTGCAGTCTTGCACTGAGGATAGTTTTAACCCTCTGGTTATTAAGAATTTCCCTTGATACTTTCCCAGGGGAAATTCCAAAGGCCATGTTGTCTGTAGTTTGAACCATTCCCCTGAAGTGTAATTCTTTTTCCTAGCGAGTCCTGCCTCATTATTGCAAAACAGCGATCAACAACTCCTGCTCCCAAGTCTAAGGAAAAAACATCTCTGTAAACCTTTTCCTGACAGATGAAGCTGTACTGCTAGGCCATCCTCAGCCTAGGAGGATTCTAAACAGATTGTCTATCTAAGCTGGTGACTTACTGGTCAACAAACTCCAATAAGCCTAGTCTAGGACACCTGCAGAGAGCCCTACTTTAAGGAATGGTTAGGCTTGTGCTGTTACAGATGACATAAGGGTGCCTTGTTAGAGGATCCAAATTTCCTTAGCTCTGGATGATTCCTGGACTATATCCCTTAGTCAGCAAGAACAAGGTTCCTCTTCTGGAATTTGGCCAATTAAATTTCAAAACAAAAAGAACTTAGAGGCTTTTTAAAGGCTTTAAATATTATAGCCTTCAATAACTCTTGACTATTCTTCGTCTGATAGGGTAAATGGCAGAGACAAATGTGGGTTGGTGGTATTATCTCAGTTGTTGAGGATTAGCTGTTGATTCCCAGGATTATATGACTAGTATTTCTATCTTCCAGGCATTATTCAGGTCCGTGGCAAGCGGATCCAATTTTTGTTGATACCATATATCTTTCCTCCTGCCCTCGTCCTCCCCTCAACACACACACTCACATTTACACAGTTCCTGTTCATGACCATGTCATCTGCTCTGAAGATCTGAATACCAAGATTGATGACGTGTCACATAAAGGTAATTTCCTAAGGCCCCAGGAATGTATTTTCCTCAATGAAAAATTTCCTGCAAACTTATTTTGGCATGAAAGCTGGCAATGCCAGATGGAAGATGAAGGGATAAATCAGAGGACAATGAATTTCCTTTCTACCCTGGAGGCCATTGGCATTTTCTTCTCTTTGCTTGTGATTCTGTTAGAAAATCATCTTATTCTTTTAATTTTAACCTTATGATGGTCGATGTAGTTTGGATATTTGTCCCCATCCAAATCTCATGTTGAGTTGTAATCCCCAGTATTGGAGGTGGGATCTGGTGGGAGGTGACTGGATCACGGGGGTAAATTTCTCATGAATGGTTTAGCACTATCCCCTTTGTGCTGTCCTCATGATAGTGAGTTTTCATAAGATCTGGTCATTTAAAAGTGTGTGATCCCTCCCCCCCGCCACCACTGCCCCTCGCTGCTCCTGCTCTCGCTATGTGATGTGCCTGCTCCCCCTTCACCTTCTGCCATGATTGTAAGCTTCCTGAGGCCTCCCCAGAAGCAGATGCTAGTGCTATGCTTTCTGTATAACCTGCAGAACAACCATGAGCCAATTAAACTCCTTTTCTTTTAAATTACCCAGTCGCAGGTATTTATTTATGGCAATGCAAGAATGGCCTAATACAAGGGTAATAGTCAGACCAGGGAGATTAACAGGCCGAGAAGAGTACAACATCCTAAGGGCCTTTGAGATGCTGCCTAGCATACCTCTAGGAAAGTTTTCTCTTCTCCATCTGTATCGAGAAACTACTGGTGACTGTGACTTTACTCTCTCTTGAACTCTCTCAGCATCAGTAGGGCTGACTCTCCTGGTGCCTGATTTTACAAGGACTGCTGGTTAGCAAGTTTGTGCAGCAATATAGGAAAGAAAGCTGGCTAAGGCTACCAAGGGATTTCTAAATTTAAACCTTATAAACTTTTGGCTCTCCCTCTCCACTCCTTCTAAATTCTTCAACTTTGTGGGAAAACTTGAGTTTAGCCCCAGAATTACTAATGTGGTCAACTGTAATTGGACAGGGTGTGACTCTGGCATAGAACCTGGTAGATAACTTAGCAGTTTGCTTTTCCCTGGCTTATAAAGGATAGTAAGTTCCACAGATCTAGGGAGATCTCGTCAAGCTCATGCAGTTGACATCACAGTTCATTCTAGAACTATATCTTTTTGGTTTCTCCCTTTTAAAATACAGTTTCATAAAAGGAGAATGGTTTTACATGCATTCTTTTTTTCTTAAAAAAACTTATTCATGATATTGAAATACTTAAAAATTCTGCTTTCATAGACATAGTACCAAGAGGCCAATTCGTATGATGTTAAGTGTGAATTATATTCTGTAGGACATCACCTTAACTATGAAATATGTTGGATTATGTTATTCCTTCTCTACTTTTGCTTCACATTACTAGTAATAGCTACAGTGTCAGAGGTAAAGTTGCCCATTAGTCATCTTTAAAACAGTAATCCATGAAGACTGGCCTATAATTTGGGTAGTGATGTAGCATCGCATCTATTAAAGGGATAATTTGGCATATGTATTATGTTTATTTTATAAGAGAATGAAGCAGTGTAGACCCAAGAGTTCACCATGTAGGTGTGTATGGCTTATGTCCTAAAATCTGACTTTTGCAGAGAAGTGGATCTCAGGTTATTTCCTCTTATGGAGGGAGACTAAAAATGAGAAGAGCCTCTCTTCGGCCCATATTCTTATTACACCTAATTGGCAATTGTCTTATTAGATACTAACCTCAATATAGTGGCTTGAATAGTGCCTCCCAAAAAGACATGTCCAAGTTTTAATCGCTGGTACTTGTGAATGTGACCTTATTTGGTAGTGTAGACTTTACAGATATAGTTAAGGATCTTGGGATGACATCATCCTGGATTTAGGGTGGGCCTAAACTCCAATGACTGCTGTCCATATAAGCGAAAGGAAAAATAGTTTTGAGACACACAGACACAGAAATACAGGAGGAAACCATGTGAAGATGGAGGTTGAGATTAGGGGGATGCGTCTATAAGCCAAGGAAAGCTGGAGCCACCAGAAGCCAGGATAAAGGCATGAAATGGATTTTCCCTCAGACCTTCCAGAAGGATTTTAGACTTCTGCCATCCTAAACTGTGAAAGGATAAATTTTATTTTGGTTTGAGCCACCAAGTTTGCGGTAATTTACCCTGAAAAATTAGCCTTAGGAAACAAATACATTCAGATGTTATTTGTCATCTCTGTTCCTGTTGGTTTTCAGTTCTACTTTTCATTTATTTTCCTACCACCACTTTCTTGAAGAAAGCTCTTTGCTTTATCTTTTAAGAAGTATTTACTGAGGACATTTTTTATGTCTTCATAATGACCTGACCACCTCTGCTCCCCTCTCTCTATGGTCCAGGACTCCTACCTGGGGCCCTTCAGGAGCTCCAATCTAGCAGTTTGGCTTTAGCTGGGCCTAACTGGGCACCTGGTTCTGTCTGTCCTCTCTTTTCCCCAGCCTGCTGCTAGGCTGGCTGTGGACACCCTTCACGTTAATGAGTGTTTCCAGCCATAGAGGCCTGGCCTATTTTATCAGGGAACAAGAACCCACTATGACTTGACCTTTTCAATACTATGTTGGACCAGAAAAGCTTGAAGTGGAGGCCTAAGCATAGCTGAGTTACTTTGTAGTCACTGAAAAAATATACTGCATGTACTTTTACAGAGGATGGAACAAGATTTCCCTGCAACACCAGTAGAGGAGAGACTCGGGGTCCCTGCACTCTAAAGTCTGCGTTTGACTCCCCTAACCACCGGGAGGTGGTTTTCAGCACCACCCAGCATATCGCTGTCTGAAAATCATCCAAGACCTTCCTATGCCTGCTGAGGCCCTATGAAGTATTCAGATCCTTAGACTGTCTCATCAATTTATCCTTGATGGGTCTAAGGTGGGTCTCATCACAGACCCACCTATGATGCAGAAACAGACCCCTGATCCCCAGGTCAAGTTGAAAAGGCTGGTGCTCACCCACGGGCATTGGATGGGCCTTGACCAAAGCCATTGCCCAGAGAGGGGCAGGGCTTTTTCTACTTCAGCAACATTTTGCATTTATGAATCCCCAATTTCTGGTATGAGGAATCCCTGCACAAAACTTCCTTTGAGACCAAGACACAATCCATGAACATTTATCAGAGCAAATATATTCAGTGCAAATTGAGGCCTGTCATAGCTGGTTTATCAAATGGAAATTTCAAATTTCAATCTACCTCCTCCCCTAACTCAGTACACTTTATCTCTCTTTCTGTTTTACTTTGAACTATAGCATTATCATCATAGGACAGACTACATAGAGTGATTATTTGTGTATTGTCTGTGTTCTCTAATCCATACATGAATTCCATGTAGGTGAAGAGTTTTGTTTGCTTTGTTAGTTGCTGTTACCCCAATACCCAGAAAAGTCCCTGGCATGTAGACAGCAATGAACAAGTATCTATTAAATTAACCATATGGATGATGAGGTCATAATATCTATTCAAGGCCAACCTTTTGTAGGAGGTGAGAAGCCCAGGAAACACACCAGGAAATATAAAAGACCTGCAGAGGGACTGCAGGGAGGAGGGAGAGGAATGGAATGGTAGCTGTTTGCAAGTAGTGGGCTCAAAAGGTGGACTAGACTGTGATGAAAGGGCACACAATCTCTCAGGACAACAAGCAAAAAGGCAGAGGAGTTCTCTGGGGTGGGCTGAAGCCCATACCACAGTCTCTTAACCCCTTTAAGCTTCATCTTCCTTCAAGGCCATATGATATCACTATGAAGATGTGCCCACTAGTACTGCAGTTTGAGAGATCTTGAGAGGCAGGCAGAAAACATACTGATCCAAGCTCAACTGCCAATACCTGGATGACAACACAAACCTACACAGAGCAAGACTGGGTCTATCTATTTCAACCTTTGCACAGGCCAGTCACGCTGGAGACACTTGCTGTATGTTTGCTAAATCACATTGCACATTACGAACCCGAATCAGTAAGGAGCAATGTCACAAATTTGTTTAATGTAGCTGCTGCCTTGGCATCCATGTTTAGGCCTGACACAAGTTGTATGAAACCTGAATGAGCTCTATGACCTTTGTCTCACAAGGAGGGAAGTTCAAACTTCCTCCCTTGTATGGTTGTTTGCAGTTTGGCCCACTTGTTCCTTATCTCACTGACTCAAAAGCTGACATATCCCACAGCTACTGACCACAATAAAACCTAATGGTCAACACCAGAATCATGTAAATATGTTTCCCCCTTCATGCACGTTTTCTTTAAACTAGCTGATCTACAATCCCCATGAGAGCCTAAGGGATAATGCCCATGGACCTCAGTATAGGCAGAATCTCACAGGTCCATAGGTTCTGTTTTGCTCCCTCTCTCTCTCAATCCTCTCTCACTTTCCCCTCCACTGGTTATGCTCCCTGCTGCCTCTGGACTTCCCATCAGTCCTCCCCTGCACCCCCTACCCCGTCACCCACCTGCTATTACCCCTTACCTCTCTGGGACTTGTGAGTAACAAATTTCTTCCATTTCATGCATTTTCGTTTCACCTTCTCACTGTGTCTCACCTGACACACACACCCGACCCAGTCAGGGGTATCCCACAGAATGATGATTTTTTGCTTATGACCACTCTCAAGAAAGACCTTGGAACCAAGTAAAATAAATGAAAGTGACAACATACAGTCAAATGTTGCTGAGTGTTTTCTGTTGTCAGAAGCATACAGTTATACCACATTTGGTACTTTACATAAAGATTCTAATTTTTTTCAAAGTTGTAATATAAACAGTTAAACACTTCTAGCTATGTGGGAAAATTCTCCTATTATAGAATGCCTTCTTTCCTAATCAGTGAAGGCAACAAAGGTTTGCAATGAAGTGTCTTACCTTTCCTCCTCCCCCACCAATATCTTTAAATGTAAAATGCTTATAATACAAGGATAAATATGTTTCCCACCAGACTCAGAGTGGGTGGGGAAACTATGCCTCATTATAGGATATATTTTATGGGGGGAAAGTAAATTAGAGGCTTATATTAGGACGTGCCCAGGGGCACACCCATGGCAATGACCTTTAAAGGGCAGTATTAAGTTACGTGACAGCATAACCAGCAAGTGAATGATCTCACTATGAAAGGTCACCTGCAACTTGAACAATATTTCCTATTTTGGCACATAATCTGGTACCTTTTGACACATTTCTCTTCCTCAGGATATGATTTTTGTGAAATAGACCCAATGCATTTTCTCTGCTTTGTAATGAATGTGTCCAATTTGTGCTCATGGTAATACAGATGCCTGTAAGCAGCCCTTGCTATTTTTGTTGTTTTTAATGCTAGATATTAAAAAGTGGCATTTGCATTACTCGAGGTTATTTTGAGATGTCACAGCACTTTAGATTGTTTGGAATCGAAAGGGACCTCTAAAACAACACCTCAGTCTAATTCAATCCTTTTACAAATGAAGACACAAAGCTGGGTAGGAATGAAGATACTTTGCCTGAGGTTATACAGCAAAGAAAGAGTAGAATTCCACCTCCTTATTCCCTAGCCTGCTCCAATTTCCACCCTAATACAAGCTCTACACGTTTGTCAGCAAACATTTAGAAGAGGGGATTAGCAGTACCCTATGTTGAAATTCCTGTGAAATTCCTTAATTGGGTGTCTCTCTTCAATAGTCCCACTGTCTCATATCTTCCTTCTACATTGTCACTTTCTCAATGGATTCCCAAGAACCTAACTTTGTTCCCCACGCAGATGCCATGAGGCATGTCTGACAGGTCACCGCTTTTGTGTCTAATCTGATTGCATGACTTTATGCTCAGAGTCTTTACTCATTGTTCTAATGTGTTGGATCATGAGCATAGCTTATCAAATCTCCTATCTATGATGATCATTGATGCTTCTCAATCTTCTGTTTTGTGATGGAATTTTATCCAAGCTATTGGAAAGGAGGAAGAAAATGTGCAAGCTGTCAAGTGGCTCTGCTCTTGGTCAAAGATCCTAAGTTAAACAGAAAGGCTATTATCAAGCTGGTTTAGGTCTTGCTTGCCATTTTCCTCATTGGAGATGCAAAAATTGATGAATCTTATGCCTCCTTTAATGTGTAGTTTAAAATACTGTTTTTACATAATCATCATGATTTTGCTACATAAATCAATTTACCGAAGTTCAAGAAAAGCACATCAGTCACCGAATGGTTATTCAGATAATGTTCAATAGGCAAACCCATTACCTTTCCATCAGTCAGCAGACTCTGCTTGAGTGTTTACCCTGAACACCAAAGCGAAGGGAAAATACTCTCTGTGGCTACTCAGCCATTTGTAAGTTCAGCTGTTGCAGGTGTGGTGTGCCTCATTTCCCCTAAGATTGAGCAACACCTTATTTTTATTCCCTTCTCCCAATACACACACACACACACACACACACACACACACACACACAATTCTGTAAGACCTGACACAGCTCTATTTTCAGTTCAAGGAAAGAGGGGAAGAGTTGGGAAGACAATAATTTTAGTATTTAGTATTTGCCTGAGTTAAAGTATTACCATTCACAGTGTTTGCTAGGAAAAGTAGAATACTCTTTGATGACTGCTAATGACGTAACTGCACACCACTTTGTGGGGTATCTGAGTACATTTAAGTCAGCTGACACTCCTGGGTCCTCCAAGCCATGGTTGAGCCTACTAGTTTGTGAGTCAGGTTCAAGATGATCGGCTGGAACCCACTGGCTTTCCCTCTCAGGATACCCTAGGACCCAGCTCTCTGAAAAGTCCCCTCTACCCTGATGTATTTTGTTGCAGGTCTTTGCTCTTGTCTATTTAATGCCTTTGTACTTCAGTTTGTTTATGTACAAAATAGCAATAATGCCTGTCTTATCTGGTTCCACAAATATGCCATATATAATGATAAAACAAGGAAACAGAAAAGTTCTTTTAGCATTCCAGAAGAAAGCGACTAATTTAATGCTATTATACAAGAAAATATTACATCACAACATTTCTCTACCCCTTTATATAAAATAGAAATGAAAGATAGATGTGGAAGATTTCTGTGAAAAACATTCAGAACTCAGGCAAAGTACTGCTTTAAGTATTTCATTCAAAAGTGCCAAGAAAAATACTATGCTTATTGAACTGTATATTTCTATGCAATATATCACTACAGCATTGCATATTTTTGATATGCAAATTTCTATGAAACCAAAGATGCCAACATCCTCCTCTGATTGCCACAGGCTTTTGTATAATACAGATAAATACATAGTAAAATTGCAATTCAAAGAAGAATGTTCTTATCGGAACGAACAGACTGGCAGCATGTTTCCTTGCTCTGCAGCACAACAAAAATTTTTATGACATTCTGTAAGTTAAATATGAATTTATTGATTTTTGCCACTTCTTGTTCAGAAATACATGGCATCAGAGAGAAATGCATTTGTCAATGTGATTTAAACAGCCCAATTATTAATTTCTAGAATGTCTATCTTGAAACCCAACTATGATACAGAGGGTCACTAGAGAATGACCCTTAGGGACAGGATTGTCAGGCAAAGCCTGAGTTTGGATCTGAGTCCTACTGGACTTAGGTTCTGCAAAAGAGAAGACAGAGATTATACTTCTACTAAACAATTTTGAAAAATGAGGGCATTTTAATGTAAATGCAAGATATATGTGCTGAAATATGTTTGAAGGAGAGAGCTGAATAAGGAGGGGATATTATTTTATTTGAGAAATAAGAGAATGAGCACATCCTATTTTTATCATAACCAACCCAGAGTTACATCCTCTGCATCATTTTCACCCCCACACATCATATTTTTAAAGGGTAAGAAAAAATAGGTGATTTATGATTATTATACTTTATCTCACAAAGAAAACTCTTTTGCACCGGGAAAGTCAAAACTTTTCTCCAAAAGCCTCTATTTATAATGTTCTTCTGTCATTCTTGTAGCAATGGGAGGCAATATGACCTCAGTTCAGAGATTCTTTAAGAAAACCAATCACTCCTGTGATGGTTAATATTAGCTGTCAACTTGACTGGATTGAGGATGCCTAGAGGGCTGGAATTGTTTCTGGGTGTGTCTGTGAGGGTGTTTCCGGAATAGACTGACATGTGAGTCAGTGGACTGAGAGAGGAAGACCTGCCCTCAGCGTGGGCGAGCACCATCCAATCGGCTGCAGGCACAGCTAGAACAAAGCAGGTCGAAGAAGGTGGACATTCAGCTTTCTTTTCTTTTTTTGCTCACACTCTCTTTCTCTCTTTTGTAGCAGTGCACCCTTTCCTCTTCCTGCCTTTGCACATCAGACTCCAGGGTCTTTGGCCTTTGGATTCTGGGACTTGCACCAGTGGCCTCTCAGGGGCTCTCAGGCCTCTGGCCTACATTGTCAGCTTCTCTAGTTTTGAGGCTTTCAGAATTGGACCAAGTCATGCCACTGCCTTCCCTAGGAGCCATGCTACCAACTTCTCTAGAAGCCATGCTTCTATCATTCTCCAGCTTATAGATGGACTATCGTGGTACTTTTTAATCCTCTGAGCCAATTCTCCCTAATAAATTCCCTTTCTTTATATATTATAGAAACACGTGTGTCAGGAAACCAATGTTTCCTATTGGTTCTGTCTCTCTGGAGAGACTGACTGAAAATCGGTATGAGGAGTGGCTATAAAGACACTTGAAAATGTGGAAGTGGCTTTGGAACTGGGTAACAGGCAAAGGTTGGAAGAGTTTCAGGGCTCAGAAGAAAGAGAGAAAGATGAAGGAAAGTTTGGAACTTCTTAGAGACTAGTTAAGTGTTGTAACCAAAATGCTGATAGAAATACAGATAGGAAAGGCCATGCAGACGAGGTATCAGATGGAAATGAGGAACTTATTGGGAACTGGAGCAAAGGTCGCTCTTATTAGGCATAGCAAAGTACTTGGTTGCTTTGTGTCCATGCACTAGAGTTGTGTGGATGGCTGAACTTAAGAGGGATAATCTAGGGTATATGATAGGAGACATTTCTAAGCAGCAAAAGGTCCATGACATTTAGTGGCCAGATGCCAGGGATGCTGCACAATCTACAGTATGTAGGAGGGTGCCATACAATAAAGGATTTTTCCTCACATACATTTTAAATGCTGTACCAGACATTTATGTAGGTGAAAACCGGTTTGTAATTACCTTAACCCAGAGTCAAACTATTTTAAACATAAATTATTTTTGGCTAATTTTTCAGCTACATTAAATTTTCCAGGAATTCAAGTACTGTGTGTATCAAGGGAGAGCCGTACTTTCCCCCCCAATGTTTTACCAAGATTTGTTCACCAATTCAGAAAATCCCATCAACAGTGATAATCCAGCAGCAGAATATAAGTTACCAACATAATGCAACTGCATCAGTCTGCATTTGTAGATGTCATTCTACATACAAGTGTGACCATCTGACATAATTATGCCCACCAGTGATGCCATGTCTAAGCATTACAGATTGCAATGCATATAATTTTATTATAATTTTTCCTTTCGTTTCTTCATTTTGATAAGTTTTAGTTTGCTTTTTAAAAATAGCATGTTAGTTATATCATTTATGAATTACATTTCAAGATGGGAAAGATAAAATTAGAAAATATTTATATTAAAACGGGGTGTTAGGTGTGATAGGGTTCAGACCTACTGGTGTAAATAAAATAGTGCATCAGGAGATTTGGTTTCCTGCTGTCTTGGTCAACCATTATGTGGTCTTAGAGAACTGATGTTATTTCCCTGTGTCCACTCAGTGGATAATTATGGGCTGAAGTATGTCTCTATAGCACCTTCTTATTTTAAATCTCGACTACCTGACTTTGACACTAGTTTAGGTTTGAGAATATTTAAACCCATTAAAAAAGCGAAGACAGCTGAACTTACTGGGCAAAGTAAGTATTTTGGAACTGGGACAGTGTGGTTCTTTGTGACACATATGTTGAATGCATTTGAGTGACTGCTCTAGTTAAAGACTACCATGAAAAACAACCCTCAGCAAATGCAAAAGAACCAAAATCATCCCAAATGCACTCTTGGACCACAACACAATAAAAATAGAAGTCAAGACTAAAAAAGCACTCAAAAACCACGTAATTATACGGAAATTAAACAACATGCTCCTGAATGACTTTCGGGTAAATAATGAAATTAAGGCAAAAATCAAGTAGTTATTTGAAACCAATGAGAACAAAGATACAACATGCCAGAATTTCTGGGACACAGCTAAGGCAGTGTTAAGAGGAAAATTCATAGCACTAAATGCCCACATCAAAAAGTTAGAAAGATCTAAAATTAACAACCTAACATTACAACTGGAAGAATTAGAGAAGCAAGAGGAAACCAACCCCAATGCTAGCAGAAAACAAGAAATAACCAAAATCAGAGCTGAACTGAAGGAAATTTAGATATGAAAAACCATTCAACATATCAATGAATCCAGGAGTGGTTGTTTGAAAAAATAATAAGATAGGCTACCAGCTAGACTAATAAAGGAGAAAAGAGAGAAGATCCAAATAAATACAAATAGAAATGACAAAGAAGATGTTACTACTGATGCCACAGAAATAAAAATAACTATCAGAAAGTACTACAAACACCTGTATGTGAAAAAACTAGAAAACCTAGAAGAGGTGGATAAATCCCTGGAGACATTCACCCTCCCAAGACTGAACCAAGAAGAAATTGATTCCCTGAACAGACCAATATGAGCTCTGTAATTGAATCAGTAATAACTAGCCTACCAACCAAAAACCAAAAAAGCCCAAGATCAGATGGATTCACAGTGGAATTCTACCAGATGTACAAAGAAGCACTGGTACCATTAATACTGAAGCTATTTCCTAAAACTGAGGACTCCTCCCCAACTCATTCTATGAGTCCAGCATCATTCTGATACCAAAACCTGGCAGAGACACAACCAAAAAAAGAAAACATCAGGCCAATATCCTTGATGAACATTGATGCAAAACTCCTCAACAAAATACTTGTAAATTGAATCCAGCAGCACATCAAAAAGTTTATCCACCACGATTAAGTAGGCTTCATCCCTGGGATGCAAGTTTGGTTTAACATGCACAAATTAATAAATGTGATTCATCACATAAAGAGAACTAAAGACAAAAACCACACAATTATGTCAATAGATACAGAAAAGGCTTTAGATAAAATCCAACATTTCTTCATGTTAAAAATTCTCAGTAAACTAGATATTGAAGGAACATACCTCAAAATAATAAGAGTCATCTATGACAGACCTACCACCAACATCATACTGAATGGGGAAAAGCTGTAAGCATTCCCCTTGCAAACTGGCACAAGACCAAGATGACCTCTCTCATCACTCCCACTCTACATTGCATTGGAAATCCTAGCCAGAGCAATCAGGAAAGACAAAGAAATACAGGCATCCAAGTAGGAAGAAAGGATGTCAAACTATCCCTGTTTGCAGATATCTATATGATTCAATATCTAGAAAACCCCATAGTCTCAGCTCAAAAGCTCCCTCAGCTAATAAACAGTTTCAGCAAAGTTTCAGTATACAAACTCATTGTGCAAAAATCATGAACGTTTCTATACATCAACAACAGCCAAGCCAAGAGCCAAATCAGGAACACACTCTCATTTACAATTGCCTCAGAAAGAATAAAATATCTAGGAATACAGCTAACCAGAGAAGCGAAAGATCTCTACAATTGGAATTACAAAACACTGCTCAAAGAAATCAGAGTTGATACAAACAAATGGAAAAACATTCCATGCCTATGGGTAGGAAGAATTAATATCATTAAAATGGCCATAATGCCCAAAGCAATTTACAGATTTAATACTATTCCTATCAAACTACCAATGGCATTCTTCGCAGAACTAGAAAAAACTATTTTAAAATTCATATGGAACAAAAAAAAGCCCAAATAACCAAGGCAATATTAAACAAAAAGAACAAAGCTTGAAGCATTACTTTACCTAACTTCAAACTATACTACAGGACTGCAGTAACCAAAACAGCTTGGTATTGGTACAAAAACAGACACATAGACCAATGGAACAGAATAAAGGGCCCAGAAATAAGGTCACCTATGACCATCTGATCTTCGACAAAGCTGACAAAAACAAGCAATGGCTACAGCACTATTCAATAAATGGTGCTGAAATAACTGGCTAGCCATATGCAGAAGATTGAAACTGGACCCCTTCCTTATACCATATAAAAAAATCAATCCCAGATGGATTAAAGACTTAAATGTAAAACCCAAACCATAAAAACCTGGAAGACAACCTAGGCAATGCCATCTTGGACATAGGAATGGGCAAAGATTTCATGAAGAAGACACCAAAAGCAATTGCAACAAAAGCCAAAATTGACAAATGGGATCTAATTAAACTTAAGAGCTTCTGCACAGCAAAAGAAACTATCAACAGAATAAATAGACAATCCAAAGAAGGGGAGAACATATTTTCAAACCATACATCTAACAAAAGTCTAATATCCAGCATCTATAAGGAACTTAAAAATTTACAAGAAAAAAAAACATTAAAAAGTGAGCCAAGGACATGAACAGACACTTTTCCAAAGAAGACATACATGTGCCCAACAAGCATATGAGAAAAAGCTCAATATTATGGATCATTAGAAAAATGCAAACCAAAACCACAAGGAGATACCATCTCACACCAGTCAGAATGGCTATTATTAAAAAATAAAAAAATAACAGATGCTGGTGAGGTTGTAGAGAAAAGAGAATGCTTATACACCATCAATAGGAGTGTAAATTAGCTCAACCATTGTGGAAAGCAGTGTGACAATTCTTCAGTGAGCTAAAAACAGAGCTGCCATTTGAACCAGTAATCCCATTACTGGGTATAAAGTCAGAGGCATATAAATCATTGTACTATAAAGACACATGCACATGAATGCTGATTGCACTACTATTAACAATAGCAAAAACATAGAATCAACCTAAGTGCCCATCGACAACAGATTGAATGAAGACAATGTGGTATATATATACCATGGAATACTATGCAGCCATAAAAAAGAACAAGATCATGTTTTTTGCAGGAACATGGATGGGCTGGAGGCCATTATCCTTAGCAAATTAATGCAGGAACAAAACCCAAATACTGCATTTTCTTACTTTATAAGTGGGAGCTAAATGATGAGATATTTCTAGTGAACACAAAGAAGGGAACAACAAACGCTGGGGCCTACTTGAGGGTGGAGGGTGGGAGGAGGAAGAGAGCAGAAAAAGCAACCATTGGGTACTAGGCTTAGTATCAGGGTGATGAAATAATTTGTACAACAAACCCACACAAGTTTACCTACATAACAAACCTGCACATGTACCCCTGAATCTTAAAAAAAAAAAAAAAGAATTTTCAGTCAGAATCCTGTGGAGGAATAATTGAACATATACATTCTTTGAACATCTTTCAAACATTGACTGTCCCTTAATATTACATAACTATTAAAATTTCAGAAGAGAATTTCAAAAATAGGGAATACTAATTGATTAGACAATAACCAGGATACTAGAACCCCTGAATTTAAAAAAAAATTCTATTCTTAATTTTCCATAGTTCCTATAACAAGTATTTATTACTTACATAGGAAAAGCCAACTTAGTTTGGGCTGCTGTAACAGAATGCCATAGACTTGTGGCTTAAACAACAGAAATGTATTTCTCACAGTTCTAGAGGCTGGAAGTCCAAGATCAAGGTGCTGGCTGACTCAGTTCCTGGGAAGGACCCTCTTTTTAACTTGCAGTTGGATTTATTCTTGCTGTATCCTCACATGGTGAAGACACACAGAGAGAGAGAGAGAGAGAGAGAGCAAGTTCTCTCATGTCTTTTTATAAGGGCACTAATTCTATTCATAAGGGCTCCACCCTCATGACCTAATTACCTACCAAAGGCCCCGTCTCCTAATACCATCACATTGAGGGTTAGAATTTCAATATATGAATTTTGCAGGAACATAAGGATTCAGTCCATGACACTAACTTTTTTCTCTGCCAAGTGGTATTTAATCAGAAAGTTTTATTTCAAAAATTTTTTGTTTAGAAATGTTTCATGCCTGAGTAAATACAAGACATTAAACTTAGCCTCTCTTAACAGTCAATCATGATGCCTCAAGGTCACAATTTTAAATTTTACATATCATCAAGAATTAAAGATCTGAAAGAAATAGGAGATGGGGTTGAAAGTATTTACCCCAGCTCTAGTTTCTGAAGTTGATTTTATTTATTTATTTATTTTTAACAATATTAAAATATCTATTCTCACAAGATCTATTTTAGTTTTGTTTGGTTATTTATATACATAATTTATGAATTTTGTTTTATGTTAGTTTGGTTTGGTTTATTTATATATTATTTTAGTTTTGTGGATTTGTTTTAGTTTTATTTGGTTTATTTATATATTGAACTTTCCTACTTCCTATGACTAGTGAATGCTAGAAAAAATAAGCTAGTTCAAGTTAATAAAGGATTTAGTTGACTGTCTTCATATGCCAACTTAGATTTAAAATTTAAAATTTTCAGATCAGGCTTATGTTCTGAAAAGCACATGGCACACACATGATTACAGGCCATAAATGTCAAATAATAGTAATATGAAGACTCTTTATAACTTGGTTAAATTACATTAAATTGAAATTTTATCTTCATTGCATCCTATAAGCCTACTTATTACTGTTGAATTGAAAATGTAGTTCAGTTACACTGTAGATTCTCTTACACTGTAGATTCTCTTAGGCATAAACCAAAGAGGCTACAGTGTTCCCCCTGCTAAACTAGTGTTTGCTATGATCAGTTTTAGTGAGAGTGAGTTCCCTAAGGTTCACCTCTCAGCATAAGGCTGAGTAAGCAAACTCTTTTCCCCCCATCTGCAGGGTCCCACTTCCCCACCCTATCCCTATATATACCAAAATTGCCATGAGGGCAGGAAGTAACCAAATAACACAGGTATATGGGGAAGGGAAGCAGGCAGCCATTGAACCTTTGACTCACCCCACTGGCAAGGAGCACAGATACCTCTTCTGCATCTCTGTTTTAGGTACCTAGCCAGTTCCTTAACCATTGAATAGAGAAGATTCCGTCAAACCTGA
Source organism: Nomascus leucogenys (assembly GCF_006542625.1). Taxonomy (NCBI): domain Eukaryota; kingdom Metazoa; phylum Chordata; class Mammalia; order Primates; family Hylobatidae; genus Nomascus; species Nomascus leucogenys. The sequence continues at coordinate 133,949,868 of NC_044383.1, read as the reverse complement.
CCTTCTTCCAGGTTCCTGCAAGCTAAAAGAAAGACTTGTGCAAGATGGGGTGTCTAGGCCTATATATGCCCAGCACCTTTGCTGGTGATAGCTGCCCCTTCCTGGGACGGGCATTCTTGAGGATTCTCCAGCCCCTCCCATCAGGGGCCCAGGTGTCATCTATACAGCATAAACCTAGAGATTTACTTTGAGCTATCAGACTTCAAGTACAATTCTGGAACCACATCGCGTACTGAAATAGAATACTACTATATAACTGGTTTTGTGAAAGCATCTTGACTAGTAATTAGCTCTACATCCAGGGTAGGTTTCTGAACCTCCCTCAACCAGTTTTCTCACCTGTAGAACATAATTAACATCTGCCTTAATTTACTGCTTTGAGACCAAAATCTAAACCAAAAGCACTTTGTAAATTGTGAAGTGCTAAATTAATGTCAAGTTATAGCATTAAAAAAATTCACCTAAGTGCACAGGACAACAGGACCTTGGCACATTCTCATTGATTCATTCAATATAATGGTGATAATTATTGGTTTTTTTATTGACAAGCCCATCATTGCCTAAAATTGATTGGCAATGATGTGGCATATATACATAGAAATAACTAAGCTCATGCTAAAATTCATGGACACACAAGTACAATACTAAAGATGATTTGTTCAGCATATCAAATATAGAATTAGAAATGCACTGTATTCAGATTTGCACTTGCTATAAACCCGCATTCTGGAGCTCCCTATTCGATCCAGTTTGTTTAACTTCACATGTTGTTTTCCTTTAGTTTCAACACCGGTGGGCCCCATAAAAAATGTTTGAGACAGACAGTAACCCCAGTTGCTTCTCTATTGGTTTGTTTGCATGTTGGAATTTTTTTTTATCATCGTTACTCTGTGATTTAACAGTAGGTGGCTAATGGAAATGTTATTCGCGGCAGTGGCAGACTAAATCAGTGGGAAGTGAGGGGGTGGAGGGGCAGAGTTGGGGGAAGGAAAGAAATGTGTTTACACTTGAAGATGTCACATGAAACAGCTGGAGCCCTGAGCCCTTGATGCTGGAACTGGCATTTTCTTTAAAGAACTCATCTCCATTATTACACACTCCTTCACACTTAGAAATCTATTAATTTACAATTAGTTGTATTGATTTTTTAGTAGATTTGTAATTTCTGTAATAATTTACAGAGTAGTACTGAAGAAATTAACTATGCCCCTTGGAAAGATAAGCATTACTGAAAAAATAGATCCCAGCACGAGTTATTGAACACATCATCGAATGTCTGGATTTTTAGCTTTAAATTCTGAATTAATTACAGCAGAACTGATTGGGGAATGCCACTTTACTATCCAAGAAATATCCTTCCTCATCTTATCTGCACTCACAATATTTTAGTAAGGATTCTAACCTGGAGATACATGTAAGAATATATTCTTTTTGATTTTTAGCGTAGAGGGGCAGATCCACCTTAAGATTTAAAACAAGAGAAATTTTTCCTAACAACCCACATACACCCGGAACTGTATTTTTCCCACATTACGAGATGTAACGATAATATTAGTCAGAAGAGCATGCAAACGCTTGTAACTGCTTTAAATTATTAAGTTCCCTTCAAAGTTCTAGTGAGTACTAGAACGTACCAGATACTGTCAGATCTGCTAATAAGCAGTGGAAATCGGTTTGCTCAGGGCATGGAGAGGGTAAAGTCTAGTGAGGGAAGCAGCAAGATGAAGAGACAATGTTGGCACAGTGTCCCGAGTGCCATGACAGAGACACACACGGGCGCTGGGGACTCAGAGCGGGACCTCAATCAAGTCAGGAGAATGGGTATACTGGAGAAGTGACCTAGGAGAAAGTGATTCTGTATCTAAAGCAAAAAAGAATTGAGTTGTTATGATGCTTGTAAGATCAAATGCAACTGAGTTTTTAAATTGTGTTTTCCATCGTGTGTTCCAGTATCATTTCAGGATAATTTCTGACTATTATATAAAATACTTCTATCCTTTGCTTGTGTTGTTTAACTTTGTATTGTTTTTCCCATAATGAAGTATTTTTCAAAATGATTCTCCCTTGAACAGTAAATGGTTATACGGAAATACTATGTTCTGAGATGAATACATCTGAGGTCTCAGTTCACTTTGGGTCAAAATATGACAGCCTCATGGGCAACAGGCCAGGGGGTGCTGGGCTCTGGCTTAAGAAATATCAGCTGGGTGGTTGCCCTCCAAAACAGAATCACCTTGATCCAACACTAACACCTCCCAATGCACGGAGGTTTGGGATAAGCAGGACTAACATCTGCAGCTTACACACAATTATTGTGTGGTCTTGGAAAAGTCCCCTGAGTCCATTCAATGGAAAATGATGGACTTAACTAGATAGACCTCTATTAGTACCTTCCAGTTTTAAACCTTAACTCCATGAGTTGACACTAGTGTAGTCATGAGACTATTTAACCCTTTTAAGAAGTGAAAACTGCCACACTAGCTGTGAGGGCTGGTGGCAGCACTAATCTCTCATAAGACTCCTACACAACAACTATTCTAATACGAACATGTTTCCTTGGCTCTTCTTTGGTAAGACTTACCTGTTTCTTCTTCTTCTGGTTTTGGTGTGTGTGTGTGTGTGTGTGTGTGTGTGTGTGTGTGTGTGTGTGTGTGTGTGTTTTATACTCTCTCTTTTGTTTTAAGAAACTGTTCTCTGGTATGGTGATTGAATCGATTTTATAAAGAACCACAGTCAGTGGTTTTCCCGTTTGATCGTAATTTCTTGCTAGCCCATCTTTTCTCAACTCTCAGTTCCGTGAGGACACTGGCTATTCAGCAGTATCTTATTCTAGACCAATGTCTGGTTCAGAATAGTTGCTTCAATAATAATGTAGTTAAGGAATGAATTAAAGAAATGTTGAAATGTCTAAGGGCCTGAATTCAGGCAAGTTAGGTTTGAGATTTTTAAGAATGTTTTGTGTTTTCCTCTATTTGTAAAATAATTGTAACAGAAATTAAAACACGGTGGATATTACAGCTATGGGTAATCAAAGAAGCATTTTAGTTCTAGAGAATTTTGTCCTATTTTATGTCATTATCTAGCATGTTACTCACCACCTACAGTGTTTTCGTATTGTTCCTGAAAAATAATTCTATTCAGAAACTCAAACTGAACACCATTGCCTGAACAGTAATGTCATGAAGCTAACTAGGCTTCTGAACCAAGTGTTCTTTGCTTATTGTCCTTATTATTACCAGCATCAGCTCTTTGGATGGATGGCTCCAGATCATTATTTTTTAAAAATTGAAGAAAATAGCTTGAGGTTTACAGTCTACAATTATTTGGTGTGAAATAGCGTATTATCAGAGTTCTGTAGAGGGACAGAACTAATAGGATAGATGTATAAATGAAGGGGAGTTTATTAAGGAGTGCTGACTCACATGATCACAAAGTGAAGTCCTACAATAGGCCATCTGCAAGCTGAGGAGCAAGGAAGCCAGTCTGAGTCCCAAAACCTCAAAAGTAGGGAAGCTGACAGTGCCGCCTTCAGTCTGTGGCCGAAGACCCAAGAGCCCCTGGCAAACAACTGGTGTAAGTCTAAGAGTCCAAAAGCTGAAGAACTTGGAGTCTGATGTTCGAGAGAAGGAAGCATACAGCACGGGAAAAAAATGAAGGCCAGAAGACTCAGCAAGTCAAGTCCTTCAACGCTCTTCTGCCTGCTTTATTCTAGCAGTGCTGGCAGTGGATTAGATGGTGCCCACCCAGATTGAGGGTGGGTCTGCCTTTTCCAGTCCACTGACTCAAATGTTAATCTCCTTTGGCAACACCCTCGCAGACACAATACTTTGCATCCTTCAATCCAATCAAGTTGATGCTCAACAGTAACCATCACAAATAGTTTGGCTAAAATGATTGTTAAGTTCAGTCAAAGGGATGATGAAAATTAAATCAAATTACAAGCACAGTGGTTGGTGTAAAAGGGATTTAGTAAAAACCACGTATAATTTTAAAATAAGCACTGGACAGGAGGCACTGAATTCTCAGTGTCTTTATGACATTCACTAACTGTGAGTCCTTACGAGGTCACGTTGCTTCCCTAGCCTCAAAGGAGGACAGATGTGATAATCTCTCAAATTTTTTCTAGCTATAAAGTTTTATGATTTTACATCCCTTGAATGATACTCACGAAGACAAGGAAGAAGAGAAAAGAAACATGAACCAACTTTAAAAGTCAAGACAAAACTCAAGTTCAAAAATGGGAATTGGTATTCCACATGTATTCAGACAATCAGTCAACATGGTCAGGTCTTCCAAAGGAAAAGTATTGTGGTTTTTTTCTCCCCAAAAAGCTTAAAGCAGGTATTTAACATGAAAGAGTGGCAACACATGAATATTCTGAATGCTAATACCAATGAATATTTGCTATGTTTCAGGGTCATGAATCTCATTCTCCTTGCACATCATAAATCAGTGGGGCCTGTTGAAGGTTACTGTCTTCTGGTGTTTGTTTCTGCCAGGCCCCGAAGAATTTAACTGCTAAGCATGGTTTCTCATTTCAAATATTAAAAAACATGACAGCCCACAAGTTATAACTCACTTTCTACCAGAACAAGTGAACCTCACCATGACAAAAAGATTTCTGTGATGAAGATGGTGGTAGCCTGGTTTCCCCATGTGAAGTCTCTAGATTTTTGATGGGGCAGAGGCTTGGCTCATACATTACCAATCAGTAACACGTGGTTTCTTAAAGTGCTGTGCCTTTTTTCAACCATCTCCTTGACCAATGAGTGACAAGTATGTAAACTACGCCATTTGCCAAGGGACAGATAAGGCACCCAAACTAAGTTACTCCCCATCCCTAGATTGGATTGTCCTCCTTATTTCAGCTCAGTTCTGGGCCCATGATATGTTAGCCATCTGGAGTTAGAAAACGCAATTCTTGTGGCTCATGCCTGTAATTCCAGCACTTTGGGAGGCTAAGGCAGGCAGATCATGAGGTCAGGAGATTGAGATCATCCTGGCTAACATGGTGAAACCCTGTCTCTACTAAAAATACAAAAAAATTAGCTGGGTATGGTGGCACATGCCTGTAGTCCCAGCTACTCGGGACTCGGGAGGCTGAGGCAGGAGAACTGCTTGAACCTGGGAGGTGGAGGTTGCAGTGAGCCGAGATCACACCACTGCACTTCAGCCTGGGCAACAGAGCGAGACTCTGTCTCAAAAAAAAAAAAAAAAACAAAGAATGCTTGTGATTTTTGCACATTGATTTTGTATCCTGAGACTTTCCTCAAGTTGCTTATCAGCTTAAGGTGATTTTGGGCTGACACGATGGGGTTTTCCAAATATACAATCATGTCATCTGCAAACAGGGACAATTTGACTTCCTCTTTTCCTAATTGAATATGCTTTATTTCTTTCTCCTGCCTGATTGCCCCAGCCAGAACTTCCAACACTATGTTGAATACGAGTGGTGAGAGAGGGCATCCCTGTCTTGTGCCAGTTTTCAAAGGGAATGCTTCCAGTTTTTGCCCATTCACAAGCATTCTTATACACCACTAACAGAAAAACAGAGAGCCAAATCGTGAGTGAACTCCCCATTCACAATTGCTTCAAAGAAAATAAAATATCTAGGAATCCAACTTACAACGGATGTGAAGGACCTCTTCAAGGAGAACTACAAACCACTGCTCAAAGAAATAAAAGAGGATACAAACAAATGGAAGAACATTCCATGCTCATGGATAGGAAGAATCAATATCATGAAAATGGCCATACTGCCCAAGGTAATTTATAGGTTCAATGCCATCCCCATCAAGCTACCAATGACTTTCTTCACAGAATTAGAAAAAACTACTTTAAAGTTCCTATGGAACCAAAAAAGAGCCCGCATTGCCGAGGCAATGCTAAGCCAAAAGAACAAAGCTGGAGGCATCACGCTACCTGACTTCAAACTATACTACAAGGCTACAGTAACCAAAACAGCATGGTACTGGTACCAAAACAGAGACATAGATCAATGGAACAGAACAAAGCCCTCAGAAATAATACCACACATCTACAACCATCTGATCTTTGACAAACCTGACAAAAACAAGCAATGGGGAAAGGATTCCCTATTTAACAAATGGTGCTGGGAAAACTGGCTAGCCATATGTAGAAAGCTGAAAATGGATCCCTTCCTTATATCTTATACAAAAATTAATTCAACATGGATTAAAGACTTAAATGTCAGAACTAAAACTACAAAAACCCTAGAAGAAAATCTAGGCAATACCATTCAGGACATAGGCATGGGCAAGGACTTCATGTCTAAAACACCAAAAGCAATGGCAACAAAAGCCAAAATTGACAAATGGAATCTAATGAAACTAAAGAGCTTCTGCACAGCAAAAGAAACTACCATCAGAGTGAACAGGCAACCTATAGAATGGGAGAAAATTTTTGCAATCTACTCATCTGACAAAGGGCTAATATCCAGAATCTACAAAGAACTCAAACAAATTTACAAGAAAAAAACAACCCCATCAAAAAGTGGGCAAAGGATATGAACAGACACTTCTGAAAAGAAGACATTTATGCAGCCAAAAGACACATGAAAAAATGCTCATCATCACTGGTCATCAGAGAAATGCAAATCAAAACCACAATGAGATACCATCTCACACCTGTTAGAATGGCCATCATTGAAAAGTCAGGAAACAACAGCTGCTGGAGAGGATGTGGAGAAATAGGAACACTTTTACACTGTTGGTGGGACTGTAAACTAGTTCAATGATTGTGGAAGTCAGTGTGGCGATTCCTCAGGGATCTAGCTAGAAATACCATTTGACCCAGCCATCCCATTACTGGGTATATACCCAAAGGATTATAAATCATGCTGCTATAAAGACACATGCACACGTATGTTTATTGCGGCACTATTCACAATAGCAAAGACTTGGAACCAACACAAATGTCCATCAATGATAGACGGATTAAGAAAATGTGGCACATATACACCACGGAATACTATGCAGCCATAAAAAAATGATGAGTTCATGTCCTTCGTAGGGACAAGGATGAAGCTGGAAACCATCATTCTCAGCAAACTGTCGCAAGGACAGCAAACCAAACACCGCATGTTCTAACTCATAGGTGGGAATTGAACAATGAGAACACTTGGACACAGGAAGGGGAACATCACACACTGGGGCCTGTTGTGGGGTGGGGGGAAGGGGGAGGGATAACATTAGGAGATATACCTAATGTAAATGACGAGTTAATGGGTGCAGCACACCAACATGGCACATGTATACATATGTAACAAACCCGCATGTTGTGCACATGTACCCTAGAACTTAAAGTATAATAATAAAAAATAAATTGCAGAAAATGCAATTCTTTCCTCTTGGAGCTTTCAGACTACTTTGAAAAAGAGAATCTTCACCAATAAAGCAGTTGAGGTAAAGATAACCTAAGTATGTTTAGATGTGAATGGAAAAGCTGTCATTTATTGAATGCATACTCTGTAGGGCCAGGCACTTTTCTAGTCACTTGATGCTCAATGTCTTATCCTCAAGAGAAGACAAGAAAGGTGATATTCTTGTTTCTCTAATAAGGAAACTAAAGATCAGAGAAATTAAGTAGAGTCCTAGGTTACACAACCAGTAGATGGTGGACCAGTATTCAAACTCATTTGTCTTTTTAAAAAAATGTTTTAAATGTTTTAATTGGACACAAGTTCAAATTTACAGAAAAATGGCAAAAACAAAGTCCACCTAACATTGACTTCATTTGCTTTATTATTGCAGACTCTGTTTTTCTATAAATACAGAAACTATGTATCATTATGTACTCAGAAGTATTGGAGGGTGTAACGTACGTCTTAGCCATTTCTCCTAAGTACTTCAGCATGTATTTCATGAGAATAGAGATGCTTTCTTACCTAACTACAGAAAAGCTATCAACTTCTGTATATTTAACATTGAAACAATACTTTTATCTAATCTACTGTCTATATTCCAATTTCATCAATTGACTCAATAATGTCCTTTACGGCATTTCTTTCCCCCACACTACAGGACCTAGTCTAGGGTCAGATATTGAGATTAGTGCTCATGTCTCTTTAGTCTCCTTTGATCTGGAACAGATTCTCAATATTTATTTTTTGCCTTTTATGGTATGTAAATTTCTGAAAATGAAGGCCTCCTGCTCCCATTTTTTATTTTAAAAAGTCCATGATTTTGCATTTGTCTGATGTTTTGTCATGTTTATCATTCTCATCCTGAATATTACAGGTGACATTATGTCTTTCTTACGATATTACATCTGAAGGCACAGGTCTCATTCATGGCAATAATTTTGATGACCTAGTTAAAGTGTGAAACTGATTACTCCACTATATAATTACTGTTTTTCCCCTTGCAACTAAAAAGCAGTCACTGGAGAGATAATGTAAGTCAATGCAAACATATTCCACACCAAAATTTTCCCCTACATTTAGCAATGCTTGATGATTTTTGCCTGATTCAACCTTCACTTTGATGGCTGCAAAAGGCTGACTCTCCAATTCAGCCCTTCTTCCACTCCGAGTTCACCGCAAGCAATAACCCTCCCTTTTCTGCCATTAAATTATCAATTTATTATTGACAGGAAGGCATGAATTTCTACTTTTTTCCAATTCTGTGTAATTAGTTACTATGATTCTTTTGCTACTCAAATTGTCCTAGCTCTGGTCAAAACAAATTCCTTAGTAGCTGACTTCAATGCCTTGTGGCTATCTTTTTGTTGTTGTTGTTGTCTGTTTTCTTTTAGCATCTCCTTCCTTCCTAACATGACAAAATCTCTAGCATTAGGGGTGCGCAATCTTTTGGCTTCCCTGGGCCACATTAGAAGGGAAGAACTGTCTCAGGCCATGCATAATATACACTAACACTAACGATAGCTGATGAGCTAAAAAAAAAAAAAAATAAAAAAAGTCGCAAAAACAATCTCATAATGTTTTAAGGAAGTTTATGAATTTGTGCTGGGCCTCATTCTAAGCCATCCTGGGCCACATGCGGCCTGTGGGTCGCAGGTTGGACAAGTTTGCTCTAGCCTCATCTTAACCAGGACCCCACTGCAATCACCCATTTTTCCAAGGAGCCCTGGTTCCTTTGAGCAAGGAATTGTATGAAAGACCAAGATCTGGATGCTGTGTATGCTCACTGCTCATGGGTGTCTTTCAGTGGTGAGTGAATTAGGAAGCACGCACATGTACTCACACATTTGCTTACACATACATACATGCACACACGTATGTATGTGAATGCATATATACACACACATGTGTGTGCATGTTTTTAAAGAGATAGTTCACATAAATACATCTAATTCAAGTCCATCCCCCACAACATTTCTTCTTATTTTCCCCATTTCATTTTTTGTTGTTGTTGTTTTGAGACAGAGTCTCACTCTGTCACCCAGGCTGGAGTGCAATGGTGTGATCTCAGCTCACTGCAACCTCTGCCTCCTGGGTTCAAGAGATTCTCCTGTCTCAGCCTCCGAAGTAGCTGGGATTACAGACATGTGCCACCACATCTGGCTCATTTTCATACTTTTAGAAGACACAGGGTTTCTCCATGTTGGCCTCCTGACCTCACGTGATCCACCCACCTCAGCCTCCCGAAGTGCTGGGATTACAGGTGTGAGCCACTGCCCCCAGCCCCCATTTCATATTTGTATGATTCTTCTTCCTCATGTATGTGTTTTATCAATCCTATAATACATTTAAAATTGTTTCAAAACTGCTTCACCCATGCCAATATTTGCTTGAAATTCTGCCCCTACCCCTATCTGCCCAATACTGAGGACAGGTAGTCAGATACAATGTTCCCAAATTACCTGAACTAGTTCTTCCTTTCTTTTTTTCGCATTTATTGTGGTTGGAATATTCATTTAAAATACAATCAGGTTGACTTGTTTCAATTTGCTTTCATTTTTAGGTTTTTAAAATCCTCCTAAGATTTAATTATATTTTTCCAATATGTACTTCCTTAGTTAACCTCAGTATTGAAAGGATAGAGAGTAATGCTTCCTAATGTGAAAACTGTACAAAAAGGTATACTTAGAAAAAAATTTCTCTTTACTGTATATTTTCCATCCTATTCTCTCTCACTCCTTGAGGATAACCAACTTCATTGCGTTCTGGATTATTTTTCTTGATTTTTTTTTTTTGTAAAATAAGCAAAGGTACATATATTTTAATAATTTCACTTATTTCTTATATAAAATATAGCCTTTTTTTGTATGTCACTGTTTTCCTTTAACACCTTATCCTCAAAATCACTGTATATCAGTTCCTGAAGATCATTCTCATACCATTTTTTTCCAGCTGCATAGTAATCCAGTGTATATACGTACCATAGGCCATTCAATCACTCTCTATGCTTGGACATTTAGATAGTTTCCAACATTGCAAAATTACAAATATTGCTGTAATGAATAACCTGTGCATATGTACTTTTGTATTGTTGGGGGTGTATGCTCAGAGTGAACTCCTAGAAGCTGGATTGCTAGATTGAAAGATAATGCCTAGATAGCTAGAAATGGACCTAAGATGATTTTTACCCTTTTATGCTCTATCTAATAGCTATTTAAGGTTAAGCAGCTTGTTCACTGGATTTGTCCTTGGCTCAAAGCAGACAATCAGGAACTGTGTGTTGGAGAGGGCCTCAGTTCCCTCAAAATAAAACCCTTATTTATAGCGGGCTGGACTGGATGATATTTAACACATCTTCCAATTATAAATGATTCATATGTTAGGGCTCCAGGCCTAGGTTCCTATCTACATAAACTGATTGCAAGAAATAGCTCCAATTCTCCACTCCTTCCTCTACTCACACTTTGCAGTTTTTCCCACTAAGAAGTGGAATCTTTTCCCCTACCCTTTGTATTGGACTGGCTTTGACCAACAGAATCTAGGAGAAGTAATGGTGCCTCACGTCCGAGTCTAGGCCTCATGGGCCTTGCATGCTTGCACACACTCTTTTGAGTTGTGAAAGAAAAACCTGTCCTAGCATGATGAATGGCTAGAGACATATGGTCTAGTTACAGCCATCACTCTTAGCCAGGCAATCACCAGACAGGTGAGTGAGGCCCTTCTAGATCTGGCAGGCCCCAACCAACCCAACAGCTGAGAGCTGATGCATGGCTAGTCTGTCTGGGATCAGCTGTATCTGGCCCAGAGCAGCTACTCAGCTGACCCACAGATTCATAAATAATAACACATGGTCATAATATTAGGACACTAAGTTTTTGGGTAGTTTCTAAAACAGCAGTAGATAACTGGTACAGCAAAGGCATGGCATTGTCTTAAAGGTAACTCTGTCCAGATCTCCTAGAATGTGCAAAAGGGTCATCTTGGTCAAAGGGAAAGGCATTTCTAAGAAAGACACTATTGGATTGAACAGGGAAAGGACTGGCCAGAGATCGCTAACATATTTTGCCCCACAGATGTCAGGAGTGTGGAGCAGGGGCCCTAAATTTGGATCCCAGTTTTGGCTTTGTAGCTCAGAGTCCCTGAGCTATGACATCTTCATGTATAAATGAGGAAGAGAAGCCGAATCTTCAGTTTCATTTCACTCTAACTTGCCAGCTGATGTGTTAACTTCATATGGTGGAGATCTAAAGTTTTGGTGAGTTAACCTGGGAATTCTGACTTTTGAAGGTAACGGAAGGCAGTAAGATAAGGAGGCAGGCAGGCAGTGTTTACCTCTGCTAAACAACTGTGTTGCTGCAGCAGTGATGTAGCTATCCAGCTAAGGTAGGGTCTAAAGGGAGCTTCCTTCTCATTCGCTATGAGTACTTTAAGGAAAATAGATCATAGAAAAACATTCCACAATGTTATCCCTTTGTAAGCATTTCTGTTCAGTTACATGCAGGCTTTTAAAAAATAATTTTGCCCAGAGGTAACAGGCTAAGTCGAGGATGAATAATATTCACCCACCTCAAAGGATCTCAAATAGTATTTGACAGAACATTCAATTCTCGAGAAAACACCACAAAGAGATGTATTCTATTCCTGAAAATGTGACTAGCATCAACAATTAGTACTGTCTGTCAAGAGATCAAACAAATCCAGGTTTTATTTGTATGCACTAGTGTGTTGAGGATCCTGATCATTGAAAACATCATTACAAAATATATTTGTAAAACTGCTATTTCTCCAAATAAAATATAACTAGTCATTAATTATATGTGATTTGTTGTATAGGTGGAAAAAAATCTTTCTTTCTTTTCTATTTTTTGAAAATAACATATAGACTGGCCAGTGCAAATTATCTGGCATGACACAGCTCCACTGTATTGTGTAAAAGTCGGAAAGATTCCAGATAATGGGCTCCTCTCATTCACAGCCTGGACACATATGGATCCGAGGTTTTTTGGGTCACTTTATAATAGTTCTCTTTAGATCAAACAACATGAGCCTTTCGACTAATTGCAGGGAGTTTTCCATGATCCCTGAGTCCTTTTGAGTGGCATTTTCTACCCAGCAACAGCAGGGTCACTAAAGAAATGGCTGAGAAGTAAGGAGACCACCGCTGCGCCCGGAGAGAGTGGCAGGCGGCAGCAGAGATGTAGTCCCAGTTCTCTCTTGCTCATTCTCTCCCTTCTCGCTTCTCTTGCCAACCCCTTTGCAAGTGAGAGTGGTGTGACGTCAGGAGGCATCTTCTCCCCGCAATACGCCACTTGCCAGGAGCCCTAGCACCTGGGTGGCCTGGGGGTGGGCAGGCAATGAGAACTGAGGGCCACCAGGGTACCATTCGCTTTGGTGAATAAACGATCCCTTCTATTTGAGGGGAATATCTGTCACTAAAATGGGCCAAGTGTGGTCATTGAGAACATTAAAAAAACCCTACTGATCATATTCTCTCTTACCAGACTGGGAAATGGTTCTTGAGGGACTAGATGATAATTTCCTGAAGTTCTATGAAAACTAAATTCTCTAAAACATCCTTTGCTTTCCCCCAAAATTGTCACCATACATCAAGACACTGGAGTGCTAAATGAGTTCAGATGGGGATAATGAAAGCCTCGTAACATCATGCTCTGGGTCCACACGAACACCTGACAAAGTTCCTCGGGTGTAACATGAACCGGCCTCGTCACTGTAGACTGAATGGGCATTCCTGGGAGGCCTGTGATTCAGCTCAGTGGTTAGCAAACTTTTTCTCTGAAGAGCCGGGTAGTAAATATTTTAGGCATAAGTTTTCTGTCACAGCGACTGAACCTTACCACTGCAGTGTGAAAGCAGTATGGACAATATGCAAACAAATGAGGACAGCTGTTCCACCCTAAAGCTCCAATCAAACTTTATTTACGAGGACAGATGGCACAAAAGAAAAGAAAGAAAGAAAGACAAAAGATGGATGGTCACAGTTTGCCAGTACCTGTTCCCCGTTCAAGCTCTTTTCCCATTTAATAATTACGTTTTATTTAATTTTCTTGACTCTCTCTTCTCCTGTGCCAAGTGGAGACGTTACCAGTTTCTTTACCCCACAGGTTTTCAGAGACTACCATGTAAACATTTTCAAAGGTGTGTAATACCATACAATGGGCTTTCATTATCAGTAAGGTCAACATTACTGACTTGAATTTAGTGTAGATTCTTCAAGGACTTTACTGTACAAAAGCAGCCTCCAAGATTCAAATAAACACATTCACAGATTGATGGTTCCTGCCCCCTCCACATCAAGGCCTAGTTTTTTTTTCAGTTTTTTTTTTTTTTTTTTTTTTTGTTGCAGGGTCTCCAGCCTAGGCTGGCATGTGGTGGCGCAAGCAAAGCTCACTGCAGCCTCAACCTCCCAGGCCCAAGTGATCCTCCTGCCTCAGCCTTCCAAGTAGCTAGGACTGCAGGTGCACACCACCATGCTGGCTAATTTTTAAATATTTTTTTGTAGAGACATGGTATCACTATGTTGCTCAGGTTGGTCTCAAACTCTTGGGCTCAAGTGATCCTCCCACCTTGGCCTCCCAAAGTGCTGGGATTATAGTAGTGAGTCACTGTGCCCATCCCAAGGCCTAGTTTAGATGGATGCCTATCTCAGGCTTAGCCTGCATCTGGTATTGAAATATACATTCATTCTTGGGGCTGCTTCAGTCATGTGAGGCAGTCATTACGGAAACCTATTTCTCATCCTCAGCACTAGGGTTTCAATTGGGTAAGCCAATCCCAAGATCCCTTCGATAAGCTCTCCTGTCAATGATCCATTTCCTAAAATTTTCTCCTATTGTTTCAGTGTCTTTCTCTGTTGGTTTCTCTCAAGCTGTATGCACATATGTGTATCTACATAAATCCACAAGAATATATATGCAACACACAGTTGTTCTCTTTCCCTCCTGCAAAGTGGTAAAAGCCCACACAGAGACCCAATGATCCAGCTCATGACAGACTCACTTAATGGACAATGAATCGGAAGAGGACAACAAAATCATACGCAGGCACCATGTTAGGTTAGGTTCACTACTTGAGTCTTGCCAGTGGGAAGAGAAGGCAATAAAAAGAACCCCATTTACTTCCACTGTCATAAAACCAGAGTTCACAAGCAGCATTTCGTGTAGCATGAGATGTCCACAGGCCCTGCATCCACACACACCCATCTTTGCATTCCTGTTCTGTTGGATTCTGGCCTTTGCCAGCCTCAGCACAGGACACGGAGCCCACCCTAGGACAAAATTTATTATCAGAAACTTTGAAACAAGTAGCTGCTAAATAGAGGTTCCACAATAGAGTGAAACTCAGCTGTCACCTGCTGCTCTGTTTTGCACTGCAAATGTAGGAATACAGAAACATTTTAAGCAGCTTAGGGGCAGAAATAATGGAAAACTAGTGATTTGGGTAATTTACATATTTATAGAGGCTGTGGAGATTTTAGTCAGGAAACAATGAAGAAAACAGAGTTGTCAATGATCAAATGCTGCCTGCCATGAAGAGCTAAAACCAGCAATTTACAGCTAAGCTCAGTTACACCTTCGAAATTACTGCAAAAAAAAAAAAAGGGAAAATAAAACCCAATAATACGCATTTTGGTTGAGGTTATCAGCTTTAAAACTCTATAAAATGAATGCACCTGAGCACGTAAGATTTCATACAGGTAAAAAAATATCATTACAGAGAATAATAGCACAACTGAAAAATGAACTGTGCACATGGATGATAAGGTTTCATGTGCTGCTCTCTTGGGAATATCTGCATTTTTATGGAAACAAAGGCCTCAGTCAAAGGAATAACTAAGAGTACAATCCAAGATATCACAGGCAGAGGAAAAGATCCCTCCCACCCCTGTGGGGTCCTGGCTGATGTCCTCACTGTGTCTCAGACCAGTGGTCATCTGCTGTTTGTAGGGTCTGTTTTCTCCACATTATTTGCTCCAAAAGATGAGTTAAACTTCCATATCACCTACCAAGCACAGTGCCCATGTGAACACAGAGATATTCCCAGGGTAGATATTAGGTTGGTGCAAAAGTAATTGCATCTTTGCCATTAAAATTAATGGCAAATTAAAAGTAATGGCAAAACTGCAATTGCTTTTGTACCAACCTAATAATATGGGGGACACTTTTCTTTCTTATCCTGTAACCTATGTGCAGATTTGATGTCCATTGCCCAGCATGGAAAAAGCAAGAAGGGAGGAGAGAATATTTACCGAGCTCTTGCTGTGTGACTTTGTCACAACAGCATTATGCCTCCCAAAGTGCTGGGATTACAGGCGTGAGCCACCGCATGAGCCACTGTACCCTGCCAGACTCAAGATCTTAAATGGGAAACCACCTCAATTGCAAGAGTGAAGATTACTTTAGACTACTGGGTTCTTCCAGATTGAAAGGGATTTGGGGACAAACTGAAGCTTCAGAGGTGTTATCATCTCCATTTAATATGAAAGAAAGCAGTTCAGGGAGTTCAGGGAACTCACCCATGAAACCACAAGGGGCAAGTGGTAACACTGGTAGGTGGTATCCAGGTCCCATTATCAATGTCACATTCATGGTGCTCTACAGGATGCCTCCCTTCAGATCTACAGACTGAGGCTGTGCTTTTTAGCAATGCATAGGTTACCATCAAGTTGTCCTACAAATCGATTTGCTAGTCACCAGGATTTGACTTTTATTTCTCTACATAATAGCATGAATTGAAGGTTTGTTAAGAGGATAAAAAATGGTGATTATAAAATCAGGAGAAGTGACTGTATCATACTAGCATTCTATCCTTTCAGGTCATTTGTACCAGATTCCATATAGCTCCCAACTTTGTCTTCCTGGACTTTGTGTTAATTAGTCACAGCTTTACAAGTTGACGTGCTAGTGCGTGGATAAATAAATACCTGAAGTAGGTTTTAACTGACTGATTGGCTGAATAACTAAATCATGATCATGTTTTTTCCTCTTGTTGTGAGACTGGGGGAGAGGTTGACAGCATCCAGATTGGGAAAGAAGGAAAAAGATGTAAGTAAAAGGCAAAGGGAAAGAAAAACGAACAATGGAGAGGTGGGTAGAGGTGGGTAGGGGGTGGGACACCACAAGTGAACATAACCTATCGATGCTGTGGGTGATGCTCACCCATTTCCCTGGTACAACAGCAGCGTGTGCCAAGGTTTGGGGGCAGAATGAGCCCGGGACGGAGGACAGGTGCTGTGAGTGTGGCACTGCCCAGGCTCTGAGCCTCATTTCTAGCTAGTTCACTTTAGTTGAATCAATTTTTTTCATCTGTTCAATTTTCTGTCTTTCTAAACACATGAAAGCAATAAAAGCCTGCTTCTCACAGTGCTGTTGAGTATCCTCCATGGGGGATACTGGCCCACAGGATCCTCCATAGGCCCATGCAAGTCTGTGTCTCCTAATGAGAGGGCTGGCTAACTCTGAAGACTGGAAAAATTCATGGAGACATCCAAGCAGAATTTTTCAAACCTCTCTTAATCATAAAGCGTCCTGCCCCATTTATTACCTACTTCCTACAAGTTCCAGCAACATTTAAAAGTAATTTTCAATGGAAAACCTAAAAAGGTACAACTAGGGGATTAGCCACAAGCCCAGAGGTGCCAAGCAGATTGATTTGATGAGGGTCTAGAGCTTCAATTTCCTCAAGGGTGGGCTAAAGCACTTGGTTGGACCCAGGATCTTTTTTTTTTTTTAGATGGAGTCTCACTCTGTTGCCCAGGCTGGAGTTCAATGGTGCAATCTCAGCTCACTGCAACCTCTGCCTCTGCCTCCCACGTTCAAGCAATTCTCCTGCCTCAGCCTCCTGAGTAGCTGGGACTACAGGCATGCACCACCACACCTGGTTAATTTTTGTATTTTTAGTAGAGATGCGGTTTCACCATCTTGGCTAGGCTAGACTCGAACTCCTGACCACAGGTGATCCGTCCACATCTGCCTCCAAAAGTGCTGGGATTACAGGTGTGAGCCACCGCATGAGCCACTGTACCCTGCCAGACCCGGGATCTTAAATGGGAAACCACTTCAATTGCAAGAGTGAAGATTACTTTAGACTACTGGGTTCTTCCAGATTGAAAGAGATTTGGGGACAAACTGAAGCTTCAGAGGAGGCCCTCTTCATTTATCCTCTGACTTTCTGTGAAGTCAGTGCCCAGTGTTGAGGCAAAAGGAAGATTAATCAGACTTCGGCAGACCTCAAGCATCAAAATGTTCTATAAAAGCAGAGGGAGGCAGCTACTGCACTGGCTATTACAAGAAAGTACCTTTGAAAAAACTATTTGTCAGGACAAAGCCATCTAAATCCTCAAGCTACAGCTCTCAGCCTAAAATAGTAAACTTAAAAATTATTTCAGCTGAAGTTAAGGTTACTCTCCTATGGAATGTCAAAAGAAATGTGTTACACAGACATTAGGAGAAAAACTTAAAACGCTACCGCAAGACTTCTCTGGAAGTGTGCATTGCATGTTGTTTGATCTATTCTTAAGGTAGTTTATGATTTTATATAAGCATGTAGACTTCTCCCACCTCACTGAGCACTGATTCCTGATATTCTACCAAAAATGACTTACAAATTATCCTACCCATGCCTCTTCCAGCAGCTGTCCCTGCTGACTAAGCATCAACAGGGAAAGGGCATTCTTCAAGAATAAATCACTGCTCCAGGCACTTGTCAATGGCCGTCACCAGATGGATTCTTTTCAGCCTTGGCCCTCTTCTTCCCTGAGTAATTTTAAGGGTGTTCTGTTGGCCAGAGACAGGATCTGTAGAATCTGGGGTGTAAAAGCCAGAAGGAAGGCATGACAGAGGCCACTGAGTCCAACCTTCTACTTTCACCCATGAAGAATGTAAGCCCAGTGGCAGAGAAGAAAGTTGGTATATCTTCAAAAGTGCAAGGTAAAAATTCACTGTAGTCTAATTTTCTGTCTGAGGCTGAGCTCCAGGCCCTGCCAATGTCACCAAAAGGCAGAAAAGAAGATAAAGGCCATCAAAATAGAGAAAAAAATATCAGCAAAAATTCAAGTAAAAATATCTATGGTGAAAAATCTTCAGAAATTATTTTTCCTTTTTTCTTCATTAAAAGCATTCTCAAATCTCAAACAATTTGGCACTGGGATGCTGTGTTACTATTTACATAAGAAATACTTGAGGACACAATTTATAATTTATAAACTGTCCAGGGCCACTAATTCAAAAAGCATTTTCTGAGATCTCACTGTAGGCCAGGTGCTGGGACAACAGGAAACAAGGCCCCACGCAGCCTTCAAATTGCTCACTGTCTAGTGGGTTTCAGAGCATGGAGCTTTGCAACATATCAAAACAACTACAAATCCCTTTGGCCCAATAAAAGGCAAGCCTCAGAGGATAGGAGTCTTTGGCATTTGATTGAGTATACTGGAAATTTATAAGAAAATTATCTTGTGGGCCCACACATTTTTAGAACTCATCTAAAAGTTGATATTTACCCTTCTTTGAAATCAATTAATTTTCTGGAGCTCCCTGGTGTATTTTATTCATGTGAAAATTAGATCCGTGGTTTTAAGTAGACCTAAGTTTTCATGTTCAACTGCACAATTTTATATATGATCAGTAAGTCATGAGTCACATACCAACACATTGACAGTGATTATAACTACGTGGTGAGATTAGAGGTGATTTTGTTTTTTTATTTTTGCCTATCCATATTTTCTAAAATTTCTAAACATTTGGAATAAAAAATAGGCATAGGCCAGGTGCAGTGGCTCATGCCTGTAATCCCAGCACTTTGGGAGGCCAAAGTGGGCAGGTCACCTGAGCTCAGGAGCTCGAGACCAGCCTGGCCAACATGGCAAATCCTGTTTATACTATAAATAACAAAAATTAGCCGGGCATGGTGGCATGTGCCTGTAATCCCAGCTACTCTGGAGGCTGAGGCAGGAGAATCACTTGAACCTGGAGGGAGGCGGAGGCTGAGCAGAGATTCTGCCACTGCACTCCAGCCTGGGTGACAGAGTGAGACTCTGTCTCAAAAGAAAAAAAAAGGCTGGGCGCGGTGGCTCATGCCTGTAATCCCAGCATTTTGGGAGGCCGAGGCGGGCAGATCACCTGAGGTCGGGAGTTCGAGACCAGCCTGACCAATGTGGAGAAACCCCGTCTCGACTAAAAATACAAAATCAGCTGGGTGTGGTGGCGCATTCCTGTAATCCCAGCTACTTAGGAGGCTGAGGCAGGAGAATTGCTTGAACTCAGAAGGCAGAGGTTGCAGTGAGCCGAGATCGCACCATTCCACTTCAACCTGGGCAACAAGAGTGAAACTCTGCCTCAAAAAAAAAAAAAAAAAAAAAAAAAGGCATACAGTCTAGTTTAAAACCATTATATCAGTTTTGAGTTATGTTCTAATGAAGAATATACACATATGAGTAATGTAAAAAATTGGACAAAACAGTAGAATTTCTTCCAAATTCAGAGTATCTGATGGGGAAAAGAGATCTCTCTGGTAAAGCTCGCAACCGGAAGTGGGAAAAGCAGTCAGAGTCCCAAGCTCCTTAGCTCAGCTTGCAGGGGCTGCAACTTGAGAAGTGGAAGATCAACCCAGGCAATCAAGTGTGAGGTGAGTCACTGACTTTTGTGACAAAGGAATCTGGCTTGGGGAAGAGAAATCGTGAGTATAAGTGTATGAGGGCAGGGCAAATGACTGTAACAAATAGACTCACACTGTAATGGTTCAAACACAATAGAATGTTTTTCTTTCTCACATAATCCAATCTGGGTGACTAGACTGACAGAGGCTCTGTTCCGTGAAGTTCTTCAGAGACCCAGGCTGGGCACTGGCTCTGCCATCTTCAACATGTGGCTTCCTCCTGTAGCTCTAGTCTAGCCATAGGACTAGAGCTAGAGTCCATGGGAAGAGGATACTGGAGCACATTTGGAAGCTTTTTGGCGCCAGGCTTGTAAGTTATACGTATCACTTTCATGCACATGCCAATGGGGAAAACTAGTCTCCTGGCTACGTAGGAGGCTGTTAAACGCAGCTGGACAGTCATAGATCCAGCTGCTATTAAAGAAGAGAGGAATCAATGTTAGTGAATAGCTGGCAGTTAGTGCCACAGAAGGATGAACCACAGGAATGAGACAGCTAGTAGAGATTGGTTAAGAGGCTTCTCCCGGAAGCAGAATGATAAACTACAATGTGGAGAATGTACAGCAACATTTCGTACAGTCTGCTTCATAGACAAAGAAATCTGGGGACTCCATACTCTAGGACCACCTTGGAAATTCACAATGCCTGTTAGAATATTAAGTGATCTTAGAAGCTTTTTTTTTTTTTTTTTTCCCAAGGTGGAGTGTCACTCTGTTGCCCAGGCTGGAGTGCAGTGGCGTGATCTCGGCTCACTGCAACCTCCACCTCCTGGGTTCAAGCAATTCTCCTGCCTCAGCCTCTCAAGTAGCTGGGACTACAGGCATGCGCCACCAAGCCCAGCTAATTTTTATATTTTTAGTAGAGACGGGGTTTCACCATGTTGGCCAGGAGAAAACTCCTGACCTCGTGATCCGCCCACCTCTGCCTCCTAAAGTGCTGGGATTACAAGCGTGAGCCACTGCACCCGGCTGATCTTAGAAGTTTTATAAAAAATAAATCTAATGTTTATAGAAATATCTGCTTAAGCTTCCTAGCATTATCCACACACACACAGCGAATCAGCTTCCATTTGTGGTCAGTCTACCATCTTGAAATGACTGCTGCTAGACGATGCCATTGGCCATGCATCACTTCTGAATCTGTACTGAACAGGCACACATTTAGCAAAAACATGCATTTCCTTAGTCCCAGTGTTACAATCAGAAGATGTTCAGGGTGTTAGAAATGGACTCGGATGAGTTTTTATTTTGTTCTATCTTTACCATAAAGAATAACCTTGAGGTAATCAATCAGATCAAAGTTTTATGTCTTCTTTCCCCATCCATATAATGAGGGCCAGGATATTGACCTAACTTGTAATGCACTTTACAAAATCAACATAAAGTTTTATATTAATGTGATTAATTAAATTAGCAATGAAATGACTAATAAGTAATTAGCCATGGAACAGTGACTCCACTATAATTGTACGCGTGAGGATTTGCTACCTCTCTTGAAGGCCTGACCTCATAGAGGAAATAATTAACACTACTCCTTACCTTTTGATATTAATAGATGGCCAAGGTTGTGGCTTTAAAAGATCTTTTCTGGCAAATGAATTCTTGGAAGGTGTGTAAAAACTGATGCCTTACGATGTAGCCAAAAAATATTTATTAAACACTTATTTTAAACTAGGTTTTATAGGAAATCCAAAAAGGAATTTTGCACTGTTTCTGACTTCAGAATATATAGGTGTGCACATAATTATGATAAAAATCAGAATTTGCTAAGAGGGCTGCAGGAAATTGCTTTTTAGGGTAGACTGGGAGAGGAACAGAAAAAGTTTCAAGAAGATGATAGTATTTAAGCCACTCTTTGAAGAATGATTAGAAACTCAATGGACAAAGTCAGGATGGTGAGTAAGAAACACAGGATCACAGGATATGTCTCACAATTAGAATCAATTAGAATTAAGAGAAGAATTAAATCTTCTATTAGCATTAATCATAGAGGTAGCTAGAAGGACACAGTCAACTCTTTAGAATGGCTTTCTCAAAGTGTGTGCAGATGATTTGTTTGGTGACAGGTTCATGTAGATTCTGAGAAAAAGTAAGGCTCCCATGGTCAAAAAATTAGTTGGAGAAATACTAGGTTAAATAAGGTTAACTCCATTTCATTACCATGTGTTACTGGGAGCACAAGGATATGCAAATGAGCTCTATGCATCCCTAAGAAGAAGATGCAGAACAAAGAATTTTTCAAAACTAAATCAAGGTCCAAACTTTCTCAGTGTAGTTTCATTCATATTATACCTTAGGGACAGTTAAAACCCTAACTGTATTTTATAATGTGGCTTTGATTCATAGCATTTTTGAATGCAACAAATGTGGTAAATGTCAAATGAACATAGTGTTAATAAGGGTTTAGAGCCATCTCTGAGGGATGTGTGGGGCCATTTGGACCAGGAATGATTGCTTTTTTTTCCCCCTTGATTGCCATACTATTCAAGGCTTAAACTGGAAAGCCACAATTACAAAAGCAATGTAAGATCAGAAAATATTCAGGCCCTATGTCATAAGAGGAGACTATTGATTTCTGAACTAGAAACAATATCTAAGCCAATGAAGAATGAGGAGAGACCGCCATTTTGGAAATAAAGAATATCATTAAGTATCATGTTAGGGCTGAGGGGCTGAGAATATTTAATAATTCAGAAGTTCATTTACTTGGTGGAAATTGAGGAAATGGAACAGGGATTACGGTAGGGGATTACTAATGGAGTGTAAGGAAATCAACACGAAGACATGAGTATGAAGGGTTGCTTAATAATATTCTACCTATGAAAATTCTACCTATAAACATGAAGTCTTAGCACTGCCTCCTAGTGCTGCCTATGGAATGAATGCTAAATAAGTGATTATATCGAAGCTTCCAATATTGTGGTCAAGTTTCTGATTCTTTTCCACTCTTTCAGATACAAACGCCTATCCTCATACTTTTAGTTCCAGAAAACTGGCAGATTTCTGACTACCCTGAGTATAATAGAAATGGCCACATCCAAATGTGAAAATGATCTACAAAGAAGTTATTTAATCCAGCATGGGAAAAAAACTACTTTAGAAAGGGCACATAGTCTTTTAACATATTACAACAAATGAATACAGAATGAACTTTAGGAAAGGAGAAGGTAACATTAGTTCTTATGTAACCATACCAAATTGTCATTCTGCAGTCTTCAAGAATGACAACTGATGAACTCTCTTATTTGTAAAAAATTACTTTCCACTTACATAATTGAGATAAATATGCTTTAAATAACCCTGTTTCAATTAACTCTCCTACTGTATAAACACATAGATGTGTATGGATGTATAAACCATAAATTAGCTAACATTTACCAAGTACGTTCTGTGGGCTAGGCATTATTCCCAATTCTTTATGTATCTTAACATATTTAATCCTTATAATATCTCTATAATACTGGTACTATCATTAGCCCATTTTACAGATGAAAAAATTGAGGCACAGAGATGTTAACTGACTTGCTCAGAGTGATACAGCTAGTAGTTGATGAAGCTGTGATGTGAACCCTAACCATCACACTCTTAAGCTTTTAATGCTATTTCTTCTATGTGCATACGAATATGCTTATTTAGAAAAATAAGGTTCTGAGCCCTTAGACCCTACCTAAGTATTCAAATAAACTTTGTTGTGATTCTAAAAAAATCCCTACCTTTTTGTTTTATAATAGAAAAAACGAGATAAGGCAAAACATTCATAATAACTACCCAAAGGACAGGCTAAAAGTTTATGCTTTTGAAAATCATAATGAAAACATGACAGGTGGCATTACATCTAATCTGGGGAGTCACCTGGCCTCCTCCTTCCTTAACTCTTCCAGCGATAGGTTGGCCTGCTGTGTTTGAATATGTGAGCTGCTTACATTCAAAGCGACACAGATAACTGGCACGATTAGTGACAGTGAAAAAACAGAGAGGGTTTCTGTTTTCCCAGAACTATCTAGGTAACCCTCCTGTGATTCTTCCTTCCTCCTCGGCAGGTGAGCTGCCGACCAAGCACCCATTAGCCTCCTGTCTCCTATCTCACTTGTGTCAGCATCACGGGCTGGGGCAGTCCTGCTCATTAGAGGGCTGGTTTTACTACCGCAGCACTGCTCATTATATGAATGACCTGTGTGTACACTTTTGTGTCTCCAGCAAAATGACGAAAGACAAAATAGGAGAACTGGCTTGTTTCCCAGTGAGCTCTTGCAAATTCCTTGCATGTTTCAGAGTGTATCATGGCTGATAAACCTTTATCAACTCAACATCGAGGAAATGATCATCATCTCTGCTTCATGTGAGCCATTTTGGTGTATGGAAGCGATGTGTCACAGCCTTCCCCCTCCTTTGGCCGATCCTCCACGGGTCCTGACAAGTTGGGAACGATCCTTGCTCTACGGCTGTTAAAATCATTCCCTAGTACAGAACTGTGCTGGTTCAAAAACAACAGGACATCCAGGGGCTGTAGATTAGGACTTAGTCTTCAAGACTTCATGGAGACTGGGTCTATCCTAAAAGAAATAAAGTCCAAACCCCGTCTCTACTAAAAATACAAAAAATTAGCCGGGCGTGGTGGTGGGCGCCTGTAGTCCCAGCTACTCGGAGAGGCTGAGGCAGGAGAATGGCGCGAACCCGGGAGGCGGAGCTTGCAGTGAGCCAAGATCTCGCCACTGCACTCCAGCCTGAGCGACAGAGCAGGGCTCCATCTCAAAAAAAAAAAAAAAAAAAAAAAAAAAAAAAAAAAAAGAAAGAAAGAAAGTCCAATGAAACTATCAGATAGATTCACATTTGCTTCACCAGTTTACCTTCTTGCTTCCCTTCTTCCTTCTCGCTCTGGGACTCCTTCACTGGCCTGCCTCCCTGGAGCTGGACAGTCTCTCCCTCAACTCATCCAAAACTTCTATCAGGGAAGGGGCCCAGATCAAAAATTTTACAACTTGGTATGAATAATTTACCTCTACCTAGAGTGTGAGCTCTTCTAACTAATTGTGGAATACAAGCCTATGGTCTGTGTAAATTAATTTCAACTATCAGGGAGGAAATAGGAGAGGCTTTTGTAAGGAAGAGCTTTCCCAGAAACCCTGAAATTATTCCATATACAAAGGTCACAACTCAAATGCCTACAGATGCCATTCCGGTAATGTGAATGAATAGAACAGGCTGGAGTAAGACAAGAGGGAGCGGGGAGGTCTGCTGCATGCTGGAGAGCTCATGCCTTCTCGAAGGATGCTACCACTGTAGTTATGCAAGAAAACTAACCTAGCTCTGCTAGATCGTCTATTTTTTCCATAGAAGTAGAAAAATATGTCATTTTCTGTGATTTCTTCTCATTTTTAAATTTTGGCAATCAATCAAAAATCTAAAAACCTTCTGTAGGCCTTAGAAAAACACACTGTGGGCCTGAGCTGTTTCCAGGAAATGCAGTTTGAGACCCTGACAATTATCTTCTCTCTAGCTGGTCCTTAGCCCCAAGCCCCACAACTCCTATGTATTTAGGTTAGGTATAGTGATAGTCCCAAATTGGATCTGGGTCCTGAGGCTGGTCATTAATATCTTGCATGAGGAAAATACTTTACAGTTTTCAATGCACTGTTAACACACATTATCTTTTTCTTTTTGAGACGGAGTCTTGCTCTGTTGCCCAGGCAGGAGTGCAGTGGCACAATCTCAGCTCACTGCAAGCTCCGCCTCCTGGGTTCAGGCCATTCTCCTGCCTCAGCCTCCTGAGTAGCTGGGACTACAGGTACCTGCCACCTCGCCCAGCTAATTTTTTGTATTTTTACTAGAGACGGGGTTTCACCGTGTTAGCCAGGATGGTTTCGACCTCCTAACCTCGTGATCTGCCCGCCTCGGCCTGCCAAAGTGCTGGGATTACAGGCTTTAGCCACCACACCCAGCCAACACACATTATCTTATTTGATTTTCACAATCATCAATCAGCATGCTCTTATAATTGGCTATAGGGTGATATATTATTATCTGCTTGATCATGATTATATATGTGTGTATATATATATAAGCACATGTATGTATATGTATGAATACATAAGTTACATATGATAATACTACGTGATTATATGCTATAATGTGATACAGCAAGGGTCTCCCGAAATTCTTAAAGGTAAACTACAGAAATTATATGCAATGAATAAGACCAGATTATTCAAAAAGAGGTCTTGGAGATAATATTTCCTGAGTCAGAAATTTAAAAAGCAAAACATTAGCTATATTCTAACCGTATAAAGAACTGAACATAACAGGATACTAATCTTTTGGTAGTGAGGTTGTTGGTGAGTCTGGTAAAGATGCTTGTGCAGGGAGGAAGTGCCCATCCAGGCACTTCAGGGAAAACCAGTTCTGACCTAAACACACAACCCAGCTTGTTCTGTCCTAGAGGGAGATAAATAAATGACTACCATAAATTGAACCCGTTGGCTTACTGGAGCCCAGAACCTGCTCTTGTGATTCACTGGTTGCTCACTGAGTAACCTTCTGATCATAATTTGGCATTTGATTTAGATTTTTTTTAAAAGGGAGTAGATGCATTGGCTGGGAGAAATGCGTATTGAGTCTTCTTGGCAGTCATATATCATGCTGTAAATTTATAAATTGGTAAGCTGGCATATAAGTCCAAGTCCCATGGACATGCTTAGCATTGGCCACTGAGGGAAGGGTCAGCTTCAAAGTTAGAGAAATTAAGATTTGGAGCCTGACAAGACAAATACCAGGCCCTCAGCTGTGATCCACTTGCCACGGTCAATGTCATCTTCCGAAGGATCCTGACAGCCTGCAGCTGGCATCCTACATTCTCCTTACCTGGTTACTTTTTTTTTCTTTTTCTTTTCTTTTTTTTTTAAGAAAAATCTCACTCTGTTGCCCTGGCTAGAGTGCAGTGGCCCGATCTCTGCTCTCTGCAACCTCTGCCTCCCGGCTTCAAGTGATTCTCCTGCCTCAGCCTCCCAAGTAGCTGTGATTATAGGTGTGTGACACCACGCCTGGCTATTTTTTGTATTTTTAGTAGAGACAGGGTTGCACCATGTTGGCCAGGCTGGTCTCAAACTCCTGACCTCAAGTGATCCACCTGCCTTGGCTTCCCAAAGTGCTGGGATTACAGGTGTGAGCCACTGCCCCTGGTCTGGCTATGTTTTTATAATCCAAATTCCCATTTGCTAGAGAAGAACTGAAGGCCCCCAGGAATGAGATGATTTGCCCCAAGCCTCACAACTAGTAAGCACATAGTTGAGCTGGGTCATGACCTTGATTGCTTCTGTGAGGCTGCTTCTCTTTCCACCACACCATGCTTTCCAGTCTTGCCCTGCTCTTACTGCTAGAAATGACCTTCATGCTCCAATCATTTTCCACAAATGTCTAAGTGCAGGAGCTGACCTGGCCCCACTCCTCCAAGACTGCTCTCCTTTGGGCAGTCCAGAGTAGTCCAGAGCTAAGGCTGGTGTTGCAGTTCAAGAAGGATCACCTGCTGTCACCCAGGATGCATTTCAACACATGCACAGTACAACCTAGCGGGTTATCTTTTCCCCTCTCTAGTTTGTGTCTAAACCTGCAAATGAATCTTGTGGTTAAGCATGTAAAGCTGGGGCTATAAGATTTTTTAAACAGCTTTATTGTGCTATAATTCACATGTCATAAACTTCACCCAATTAAAATATATATTTCAGTCATTTTTAGTATATTTAGAGTATAATCTAATCATCATACTTTCATTTTAGAACATTTTCTTTTAACCTCAAAAAGAAACCTCATTCCCAGTAGCAGTCACTTCCCCTCATCCCACCTCCAGACAACCATGGATGTACTTTCTGCCTCTACAGATTTGCTTTTTCTGAATATTTCATATAAATGGAATCATGCAATACATGGTCTTTTGTGACTGGCCTCGATTGCTGAGTGCAATTATTTTGAGGTTTGTCCATGCTCTGCAGGGGTCAATACTTCAATATTGGTGCTATGAAGACTTGGAGAATAATGATTATGGCCAAATCCCCAAACTGCACACTTTCACACTTTGCTGGTGATGCGTATTTTTTTTTTTTTTGGTTAATGTTCTTTTCTAAAATTCCAGTGAATTTTTTTTAAAGACTCCCACAGTATAATATTTCCACTCGAAGAATTTTTACTACTATCATTTTAATTTAAATAATATTGTTACTTTAAAAATTACAATCTGTTGCTCTTTCTGTTATTGGGTTAATATTTGCACATCCCGTCCCCACATCCACCTTTCCTCCCTGCTGGCCAGATCATGTGGCAAACCATCCTGCAGAGACCCTGGCTCCCTAACTGGACCACGTACCTCCTCTCCTTCCAGAGCTCTGAGATCAACCTATTTAGCACCATGGAAGCTTCCTTCAAGTCCACAGGCAGAATGAATTATCCTGTCTCTGAGCTCCCCCCACCCCAGCCTTGGCCCCAGCTCAGAGTCCAGCCCTTATCTCAGGGATTTCCAGTTGTTATTCTGAATGTCTCTGCAGTGATGCTGAGCTCCGTGAGGGCAGGAATCAGGCCTTGGCCATCTTATCCCTCACACGCCCCCACCCACCACACAATGTGCTCAACAGATGTGTTACAGATCAAATTGAATTAAAAGACAAGGACACTCATGTGACCTTTCTGGAAAATGCGGAAAGTAACAGGAAAATAGCAAAGTTCCCCAAAGGCCTCAGGTGCACTATCAGGACTACCAGGAGAACAATTCAATCACAGAGAGGTTCCATAAAACCTGAATAAAACATTTGAAGATAAAATAAGTTTGTGGAAGCTATGCCACATGCAACACACTCCCTCTTGCCTTCACTAATCAAATATTAGTGCTGAAGACCAGCTGTCTCTTTCAATGTCCCTGACTTTGGAGTCCTATATTCCAAAAATGGTCTTTGAAGACACAACATTTCCGGGTCCAGTTTCTTGGGAATAGCATGGCTTATCTGGTACAGTGTCTCTGTCTACAGGGGAAGGCTTTACCCACAACAAAATCTGATTGCTATAGGGATCTTATAGGCCACTTGATTTTCTAATGTGGCCGATGTCAAACCAGTCAGCCTCTTTCTTCCATCTTCTATCCCTATGTTGAAGTGCCATGTGCTTTTATGAGGATTTGGAGGTATAAGATTGGCAGCAAAGTCAAGGCAGTGTAATGGAATCAAGCCTTTCATTACTCTCATTTGCTCGGCTTTCAAGGATCTGAACAATGGCAGGAATAGAAAGGGAACAGTGGATGCCATCTGCGATGCTCTATCTTGGGCTCACCTCCTCGCCTTGGACAGTCTCCCTCACTCTGAATTCCTCTGGCAAATGTGTCAGCATCTGATGCTGCTTCCATTTTCATTCTCATATTTCACTCTGGGAGCCTGATACATGGCTAGACCTGACAAGAATAAATTTATAAGGATGCAAGCTACAGAAAGCCTTGAATATATTCCAGTTAAAGGTCTATGGGGGCAACAAAGAAATCATCGCTAACTCATTTTTGGAGCACTGTAACAAGGGCATTTTCCAGGGGAGAAAAATCATGTTTTATTGTCGCACTTGTAATGTTCATGGCTGTTAAGGACTTTGTCACCTCTAAATGACAATACATTAAAGATAGCATTTCAGCATCTGCAAGAAAAGGCAGGGCCAGTGCTTAGAGCTGGCCTGGGCTCCTCCTAAGCTGCACTTTTCACCAAATAAAATCGATGCCTATATATCTTGATGTTAGAATTAGGCTATTGGTTTTTAACTAATCAAGCTTTGTAGCAATTCTTTCCCGCAGAATAATTTTTATTAATGAGAGGTGAGATGAGAAAACTCCACTTTGCCTTGAGCAAATCTGATATGCTAATACTTCCTATTACCGAAATGCTAATGAATCAAAATTTAATCCTCAAATAGACAGAAAGGAGCAGAGTTTAGAATCATGACTTAGATGTGAATTCCTTTTCTGCCACTTGTGGGAGAGGTAGTTTCCAAAAAATGAGCCTCAGTTATTTCATTGGTAAAATGGGCTTTTCTTGAGTATCAAGTGAGATCGTACATGTATCTTGTATATAGTAAAACACACTAAAAATATAAATTCTATGCAAATAGAACAACTGTCTGCATGAGTGCATATGAATATTCACGTCCTCAGAGATAAATGGGGTCTGTTTCTGCTGTGTTTAATATGGGATTTCCTAAAGAATTGCTTAAGAGGGGGTATAAATACTGCTTAGCAAAAATGTTTTCCCCCAGTAGGTCTCGCGGATACACTGCTGGCATCATTGAACAGCAGCATCAGGACAAGTCTCAGAACTGTATCATTAGGAACTGGGCAGATTGGGAACTTATTTTTCTGGGTGACCTACAGAGTCAGTATTAAAAATGTGGCATTAGGCTGGATGTGGTAGCTCACAACTGTAATCCCAGCACTTTGGGAGGCCAATGCAGGTGGATCACAAGGTCAGGAGATGGAAACCATCCTGGCCAACATGGTGAAACCCCGCCTCTAGCAAAAATGCAAACATTAGCTGGGTGTGGTGGCGTGCGCCTGTAGTCCCAGCTACTCAGGAGGCTGAGGCAGGAGAATCACTTGAACCTGGGGGGCAGAGGTTGTAGTGAGCGGAAGTCGCATCACTGCACTCCAGCCTGGAGACAGAATGAGACTCCATCTCCAAAAAAAAAAAAAAAAAAAAAAAAAATGTGGCATTAGACACATGGAAAAGAGCACAGAAATCCCCTAAAAGATGATGAATTAAATAAAGTATATTTGTGTCATGGAATACTATGCAGCCTATGAAATGACGTTTTAGAAGAATCTTGCATGACATGGAGAAATAGTCATGATACATATTATGAAAAATGAGTAGGCTATTAAACAAAAATGTATATATTCATTTTATCTAAACCTGTCTATGCAAACATACAACTAGAGAAAAGACCAGAAAGAAATACACCAAAATTACCTCCATATGAGTACAAAAATGGGATAAGGTCTATTTAAGAACTGCTCATCTTTTAAAGATAAATTTTAGATGACTATAAAATTAATATGAACAGCAATTTTATCTTGCATGCTAAAAACAAATAAATGCACTCATAAGCTGCTGAATAGACAAAGTATCAGTACAGAACAGATCAAGCAATAGTGTCAATAGATCCTGTGCTGCTTAGAACTAACCTGGTGGAAGCTACCACATTTTGAGAAAAAGATTGAAAAAAATGGAGTTTATTCAGCAAAGGAAGATCAACAGCCATCTTCTTGCTAAGTGTTTCCCACCTAGCAGGCCATTTAATCCTTACCACAATCCTGTGCATTACATTCTTGTATTTTACTATGGTTTTTGTATTTCTATGTAATAATAACCAAGAGGTGGTGGAATGTAGAGTGCTTAAGACCATGAGCTTGGGAGTCAGATTCTGGCTTCAAATTCTGGGTCCATATCTTACTAAATGACTTTGGGCAAATGATGTACTCCTCTAATCCTCCATTTCCTCATAAGTAAAATGGGGATAATAATACCCATGAGTATAAGAGTTTTTTTTTTTGAGACAGAGTTTTGCTCTTGTTGCCCAGGCTGGAGTGCAATAGCACGATCTCGGCTCACTGCAACCTCCACCTCCCAGGTTCAAGCAATTCTCCTGTCTCAGCTGGGACTACAGGCATGCACCACCACGCCCGGCTAAGTTTTTGTATTTTTAGTAGAGACAGGGTTTCACCGTGTTGGTCAGGCTGGTCTTGAACTCTTGACCTCAGGCAATCTATCCATCTCGGCCTCCCAAAGTGCTGAGATTACAGGCATAAACCACCACACCTGGCCTATACTGAATAGTTTTAAAATGTTAGTTTTTATTATTCAAAAAGTACCAGTAATTGAAGAGACCTACAGTTATTATTATTTTTTTAAATGAAGAGATGAGTATTATAGTTGTGGCAATAGATTCTGGGCAGAACCTAAACCTAATCTGAAGGAATTTCAAAATGCAGTAGCAGATGGTGATGTCTCTAGGATTAACCCCCTCTGCTGTGTATTAAGGAGCTGTCTTTCCCATCCCATCTCTTATTCCAAGTTCTCTGAATATTTGCTTTTTAGTTAATTAGCAACTGGAGCCGTTCACTAAGGATTAAGTATTACGTGTGAGAGATGGGGAAAAGATGTAATTCAAGGAGGGAACCAAGACAGGGCCTACAGGGCAGCAGAAGTGGAGATATAACACTTAGATGTACAGATCACTAACCGGAATTTTGTCAGTACAGACAGAATTACCCAGGGAGTTTAATTCATATCAAATAAAATAATGAGGGATTGGTTTATAAACCAAAATGGTAATTCATTTGCAATGCATACTACAATTACCTCTAGAAAGTAAAGCAAGAAATTCATAATCAGTGAATAATATCCCTGATAGGGCAGCCAATTTTTACATTCAGAAGTTTGAATTCTGAAAATAGACCAAGAATGAAGGAGGTATAGCCATGAAGGCATTTTCTCTGTCGAGGTCACTGCTGTATTTCCAGAATCTCCACTAGAGCAATGCCTGACACAGTAACTGCTCAATAAATTGTTGATGAATAAAAGGATGAAAGAAGAAAGGAAAGAAGGAGGCAAGAAGGGAGACAGGAAGAGAGGGACGGTTTCAGGAACTAGTATTTGCAACCCAGGAGAGCCTGACTGATCCAGCATTGTCAGCCTAAGGCTAGTCATGCAACGTGACTGGACACGGCATCACGAGCCTGATGCACCCTCCTCACTGGAGAGGGCTGTTGGCCCATTGACAAATTCTTGCTTAAACAAACCATCCCATAGAAACCCAGAATCTGCAAGAGGGCTACAGCCAGCAGAAACAGGACCTGACGGAAACTCAGCCTCTGCTCTTTCTTTTCCAGGCGCGTCTGGCCACAGGTTCATACCATGGACCTCTGCTTTCCTGCCAAGCTCTAGGTTTTTTTTTTGTTTTAATTTAAACTCTGTCACGGTGGAAAGCACTGAGTATTTACAGCTGATGAGCTTTCATCTTAGATCTGGGGAGAAAGCTTAAATGAGTTCAGAAATGGATCGCTCATTTTTTAAACTACATTTTCTTACATTAGATTTTTTATAATATTACCTGTCTGTCCTTAACCATCAGCTGGAAACGTGAAAGCCTCTGCCTTCCCTTATCCTCAAATGGAATTGCTTCTCTTACACATTTAATCTCAGCATAGGGCCCCAAATCCACATTTTACCAATGAATAATGAGTACTTACCACCCCCTAAAATTCTATTATGTTCCTCTACGTCCTATGGCCCCCCTCAACACAGACCACGAGTGAATAAAGCAACTTAGGTATGCCACATGATATCTACCAGTCTGCCATAAATTTCAAGATTGCATTTTTTTCCTTCTTTTCATTTTCCCTTTGATTTTTTTCTCATTTTGGCATGAGTTTTCCCCATGTTTTAATTTTGTAATGACACAAATAATACATAGACTATTCTAAGAATTCGAGTGATACAGAAGTTACATAGAGTATGCAATTCTCCCTCTAACTAGTTCCCCTTTTCCCTTCCTCCCCAAGAGGTAACCATAGCTGACATTGAATTTATAGCCTTCCAGTATTTTTTAATGCTTTTACATCTTCATAAGAATATATTCTCTTATGTAAGGTTATTTTGAAGACATTTGTGGGATCTTACCAGATGTATTCATCTGTAATTTTTTTCACTTAACAATATATTTTAGAAATATCCATATGCAATCATACAGGGTACCACTTTTTTTAGTAGCTCTTTTATTTTCTGCAATACAGATATAACATAGTGCATTGTGCCATTCTCAGTTGATGGTCATTTAGGTTGTTTCCAATTTTATTTCAGTGAATACCTTCTTTGAAAATTTGTGTGCACACGTGCAATTAGAATTAAATATAGGACTGCCAGAACTGAAATTGTTGAGTTGAAGAGGATGTACATCTAATCTTTTAACACAAATTATTTAATCTCTATTAAAAAAAAAACTATCCAAATATCCATAGCCTTCATGAGTCTCTATTTTCCTGCATCTATATCAACACTGAAATTTATTGATCTTTTTATCATTTAAGATAATTGAGGCCTGGCACAGTGGCTCACGCCTGTAATCCCAGAACTTTGAGAGGCCAAGGCGGGTGGATTACCTGAGGTCAGGAGTTTGAGACCAGCCTGACCAATATAGTGAAACCCTGTCTTTACTAAAAATACAAAAATTGGCGGGGCATGGTGGCGTGTGCCTGTAGTCCCAGCTGCTTGGGAAGCTGAGACAGAAGAATTGTTTGAATCCAGGCAGTGGAGGTTGCAGTAAGCCAAGATCACGCCACTGCACTCCAACCTGGGCAACGGAGCAAGACACCATCTCAAAAAAAAAAAAAAAAGATAATTGAAAAAATTATACCTCATTTACATTACCTTGGTGATTAATTAGGTCAAGTATAAGTTTATATGCATTTTAGCTACATATATTTCTTCTTCTGTGAATCTGACTGTTATTATCCTGGGTTATCTTTTTTTCTTAATGATTTATGTTGTGTTTATTTTTAACAGTAGTATTTTTTCTGCTACACATGTAAACAATATTTTTCCTCAATCTCACATTTGTCTTTATATTTGCTTATAGTGTTGTGTTTCTTCCTGGTTCAAAACATTTAAAATTTTTCATATTATTAAAAGTAAGCACATGATGATAGCCCCAGTCTACTATCTTGAGAAGTTTCTAAGCCATGGTACAGAGAGTAGGTTCCTAGGCAGAGCCTGGCAGCCCTCCTGAGTTAAGATGACAGAGTTGGGAGTTTAGGGACACCAGTGCCAGAAGCAGCACAGAGAGGAAGGAGCTGCACAGAGAGAAAACTCCAGAGATCTGCAGAGTTTCCTGCCGGAATGCAGTGGAGTCCTGATCAATGCATATGTCTGCGGAAACTATCTGAGGCCCACGAAAGAATGTTCACCCCAAAGATTAAACAAATGTCTGGAGTCCACACAGAGCCAGGAGTAGCGTGTGTTCTCAACAGCCGGGTTACCTGTGGCTCCTAATCCCATCATTGTTGGGAAGCATATTTAGGATACTGGGAATTATCTTATCTCAGTAATGGGAAAGAATGCTTTGACTCAAATTATGTGACAGAACCAAGCTCAAGAATATTTATAGGAATAAAAAAAATCCAGCAAACAGTAAGGTAAAATTCAAAATGTCCAGCATCTAATAACAAATTATACAGCATATAAAGAAGCAGGAAACTGCAAAATCACTCAGTTAAAACAGACCCAGAAATAGCACAGATTATAGAATTAGTGGACAAGGAAATTGAGGCAGTTGTTCCAACTGCCTTCTGTGTGTTCAGGAAGCTAGGGGAAAGATTGAACACATTAAACAGAGGCATGGGAGGATATTAAAAAGACCTAAATAAAACTTCCAATGATAAAAATAAATATGTGAGTTAAAAAATACAGTGGATAGGTTCAATGGAAGATTAGACATTACAGAAGAAAAAATAGTGAACACGAAGACACAGCAACAGAAACTGTTCAAAATGAAACAAACAGTGAAAATAACTGAAAACAATGAACACAACATCCATAAGCTAAGAACAACTTCGAATGACCAAATACACACACATGTAATTGGAATATACAAAGGTGAGAAGAGGATGAGGACACAAAAAGTATTTGAAGAAAAAATGGTGAAAACATTTCCAAATTTGATTTGTAGTTGTAGACTACAGGTCCAAGAAGGTCAACAAATTAGAAGCATAAGAAATATATGAAGAAAACTATACTAAGGCATATCATAATCAAATTGCTTGAAAGCAGAGAGAAAAAGAAAAAGAATTTTTTTTTTTTTTTTTTTTTTGAGATGGAGTTTTGTTCTTGTCGCCCAGGCTGGAGTGCAATGGCAAGGTCTTGGCTCACTGCAACCTCCACCTCCTGGGTTCAAGTGATTCTCCTGCCTCAGCCTCCCAAGTAGCTGGGATTACAGGCACCTGCCACCATGCCCAGCTAACTTTTTTGTATTTTTAGTAGAGATGGGGTTTCGCCACGTTGGTCAGGCTGGTCCAGAACTCCTGATCTCAGGTGATACACCTTCCTCAGCCTCCCAAAGTGCTAGGATTACAGGCATAAGCCACAGTGGTTAGCCAAAGAAAATCTTAAAAGCAGCCAGAGAAAAAAGACATTACATACCAATGAACAAAAAATAAGTATGACGACAGATTTCTCATTGGAAACAATGCAAACTAAAAGACAATGACCCAACAACATGAAAAGTACTGAAATAATAACGAGCAAATGCAACTAATAACACGGCAAATGCAGCCCTTTTCCCAGTGAAAATACCTTTCGAAATTAAGGCTCAGTGAAAATGTTTTCAGATAACAAAAGCCAGAAGAACTCATCACCACCAGGCCTGCACTCCAAAAAATGTTAAAGTATATCAAGCAGAAAAAAATAATTAACAGATGAAAACTTGATTTACACAAATTTATAAAGATTACTGGAGAAAATATTTGTGACCTATGGTTAGGCAATGTTTTCCTAGATAAAATGCCAAAAACATGATCTATAAAAGAAAAATAATAAATTGAACTTCATCAAAATTAAATGATGCTCTTTAGAATACACTGGTAAGAGAATAAAAAGACAACTCTCAGAAAGAAAATGGGATTTACAAATCCCATGTTGAATAAAGGAGTTTCATCCAGACTATATAAAAAACTCTCAAAATTTGGTAATAAAAACAATACAATATAAAATAGGCTAAAGACTTTGAACAGACAGTTTACCAAGTGTGGTAAAATAAGAACACGAAAAGATGTTTAACATCATTAGTCATCACGGATATACAAATTAAAATCACAATGAGATATCACTACCTCCATAGTAGAATGGCTATAACTAAAAAGACTCATCATACCAAGTGCTGGCTGTGGAGGAACTGAAACTCTCACACATTTTTTGTGAGATGTAAAATGGTACAACAGTTTTGAAAAAGTTTGATATTTTCTTAAAATTTAAACATAGGTACTATATGACCCACTTACTTGGCTCCTAGGTGTCTACCCAAAAGAAATGAAAGCATATGTCTATACAAAGACTTGCACATGAATGTTCACAGAGTTCTGTTATAGTAAAAAACTGGAATCAACCCAAATTTCCATCGACAGGTGAAAGACAAACTGTGATGTAGTAGTATAATGAAATGATATTCAATAATAAAAAAAGAAATAAACTATTAATTCATGTTCTCACGTGCATGAATCTCAATGTGAGATGGATTTCACTCAATGGATGAGTGAAAGAAGCTAGACAAAACAAGAGTACATTCTAGAATTCTTGAAGATGCAAATTAATCTATAGCAATAGAAAGCAAATCAGAGGTTGGCTGGTAATGGGGGTCAAGAGAGGGATGAAATTACAAAGGGACCCGAGGAATCTTTTAGGTGTGATGGTTGTGTTCTTTATCTTAATCATTTTGGTGCCTTCACAGTTGTGTGTGTGTGTGTGTATATGTAGTCAGAATTTATCAAATTGCACACTTTGAACAGTTCTTTGTATGTCAATGTTCTATATCACATCATTAAATAAAAACTTTAAATGTTACAAAATGTAGTGGTGAGAATAGACTGTATTTGTTATCTATTGCTGCAATTTTTTTTTGAAACTTAGCACTTTAAAACAGCATACATTTATTTTCTCACAGTTTATGTGGGTTAGGAGCATAAGCACTGCTTTGCTGGGCTCTCTGCATCAAGATCCACTAGTTGCAATCAAAATGTCAGCTAGGCTGTATTCTCATCTGGTGGCTCAACTGGAAAAGAATCCATTTCCAAGCTCACTAAAGTTACTGGCAGAATTCATCTCCTCATAGCTTGTAGCTGTAGGGCTGGTAGCTTTAACATTTTTTGCTGTCTGTTGGCCAGAGCCTTCCCTCAGCTCCTCAATTCCATTCACGGCTTCCTGTCATGTGGCCTTTTCCAATTACCAGTAATCACCTTCAGATAAGCCTTATTGGCTGAGACACTGCCACTCTGCAAAGCTATGTGGCTCTTTCCATTGGCAGCTCATAATATGGCCATTTGCTTCCTCAAGGCCAGTAGGAGAATGAGAGAATAAGTCTGCTAGTAAGATGGAGTCCTATATAACATAAAGTAATCCAGGAGTCACCTCCCATCACCTTTGCCATATACTGTTGGTTAGAAGCAAGTCACAGTTCCCACCCACACTCAAGGTGGAGAGGATTACAGAAAGGCAGGACCACCAAGAGGCAGAGGTCACTTTAGAATCTGGGTGTTATACAAATATTCCTCTCTCCTCTTCTCCTTAGTAACTTTAATGGGAAATTCTTCAAAAACTTTGGTTTCATTTTTGTTAGATGCCTTTTATCAAGTTTTCTTTGTATTCTGAGTGTGGTTTGAGACAGATTTTGTTTTGTTTTGGGTTTGTGTTGCTCTTTTTTGTTTCATTGTTTTGGTCTGAATTTGGTATTCAATTACATCAAATGCAATTTTGGCATCCATAGAGCTGAGTATATAGATTGAATTTTTAGAATCCGTTAATATGGTGATACTAATTTTCAATAAATTATAATCAAGTATCAATAATGAGTCACGATTGTATTCCTGGGAAATGCTCTTTTTAATACACAGTTGGATTTCATTTGTATTTTATTTAAGACTTTTGCATCTAAGTTCAGAAATAAGCTTAGACTATAGCTTTCTATTTTATGCTACTTTATTATGTTAGCCCTAAAGAATGAGTTGGAAAGCTTTTTGATGTTTTCTCTTTGAAACTATTTGTATAATATAGAAATTATATGTTCTTTAGACATATGGTAGAATTTTCCCATGAAATCATCTTGGCTATTTTGCTGCCCACAGAGCAAAAAAAGCCAAGGATGGAAAAGGGCTGACTGGCTGGGCAGCCCCAAATACAGTCGCTGTATAATCACCATGATCATTGCTCCAAGGATTTCTCCCACTACTGTGTTCATTGTTCATGAGCTTGCAGTACCCCTAGAAAATTCTCAGCAGTAGTCTTCTCTTATATTTAATCTGGGTAGTGTTTTTGTTTGTTTTGTTATGTTTGCTTTGCTCTTTTACAGTCTCTTTTTCTTTGTGGATCTAATCCTGCTTGCTTTTACATTTTTTGCATTTCTTTAAAATTTCTCATTTCTTCATGGTACATATTCTTGTTTATCAGAAGTATTAATTATTAAAAATTTTACTTTTTTTAATTTGAGGGAACTTGGGGTAAGAGAGGAAACAAAATATTTTGTTATAACTGCCATGTTGATCCAAACTTATTTTGTTTTTAAATAAAAAAGGGTTGTGTCAAACTTAGATGATAAAATTTGTTATCAAGTAAAAGTCCTAAAACTTTGGATGTACATCTGAACTTGTTTCAGACTTATAATACTATAAACTTAAAAAAATTGTTGTAGATAGGAGGCGTCCTGCTATTGCTATGTTGCCCATGCTGGTCACCAACTCCTGGCCTCAAATGACTCCCCCTCCTTGACCTTCCAAAGTGCTGGGATTACAGGTGTGAGTGACCATACCTGGCCTACAGACAACACTATAAGAGCTGTCTTAGGATCCATCTGAGAGACAAAAGCAATCCTGGAAGTTCATGAACTTTTAGGAAGCAATATATTGATAATTAGACATAAAATTAATTGGCACAGCATATGATTTTAAAAACTTTTTTTAAAAGGTTATTCAAAGTTTTTTAAATCTTAAGGATGCTATCCTGGTTCTAAAGCAAGATTCGAAGCTACATTGTCTGAGATAGCAATATCTTCTATTCTATTATTAAGTGAAGCTATGGTAAATAGTTCATGATTTCTATTTCTTTACAAGATGACAACTCCCTAGTAATGCAAATATTGTGCCAGAGAGTTAAGTCATGCAGTTATATTTAGGTGTTGTCATTCAATTCAGTATTTGTCAGGTAACCATGAATGCCACAGAATTAAATGGATTCAGGTAATTAGTGTTTGTATAATTAGCACATCTAATATAAAATAATTAAATTAAGATTAGCCAAACAAAGCCACCTATATTATGAAGAAAATAAACATAAGGTTGAAAGTTTTTAAAAATTTATCTTATACCCTCCCTTTCCTTCTATTGTAAAGTGATTAATTCATTGCAACATCCCATAAGCACCTTCAAAATTACCTGTGCTTTAGGGAATTTGAAAGTAGCTCAAAATCAATTTGTAATCAAAGGATTATATTCACTAGGGGAGGTATTACGGTTCTGTAGGCAGGTAACTAACCAATATCTGAGATTGGGGCACCTAGCTTTCAGAATTTGAAAACACAAGTCCTTCCCAAAGACTGCAACTGCAGGTGTCCTGGGAAATCAACCTGGGGCTGCCTTAGCTCTCTACCTGTCCACCAACGAGGCGTCTTGGTGGATGCAAAGGAAACATATTACATGTTCATTAATCTCCATTCCACCTTGGACCATGCCTGTTTAAATGTGCCGGCCCTCCCTAGAGAATGGTACCCTATCGGTTCTCTTTGCCAACTGTACATCTTAGGCAAGATGTCCATACTCTTTCAGAGCCTCAGTACTCTCTATTGTAAGGAGAAATTCCACCAGTTTATTTCCCAAGATGGCCAAGGGGAAAAATGACTGCATGAAAACAAAAACAAACACAAAAACAAACCCCAAAAACGACTATAGAAGAAAAATGCTAAAAATGTAGTGCCTAACAAAGAAGCCGTAAAGAGGAAAGAGCGGCTCAGAGACCAAAAGCTCAGAACTGGCTGGTTTATATACATTTGAATTCTTAAGCAATAACCTTTCATTAATTTAGGGCATTTAATAATGCAGATTTAATAAGATAAAAAGAAGTCTGTGGTTCTCAGTTAGGAAGAGGCAAATACACCCATTTCCACATTTCAGTGGCCTTTATTATTACATTTGCAGTGATATTAGAACATCAAAACCTATACCTTTGTCTCCAGCCCAGCAACTGATTAATGTCAAAATGTCACATCCTTTTCACTGTCAGTAAACAGTGACTAGAAGCTGGTTATTTCTCTGAAAGATTTTAATGGTGCAAAGAGAAGAAGCTGAATTAGCTGAAGCCTTTATAATCCTTTGGATTTTTGAACACTCAATTTTTATAAAGGCTACATAATCTCAGAGATGAAGGAAAAAGAAATAGAAATGATTTACAGAACAGTTTTCTATGTAGGAAAAATACACTAAACTCTGAAATGTATAGCTGTGAGGGAAAGGAGAGATGGTTTGATGTTTTTAGACAATCACATCTCCGAGTTTCTCATCTGCTTTGTTCCTAGGTTGAAGTCTTTATGGCCTGTATCTTTAGAGCATCATAATACCAAATTACATGACTCAGATCTGCTCCAACCCACTCCAAAGGGCAGCTCTGAAATAAAATTAGAAATGGCACACTAATCCTTAGCTTTTTATTATAATTTTATTTTATTTTTAAGTAGCACTTACATTATAACAAAATGCCCCTTGTGTCTGCTAGACTCTGGTATAAATGAAGTGGAAATTAGATACACAAGCGTGCATACTACATTCAGTCACAGAAAAGCTTCATTCTTGTGTAAATTAAAATGATCCTCTGCACAGATGCAAAAGAACTCATCCAAGTAAAAACATTTACATGTAATTTACAGAATGTTTTCTCCCTCGGAAGCAATTGCTTCTTCCAGAATCATAAAAACCTACATTTTAAATGTTGACTAATGCTCAAAGACACTGAACCAAGCTAATAAATTGCAGAAATTGAAAGGGATCCAAATGGGAAAATGTAAAATAACCATATATTTTGATCTTCTCAAGAAATGTTTATCTGACAGTAATTTCAGGTATTGTATTAAACAAATTACTTAAATTATAATTACTTGTCTTCTAAATTTTGCTTCCTAATAACAGGGCAAAACATATGTACACAAGATCTATATCTTTTAATGTGGAGCTTTAAATTTTATGGTAAGTTTTTGTTTTAAACATTTTTCTTGGTCCTCACACATGCATGGCTTACCTGACATTAGAAGGGCTGGTTTGCTGAACAAGTGCCATATCAACACAATGAGTGGCTTCGCCAGGGTTACACAACAATAATAACAACCACGAGAACATTTTTCTTTTAATTTTAGAGGCAGAGTCTTGTTATGTTGCCCAGGTTAGAGTGCTTGGCTATTCACAGTGGCAAACGTAGCGCACTGCAGCCTGGAATTCCTGGGCTCAAGTGATCATTCTGCCTCAGCCTCCTAAGTAGTTGGGACTACAGGTGTGCATCACCACATCTGGCTAAAAACATTTTACATAGGCTCAGCGCATGTACTATGACTACACACTGTGACTTTTCCATTCCTTTGTTTACTGTTTATAACTAACAAAGTTCCTAATGGGACTTTGTCAACTGGGGCAAATCACTTCATCTCTCTCTCCTTATTTTCCTGCTCTATAAAATAAAGATAATAGATAGATATTCTTGGGTGTGGTTGTGAGACTCAACAAGATAATGTCTAACTCTATGTCTATCAAAATGTCACGTAATAAGAGGACAAAGAGTAGGAATAATTCTATCCTAAGCTTAAGTAAAAGAAAGCCGCTACAACCGAGAAGAAAATTTAGCCCTGGGATTTTGCAGCTCAGGCAAGGAGAGACACATGATAGGTTAAAGAGCTCTCATTATCCTATAAACAGATACACACCTTTTCATCAGAAGAAAAACCTTTTTAGGTGAGCCCGGAAGTCTAAGAAGACTTTCTCATGCATTCATATGTGGCACTGGACAATGTAATGGACGGAGCCCCCCAGAGCCACTCTGCAAAATGCCAGGGCATTCTTCCGGTGCTAGTTTCTGACATCGACCCCCCAGATCAAAGCCAAGGGCATCACGTTAAATTCATAGCTCAGTTGAAGGCATTGCTAAAGTCACACATTCCAAGTACCTACGTAACTTCTTGAAGTGAGGAATTCTCCCAAAGTGAGGAATTCACAAGGAGCCGATTTTGGCAGGCCCGGTGGGCTGTTGCTCTCAGCTAGGATTTTATGGGAGCAGACACTGCTGAATTGAGATGCAGAACACGGCCAGCAGCTGTTGTGTGCTGTTGTAAGGAAAAGAGCTCAGGGGGCTTCGGTCTCTGACAAGCAGGAGTCAAGCTGGTGCTTTGTTTTGAAAATCAACTGCTGGAGGAACACCTCTACTGTGTGGAGGCCACAGGAAGATGACAGGCAAGCAGCAATTTTGGACTTTTGATGCCCCAATGCTGTATTATGTCCCCAGGGAGGATATGATAAGGCCACTGAAGAATGTGAGGGTCTGATGTACCGTTTATCCACCTCTGCCGCGGGGAACCTTGACATGGGGCTTGGAGAAAGTTTCATTTTGAGTCGGGTGGCATCTAAATGATCCTGTTAGAATGACTTCGTTGCCTAAGTTAGCCCTAAATAATGAAATGCCTCACCCTGTTGTGTTGCTGGGTCTCACTCTTCCTTTGAATGTTAAGAGTTCCTGTCAAAAACGAAGATCTTAGTTTTTCCATAATTGCTACAGAGCTGTCATTTCTGAAAATAACTAGCCAAGGGGTTCTATTGCTTGTTAGGGCAACTGCTGGGTTGAGATAGTAGAATTGGGTCATCCATATAGAAGAGGGTGCTTGTCTTCCTATTTGCTATGGCAGGTGGACGTGCTTCTCAGCTTATCTAAAACCTGTGTCAAACTGCTCAAGTAAAAGTTAAAAAGGAAGAATGAATCTAGTCCAGTGTCTAGGGTATTCAGGCCTGCAGATTAACATCCTTACCCAAAGAAAAGGCCCTTGGCAATGAGAAGGATATCAAGTTAAGGGTAATTCTAAAATCAGATGTTTTTTTCAGGATCTAGTACAATTTTACCAAGAATCTAACCAAAATTTTGATTTGTATCTTAGAATTGCCTTCAAAAAGTATCTGTTGAGTTGTTGGGAGGACGGACAGTCTGTATGATGTAAAGGCTGAACGACAAGGAGGAGCTGCCCAGGAGACAGAGAGCAGCAGCTGGACAAGAAGCTGGGACATTAAAACCACCCACAAGCTGAAGGAGAGGACAAGGTTCCCAAGTGGGATTGTCTGAGGGGTTCCAAGAAAGTGTCCGGACCAAAGCCACATTCTTTACAGATTTTGAGAATCCTTTCACAAATCAATTCTTTCTACTAGGCTTCACCCTCTCCTTGACCTTTTCTATTAAAATGCTCAGGGAAGGCACAGTATATTAAATCTCTACCAATTGAGTGTGAAGGAGTTTATCAGATGTTTTCACCCAGTACGACAGAGGTCTAGAAGTACAGAAGGGGGCAGAGGTCATCTCTGTGTGTGTGCGTGTACGTGTGTCTGTGTGTGTGTGCACGAGAGAGAGACACAGAGAGACCCAGAGAGAAAGAGAAGGAGAGAGAGAAAGAGCAACAGAGAGACAATGAGACAGAGAGAGAGAGAGAGAAAGAGAAGGAGAGAGAGAAAGAGCAACAGAGAGACAATGAGACAGAGAGAGAGAGAGAGAGAAAGAGAGAGAGAGAGAGAGGAACTGACTTGTACTTACATGAGAAGAAATAAATGGAAAGAGACAAAGTCGTTGGAACTTTACCTACCTAGACAATCAGGACTGACTACCTGACATCTTAGAATCTGTTTCTTCTAGAGAAAATGGAAACAAAAATGCTTATTCTCTCATATTTCACAGGATTTTTATGAAGATTAAATAAAATGACATATGGAAAACACTTGAC
This sequence comes from Nomascus leucogenys, assembly GCF_006542625.1. Lineage (NCBI taxonomy): Eukaryota > Metazoa > Chordata > Mammalia > Primates > Hylobatidae > Nomascus > Nomascus leucogenys. The sequence goes on along the minus strand of NC_044383.1, from coordinate 133,905,042 downwards.
CCATAGTAGATGTTCCATAAACATTCACTTATGACCATGTTGGTTTCTGGCATCATTATTTTGCCTAAGAGTTATCCTAAAAGGAAGCAAAATAACAAAGGGTAAGGGTTGTCTTGACGAGCAGGAACAAGGTAAGTTCTGTTTTCCTTTTCATCAGGTCCGTGTCGTGCAAAAGGAAAGAAACCACATCTAGGCGTCCAATGCCACGGGTTAGAACAAGCTAATTTATATTTACATACAATGTTCCATCAGGGAATCAGAATCCAGTTGGTTTCTAGGTGAACATGCTTATTTGCACACCATTATTCTTTAAACATTTGCTGAGCACTAGCTGGTAAATGGTCTTTTAGGATACGCTTTGAAAAAAACCAATCCCCCATTGCTTTTCATGCACTGTTTTCAAAAGCCTCCATTAATAACTGCATTTCGATCAGATCTCTTAGTACAAATGAACGTCCCATCAAAACTATAAGGGCAATCCATGATATTATCTTTGCCAATTGAAATTCTCAAGGTGAAATACATATGTGCTGTAATTGGCACCTTTGAAACATCATTTTCCCATGGAAGGCTTTCAGAGTTGCTGCCAGCAAATGCAGCCTGGCAGGTCCAGAAAGGTGAGGTCTGAGTATGAATGCTTCATTACCAGCAGGGTTTTACCCAGGTGACAGAGTTTCAGCTATCTGTCAATCACGCCCATCTCTGCTCTCGGAGGAGTCCACAGGCACTAAGCTTAAGGCATCAGCCTGTGCAGATAAATAATTACCCTGGCTGAGCCATTTCATGGAAAGGCAAAATTCTTTATCCATATTGCTTGTGCAGAAGCAGTTGTGAAATCGCAGCTTCTTCAGCGCAGCCTGGAGGGCAGAGCAATGCATGTGAGGTAAGCACAAAACAGGGGGCAGTAACAGTCCTGATTCTACACACATTCTTTGTTGATCTGCGATATCTTGTCTTTAATTTCCATTACAGGAAAGTGTTTTCATCAGATATCACAGTGAGGATTCAATATCCAAGTCCTTCCTTAAAATAACTGCATTCCAAAATATTTATTTTTGTGAGCCAAATGCTCAATGGAATATCACATCAATACTGTGTGATAATAGAAAAGTAAAAAGTACTAAAAATACAAAAAATTAGCTGGTTGTGGTGGCAGGTGCCTTAGTCCCAGCTACTTGGGAGGATGAGGCAGGAGAATGGTGTGAACCCAGGAGGTGGAGCTTGCAGTGAGCTGAGATTGTGCCACTGCACTCCAGCCTGGGTGACAGAGCTTTTGTTATATTAGTTATTGTGTTGTATTAGTTCTCTAGAGAAATAGGACCTATATATAGATATATAGAGATATATGCTAGATATTTCTATATACTAGATAATATATCTACATATAGATATATAGATACATGTATAAATCTCTGTAAATATATAGAGATATATCTAGTATATATCTCTCTATATAGTTCCTATTTCTCTAGAGAACTGTGACTATTAATAATAAACTATGTCATTAATATTATATACTAATCTGTATATAGAGATGTAGTATGTTGAAATTCTAACCCCAAAATTGATGGTATTAGAATGTAGAGCCATTGGGAGTTGATTAGGCCATGATGGTAAAACCTTATGAATGGGATTAGAGGGGTAAGGGTTGTTTTGATAGAGCAGAAACACAGTCCTTATAAAAGAGACTCCAGAGAGCCCTCTCATTCCTTTCCACCATGTGAGGAAACAGCAGTGAAAATATGGCTATCTATGAATCAGGAAGAGGGTCCTTAGCAGGTACTGAACCTGCCAGCATTTTGATCTTGGACTTCCCAGCCCCTGGAACTGTGAAAATGTTTGTTTTTCAAGCCACCCAGACTATGGTATTGTTGCTATGCAGCCCACATTAATACATATATATATATATATATATATATATATATATATATATATATACACACACATATATCATATATAGGCTGGGCCATGGTGGCTCACGCTTGTAATCCCAGCACTTTGGGAGGCTGCAGTAAGAAGGTCACTTGAGCCCAGGAGTTTGAGGTTACAGTGAGATAATGATCTTACCACTGATGTCCACCCTGAGTGACAGAGTCAGACTCTGTCTCTAAAAGAAAAAAAAAAAATCTATCTATCTATCTATCATCTATCTATCTATCTATCTATCTATCTATCTATCTATCTATCGTGTGTGTGTGTGTGTGTGTGTGTGTGTGTGTGTGTGTGTGTGTGTGTGTATTTATATAAACGGAGAGAGGGAAAGAGACTTTAAGGAACTGGTTCAGTGATTGTAGGGGCTTACAAGCCCCAAATCTGCAGGGCAGGCTGGCAGTCTTGAGTTGGAGGCAGAATTCCTTTCTTCTTGCATAAACCTCAGTCTTTTTTCTTAAGGCCTTCAACTGATTGGATAAAGACTACCCACATGATGGAGAGTAATCTGCTTTACTCAAAGTCTATTGATTTAAATATTAAACACATCAAAAAATACCTTTACAGAAACACCTAGACTGTTGTGTAACCAAACAACTGGGCACCATAGCCAAGCCAAACTGACACAGAAAATTAATCATTGCACTTGTCAAAACAAATGTGTCAAATACATTTTGACATTGTATTTCTGTCTTCCTCTGCATAACCATTTGTACCTTGCTTGCCTGCTAATTTGAAGTCGGTTTCTCTGTTGTAAGATTGAATTAATGAGTTTATCATGTATACAATCTGGAAAAATATACAGGGATTATGTATTACACCTGGAATTTATTTGATTATAGGATTTCAGTTTGGCTTCAGCTCTTAAGTTTTCATAGATCTTAATTTTTAAATCTTTCTTGACAGTTAAAAAATAATATTTTATTTAATATTTAGTTAATATTTAATATTATGCACCAGGTATCATGCACTAGGATTTCACTTGGACTGTCTTGTTTTATTCTCAAAACAAGCTTATAAAGTCTATTAATATCTTTATCAATGATTTTTTTTAAATAAAAACTTAGGATTTGTTGGGAAAAAAGAATTTCATTAGGTCCTGCTATTAAACGATGGGTCTGCTTTCCACTGGGGCCTGTCTGCCTCCAAAATGCAGACCCTTAACCACTAAACTCTACTATCTGCCAAAACTCTATTTTAAACAATGATTGATGCCTTGGTTATCTGATTTTAATACAACAATCCTTGTCATTGCAATTGATCTTTGCAAAGTCCCTGACAGGGCCAGTGACTGGCTGAAATAGCTGTTTGATCACCCATAATTGCCTGAGTAAAATATTCCATTTTCTAATAGAGTAGCAGAAATAAGTGAAAATAGGAACTCCCAAAAAAAGTGGTTTAAAGTAACCTAGCCTCAAATGAAGACATCACTATTCTCTGCCGAATCAGAGTTCTTTTTCTAGTACAAACCAGTATTTTTGTCCTCTGACAATGTATCATAAAGTGTACTGGAGGTAATAGAATTTATTTTCTTTTGTTTCTTCTCCTTTAGTTGTGAACTAATGGAGTTCATAGAATTAGAGATGTGTCAATTCAGAGGTGCCATTCAGCAGATGTGTCAATTCAGAGGTGCCATTCAGCAGCCAAAGGTTCTCAGCCTTTAGTGAACTGAGAATCATGGGAAGTCTATGAAAATACAAACTTCTCAGCCCCATCCCTCAAGACTGTAATTCATTTGTCTGGACTGATGAATCTACCATTTTTAGTAAGTGCTTCTTGCATTAATGTTCACTGACATACTTTTTGAAACAGTGCACTAGAGGCTAGTGACTAGCTACTCCGAAATGAAACTCACAATGATGAGGAGAGACTCTGCAGAGCTCAGGGCCTTCCCAGTTCCTCATATCTTCTTCTCTCTCAGAACCAGCAGGGAAGAAGGCGAGGCTCAGCACAAGACTAAAATGCAGGACCCCTTGTTTAAAACTTACTAAGATTTTTAAGATGGCAACAGCAGAGCTTTCAGCCAGGCATAGGGAGCTTCTGAATGTGTAAGTTGCACACCCGTGAAAGTGACCCTCTTCCTCCTCTAGTGTTCTAGGGCAAAGGAGGTCCCCAACCTTTTTGGCACTAAGGGACTGGTTTCATGGAAGACAATTTTTCCACAGACCACGGGACAGGGGGATGTTTTGGGATGATTCAAGTGCCTTACATTTATTGTGCACTTTATTTCTATTATTATTACATTGCAATATATAAGGAAATAATTATACAACTCGCTGTAATGTAGAATCAGTGGGAACCCTGAGTTTGTTTTCCTGCAACTAGATGGTCCCATCTGGGGTTGATGGGAGATGGTGACAGATCATCAGGCATTGGATTCTCATAAGGAGTGTGCAATCTAGATCCCTCTCCTGTGCAGTTCACAATAGGGTTCACACTCCTATGAAAATCTAATGCGGCCACTGATGTGACAGGAGGTGCAGCTCAGGCGGTTATGCAAGCGATGGGGAGTCGCTGTGAGGACAGATGAGGCTTCCTGGCTTGCCCACCACTCACCTCCTGCTGTGTGGCCTGCCTGGTTCCTAACAGGCCACAGACTAGGGGCTGTGGACCCCTGTTCTAGGGGACAGAATGCTTAGCTGACAAGAGAGTAGAAGAGAAGAAGGATGAGACAGTTGAATGGAAAATATTAGTTATAGCTGCTTAACAGCTCTGGGCAGGCTGGACTTCAATGTATACTAGAGGCATGTGGGGGTATAAAGAAGGTCGCAACTCACAGACAGTAAAAGAGTTAAGAGGGGGCCACTACTTGGTCATTGCTCTAAGTGGTACAGGCCATTGGTGTATGTTCAGTAACTAGAACTCTGCTGGGTTTAGTAAAACTGGGCATTCTAATCACATATTCACATTTCTCAAATAAGGTTGTTTTTAAGGTCTTAGGGTAAAAATAGTGCATATAATGTAAACCAAAATAAACTTGGCAAGTATAGAATTAGTGTTAAAATTTGAGAAATTGTCTTTCTAATCATGAGAGAATTTTAAAATGACTATTATTATTATTTTAAATGAAGAGGTTTTAAAATTCAACTTGGAAGTGCAAATGCAAACTTAAAAGGTAAGTAAATGAACAATCTTTGCTTAAAAAAACAGTAGCATGCGGAAACAGGCAATTAAGAGAGTTCCTCTCTTACCATTTGGGCATTTTCTCTGAGTGAAGTCATGTGAGCCTCCCAGAAAATTCTTAATGCAGCTCAACATAATAATCAGGCCATTTTAAAGTCCTGCCCGAATCCCACAGACGTAATTTTTCACTATAAACATGTACAATCATAAAGGATCACTAAAATTAAAGTAAAACCAATGCTGATTATCAAATTTATTTTTGTGAAAAGTCCAAATCTCCATGCTGCCCCTCCCAAAATTCTTGTTCAACATCTTCAAAAGTACTGATGCTGTGAGTTCTGATTATGAAAGCACAGAGACCCTGTTCACAGATGAACTTTTTCTTTGCATAGCACTTGTCCGTCTTTCTTTATAGTCCAAATTCAGACCCAATGCCCTGTCTTTGCTGTGGACTTAAAAAAAAGCAGCAATGACTACTCGGCCAAATGCTCCAGCTCCTGCCACCAGCTGGCCGGAGGGCCGGCTGTCCTGAGCAAACACTCTAAGAACGTCATTGCCCACGCAACAACGGGCTTCTCAGTCCTCATACAAAAGCTTCAATTTAATGTGGGTTGCAAAGCTAGCTTGACAATAAATACAAGAAAAGGTCATTTTAGATTGAACACAGCTTTTCAATAATAGGAATTACCTAATGTAACACATGGGCATGTTCTTCCTTTACCCGAGAGAGCTAGAAACATTTTAGATCAATAATGGGATGAAGAAATCTAAGATCTAATATGAAATGGGTAAAGACCTTCAGAGTCAGATATGTAATATTTCTGTAATGCCTAAACTGTGAAGCCATAATTAAGGAAGTAAAGCCAATCAGCATATTTCCTCACCCTAGGAAAAAGCCTTCTATTCTTGCTTAGCATTGCCTAAAGTTTTTTGAGCAATTAAGTAAGCATAATATCATGTTCACTAAAGGCAGACAGCAGCTGAGACAGATTTCTCCTATATACATGGTACATTTTTTTAAATGCTGTAACTTTTGATGACTTGTTCTCAAGAGACACATAATATAAAACAATTCACTGACTCATTCTATTTTTCCTATGTATAAGTTTGCTGCTAATTTGGGGTTTTTGAAATAACATTGGTGATGCATCATAAAATACTTCCTAACTTTCCAGAAGGTATATAGGACATTAAAAGAATCAATGCATGGAAACCACTGTAGCTAGCTCAATGAATAAAGAAGTAAAGATAAATCTGATAAAAATAAAGTACTGAATATTTTAATTACAAGGAAAGGAAGCCAAATTAAATAATAAGTCATTATTTTAACTCAGGTACTTTAAAATTTCTCTAATTATAAAATTAGAACCACTTAATAAAAATTTATACTTTTAATAAATAATCCATATAACTAATAAGTACCACTAGTATTAGTACAATATATACACAGAAAACCTTCCTACATCAAATGAATATTTCAAAATAATTTTATTTTCATGTCTTGGGTTACTCTTTTTCCTCTTTCTATAAAACTCACATTACAATTAATAGCAACATGCATTTTTTAAACCCTAGACTATTGAAAAATCAACTAACAACATAGTCAGAATAGATACCAGACAAATATACCTAGTTGTTAAATTACATTTTTTCTTTTTTTTTTTGAGATGGAGTCTCACTCTGTCACCAAGCTGGAGTGCAGTGGTGCGATCTTGGCTCACTACAACCTCTGCCTCCTTGGTTCAAGCGATTCTCCTGCCTCAGCCTCCCGAGTAGCTGGGACTACAGGCATGCGCCACCACACCCAGCTAATTTTTGTATTTTTAGTAGAGACAGGGTTTCACCATGTTGGCCAGGATGGTCTCAATCTCCCGCTTCAGCCTCCCAAAGTGCTGGGATTACAGGCATGAGCCACAGCACCCGGCCTTAAATTACACTTTTAGTACACAGCTAGTTTTTCATCATATTTAAGAGTGCAATTTTTAAGGGCAATGCTACCAAGGCATAGATCAATTCAGTTCGCACTTGTTGATTATGTACTTGTACGAGGCACTATGATGGCCCCGAAGTTGATTAAAAAGAAAACACCAAGGAAAATTTTTTAAAATTGGACACACTTCCTATCTTCATGGAGCTATGGGACTTGTTGGGGAGCAGAATTTCCAATTTGAGTTAGTTTTTTTCAATATGGCATCAGGTTCTACTGATGCATCCATTTGTTCTCATTGATTAGCCATCATGAGTGTGGCCTGAACACAGTGCCTTCCGACTGAGTGTAGGTGATGGGAAAGGGATTTTCCTCATGCCTGTTCCATCAGGGACCATGAAGTGGGCAAGTCCATGAGCACCAGGTCAGTCCCCATGAATACTCATTCCATACTCCACTAGGGAAAAGCAGTATAGAGGAGTGATGCAAACATGAGTTCAAATCCAGGTTCTGCCTCCCCCTAGCAATGTGACCTTTGGCAAGGAACCCAACCCACTGATGTGTTTCCTCATTTGTAAAATGAGGATAATAACCCACCCTTACTGGGATGCCATGAGGATCAAATTAGTTAATTCAGGCAAAGCACTTAACAATAGTGCTTGGCATAGAGCATGTTTAGAATGATTACATAATAGACCAGGCACAGGTAGCTCATGCCTATAATCCCAACACTTTGGGAGGCTGAGGTGGGAGGGTCTCTTGAGGCTAGGAGATTTAGATCAGCCTGGACAATAGAGCAAGACCCCATCTCTAAAAAAAAAAAATAGCCAGGCATGGTGGTGCACACCTGTAATCCTACCTGCTTGGGAGGCTGAGGTGGGAGGATTGCTTGAGCCCAGGAAGTCAAGGTTAGTGTGAGCTATGATTGTGCCACTGCACTCCAGCCTGGGTGACAGAGCAAGACCATGTCTTAATAATACTACCACTAATACTAATACTAATACTAATATAATGTGTTTATTAATCAGAATAAAGTTGTTGTAAACTGGAGAAATGCTCATGATTCTTCTCAGTAGATAAGACTATTCTCCTTTTCTTAATTAGAAGCATTGGATTCCTGTTAAATTTACATATATATTTATTGTTTTTCTGAACGCTAAGTTTCTCTTTCTTTAATTACTTGAAGAAAGAGTTATAGATTTAATATTCTGTATTAGAAACAACTGGTTGCCCTCATGAAAATAAAATTTGGAACATAGGAGGAATTACAGTAGGGGAAGAAAGTCTAAAAGAAAACTGGAAAAAACTGACAGATTTTTATTTATTTTTTATTTTTTTATTTTTTATTATACTTTAAGATTTAGGGTACATGTGCACAACATGCAGGTTTGTTACATATGTATCCATGTGCCATGTTGGTCTGCTGCACCCAGTAACTCATCATTTAACATTAGGTGTATCTCCAAATGCTATCCCTCCTCCCACCCCACAACAGGGCCCAATGTGTGATGTTCCCCTTCCTGTGTCCATGTGTTCTCATTGTTCAATTCCCACCTGTGAGTGAGAACATGTGGTGTTTGGTTTTTTGTCCTTGTGATAGTTTGCTGAGAATGATGGTTTCCAGCTTCATCCCTGTCCCTACAAAGGACATAAACTCATCATTTTTTATGGCTGCATAGTATTCCATGGTGTATATGTGCCCCATTTTCTTAATCCAGTCTATAATTGTTGACATTTGGCTTGGTTCCAAGTCTTTGCTATTGTGAATAGTGCCGCAATAAACATATGTGTGCATGTGTCTTTATAGCAGCATGATTTATAATCCTTTGGGTATATACCCAGTAATGGGATGGCTGGGTCAAATGGTATTTCTAGTTCTAGATCCCTGAGGAATCACCACACTGACTTCCACAATGGTGGAACTAGTTTACAGTCCCACCAACAGTGTAAAAATGTTCCTGTTTCTCCACATCCTCTCCAGCACCTGTTGTTTTCTGACTTTTTAATGATGGCCATTCTAACTGGTATGAGATGGTATCTCATTGTGGTTTTGATTTGCATTTCTCTGATGGCCAGTGGTGATGAACATTTTTTCATGTGTCTTTTGGCTACATCAATATATTCTTTTGAGAAGTGTCTGTTCATATCCTTTGCCCACTTTTTGATGGGGTTGTTTTTTTCTTGTAAATTTGTTGGAATTCATTGTAGATTCTGGATATTAGCCCTTTGTCAGATGAGTAGATTGAAAAAATTTTCTCCCATTCTGTAGGTTGCCTGTTCATTCTGATGGTAGTTTCTTTTGCTGTGCAGAAGCTCTTTAGTTTAATTAGATCCCATTTGTCAATTCTGGGTTTTGTTGCCATTGCTCTTGCTGTTTTAGACATGAAGTCCTTGCCCATGCCTATGTCCTGAATGGTGAATGGTATTGCCTAGGTTTTCTTCTAGGGTTTTTATGGTTTTAGGTCTAACATTTAAGTCTTTAATCCATCTTGAATTAATTTTTGTATAAGGTGTAAGGAAGGGATCCAGTTTCAGCTTTCTACATATAGCTAGCCAGTTTTCCCAGCACCATTTATTAAATACAGAATCATTTCCCCATTTCTTGTTTTTGTCAGGTTTGTCAAAGATCAGATGTTTGTAGATATGCGGCATTATTTCTGAAGGCTCTGTTCTGTTCCATTGGTCTATATCTCTGTTTTGGTACCAGTACCATGCTGTTTTGGTTACTGTAGCCTTGTAGTATAAAAAACTGACAGATTTTTAGATGGCGTAATCAAACATGCCTTCTCCTAATATTGCTGCCTTGCCTGATGTCTCTAATAGGACAAAGGGGAGGACAAAGTTAATTGTTTAAGGTTCTAGATAGTACTAGAAATAAGCAATAAGATGTTGCTGGTGCCCAAGGAGGAAACTGGAATGATATTGTTAATTTTGCTATTCAGATAAACTGAAAGTGAAGGACAAATAAAATTTCCTAACTTTTCTCACCTTTGTATCTCTCCTTCCTTTACTTCTTTTATTTTGAGGCTCTGCCTGGTTATCTTTAAAATGAGATTACATTTTAGAGATTTGTCTTGTCCTGTATTTTTTTTTTTTTTTCGTTTCAGTGGGAAAATGAACCTTAAACAGCTGTCTAATAACATCAAAGCTAGAGAGGTGCAGTGGTAAATTTGTATAGTTTTTAGTTCCATTCTTTTTTGTAAGCCTGTTGCTCAGGCTGGAGTGCAGTGGCGCGATCTCGGCTCCCTGCAAGCACTGACTCCCGCACGCCATTCTCCTGCCTCAGCCTCCTGAGTAGCTGGGACTACAGGTGCCCACCACCATGCTCGGCTATTTTTTGTATTTTTAGTAGAGACGGGGTTTCATCATGTTAGCCAACATGGTCTCGATCTCCTGACCTCGTGATCTGCCCGCCTCGGCCTCCCAAAGTGCTGGGATTACAGGCGTGAGCCACTGTGCCCGGCCTTTCATTCTATTCTTAAGCCTAAATGTATCCCTTTTGATATTAGTAATTAAAGAAAAAAATTTAAGTCATATGTAACTCTAGAATATTAGTTTATTTGTGTATGCTTTACACTCTGTTAAAGTAAAAAAAAAAAAAGATCCTGTTAAGAAACATATTTCTAATTAAATTATCTTAACACTGCCAAAAATATTTAGATTAGGTTTGTATTAATGGTGACTTGATCTAGGGAAAACACTCCAGAATGTGTACAAGGGTCTTATTGTTTTGTTTTCTAATGAAGGAAGTAATTATACCAAAACAACAGAATCAAAGGCTTCCTTTACAAACTTCACTATGGCTGGCAAGCAAGCATATGCACAAGTATTTCCAAAGCTACCCCTAATCCCAAACCATATATTGCCCCTGTTTTACAAATGTGGACTTTATCCTCAAAAGCAGAGTAATCCAGTGGAAAAATTCTGGGAAATGCTAGTTCATAAGTCTGGATGAGCTATGTCCTTCAAAGTTTTCCTTCCTTCCTTCCTTCCTTCCTTCCTTCCTCCCTCCCCTCCCCTCCTCCTCCCTCCCCTCCCCTCCTCCTCCCTCCCCTCCCCTCCTCCTCCCTCCCCTTCCCTTCCCTCTTCCCTTTTTTCTTGTTTCTTTTCTTTTCTTCTCTTTCTTTTCTTTCTCCTTCTCCCTCCCCCACTTCCTGCCCCCTCTCCCCTCACCTCCAGATTTCCTCTCCCTCATTTCTGCCCTGTCTTGATATGTGCAGTCTGGCATTCTTCCCTCATCTGAATTGCTGATTGAATTTTTTTATTCAAGTTAACAAATATTTATGGAACACCCCCTTGTGTGTCAGGAAATTGTTATGAATAAGGCACCAACTCTGTCCTCAAGATGCTTAAAATTTGCTAAAGAGAATATTGTAAAGACATAATTATGACGCCATATTAATAGCAATATATACCTACATACATATATATACACACACCAAAGGGGATGTAGGGAAAATAGAGTGCCTTCTGTGGCATAGAAAAGAGCAACCTTCTGTCTTGGAGGCAGGGAATGGGGATGGAGGGAAGGCCTCTGAGAATACTAAGCTCATGCTTGACAGGTGGGAAGGATTCTTCCGGCCTTTATAATGAGCACCTATTTCGTTTCTTCCCAGCACCATGCTAGATGCATACCCTGGAGGTTTGTGTTACCTTGCTATCCCATTCATTACCTAGAGATGCACTGTCTGGTATGGTAGTCACTAGCCACAGTGAGCTATGGAGCCCTTGAAAGGTGGCTCAATAGTCTTGAGATGTGCTATGCATATGAAATATACATGAGATTTTGCTGACTTACTACTTTAAGAAAGAATGGAAAAAATCCCATTAGTAATTCTTATATTGGCCGGGCGTGGTGGCTCACATCTATAATCCCAACACTTGGGACGCTGAGGTGGGAGGATCACTTGAGCCCAGGAGTTCAAGACCAGCTTGTGCAATACAAGGAGACCCCATCTCTAAAACAAACAAACAAACAAAAAGTTAGCTGGTTGTAGTGGTGAGCACCTGTGGTCCCAACTACTCAGGAGTCTGAAGTGGGAGGATCCCTTGAGCCTGGGAGGTCAAGGCTGCAATAAGCGTTGATCGCACCACTACACTCCAGCTTGGGAAAAAGAGTGAGACCCTGTCTCAAAATGATAATAATAATAATTCTTATATTGATTACAAGTGGAGATGATAAAACACATGTTATTGAAGTTAATTGCATCTGTTTCTTTTTACTTTTTAAACTGTGACTCCAAGAAAACTTTAAATCCCACATGTGGCTTGCACTGGATTTCTGCTAGACAGCGTTCATCTATATTATCTAAGAGATTTGGCCACAAAGCCCTGTCCACTCACTGAGCATGTTGACAGTCAATTCCATTTTTCCCCATTCCATTCTACTCAAGTAGGAAACACTTCTGTCTCCATGTGAGCCCACATGTTGACCCAGCATAACTGCTTTGGAGGCAGGACCTGAAATCTATGCCCATTTGAAGAAAACATCTCCCAAGCCCTCTGGGGACACTGCACAACCTTGAGAGAAATGCCCTTCAGAAAGCTGCAGATATCTGGACTCCAAGGGCCACAGCATCAGTTATCACAATCAGAGGGGACCCCTTCATCTGCAAACTCATGCCTCATTTAGAGCTTTCAGAATGTGTTTAGATCCTTTGTAATTGATTCACATATTATTCTTAATCAAAGGACCCTTATAACATCTTTCTCAGATGAATTTCTAGGATGAAAAATGAAACGAACATCTCTTTTCCTTTTGTTTACTTAAATGGTCACATCCTCCTACCCAGTGCAAAGCCATCACCATCTGTTTTCTGTGATCTAATTACAAATGGAATAAACTCTTAATTCCCCTTTCCATCATTTATGATCTATGACATAAAAATGCCTCTGCAAATACTTCTAGAGTACTTATTTTTGGTCACGTCTTTGGTACAACTTATAGGGGCAAAGTTATTTGTGCAGAAATAAATTTCACTCAGAGGTGTTTACATGACAGAGATTGATATGTGTTTTATATCTGCACACTGCCTGGTTTCCCAGTTTGTTTACTGCAGCCTATCTCAGGAAACCAGGGAGGAAGTGTATTTAATGGCAAGTTAAATGCTTTTTAAAACCATGAAAATTTCTCATTCTTTTAAAAATAATTGTCACACACTTGAGAGCCTTCTAAGCCAAATGTTACTGGATATGTAATTTGGTTTCATATTTCCAGTACACCACAGAGGGGCTTTTTCTTTTCTGTCATAGTTGATCTTCACCCTTTGCCATCTGGGGAATTTGAACTCTATTTTTAACATTTCATGAGTTGCCAATTTAATGCATTTAAAAGAGTGCAGAGCAGATGTCTAAAACATTGAAGGTAATTAATTAAGTCCCACAATTTCCAGACTACACAAAAACAATTTGCCATTGCCTGTAAAATGGTATAATTGAGTATTATAAATGTTTCCAGGCCAAGTCTTGCTATGAATTATTTAGTGCATCTGTCCTAATTAAAGACCTATTGGAAGATTAATGTCTCGTAACCTGACAAACTACTTTACTTAGTAACAAATTATCCATGTAATGACCTCAAACTAAATTTATATAACCCAAGAAGCCATCGAAAAGAACTCATGAGCATGCTTTGGTAAAAGGAATTTTCCCTGCACATTTACCTGCATCTGCTCAATAATCTTTCAGCTTTGAATAGTTGTAAAGGGAAATCAATCTGTTCCAAAATAAGTTTTCTAATGATATTTCTAGCTTTAGTCAACATCTTGTAAAAAGTATATAATTCACATTCCCTCCAACCCTCTTGCAACATAAAGAATTATGCAATAAGGATAAGTAAATTTTTAATATTAAACACATTGGTAATAGTGGAGAATCTTTTTAAAACATTCTTATTCTAGGCTTCTGTTTTCAAGATGAGAACACCCCAGAGGAAATAGAATTTTTTTGTTTGTTTGTTTTAGCAATAAGGGAGACACAATATATTCAGCCACCAATTTTTTAAGCTGACTATTGGGACTTGACCTCCTGGGGCTGAATCTTAGCAAAGCTGATGGAAGTCCAATACTGAGGTCATTTAAACCTAAACTTAAAAGCCAACTAGAAGGACCAATCCTCCTTTGGCCTTAGCCACTTAATGTGCACACTACAGCTGTAATCTCTATGACACTATTAAAATAAATCAATAGGCAATAGAAGAAGAGACCCCTCAGCCTCTGCTGATTGCATCACATGATATAAAGTGGTTGGGAGAGGGGAGACGCAGGGTCAGCCAGGGGAAGACTTAATTTTTTTTCTTTTCAAAAATGGAAATCATTCCCTCCCATCACAAATGAACTGCCCTTATCATGAACTTCTTTAAAAGGCATTTTACATATTATTTCTAAAGCTTAAGAAAAAAATCTTTCCACAAGGTTTCACAGGAAATTTTCTGATTTTTCAGCAAGTCTGAAGATACCTTTCTCTCTCCATATATTCACAGGTGGCTATATTTTAGAGTATAAAATATAAAAACACTATCAGTGTTAAGCAAAAAAAAAAAAAAAAAACAAAAAAAAACCTTTTTGACTAAGTATGCTATAGTATGGTTAATTGTCCCACAATTGTGAGAAAGTAAATAAGAGTGAATTAGATATATAACAGTAGCATGGGCCAGACATATCATATATATAGGGAAGAAATATTTAGCAAAGTGTTTTTACTGTCACCAGGCCAACAGCAGTGTGTTTGTAAATTATAGTTCACTCTTATCTGGATAGAGAGATTAATATTCGGAAAATTTTCCTTTTCCTAGCTTGGATCTTAGCATTCATAAAATTGTTGCTATTTAGCATTTTGTCCATGTAACTTTCCTTCTCATACAGACTTTCTCACACTGGAAAATAACTCAATTTCTTCTTTAACAGCTCTGTATGAACAATATATATTAACAAAATTTCAAGTCATATGCTTTTATAGGAAATAAGCCCAACAGAATCACATGGATAAAATGCTACTGTGCGCTTCTCTCTGTTTTTGTGTCTACGATGTATTTGGTATTCTTTTAAAATGATTTTAGCCAGAATCTACACCATGCAGAAGTATAAAAGTACCTCTAGTTATATACAGTGGGCTTATTGACTATTTTACCAGGTTGCAGGAAGAGGGTAGTGAAATTGAGTGGGTAAAAGAGAGAGCTAAGTATTTTTTCATAACATTTGTTTTCTGAGTAACCATAGCTCATTGTAAAAATTTGGAATATAAGGAAAAGTATACAGAGGATAATTAAAAACTGCCCATAAATCCATCAACCAATGATGATCTTATTGGCATTTTGGCGTACTTTCATTTTTTTCCTATGCACCATTATATAATAGGATCTTTCCTCCTAGAGTTTAGTATCTTTACTGTCCCACTTTTCATTACGTTGTGAGCACTTTCTAGTAGTCTTGGCGTCTGACCTGTCTTCCTTGAGGGAATGCTTATTCCTCATCAAAACCACATGTACTGTTGGTGTAAAACAAAGGAAATGTATCCTTCCCATGTAATTAAGCTTCAAACTCCTCAGCAATGGCAATTCAAGAAACTAGTTCCAATCTACTCCCTAAGATTTCTGCTCAGCAGTGGACAAGTTATAAATTGATCAAAAAAGATAAATGTGTCCATGTGCATGTCTGGTTGGAGGTGTATGATACACACCCTGATATTTCTGCATTCTTGGAAGTAGTTTATCGGGAAAAAAAATTCCAGCTCACTAAGATACAATGATTATTTTAAAAATTAATGTTAAAAATAATTGTATAAATGAAAACCTGATTCTTTTAATTTAGTGCTATTAAAAACATAAAAGTTTCAAGTGTGTATTTTAATCAAAAACCAGAAGTAGAAGCCAGTTGGAAAAGCTTTAAAATTTATTATATTGTGCCTATTATTCAAATATGCTTTGAAAAATATATTTTCTTCCTAAATAGGTTATTAATTGGCATAAATGCATTTTCTGCTCCAAATAACCAGTTATTTACCTGTGTAAAATGGATTTTTTACTCAAAACATATTAGGTGTCAGCACACGCGCACGCACACACCCACACACACCCACATGTACATACACACTTATATACCTACATGTACATACACGCACGCACACACACACGTCAGAGTCTGTGTCTATCATATATGGTGAAACCCAACACTCTGTGTGAATAAGTCTTGACATACCTGCCACTGATTCTCATCAGTTCACTCTAAAGTAAGAAGGAATATGATTCATGGAACACTGGCCTCAATAGATGCCCAGAAGAAAAGAAATAAGTTAGGTGAAATAAGTTTGGGAAGCAATATATTTTACTCCCCTAATGGAGGTTTTTGATACACATTAGCATAGTAAAGGCACTGGAAGAATTTTTGCAGAATCTTGCAAATCTTGCAGGTTTCACTTACATAGGTGAAGCCTATTTTCAACTTTTTGGCTCCAGAATGTTTTAAACTGGAAGTGTGTGTTTATTTACTATACACTACCAGCTATAGGGCACAGACAATGATACTTAGCACAGAGGACCTTATGATTAGGAGGCATCAAATATCATGACAGACATATGTGGGATATCATAAGGTTCAGAAAGTAACCATCTTTCTCTCTAGGACCCTTTGAGCTTGTTTTATAAAAATGATATAACCTGAAAAACTAAAAACATGAAGGCTTATATTCACACACCACAACAAATAATTAAATAAAGGTGACTGTAGGTTCTTGTCTATCACAAGATTCCTTCGCAGGTCTCTGATTTAATAGGTTTTGTAAAAGGTCTGGCATTGCTCCTTTCCTTCCTGGCGTCTATGAAGCTAATATGGTATTCTGTGATCTCCCCCAAATGCTGCCTGTAAAGGACATCTCATTTCTAACACCTTTCTGGGGTGTTACTGTGTGGAGCACCGCTCAGAGATGAAGCACAAGATGGTCGGTTCACCAACAGCATTTATTTATTGACCAAATCATTTTTTTATGTTCAGAATATTCTTAAAGGAAAATAGGAAAAGATTTGTGAAACCTAATTACATCCACTTTAAGTACACTTAGAGGCTGACACTTTCTCTTAAGAATTCTCAAACAGTGAAACCGACATTTTTAGCCAGGTCCCTCAGCATAAAACACAAACAGAACATTTCCTAGGGTGGGAAAATTTAAATTACTCCACACACATAGGTGAAGATGATGTTTATGCTGCTTGGTGGCAAACCTCTCCAGCCGGACGTGGTGGCTCATGCTTGTAATCCCAGCACTTTGGGAGTTACATGATCAAACCGAAGCGGGTTGATCATGAGGTCAGGAGTTTGAGACCAGCCTGGCCAACATGGTGAAACCCCGTCTCTACTAAAAATACAAAAATTAGCCAGGTGTGGTGGCGTGTGCCTGTAATCCCAGCTACTCAGGACGCTGAGGCAGGAGATTCACTTGAACCTGCGAGGCAGAGGTTGCAGTGAGCCGAGCTTGTGCCACTGGACTCCAGACTGGGCAACAGAGCAAGACTCTGTCTCAAAAACAAAACAAAAACAAAAACAAACAAACAAAAAGAGTGGAAAGAAATCAAAGTGAAATGATGAAAAGAAACAACTGGCTACTTTTCTACCTTCCAAAGGGCCAGTGTTTGAGTGACAGACAAAACCTAAAGACTGGTGGGGGATGGACACCAAGAAACTATGATGTCAGGTTCGTCGTGAAAGGTCAGACCTTGGGTCCTATTTGAAACGATGACATGGATGTTACCTATAAATGTCTGCCTGAAAAAAATGCCATAAGAGACAAAAGGGGAGAAAATGGGGTTGGGGGAGATGTTACCCAGCTTAATCGTTAACTCCATTTCACAACTATCTGATAAACAACCTTCTACTTAAGTTTTTGCTTCAGTGGCTTTTATAGTAGATAACAAAATCTTTTAACTTCACATCATAATGAGAGGCAGGAAGGTGTTTTGAAACTTCTGTTATGATTTCTAGTTGGTGAAGAGTCATGTCTCATATTATAAATCGGGGCACAGTTATAATACACCAGAGAGGGGTTTCCTTTAGGGTAGCCCAGTCTCCCCTGCCAGTCTTCTTTACCGGTGTTACTCAATTCTAAAAAGATATTCCTGAGGGCCTGTGTAAACTTAGACCTCTAAGTCCCCAATGTGAGTTTGGAGAATGCAGCAAAATTGTAAAGACGCCCAGTCTCTGAATTTACTTTCCAGTATGTCAAGAAATATCGCTTCTGAAATTATGACCCTTTACCTATGACAAGGATCCGGACAAGTGAATGATTTCTTCCTCCAAATGCTTGTAAATAAGATCAATTTGTAAGGGGAAATCATTTAAAAATATGTTGGAACCTGCTGTGACCTCTCATTCCCTCCTCTGTACCCCTTGCTGTGATTCCCCAGCCTACATTTATTGTGCTTTTGGAAATACTCTTGGAAGCTAAGACTAACAGTCAAACACATTCAGTACAATGGGCAGTTTCTATATTGATAATTTTCTTTAGACTCAGACTAAAAGCTGACCACAAAAAAAAACTCCTTTCTAGAGAACATATACCACATTTAGGTTAAAATGCAAAATCAGACAATTTCACATTTGAGATCTTAAAGAGGCTATTCTTAGAAGTGACAAGAAGAGGGAGTTATGAATTTTGCTGACCACAAAATTGTTTAACAGTCATGTACTATCACGTGAGCTCTATTTGATAACATAAAAGTGCTATACTTATTTTAGGGTAAATTTGTTACACTATTTGATACCAGGAAACAAGTTGTAAATAACGAGCAACTGCTCTTCCCTCACATCTGGCCTTTCAAAATCCCTCCCAGTTCCTGGGGTGCAAGTGAAATATCCGGAGGCTGCCAGGGTTCATCCTAGAGAGCAGAGGGGGTGCGTGGAGCTCCACATCCCCTACAGGGTCTTTTCATCTTGGTAGTAGGCATGCAGTTTTAGAAGCCTGAAGAAATAAAATATATAAAGCAGAACCAGCCTCAATCAAGAGAACTGATAAATTCTAGAGAGCTTTGGCTTAGAAACTGTCAACGGATAGGATTTCCAGGCAGTATTGAAGTCCAGTGAGGGAACAGCCGTATGAGTTAAGTTTTCCACCACAGATGACAGGCATTAGAAACATATTCTCAAGGGAGAAAGGCAACAAGAGCCTCCTTGCAACACTCAACCTGATTTCCAGAGCATTTAGATAACCATAAGAATAATTATCTATTTTTTAAAAAACTAAACAATAAACAAATCCCATCTCTTATCTGATGTGTCAATCGCGTATGGTGGCTTTGAATGGACTTATCTGCTCAATTTTTAAATAAAGGAAGGTAAAAACTCAGGAGGCCAAAGGACAGCCTCAGAACATTCTTAGTGAGGATGCTTTCTGGCCCAAAACTGGACCTCCCCATTTCTGAGCTGTCATGTCCACCAGGAAGCATGGAAATGTATCTATTTATGTGCAAGGCGCTATGCTCAGCTGGGCTGCTCTCACCTCATTGTCACAGAATAACAGCTGCTGTCACAGAGCCAGAAAGGAGTATCTGTCCCAAGTTCACATGAGGGGCATCCCCTCAGAGATTCTACTTCTTGGGCTTTCTTTTGGCATATTTTCCCTTGGGCTTTAAGGATGGGTCTCAGGGTATGGAAGTGGACCCGAGGGAGGGACCAGCAGAAATCCTTCCCAGTCCAACAGAAACCTACATTTCCTTTTGATGGTTTTAAAGAAATCTGATCACAGAATAAGCATTCCTGGGCCCTGAGCATCAGGTTCAAATTGAGAGCTAATGAAAATGAGTTTGTCTTTTCTACATAGAAACCTAGACTGTAAGTGCGGGCAGGTATCTTGGGCTGTGATGGAGGGAAAGCTGAGGTTCTGACTGGCCAGGTGACCTTTAGAAATAATCACAGTGGGCCGGGCTTGGTGGCTCACGCCCAAATCCCAGCGGTGGCTCACGTCTATAATCCCAGCACTTTGGGAGGCCAAGGTGGACGGATCACTTGAGGTCAGGAGTTCAAGACTAGCCTGGCGAATATGGTGAAACCCTGTCTCTACCAAAAATACAAAAAATTAGCCGTGCAGGGTAGTGGGCGCCTGTAATCCCAGCTACTGGGGAGGCTGAGGCAGGATAATTGCTTGAACCTGGGAGGTGGAGGTTGCAATGAGCCAAGATCACGCCATTGCACTCCAGCCTGAGTGACAGAGCGAGACTCCATCTCAAAAAAAAAAAAAAAGAAAAAAAAAGAGAAATAATCACAGTGAGCTGCAGAAATGGAGAAAGGGCTTTCTGCGTGCACCATCAACTGCCAATCGTTGGAGCTGAAAAGACCCACTACAGATGTGATTCATCCTGTCAGTGGGGAAGGCCAGTGACTTAATTTCTGCTTTACTTTTGCAGCTGTTGAGCCACTATGGCAAGGGAAATCTTAGCTTTTACATCACTATACATACGTGTTCTACAGTTCAAATATCCACGTATTCCTGTTATCTCTTCATTATTGTTGTATACGGAGAAGGAAAAATATGACTCAGTTGATTCAAATGATTCATTTTCTTTCCATCTTGAAATTACATATTCCTATGGAACCCATTCATAGAAAAAAAGTCATAAGTAAGGTTTTGACAAAACAAGCTGACAAAACAATCTAACAAAACACAGAACATAGTTTTATGGAAGAAAGCTATCTTGTCATCCTCTTAATTCTTGTGTTCCTATTAGAAGCAGATATTAGGTCAAGCTTCTCGTATCTAGCCTGCCAACTTCTTTTCCAATTCATCCAATGTGCATGTGGGGATGTGATCAGCCTGAGGAATGATAGCTCCTAAGGCTCTTGCTGGTAACTAGTGAAATCTTTACTGTTCAAAGATGCACAGGTGGATTTTATTCAAATTCCAAGGATTTCAAAGTAAAGAATCATCTTCATGAATATCAATAAATGAGTGGCTTAAAATATTTGACCTGTTTAAAAACGTGCAATGGAGTCACTAAGATATTAGTTGTTATGGGTGGAATTATGTTCCTAGAAAAGATATGTCAAAGTCCTAAATACCACTCCCACCTGTGAATGTGATCTTATTTGGAAATAGGGTCTCTGCAGATGTAGTTCAAACGAAGTTTTATGGGATTAGGGCGGACCTTAGTCCAATATCACTGGTGTCTTTATAAAAGAGAAGACAAACGGAACACGTAGGGAGAATGCCACGTGACAGTCCATGCGGAGATTAGAGTGATGCATCTATAAGCCAAAGAAAGCCAAGGGTTTCCAGCAACCAAGAAAGCAAGAAGGGATCCTCCTCTGGAGCCTTGAGAGAGAGAGAGCAAGGCCCTGCTGGCAACTTGATTTCAGACTTCTAGAATCCTAAACTGTGGGATGATAAATTTCAGCTGTCTTAAGCCACCCAATCTCTGGCATTTTGTTATGGCAGCCCTAGTACATTAAATGTACTAGGTTAAATATTTTAAAACAAGTTTGATAGTTAATTTGCATAATAGAAAACTGACTTTCTTATTTGGTGCCTGATAAGTAACATCTATTGTATTTAAATGTGGACAGACACAAGTTATTATCTGACCTATGCTCATGTAATTGTCCTAAATTCCAGTAAGTGGATGCCAGAGAGAAATTTTTAGCAGTTTGGTGAGGAAACTAAAAACAAAAACAAACCAACAAACAAAAAACCCAAAAAACAGAATAAGAACTGTACACTGGGATTTACATGCAACCTAATGAAGAAAATGCTTTTAAGTGTGTTGTGTTATTGATTACTTATCACCCTGGGTTCTCTCGTTGGACAGCAATTAGTGAAACCCAAAGGTAAATGAATATTTACAAAGTTTATCTCAAAACTGGATAATTGTTTTATCTTTTAGCCACTAATGTTTTGCCTACTCATGTGTCAACTTATAAAGGAAAGCCAACAAAGTCTCATCATCTCTATTCTATCTTTCCCTACAAGGAGCTTTTCCTAAATCAGCAGACATCAGTATTTAACAGGGCTATGCTGGACACACTCTTATCTCTCTGTAAGCCACATGATGTCATTTGAAACGAATTTGTTTTGTTTGCCTTTCTTCTTTCAATTGTTTCCTATGGTAGGCATGGCCAGATGCTTCAGATCTAGGTAGAAAATAAGCCAGAAAATTCAGCCCTAACTAGGACAAGAGTGGTGACAGGCTATATAGTAAATCACATCCCCCTATGCTTTTGGCTCAGGCAGTAGATTAGTGCACAAAGGGAGGCTCCACTCGGGGACATGGAAGCACATCTGCAGGAATGCCCATCTCCGAAGGTAGTAAACATTGCTTCACTGCACAATTCCCAAAACACAAAGGTCTTTGCTCCCAAGTCATCTTCATAGTGAGGTCCTCCCTGGCCCCTAGTGAAAAACAGAAACTCCCTCTTTGAGGTTTGTCTTCCCTGCTTTTCTTTTTCCTTCTTAACATATATCTACATACTAATATTGTACTTATTTATGGTGTCGTCTTTTTTCCATCCAGAATGCAAATCCCAAGAGGGACTTTTGACTCCATGGTTCACGGCTGTATTCCCAAAGAATAGTGCGTGGCACATGGTAGGCACTGAATATTTACTTATTGAATCAATGAACTACAGAGGAAAGACTTGTGCTTGTTTTCCTTGTTAAGCATGAGAAGTGAATTCACCAAGCCACAGCTTCTGACCAATTTACCAGATGGAATGAGTAGAGTTCTCACTTACGCTTAAATATTTCTAAGGCCTGATGGGGCGACTTAGTGGGTGAGCAGAAGAGCTGATGGGTGATTGTTTCTCTAGGCCACCCAATCAAGCATCTATCATCAACTGTACATTATAAGCACTTTATCATTTTTGAGAATTGATTACCTCCAACGGCCAAAGCCACATTTTGCTTAATTACTTCTGAAGCATTATCCAAGTGTACAATATCTAAGGACCTCATAAATCAACTAGGGGAGGATCAGGTGCCTCCGGTGGCCCTAAACTAATATAATAAATTGCTCAAAGAGGACAGAATAATAAAGCCCAAATTAAACAAGTCCTACCAAAAGTGTCAAACAGAGCAACCTAAGAAGATGCATGAAAACAGAAAGCAATATTTGAAGAAGGCCCAAGAACTATACTAGCACTTATGGGAGTGGACTGCAAATTTTAATCTGGTCTATTAACAAAGTGCTGCTAACTGACCAATGGCAATATGAGCAGGCAACAGCGATCGGGTTCATTTAGGAAATATCTTGTATGCTAAACCACCATGATCAGAGGCAAATAGGGGGTTACAGATCCCCTCCACAACTTGATTACAATTGGTTAGTTACAACCAAGGCAAGTTCACCTCCAAATTCTGCTAAAAGTACCACTGTTTCATTAGCTGGCAGCCACAAAAATGCCTCTGAGAGCACCCTGAGTGAAAAGTTTTCCCTAGGCATATATGATGATATTCTGACAAGCAATGAGGCAACAATCAGACCAGGGACAGAACCTGAGGAAGGGATAGATAAGAATAAGCTATCTCGGCCGGGCGCGGTGGCTCACGCCTGTAATCCCAGCACTTTGGGAGGCCGACGTGGGCGGATCACGAGGTCAGGAAATCGAGACCATCCTGGCTAACACGGTGAAACCCCGTCTCTACTAACAATACAAAAATTAGCCGGGCGTACTGGTGGGCGCCTGTAGTCCCAGCTACTTGGGGGGCTGAGGCAGGAGAATGGCATGAACCCGGCAGGCGGAGCTTGCAGTGAGCCAAGAATGTGCCACTGCACTCCAGCCTGGGCGACAGTGCGAGACTCCGTCTCAAAAAAAAAAAAAAAAAAAAAAAGCTATCTCTAGACTTCAAAGGTGACGGTAAAGGTATTTGGCTTTGGGGCTTGCCTGTAAGGGCAGTGGTATCCATAAAGTTCTTTGCTGTAAACTTCATGGAAAATTATTATTTTACCTATTTTATGCCAATTAATTAGGCCTTTGTACATATTTTGATAACTATACAAAGTAAAGCTGTCCCCTCTATAGTGTTGATTCCTAATAAAGATATTTCAAATGAAAGAAAAAAAAGAAAAAAGAAAAAATTCTAAGGTGAGGTTTATAGCCCATTTACAGGCATACATACATGATACAATTTATGCCAAAGTACAGTAAGCCTACCTATATTGGCAGAAATTGGGCCCAAGAAATTTAATGCATAAAATACACAGTACATCATTGTCATTATTATAATTATATAATTTTTTTTAGAGATAAGGTCTTGCTTTGTCACTCAGGCTGGAGTGCAGAGTGCAGTGGCACGGTCATAGCTCACTGCAGTCTCGACATCCTGAGCTTAAGCACTCCTCCCACCGCGGCCTCTGGAATAGCTAAGACTACAAGCACATGCCACCATGACTGGCTAATTTTTTTTTTTTTTTTTTTGGTACAGACAGGGGTCTCACTTTTTTGCTCAGGCTGGTCTCGAACTCCTGGACTCAAGCAATCCTTCCACCCTGGCCACCCAAAGTTCTGGGATTACAGGCATGAGCCACTGTGCCTGGCCCATAGTTGCATTATTAATTCGCAAACAAAGTGACCGAAATGAGCCTGAGTGGCAGGTGACTGGGAATTCTGGGGTTCTGGCTTAATGTTCCAACTGTGTCTTGTTCCCTACAGTGGTTGGTACCATCTGGTAGTAGTTGTCTGCTCTGCCTTAAATATTGATGGCAGGAATCTCTTGATTAGATGGCATCCATTGGCACCCATTTTCTTAGCTCCCTTTGGCTACTTCTCTTCATCCTGCAGAAGTGAGAGCAGAACTCAATGGAAAAGGGAAGCTAATCACCCTCTGCTAATTCCCATTAACATAGGATGCATTGTTGCCAACATTTTTTGCTACAAAAAAAAAATCCTTACAGAATTCCAGAAAGCTTAAAGCTTAACACAAGCTTTTTCCCCCCCGAAAAAAAAACTAAGTCATTAAGCCACATGGGTAGATTTTGAAAATGTCAATGAAAAAGCACTAGATTCTTGGACTGCTGATGGTTAAAAGGAGGAAGACGGGTTATACCTATTAAGCCAGCTTTGGATCCTTTGGCTCAGCGAGCATATCTAGCACGGTGTCTGTGGACCATGCAGATAGTTTCTGGTGGTAGTCCTACAGCCTTTATCCAAGAATCATTTTTGAGAGTCTCCTACCAAGTATAAGGTCACTCTTCTACTCTACACATCCTGTTCTATCTTACATCTCTTGAAATAAAACATTTATGAATTCTGAATTTACATTCTAATATGGCTACTCTGTAACTTTTTGACTTTTTAAAATCACAATGGTATGCCAAACTGCACATATTAAAGCATACAATTTGATATATGTACTTACATGTCCATGAAATTAGTGCCACAATTAAGATAATGAACATATGCATCACCCCAAGTTTCATCATTCTCCTTTGTCATTTCTCCCTCCTGCCCATTCCCATCAGCATTCACTACACCACACCCACCCGTTGAAAACTATAGACTTTCTTTCACTAAAGTCTAGTTTGCATTTTCTAGAATTTTATATAAATAAAATTTTATAATATGCTCACATCTTTGTGTTGTAGACTTTTTCCACTTACCATAATTATCTTGAGTCCATCCCTTATCACATGTATCAACAGTTCATTCCTTTTTATTACTGAGCAGTATTCCACTGTATCGCTATACCATAGTTTACTCATGTATTCATCTCTTGATGGATATTGGCTTGTTTCCAGGTTTTGGTTATTACAAATACAATTTGCATGCACATTCATGCACAAGTTTTTGTACAGACATATGCTTTCAATTTTTCTTGGATAAATATCTTGTAGTGGAATGACTGGATCATATGGTAGGTGTATTTTTAAGTTTTTAAAGAAACTGCCAGACAATTTTCCAAAGTGGTGGTATTGCATTGAATCTATTTGGGTCTTTCTCTTTCAAATTTGTTTTTTATAGGCAGCATTTAGTTGGGTTGTGCTTTTTATTCCAATGTGAGAAACTCTGCCTTTTAATTATTAATATGCTAAGCTAAGCAGAAGTCTTCTGGGTTCTTTTATTTTTTTATTTTTTTGGTCCAAACTTAGCCACGTGAACCCAAACAAATTCTAATATTTGCTACTTAAACTATAAGAGTTGGAACAAACTTTGAAGATCTCCTAGTGCAATGCCTTATTTTATGCTTGAAAGTCTTCTATAACATTCTCACCAAGTTAATCCTTTGCGTAAAAACCAAAAGTGACGAAAAAAATTTACTGGCAAGGGATATAATTTCAGTTTGCATGAAAGTGTAGCGTTGGCATCTGCTCTTGGGGCATAATTCTGCTTTCTGGAAAGCCATAGAGTTTCTAGTGAAAGCCTCCCTCGCTTTCAGATATTTGAAGACACACAATTTCTCATTTTAAATTTTATCTTCTGTAAGCAAAATATTCCTCCAGTGGTCCTGATAGCATTAAAACTAAAATTCTTGATATGGTTATTATAACCTCTATGTTGTATCAGTGTCTTCATTTATTTCCTTTATCTCAAAAGCCCTATTTTATATCGTCAATCCAAAATCTTGCCCATCTTCAGAGCAAATTTTAAGACTGATTACACTTATTCATTCAGCAATAAATAAATATTTATACTGTATAATGCAGTATTAACTAAATACTTATTGAGCATCCACTAGGAGTAAAATAAAATGTATCCTTATTCTCCTTAAAGCCTCCAGAACCTTTTATATTTTCTTCTGAATGCCACCTATACTTGTGATCTGCATCACAGCATTAGTACAAAACTGTGCACTATTATTTCGGTTGGGCTGATTTTGTTCCTCCAACCCATTAGTACACTCCCTGTACATTCTCTATAGTGTCTACTATAGGACTAATAAGTGAGTAGGTACAACTACTGATTAGTTCATTTATTCAAATCTGTTGAGTAAATACTGGATTTTTTTAAAAGGACACTTGGTATTAAATGCTGTCTTTGTTGTGTTTTAATTCTTTTCTGCTTCTTTAGTACCAAGGAATTAGTTGTTGAAATCCTTGTGGATCAAGAATATTATTAGGTTGGTTCAAAAGTAGTTGTGGTTTTACCAAATATTTTTATCTTCTGGGCATAGAATTAACATGATATTTACAGCAATTGTTGATAACATTTAAAAATTGAGTACAGGAAGCTATGATGTTTATTTGGTGATCCAAGGTACAATAGAGCAAGTCAGTTTGGGACAATCATAATCTGTCATCATCTCTCACCTGAATGATGCAAACCTCTGCTAATTTCAAAGTTCTCACGCTCTAATGCATCCTCCACTTCGCAGGTTTTCTTCTTAAACAGAGATCAGCTCAGGCCATATTTGCTTCTTAAAAATGTGAAGATATAGTGGGTCCCTGTGACCAGCTGAATAAAATTCAGCTCGTCAGCATGGCCCTGAAGGCTCTTTTCAGTGCGGTCCTGACCAAACCTTCTCGTTTCCTCTGGTCACTTCCTTTCTTACCTCCCCAAGAACAGATGGTCCAGTCCCACCAAGGTTGTGTCAAGCCTCTTTGTTTCTTCTCCATTCTTCAACCTCTGGGAAATTCCTACTTTCTCTTTGGTTCTCTCTCAAATGTCACCTATCCTGTGAAAGCCTCCTGTCCTCCTTCCAGACTCAGGCCTCCTGAGCAATGATTTTCAACCTAGGCTACATATTAAAAACCCAGAGAGATTTTTAGAAATGCCAATGTCTAGACTAGTTAAATCAGAATAATGTGTGGTGCATAATAGTTTCTTAATGAGTATTTTTAAGCAGTTGACCTATTCAATAGAAATGGGAGTTCATTTTTTAAAAAAGCAATAATGGAATGTAACTTAAAAACATTTAGAGTAGTTTTGATATTACTTGTACTGTTTGTTTCTGACTGTAAGGACTATTAATGATAATGAATAATACTACTTATTAAACTTAAAGAGATTGTTACACAGAAAAATTCATTAACCATGATAAAGCATTTTATCCATATGCAGTGTTAACTAAAAGGTCAGAGTCATTAAGAAACATATCCAACAGAGCAAAGTTTTTCTTTTGCAGGAAATTAATGAATGAAGCTTTTGGAAGGAAACATTAATTGATACGTAAAAAAAAAATTCTCATGTTTTTCAAAAGGTAATTTACCTAAAGAAAAAGAAAGTATTATTTGGATACAATTGATAAATTTTGGATCTTTGCTACTTCTATTACTTTGACACGCCTTTGAAAGTACACTATTTGCTACCCTTTTCTGCTTGATCTGATCAGGAATATAACCTAACAGGTCTACTCATTGGTGGTGGTTGAGAATTAACCCTAAGTTAGCTCCTGCTTGATATTAATTTAGCTTCCTGCTACAGTTCACAGGCTCACATTCTGGAATTTGAGTTTCAAAGGAGCCCAAAGCAGCTCACATGGGAGGTGTTATCACCCTAATCGTTCACAGGGCTTTCCCTTCCCTTCCTTGAGAAGCCATCTTTTCTTAGAGTTCCTGTGTCAGGCAGCCAAGTGACAATCCAATTACTGAGACTTAGAGGAAAGAGGCCATGAGAGAAATGTATGGCACCAGGGCATCTATAGATCTCCTTGGCTTGAGCAGATTTGACATGTCAGAGAGCACTGCTTCAAACTTTTCCATTCTTTAGAAGGAAACTGAAGGAGACATCAGAATTTGTACAATCTAACAAACCTTGAATTAAACTTTGGAATATAGATTTGTTTTCTGCCTTACTGATTCTTGACCAGTGAACCGGAAGTGAGTCACCTCTTCTAATGTAGAAAAGATGACAAATCGAATGTTTTAAGGGCATATGAAAAATAAATGTAAAAGTTGTGTATGGCACTTATGCTTTAAAATATTCCTAACAAATTAGTTAAGTTGGCTGTAATTTAAGTCAAATGAATGGATGGGAGGCGTGGCCTAGAGGCAAGAGAAAAGAGCAATGTGTTGGTTCAGGAGGAAAAGAGTAGTTCTTTGCTATCTCCTTAGTATTTTTTAATTTAAGAAATTGGTTATCTTCATTGCTCATTGTGACTACTCCTCTTCTGTTATGTAGCATACTGATAAAATCACTGGGAGATTTAGCATAGAGTATGAAGCAGTTCTTTGTGGATATTTTTCAATTAAAATGCAGGTCTGTACTTATTTTAAAGCACTATTACTTGCATCTTGCATTAATTTGCATTTAATCAATTCAGTCTTAATGGTAAAACTCCCAGCTAATCAACTTTTTTTTAGATAGAAAATTTTATTATTAGAAATATGGGTACCAAGAGTTTACTGAAAAAAATCAAACACATGTTCATAATACAATGTGCAAATACTCAGGAAATACCACATAGTTATTCTCAGGTCTTCGAATATGTCTCAATAAAAATATACCAATATTATTAATTGGTTGCACTTTAAAAGCTTGTTGACATTATTTATTTTACTGAGTTTAAATATAAAGGTCCATATGGACCATAAGTTGAGGTACCCATATGTAGTATATATGGATAGGATATTTATATAAATACAGCTGTATTTATGGAAACATTATGTATACCAGATAAATACTTGTATATCAAGTAATGTTGAGAATATTTATGAACTGTAAAAGTGATTTACATTTTCTATAAATTTTAGGGCCTTGCAAAACAAATGCTAGTAAATATAAAAGTATAGTAAGTATAGATCTATTTTAGGAGTTTTATGATACTGAAAAATATATTTGACTAGTAATTGTATTTTGGTCTATAAGCAATTGTTGGTTTTTGTCCTGAAGAGTATAACGTATATGAGTAAAACTACATCATGATTTAGAAAAGCACCTGTGTATTGACATGCAATATTTTATTTCCTAATACAATTTAAATTAAATTTGGGGGATAAAAAAATCTGGATATTCTTTTTCATTATACAGTGTATTGGAATAACCAAACTAATGTGGCCTGTGGGATGGCCATCTGCTCCCAGATTTAAGGCTGGCTGGAGGGAACAGTTGATCTTATTTAATTATCTATCAGTACTCTCTGGATAGTAAATATATTCTCAAAATTTTTTAAAAAGTCTAAGTCAGAAATATTCCTTGATTTTCAGGAGCGTTAAGCCAAGAACAGATGGGAAATAATTACCTGGAGCCTGGTCATAAAAAAATCAAGAGGTGGTACGAGTGAGCTAAGCAGGCAGAACATGACCATTTCTTACTCTCTGTGATATACACTGAGATTCCATTCACAAGCCTTCACCTTGAAGTTTTGCTTTCTAAATAATACTTACCTTTCAAAGATGATTCCGTGAAATAGTTTAAGATTCAGAATTTGGTATAACCTTATAATACAGTAGTCTCCCCTTATTTGAGGGGGGTATGTTCTAAGACTGCCAGTGGATGCCTGAAACTGCGGATAGTACCAACCCCCACACAGACTGTTTTCTTATCTATATATACCTATGATACAGCTTAATTAATAGATTAGGAACAGTAAGAAATTAACAGCACTCATTTTAAAAATAGAACAATTGGCTGGGCGCAGTGGCTCACGCCTGTAATCCCAGCACTTTGGGAGGCTGAGGCAGGCGGATCACTTGGGGTCAGGAGTTGGAGACCAGCCTGGCCAACATGGCGAAACCCCATCTCTACTAAAAATACAAAAATTAGCCTGGCATGATGGGTGCCTGTAATCCCAACTACTTGGGAGGCTGAGGCAGGAGAATCCCTTGAATCTGGGAGGCAGAGAATTCAGTGAGCCAAGATCACGCCACTGCACTCCAGACTGGGAGACAGGGAGAGACTCTGTCTCAAAAAAAAAAAAAAGAACAATTATAACCATATGCCAGCATCACTACTCTTGCACTTTGGGGCCCATTAAGTAAAAGAAGGGTGGTTTGAGCACAAGCACAGCGATACTGCCACAGTTGATCTGAGCTCACCGAGTCGGCTGCTAAGTGACTAAATGGGCATAGCACAAACAGGACTGAGGCGCTGGACAAAGGAAGGATTCCTGGATTCCTATCTTGGGCAGTACAGGGTGGGATGGCATGAGATTTGAATGTTATAAACTTATCGTTTATTTCTGGAATTTTTCATTTTACATTTTTAGACCATTGTTGACTTTGGGTAACTGAATCCTAGGAAAGCAAAATCAAGGATAATAGGGGACTATTGTAATTAAAATCAAAACAACACAAAATTTAGGATTGTATAACTGACAAGTTATTTTTATTTTTCTTAAGGCAAAAAGTGCCTACTTGCTGAAAATGGATTACTGCTGTATTTCTCATGGCATTATGAAACATTAACTTCCTATAAGTAAAGGGTTCGTTTAGAAACGCTCTCACATAGTATTTCCTCTAGTGAAAGTAATATGAGTTTAATTTTAGATATAGCCCTCTACTGGTTAATTTAAAAACCAGTTAATTTTCATCTCTAGCAAGTCCTAGATTTTCTAACTTTATCACAGTG
The DNA here is from genome assembly GCF_006542625.1 of Nomascus leucogenys. NCBI lineage: Eukaryota > Metazoa > Chordata > Mammalia > Primates > Hylobatidae > Nomascus > Nomascus leucogenys. Next base: position 133,873,647 of record NC_044383.1, on the reverse strand, counting down.
TTTTTTTTAAACTAGGCTAAATATGTCCATAATTGTCTTGGTATGCTATCATTTAATTAACTCAGTAAGTACATTCTATGTCACGTTCTTTGCAAAGCCAAAGACCATAACACTTGCTAGGTTTGTATACATATGTTTCCTCTAGATTCCAGATTCATTTAAACAGCATTCATGACACTGTTAGCCACTATGAATTTTTATATAAAAATAAAGGAATGCAAGTCAAGTTTAAACAAATTTATTAAAGCATACATTGTAAAGAAGCCAAAAAGATCAGACTGCTCTTAAATCATACTATTTGCTTTCTCTCATTTTCATCACAACACCTCTTAGGTTACCAAAAGTATGTCACTCTTATCTTCAGACAAATGCCTTTGTCACTGTGTGCCAGAATCCAACTAAAAATTGAATACAGCTGCATGCAGATGTTGTCTTCAGTGCTATGTAGCATACCAAATATTTAACTCTTTGTCTAGATTGACCCCTCACCTCCAGCCCGGGTTCTGTCTGCCCCAGTCAGAACAAAAGCCTCAGGGGATAGGCTGTGTTCCTTTATAGGAGATGGTGATTGTGAACGTGCCCTCGGCACTCTGGTAACATACAGAGTTATGAACGTTTTTTTCACACACAGGCTTGCCTTGAACTAATTTGGACAATTAATCGTAAAGCTGCATAGATCAGCAATAATCCAACATTAGTGCTAAATCAGGATACACAAAATAATGCTGAGCGTCCATTAAGCACTTTAGTACCAACATAATGCAATACTAACAGTACTTAAATATAACCTTGAGCATTACTCTTAAGTAAATCAAAACCCTTGTATATGAGCCCTCCTTAGGAGAAAAAAAGTGCGCATTTCTTTCAGAAGCAGAAGAAAAAAACTGGAATATTTACTAGTATACTGAAACAACCAGAGGAAATTACAAAAAATAATTTTATTTATTTTTTTCTTTTATTTTATTTTTATTATTTAGGTTTTAGGGTACATGTGCACAATGTGCAGGTTACATATGTATCCATGTGCCATGCTGTTTTGCTGCACCCATTAACTCGTCATTTAGCATTAGGTATATCTCCTAATGCTGTCCCTCCCCCCTCCCCCCACCCCACAACAGTCCCCGGAGTGTGATGTTCCCCTTCCTGTGTCCATGAGTTCTCATTGTTCAATTCCCACCTATGAGTGAGAACATGCAGTGTTTGGTTTTTTGTCCTTGCGACAGTTTACTGAGAATGATGTTCTCCAGTTTCATCCATGTCCCTACAAAGGACATGAATTCATCATTTTTTATGGCTGCATAATATTCCATGGTGTATATGTGCCACATTTTCTTAATCCAGTCTATCGTTGTTGGACATTTGGGTTGGTTCCAACTCTTTGCTATTGTGAATAGTGCCGCAATAAACATACGTGTGCATGTGTCTTTATAGCAGCATGATTTATAGTCCTTTGGGTATATACCCAGTAATGGGATGGCTGGGTCAAATGGTATTTCTAGTTCTAGATCCCTGAGGAATCGCCACACTGACTTCCACAATGGTTGAACTAGTTTACATTCCCACCAACAGTGTAAAAGTGTTCCTATTTCTCCACATCCTCTCCAGCACCTGTTGTTTCCTGACTTTTTAATGATGGCCATTCTAACTGGTGTGAGATGGTATCTCATTGTGGTTTTGATTTGCATTTCTCTGATGGCCAGTGATGATGAGCATTTTTTCATGTGTTTTTTGTCTGCATAAATGTCTTCTTTTGAGAAGTGTCTGTTCATGTCCTTCGCCCATTTTTTGATGGGGTTGTTTTTTTCTTGTAAATTTGTTTGAGTTCATTGTAGATTCTGGATATTAGCCCTTTGTCAGATGAGTAGGTTGCAAAAATTTTCTCCCATTCTGTAGGTTGCCTGTTCACTCTGATGGTAGTTTCTTTTGCTGTGCAGAAGCTCTTTAATTAGATCCCATTCGTCAATTTTGGCTTTTGTTGCCATTGCTTTTGGTGTTTTAGACATGAAGTCCTTGCCCATGCCTATGTCCTGAATGGTATTGCCTAGGTTTTCTTCTAGGGTTTTTATGGTTTTAGGTCTAACATGTAAGTCTTTAATCCATCTTGAATTAATTTTTGTATAAGGTGTAAGGAAGGGATCCAGTTTCAGCTTTCTACATATGGCTAGCCAGTTTTCCCAGCACCATTTATTAAAGAGGGAATCCTTTCCCCATTGCTTGTTTTTGTCAGGTTTGTCAAAGATCAGATAGTTGTAGATATGCGGCATTATTTCTGAGGGCTCTGTTCTGTGCCATTGATCTATGTGTCTGTTGTGGTACCAGTACCAGGCTGTTTTGGTTACTGTAGCCTTGTAGTATAGTTTGAAGTCAGGTAGCGTGATGCCTCCAGCTTTGTTCTTTTGGCTTAGGATTGACTTGGCGATGCGGGCTCTACAAAAAATAATTTTTAAAGCAGTGTCTTCAAAATTAGATAGCACTTTGCCTCTTTTTGATTATATGAGACACATAACTGCACCTGTGAATTTTTTTCTCAAAGTTTAAAGAATTACTTTTGATATAAATGGGAACTTTTGTAAAAAATTAAGGGATCATATGCTTAGGGTAGGCTCTAAAATCCAGAACTGTAAAAAAAAAAAAAAAAATTCACACATAGAACAGGGAAATTTATCTTCAACTATTACACCTTTGGCTTATCCAGTGAAACCATTACAGAGAATTCCAAGTTCTCTAAAGGAGGGGTTGGCAAACTACAGCCAGGTTTTAAGCCACAACAGCAGAGTTGAGTAGTTGTGACAGCCTTTACTGCCTGCAAAGCCTAAAGTATTTCCTATCTGTCTCTTTACAGAAAAAGTTTGCCAATCCCTGAACTAAAGAATTCATATATAGGCAAGATTTCTGAATTTGTATGAAGGAAATGATTCAAATGCCTGAGGGAATTTATGCATGATATATAAAAATGAAATGGCTAAAAGTCCAAAAATGTAGTCAGGACAAGTTAAAGTGCTGTGGCTGAACTGAATTGCAGAGCAAATTGTTTGGTTGAGGTCTGCATCATGTCTCACAACGTGTGGCAATTTATGTCTACAGCTACTTGAATGGACAGGGTTGCTTTACCACAACATTTCTAGGCAAAGCCCCTAACTTCACAAGCAAATAGGGTCTAGTGGTTAAGAACTTGAGTTCTACAGGTAGATCGTTTGAGTTCCATCTCTACCATTTATTAGCAGTATTTATTAGGTGAGTTTGTTGACCTTCTTAGTCACGGTCTCTTCATTTTTAAATTGAGGATATTGAAAACAAGAGCACCTTCTTCAATGAATTGCTTTGGGGTTAAATAAATTAGGACATATGAGGTACTTAAAACAGTGTCCGGTGTGTAATCCATGCACAGTAAACATTCGCTATCACTGTCTTATTTACTCAAAACGTTGAGAGACCCAAGATTTAAGGCTTCAGGATATGGGGCTCTGAATTATCACACAGTTCAGAATCCTGAGAAATTAAGCAACGGGAATAACTTTAGACCTCATCCAGACCACCCGTTCACTTTCTAGATGAGAAAACTGAGGCAAATGTACAGTGATTTGTCGAGTTTTTGATCTACTGCTATGGGTTTTATTGTGTAAATGCACTTTAGTGTAAGACAAGCTTAACAGAATTTTCTTATTTCCCTCTAGACCCATCTGTAGTGAGATTTCATCAAGCACTTTTTCTATTCTGGAAACAATATTTTAGACATCAAAAGTTATGTTATGGAAAAATAATTTTATGGAGAAAAAGGGAACAATGGATACTAAAGGGATCAAGCTAAATTTACGTGCTTTCTCTCTATCTCATAGAGATTCTGCAAAAATGGACAATGCCATATCCTGCCAGTGGTCAAAAGACTGAAGACTATGATATTGTTGTCCAGATAATTTTTTTTTTTTTGAGATGGAGTCTTGCTCTGTCGCCCAGGCTGGAGTGCAGTGGTGCGATCTCAGCTAACTGCAACCTCCGCTTCCCAGGTTCAAGCGATTTTCCTGCCTCAGCCTCCCAAGTAGTTGAAATTTCAGGTATGTGCCACCATGCCCGGCTGGTTTCTGTATTTTTAGAAGAGATGGGGGTTTCACCACCTTGGCCAGGCTGGTCTCGAACTCCTGACCTCAAGTGATCCACCCACCTCAGCCTCCCAAAGTGCTGGGATTACAGGCGTGAGGCACCACACCCAGATCCAGGTAATATTCTTTGGATCTCATATTTTTCTTGCAAGGAGAGTTTTAAAATTGACTTCTTGTATTTAGGAGTCTGTTCTAGCCACCAAATGCTGAACCTTGACATCAATTATCTATTTCACTAGAAACTAATACTGAGGTGGTTTTTTAAGTTTTTACAAGAAAAGCTTTTCATTGACTGTTTAAAATCTTAGAATAAATCTGCTTTGTTTTGAGCAACAATGTGTGTGGTGTACTTCAAGGAGCAGCAGTTTCTGCTTAGCGTTAACTGACTCTTATAAATGAAAACACTTGAATTAGACTGCTCTGGAGCTAGTCTTACCTAGAAATTATACAGAAACCTGCTTAATAAACTGGGAGATTTTTCCTTAAAGAAAGGAAGGAAGGGAGGAAGGAAGGAAGAAGAGAAGAGAGGAAAGAGGCAGGCTGTCTTTGGTCTTCACTGGTTTGAACCCCAGTGGGCAAGTCAGGACCCAGTAAATGAGCTTGCATCTGCTTGTTTGTATGTGGTTAGCAAGAGGACTATTTTTCTTTGAACATAAGCAGTTATTTAACTTCTTGGTATCTACCAACCAAGTAGTTCATGATTTATAAGAGTTCATTTATAACAGGGACTTATAACAATAGTGTTTAACCTTTATTTTTCTATTACTTGGGACATGTTGGTAGTCTGGCAATGTCCATAATGAGAATTATGTTTGGGTTTTTTGACTTTTTAAAAAGCTCTTAACTGTTTTGTTTTGTTTTGTTTTTCTTGGAGACAGTTTCGCTCTGTCACCCAGGCTAGAGTGCAGTGGCACGATCTCAGCTTGCTGCAACCTCTGTCTCCCAGGTTTAAGCAATTCTTATGCCTCAGCCTACCGAATAGCTGGGATAACAGGCATGTGCCACTACATCAGGCTAATTTTTGTATTTTTAGTAGAGACTGGGTTTCCCCACATTGGCCAGGCTGGTATCAAACCTCTCACCTCAAGTGATCTCCCTGCCTTGGCCTCTCAAAGTGCTGGGAGCCACTGCATCTGGCCTAAAAAGCGCTTTACTTTGAAATAATACAAGGTTCATAGTAAGTTGCAAAAATATACACAGGGAGGTCAGTGTACCCTTTACTGACTCTTCCCCCATTGTTAACATCTATGTATGCAAACCAGGATATTGACATTGGCACAATTCACAAAGCTTATACAGATCTCAGTAGTTACACATGTACTCATGTGATTGTGTCTGTGCATAATTCTATGCAATTTAATTAAATACATGGCTTTGTGTCATGACTACTGCAGTCAAGACACAGCACCATTCCTTCAGTTCAAGTTTCCTTGTGCTACCCCTTTACAGCACATATCCCCTAAATCCCTAACTTTTGGAAACCATGAATCTGTTTTTCATTTCTGTAATGTTTTTATTTTTTAAGTGTTATAGAAATACAAGTGTCACATACATTATGTGACACTGTTAAAATAGCTTTTTTTTTTTTCACTCAGCATAATTCCTTTTAGGTTCATCCAGGTCATGGTACATATCGATCATTCATTCCTGTTAATTGCTAAATAGCATCCCACAGTATAGATGAACTGCAGGTTGTTTAATCGTATGCCTCTTGATGGAAACCTGGGTTGTTTCTAACTTGTAGCAAGTGCAAATAAAGCTTCTGTGAACATCCATGCTTTGCTTTTCTGTGAACATAGTTTCTCATTTCTCCAAGATAAATGCCTAAAAGGGTAATTGCTAAGTATAGTAAGTGCATGTTGAATTTTAGAAGAAACTGCTGAATTATTTTCCAGAGTGATTGAAACATTTTCTTCCTATCAACAATGAGTAATCCAGTTTCCCCTCATCCTCACCAACAGTTAGTGTTATCATTATTTTCTTTTTTTGGCATTTTGATAGGTGCATAGTGAAATCTCATTGTAATTTTAATTTACATTTCCCTGGGGGCTAATGATGTTGCTCATCTTATCAGGTACTTATTTGCCATCTGTATTTATTCTTCAGTGAAATTGTTCCTCATGGATTTTGCTCATTTTTATTAATTGTTTTTTAAAATTGTTGTTTTGAGAGTTCTTTATGTAGTCTAGATGCAAGTCTTTTGTCAGATGAGAAATTTATAAAAATTTTCACCCAGTCTGATTGTCTTTTCATCCTTTTGACCTTTCACAGAGCAAAGATTTTTAATTTTGATGAGACCAGTTTATCAATGTTCCTTGTAGAGACTATGATTTTGGGATCAATTCCGAGAACTCTTCACCTAGCCCTAGGTTCTGAATAGTTTTTTTTTTCCAAATACTTTATAGTTTTATGTTTTACATTTAAGTCTGTCATCCATTTTGAATTAATTTTGTATAAGGTATGAGGTTTATGGCAAGTTTCAATTTTTTTTTAGGATGAATGTCAATTGCTCCAAGATCATTGTTGAAAAGCCTATTGGAAAAATGTATTTTTAAAATTTTATTTTTAATTGATACATAATAATTGTATATTTATAGGGTACAATGTGATGTCTTGATACATGTATACATTGCAGAATAATCAAATCAGGGTACTTAGCATATCTATCACCTCAAATATTTATCATTTATTTGTGGTGAGAACATTTGAAAGCTTCTCTTTTAGCTATTTGAAATATACAACACATTATTATTAAGTATAGTCACCCTGCAGTGCAACAGAACTTATTCCTCCTGTCTGAAACCTTGTACCTATCGACCAACATCTTCCCTTTCCCCATCACCCCTGTTCCACTCTAGTCTCTGGTAACCATTGTTCTACTCTTTATGAGTTTATCTTTTTTAGATTCACATAAGTGAGATCATACAGTATTTGTCTTTCTGTGCCTGGCTTATTTCACTTAACATAATATCCTCTAGGCTCATCCATGTTGCCACAAATGGCAGAATTTCCTTTTTTTTTTTTAAATGTATTTATTTTTTGAGGCTGAATAGTATTCCATTGTGTTTACATACTACATTTTAAAAATCCACTTATCCATTGATGAGCACATAGGTTGTTCCCATATCTTGGCTATTGTGAATAATGCTGCAGTGAACATGGGAGTGCAGACATCTCTTTGACACACTGGTATCGATTCCCTTGGGTGTATGCCAGAAGTGGAATTGCTGGATCATAAGGTAGTTCTATTTTCAGTTTTCTGAGGAATTTTCTTACAGTTTTCCAAAATGGCTATACTAATTTACAATGTCACTAAACAGTGCACAAAGATTCCCTTCTCTCCACATCCTCCCCAACATTTATCTTTCATCTTTTTGATAATAGCCAATCTAGTAGGTATTAGATATTTAATTGTGGTTTGAATTTGCATTTCTCTGATGATTAGAGAGGTTGAGCAGTTTTTCATATACTTGTTGACCATTTGTATGTCTTCTTTTGAGAAATGTCTATTCAAGTCTTTTGCCCAATTTGTAATAGGGTTATTTGTTTTCTTGTCATTGAGTAGTTTGGGTTCCTTATGTATTTTGGATATTAGCTCCTTATCTGATGTATAATTTGCAAATATTTTCTCCCAATCTGTGGGTTGTCTCTTCACTCTATTAATTGTTTCCTTTCCTGTACAGAAGCTTTTTAGTTTGTTGCAATCTCATTTGTCTATTTTTGCTTTTGTTGCTTGTGCTTTTGGGGTCATATTCAAGAAATCACTGTCCAGACCAATTTAATGCAGGTTTTCCCCTATGTTTCTTGCAGTCGTGTTATAGTTTCATGCCTTACATCTAAGTCTTTAATACATTTGGAGTTGATTCATACATAAGGGTCAGATAAGGGATAATTTTCATTCTTCTGCATGTGAATTTCTAGTTTTCCCAACACTATTTATTAAAGAGACTATCATTTCCCCATTTTGTTTTCTTGGCACCTTTGTAAAAAATCAATTGACTGTAAATTTGTGAATTTATTTATAGATTCTTTATCCTATTTCATTGGTTGACGTGTCTGTTTTTATGCCAGTATCATGCTGTTTTGATTACCATAGCTTTGTAATATGTTTAGGAATCCCATGGTGTGATGCCCCCAGCTTTGTCCCTTTTGGTCAAGATGGCTTTGACTATTTGAAATCTTCTGTGGTTCTGTATAAATTTTAGGATTTAAAAAAAATTTCTGTGAAGAATGACATTGGAATTTTGATACGAATTGCACTGAATTTGCAGATCGCTTTGGGCCATACAGACATTTTAACAATATTAGCTTTTCCAATATGTGAACACAGGATATCCTTCCATTTATTTGTGTCATCTTCAATTTCTTTAATCGATATTTTATAATTTTTAGTATACAGATCTTTCACTTTTTTGGTGAAATTTACTCCTAAGTATTCAGAAAAATATTTTGAAAGCATAAAATACATAGAAGTATAATTGAAATCAACTTCATTTAAATAGTTATCATATGTTTTAAAAATAAACATTTTCTGGCCAGGTGCAGTGGCCCACGCCTGTAATCCCAGCACTTTGGGAGGCCAAGGTGGGCAGATTACCTGAGATCAAGAGTTCGAGACCAGCCTGGCTAACCAAGAAACCCTGTTTCTACTAAAAATACAAAAGTTAGCTAGGCGTGGTGGCAGGCACCTGTAATCCCAGCTACTTGGGAGGCTGAGGTGGGATAATCACTTGAACCTTGGAGGCAAAGGTTGCAGTGAGTCAAGATCGTGCCACTGCACTCTAGCCTGGGTGACAAAGACGGACTCCTTCTAAAAAAAAAAATTGTGATATTTTTGACATGTTAAATAACATCTAACAATATGATGGGCAACTATCATCAATTCAAATGTGATGGGCACAAAAGCCTATTTCAAGATATGTGCAACAACAAGATTTCATGAAAATGTGTGTGATTTCTATTGATCTTAAAGCCATAGGTACTACAAATACTACTGGGCTTATCTGCCTACATTTACAATCCAAATAAATCCTATGGCTGAGTCAGATGTTATTGAAAATAAAGATGCATTTTTTTCATTCAATTTCAAGCATGCCAGCTCTTCTAATTCCCTGATTTAGAAGAAGAAATTGATTTATTTCGTATGGTTCTAGAAATGGTAAAGATAGGATCAGTTGGTAGAGAGTATACTATTTATCACTAATAAATGATTTCTATTTCAGCTTAAACCACGAAAGAGCATTACAACAATTAGCTGTTTCTAAATGCACCTCGTTGCCTGGTAAAGAAATACATTTCTTGTCCAGAAAATTCTCCAACAGCCTGGGAGAGCACTCACCAGGTACACAATGCTGAGGGTTGTGATGGACAATGGCTGAGATTTCCCATGAGCCATTGAGGTTTTTCACTTTGGAGAGAAAGCGTGTTAGGTCCTTATGCTTCCAGATTAGTTCTATGGACCAACAACTTTAACCAGACCACTGAGAAAATAACTGAGTCACCCAAGCCAAAGGTGTTTGAAAGCAGTCGTTAATTTTTTCTCCGTTTTTAAACCATTTAATAGATTGCTGACTGATCAGTATCAGAGAACTGTGCTGTTTTCATTATTACATGTAAATTAATCTACTGAAAGAAGAAAGCACAAGCATTTAGGAGCACAAGGTTGTCCTATTTTGACAGCATTTTAGTTATGGGTTCAAGAGTAATTACTGAAATAAATCATCAATAGGTGGTGGCAGTATTGATTTTGTGTCAACACCTGAGTAAACTATAACCCAGCCTCCATCTGGAGCCATGTTCCTTGTCTTTTGTGCTTTATTTTTGAAGTGATGTCCAAAAAAGGCTTTTTAGCTTCCACATGAAATTGCCTACTGAGGTGCTTTTCCCAGGAAACCTCACTGCCCAAATCACCTCTCCCTCCCCAGCTCTCACCCTGGACAGTCTCCTTGGACCATTTTACCACACTCTCTTAACTAGTGTGAAATGCTAATATGGATGGCTGTGATTTTCCAACAAAGAGAAAGGGAAATGTGATTACTGGTCAGAGGGTTTCATATTAGCACTTGCTTCTGCTAATTTAAAAATAGGTTAGACTGCAGGAAAACCAATTTCCTCCTTTAACATTAGTTTGTTCTGCTGTTCTTTGTTTAATAAATATCCTCTGGGCCCAAACTAATGTGAATAGGAGAAAGAGAACTGAGCTCTCATTCTATTAAATGCAAACTCAAAATCTAGATGGCTTTAATCGTTTTGAAGATCACTTTAAACTTGATCTTCAATCCCAAATAAAACAACCTGCATGGTTTTACTTTATTTTATTTATTTATTTTTGCTGGCTGGCTCAGACAGAAAATCTTCTTTGTTGTTCCCAGTTTATTGAAGGTGAGTCAGGTAACTCTGAATGGCAGGGCACTGAATCTGGATAATCTAACCTTAAATAAACTCTGATTAAATAGTTTTTGCTTCAGACCAAGAAATGCTCCTCTGGACGATATCAAAAGGCAGATGATGAAGCAGAACATATAACCAAAGCTTCTGCAGAATCACAAATCTCCATCTCCAGAGTTGCCTCTTAAATTCTGATGAGTAGCTACATGTGCACCCTAGAAAAATAACTCTTCTCGTTCCTCTTTAACAGTGCTATGTATTTTGAATGACTATTTCTGACTTTCGTAGTTCAAAATCCAGACTCCTTTCAAATTTCCAACTGTTATTTTGCCTCTGTTGATATATATGTATAAACAAAACTCTCCTTCCTCCCAGCTCCATGCTCGAATCCCTGGTCAATCATGGAGCATGCATTTTACCATGTGTCTGCTTCTGTTCATCTCCAAGATTTTCAGAGCATTAAGCAAAACTTAAATACTGATCATTATATCATTTTGGCATTCATATATCCCTTTATATTTTACTAAAATGTTATTACTTCACTTGAAAGAAGTATCATTACCTCTATTTTACCAACAAAGAAACTGAGTTACAAGGAATTAAGTTATATGCTGAACAGCAAACATTCCTTAACCAGCAGAGATAATTCTTGAATTCTTGCTTTCCACTCCATATCCTTTGCTCTTCCACTACTACAGGTAAAGTGCTTTTTTATTATAAATGTTTTCCAGGTTACTTCAGCCCTTTTATCCTTCCTCTTGAGTTCTTTCTTCTGCTGAGAGCAGGTGCCCTTTCTCCCAAGTCTAATCGTCTATGTTTGGGTTGCCAGGAATACACCTGTTTCTCACAGATAAATCCCCATACAACACATGTACATGCATTTTTGAACCCCTGCCCAGAATAGATCTTGAAGAATGGTTGCTCTTGCAATAGATGTTATATGAAACTGCACCTAAAAGATTGTATATGTTTCACCCCATGCACAGTGCCTTGTACACAGTAAACATTCGATAAGCGTTTGTAGAACGAATCAGTGAATGTACATTTGGAAATCTCTGACATGCCATCAAAACATTTCCCAGCCTTCTCTAGAGGGTGTGAAGCTAATGTAAATGTGAGCAGAAAACTCAGCAAATGTCAACAGGCTATAAATAATCACTTGGTCTGTCAGTGCAGGGAATTTACATATACAGACATTTCCTTTGATGAATGCTAAAGCTCATCATGAAAAGGAACATGAATTTAGAAAAATTAAACAACAGAACTAATACGGTGAAAAAACATGGGTTTTGGATCAAAAGCCTGGCTTCCCATCTCAGCTCTGCCAGTTTCCTCAGACACATTATGAATATTTCTGAGCTTCTGTTTCCTCATTTTGAAACAGGCTTAATAACACCTCCCTCACATGATTATTGTGTGGGTCAAATGAGATAATGTCTGCACGGTGTCTTTGGACACATAATAGGCACTTATACTGTCACTTCTATCATTTTCTTTTGTAATCCATGAGAATACTATTCATGTTTTTACCTTTTTTTTGGAGTTTTCCTCTTGTTGCCCAGGCTGGAGTGCAGTGGTGCCACCTCAGCTCACTGCAACCTCCGCCTCCCTGGTTCAAGTGTTTCTCCTGCCTCAGCCTCCCGAGTAGCTTGGATTACAGGTGCATGCCACCACACTCAGCTAATTTTTGTATTTTTAGTAGAGACTGGGTTCTGCCATGTTGGCCAGGGTGGTCTCAAACTCCCGACTTCATGTGATCCACCCGCGTCAGCCCCCCAAAATGCTGGGATTACAGGCATGAGCCACTGCGCCTGGCCCAAGTTTTACTTTTTAAGAATCGAGAAGTCTCTGAGTTGATCCAAATATAAAACTCTCGATATGCTGATTACAAATCTAGAAACTTGAAAAAAACATTATATGAGATTTATTTTGGATAGCTGATAGCTCTTAAACTCTAATCTAAACAGTAACAGGACTCTGCAGAGGTGGAATCCTTTGACACATAATCATTCACCTAAATCCTAAGGTAGGATCTCCAGACGATGAGAAAAGAATAGGATGCGGTCCCTTTTATCAGGAGTCCAGTTTGGTGCACGATGAGGGGCACAGGTGTGAGAATTTGAATACAACAGGGTAGGTGAGTGTAGCACAGAAGTATGGGCAGCGAGAGAAAGGGTTCATAGATGGAAGTCAGTAAGGTTGGAAGAACTGTGGATGGTATCTCCGAGACTGTAACATTTGAACTACTTTAGAAATTTATTTCAACTTTGTTCTACCTGTATAGAAATGTTGGAGGTGAATACCAAAAACTGTGATTCCAGGCCCCGATGGCCTTGCCTTTGACCCCGAAATGCTCAGTTGTTGCCCTGACTTGTTGCACATGCTTCAGGCCTCCTTCTGTAGCCGCATTGGCCTGTGCTTTACCTTTAGTGTGACACGGCCCTTACTCATGATATGTGGAGGGCTGCTGCCTTGCTTCCCTTACCCCCAACAAGTGAGTATGCCTCGCAAGTTCAATTTAATAAGAATAAGGTTTCTTCTTCAACACTGACTCTAGATAAATCTCATTTATCTGTTATCTGTCCCTGGGATGTGTCAACTCAGATATTAGCACAAATCTATGGCCAAGGGGGTCTCACTCCTTCAGAGTAAGGTTGACTGAACTAACTCAGAAAAATTGCACCAAGGAACGAAAAGTTGAGGGCTAACAGTTATTGCTTATTGGTAATATATAAACAATAACTATGGGGGGGCAGGCTATTCTTAGTTCCTAGTGTGTTGTAGGCAATATTATGTGGACATTTATATATATACGCTTCATTTGATTCTTACAACACAATTAAACAGTATTATTACCCATTTTACAGGCGACAAAGGTTGTGCAGAGGTAGAATCAGGAACTGAACAGAAAGGTCTTTCTGATTCCAAAGTTCATGCACTTAGTTCTTAACCATGATACCTGCCTCCAGGTTCTTATTCAATCTCCAACCTATCATTTCATATTTTATGGTATTTGTCAGAACTTTTTGAAGGCTAATTTATGCCTCTCTCAACAGTTCCATAGTTTTGAGACTCTTCTGTTCCATACTTGCTGAAATTTATGAGTATAGGGCTTCTAGTCACTCAAATTTCTCCTTCAAGTTCCTCTATATTTGAGTATCTTAAATTCTTGCTTAGTCTCTTAAGCAAAACCAGCACTGCCTATATATGCACACTTAACAATATACATATTTTGATAATTAAATACTCCATACAGATAGTGGACCACTATACTCTGAGCATCTTGAGGGCAGTGACTGGAAGAAGGGGAAGAAAGAAAGAAGGAGGGCTAAATCACTGTGGAGGCATGGGAGTTCCATCCCTGTGGTTAATTCACTGCTAGGTTAATTTTGCCTCTCATTTGGAGACTTCATTGACTCACCATTTGAATCGAGTATTTTAGTTCTCAGAGTGACATCACAGTTTAGATGCTTTAAAATGCTTTGAAAGAAAACCCTACTCAAAGGGTTTGACTCATAAAACAGGGAAGCCTAGAGGTAGGAGTAGTCCTCATCAAAATACAAAAGACAGACACTCCATGGTAATTAAGTGAGTCAGACACTCCAAGGTATTTCCAAGGACCCCGTTAACTTCTGTCTCTCTGCTCTGACTTCCATAGAGTTAGCTCTATCCTAAGGCCAGCTGCCATTGTGGAAGCAAAGATGTTTGCTGCAGGTCTAACCTTCATATCTACATACCACACAGTGTAGAAGGGGACAGAACATTTTGTTCTAACAGTTTCCTCAGAACCCTTCAGATTTCTCCTCTTATGTGCCACTGATCTAAATGAGGTCATATGCCCTTTCTTAAGCTACTTTCTGTCCAGCTTGGCCAGAAGAGTGCCATGAGTGAATCGGCTTATGTTTGAGTTATTTGAACCATTTAGATAACCCAGACATAAGGAGAATGGGACTTTCGTGATTGGTTTGGACTAGAGGGTGCCCAATCCTTAGCTGAGGAGAATGCCATCTTATCCCAGAGTCTTCCGGGGTAAGAAGAAGCTTTGAGAAGGAGGTACCTAGGAAGGAGGAAGAGGGGAGCAGAAACTGAGTGGACCACCAACAACCAACAGTATCCACTTAAATAATAAGAAACAAATTCACCACCACAATACAAGAAAATAATTACCGAGTCAATACTCTTGATAACTCAAATGTGAGTCTATCTCTAGGAAGAGCATATTGAAATTCTCATCATGTCTACCAGCATATTGTTTGTGGTATATGTTTTTTATATATGTAGTCCAATTCTCGCAAGTATTTTAGAGAAACAAATCCCTTCTGTTTTTCTTTTGGATTCTTCCCAGCAATGAGCAAAATATCTATCATTATTAACAAAGGAGAATTTTTATATAAACTTCATTTTTAGTTTGAATTGCCACTCATTTGTCAAATATTTTTGAGCACTTAATATGTACCTGAAATTAGGCTAGAGACATAAGGGATATAGACAGAAAAGATACAGTGACTGAGTTTGAAGAGCTTATAATTTAGTAAGGTTGAGAAGACGTGTTTTTAAATGCAGATGGCCCCTAATTTACATTGGTTCAGACTTAATGCTTTTTCAACTTTACTATGGTACAGAAGTAATTTGCACTCAGTGGAAACTAAAAGTGCCCATACAACCATTATTTTTGTCACTTTCAGTACAGTATTCAATCAATTACATGACATATTCAATACTTTAATATAAAATAGGCTTTGTATTAGATGATTTTGCACAACTGTAGGCTAATGTAAGTGTTCTGAGCATGTTTAAGGTAGGCCAGGATAAGCTGCGATGTTTGGTAGGTTAAGCATATTAAGTGCATTTTCAACTTACATTTTCAACTTATGATGAGTTTATTGGGACATAACTCCTTCGCGAGTCAAGGAGCATCTATAATGGATTTAAAGCAGAATTGGCATATGTCTTACTGTAAGTACAAAGGACTTTAAAAGTCCATAAGTAGACAGGTAATTTCTGGCCATGTGCACTAGATAAATAGAATTTGGAAGAGTAATCTTTCTGAATCTGCATACTAACCAAATAAAAAGGAGGCATATGCTCATTGATGAGTCTATGTGGCTAAAGGAATCAGCTTAATGAGAAATTCTGGGTTCAGCCTGCCTTGAGAATACTGGGGTTGGGAGGTAGCATGTACATGAAGTAGTTAAAGTAAATGGATATATTAGGCTCTAACTAGGGAAATAGAAACCACTGTTTGTATTTAAAAAGCATAAAGCTGATGCCAAGCCTTGTTCACACAGGTAATCAAGAGGTGAGATGCCTAATGTGAAGAGTAATTGAATGTGCATGTAAGCACAGCAAGAGGTTGCTGTTAACTTTAGGAGTGAGGGGCAGAAGGCAGATGTGGGGTGATGAGGACCAAAGGCCTCAGTCATGAAGGAAAATCTGGAACCTTAGAGGGCCTATCTACAGAGAGCTGGAGACAAGGAGGTGATGCGGGTCCTTCTGGAGGTGCTGCCCAAGACAAGGGGAGGGGAAGAAATACCTCAGTTTCTCCTTCCTTCTCTCCAGTCTCCCTCCTGTGTTCATTGGCCCAACCTGCCAGAATCCAAGTGATGTGGGGGCTGTTGGCTCAGCTGCTTGTGATATGGGGCAGAAGAGGGAAAAGTTGGAAAGTCAAGGAATGGTCCTCAGGGTAAACAGAAATGACATGGCAGGAAAGTGCAAAGCCAAGCCACTAAGCCTCTGCCAATAGTGACCTCTATAATAGATGACTGAGGCCACTTCACTGCTCTAAAGAGGGTAAAGGCATAGATCATCATGATTGGAGGCTGCATTCATGGAGTGAAGTAAGATGAGCTGGAGAGAAAGGCTCCTCTGTAATTGTTTAAATGAAACAGCAGCTGAGGAAAACTGATGCCCCCTTTGAGAGGGCAGATGTCACTATGGGAGAGCCTGGAACTGCAGCCAGAGGCTCACAGCTTCTCAAAGAAACCAGATGATGAACCTGGTCCAAACACAACAGCTGCTGCACAATCTCATATACTGCTATTTTTTTTTTTTTTTTAAGATGGAGTCCCGCTCTGTCACCCAGGCTGGAGTGCAGTGGTGCGATCTCGGCTCACTGCAACCTCCACCTCCCAGCTTCAAGTGATTCTCCTGCCTCAGCTTCCTGAGTAGCTGGGATTACAGGCAACTGCCACCACATCCGGCTAATTTTTTGTATTTTTTAGTAGAGACGGGGTTTTGCCATGTTGGCCAGGCTGGTCTCGAACTCCTGACCTCAAGTGATCCACCCACCTTGGCTCCTAAAGTGCTTGGATTACAGGCATGAGCCACCACATCCAGCCTCATTTTTTATTTCTGTGTCAAAAGATAAGAGCACATAGTACTATTTACATTTAATTACATACTTACGGAGTCCAAATTAGGTGGAGTTTCCACGTCATAGTTTCCCATTGAATCAAGCCAGTGACTACATTTCTCATTTAGGGCATAATCTTAGGTCTCAAAAGCAGCTCTCCTACCATGGCGAGATGGTGCAAGTGTTCAAATACAGCTAAAATATCAAGCACAATCCGAGAGGCCAAACTGTATTGTCTAAGTCTGGCCATATTTCATAAGAATGGTTGCTATAAATACAGTGGTAAGACCGGACTAGGCAAGAACAGATGATGCAATGCCTATAAAATAACCCAAGGGAATACAAATGAGTGCACTTATCAGTGTCCGAACCCCAACAATTGAACAGCTGTGTGCCTTCTCATCCTTGTCCTCACCTAATCACTCAGGCTCTTCCTGTGTTTCTTATCACTCCGGTGCTTTTAAGCTTCATCCAAAGACTAGTCTATTTCAACAGATTCTTTCAAATGGCTACACTTGCTATAATGTCTTCAGAGAAGATGAACGCTTCTTCAAAACAGTAACACTGCTTTTGGGGATGATTGTAACTACCTAATGACAGATCAGTCATATGACTGACTACACACCCCAACTCTCCTCTTATGTCAGCAAAACAAAGAGAAATAAAGGAGGCTTTACAGTGTATACTTCATATGCTATAACTCATATGAGATGAAAGCCCTATTTATTCACCTCTTTTAGTAGCATGGATTTGTAAGTTGCCTGCTCTGTGGTTTATAAATTATTTTAAACTCTTATGCCACTGCTCAAAAATATCAATGTGTGTGTTAATGTTGTAGACAAGGGAAATTTAACTAGCTTATAAATGTGAAAATGTAAACGCAAAGGAAGTCTTGCTATTCATCTTCTCTGCAATATTCAGACATTCATGAAATTGAAAGTTAATGTACCAGGGACTTTCATTATCTGACCCATTCCCTCCTATCTATTAGCTTCACAAAGCACTGGAGACAGAGGACCAATATGTCACCAACACAGGACTGGAAAGGTCACAAAAACGAAGCATCAATAAAGCACTACTTCTGAATTAAATTTCACAGTGCTCAGCAGAAAATACGTTCCATGGACTAAGAATATTTGTAAGAATGGAACCGATAGCTAGACACAAATTGAAGAAAATAGAAAAGTATTTCTTGATTGAAAAAATTATGTTAAAACTATGTTTACATACACAGGAAAAAAGTACTATTTTATATACCTAATAAGGAATAAAAACAACTCTGCATTGGAACCACAACAAGGTTTCACGGTCACAGAATTCACTAGAAAATGATACTGTCCTGCAAAAATACTCTTCTTTCTTTCCTTAAGCATTTACAGAAGGATATTACAAATGGCTTGTCAAATCAATGTGGTTTTTGATACCTTTCCATAAACACAGTCTAACGTATAATTTAGAGTTTATCATAATTTTGCTATTTTTACTGTCTGAAATACACAATCTTAGTTCCCTTAATATAAACTAATCCATCCAAATCCATGATTTCTTTTAGCTCCCCAAATTTGGAATAATTCTGAATACTCAGTTTTTCAACAAGCATATTTTTGAGATTTGCTGTCAACACTGTAATCATAAATAGGTGCCACAAAGAAGAAGAAATAAGTATAAAATGGGGCTCTAAATTAGCTGCAGGTACAGGGAAATATGTAAGAGCATAAAGAGCCACACAGCCTCACTGAATGGCCAATGAGTTCTACAAAGTTATGGGAGGTCTCCAGAGGGGACAATTGTCATGGCCTGCTGGGGATGAATTGTCAACCAGTGGTTCGCAGGCACTGGGATTTCAGTTTCAAAAGATTTGAGGGACCGGTATTGAGTCGCTATTTTATTAAGAAAAGTAAAAACGACAATTCTGCTATTTAAAACCACTATACCTTATTTCCATAAAGGAAATTCTAACACCAAAAATTCAAGAGAACATTACCTGAGAATAAAAATTATCAGAGAAGTTGAGCTTAGTGACTAGCTCACAACATTATTATCATTTTTTCTTTTATTCTGGATAAAACTCTTTCACAAAATAGGATTTGGGAGCATTGGGTTAAGTGCTTAGTGTGTACCGCGGTACAGAAGTGATAGGAGACAGTATTCCTGGCCACAGGAACTTACAGTATTCCTGGCCACAGGAACTTACAGTCTAGAGGAGGAAGCAGCAAATATTGATGTGATAAAGTAATTAGGTAGTGAAAAGTATTAACGATGCAATAGATGAAATACAAAAGTAAGTAGAGTCATCAGAGAGCCTAGTGATCTAGGTCTGGAATGGGGTGTGACTTCTCTAGAGAGGAGGAAGGAAGGGGCATTTAAGGAGAGGGGGGATGCGAAGTCGATGGTAGTCTAGAAAGAATAAAGCTAATGAATGGGGTGGACCATCAGGAGACTAGACAGATTGCAGGGACAGTTTTATCGGTAGAATATTGGGGGAATTCTCCTAAATGCACTCTTGTCAGTAAAATCAATTGCAGTTAAGTACACATAAAAAGACGTGGAAATTCACATCGTTTTTATTTTTTACAGCTCTGTCAATAAAACGAAACAAATATCAGTTTAGATAACAATATAAGAAAAATTAAATATGAACACTCACGCCTGCCCCTAATAATCTTAAAAGATAACTTGAGTAGCATTAAATAAATAAATACACACACTCTTAAGACAGGGCAAAAATTCTTATAATTGAATGTACTGTCTATACCTAATTTTTTAATAAGTCCCACGATTGCTTTTATCCCATGTATTAGGTTTTTCTTCCCTTTTTCATGACTGAATTATTTTCTCTTCCTTGCTTTTTCTACCATACCACACAATTTAAAATATTTTAATATTAGCCTACTGATTTGGCAGTTGAGATTCCTCCAAAACTAAAAAAAAAAAGTAACTTATTGAAAAGTGTGGTGTAAGATCATTTTAGATTTTAATAAAAAGAGATTAAAATCATAGTTCTTTGAAATAAAGGAAGACACAGCCAGATATTCTACCAAATCAAAAGAGTCTTGCTCTGACAGCCGAAATGTCACTGAGCTACATAATGCATGAGGCCTTAAATGACTTGGTCCATTAAATTAAAAAAAAAATTCAGCTGAGAAATTCAGTGTGCACATTCAATAATTGGCTGTCCTAAGTGATCACATCCTTTCTGGATCTCCTACATGCAGTTAGTTGATAACAAACACTCTGAAACATCCACCAGTTTTCCCCTGACTTGCCTTGGGACTGAAGATCTTGTAAGATATTTTAAAAATAACTCTTTCTCTGTTTCCTTGAACACAGGGCAGCCACGTTTCCCAAGCCTACGGGTCTGTTTTAAATTCAAATGGAATCCAAGGATCTTGACAGAAAGGACCCCAGAGAGGACTTGTCCAACTGACAACAGAGAATCCAATAAGTCTTTTCATCTTAAGCCGTGAGATGTTATGTTGGGAGAAAACGAGGAAAGCAGAAGCAGAGGGAATGCTAATAACTTGAGCAGATTTGGGGTGGAAAAGTGTTTTTTCTGTTCCTCGCCATTCACATATGCTCAAACATACCACAAAAACTTTTCAGTTACTAAGTGTAGTGGTACTAACAGGAAGAGAAGTTCTAGCTTCACAATGCGACCTACCTTTTTATTCGATTTGGAGCTTTGATAGGTTTATTCCATAATAAATATCTCTTTCTTTTGTTTTATTCTTAAGATAAAAACAATTTGCATTCACCTTTGACTTTTGTGACTTACGGTTTATTTAAAGACCAGGTATGTAGTCAGATCTAGATATTTTTAACTTCATCTTCACACAAGACCAAAAGTGAACATTTTCTACATTTCTACAGGAACCTTTGTTCCTCTTGCATGTGCCAGGGGCTGAAGCTTTTATGTTTGTGAGATGTATGTAACTTCGTACTTGAATAATTCCTTGGTGCATAGACTGTATATTCCATTGGGAAAGTGTATTGTAAAGGTTAGAACAGGTAACAATAGCGGGGAAAAACTGCCTAGCAAGAATCTATTTAACATGTTTCTTGTTACTATTCCCAGTGACTGCTAGTATGGTTTAATTAGATCTTCCTGACAAAATTCATTACAGAAAATCCTGCATTTGTGAAGAAAAAAATAAATGCAGCTCATTCATAACCTATTAGTTATTTTGCTTTTAAGGAAGCAGAGTAATTGTTTTCCTTCTTTCTTTTCCCTTATCTAGAAGACTAACGTTATAAGTAGTAAAAGAGGAGCAGATGAAAGCAGGTGGAAAACAAAGTTCACCAATCTGCCTGTCTCTTATTAGCACCATCCTCTGCTTACGGCAAAAGAAGTGCAAATTGAAAGAGCTTATTGGGGCTGGGCGCGGTGGCTCATGCCTGTAATCCCAGCACTTTGGGAGGCTGAGGCGGGCGGATCATTTGAGGTCAGGAGTTTGAGACCAGCCTGGCTTACATGGTGAAACCCCGTCTTTACTAAAAATACAAAAATTAGCCAGGTGTAGTGGCTCGTACCTGTAATCTCAGCTACTGAGGAGGCTGAGGCATGAAAATTGCTTGAACCCGGGAAGTGGAGGTTGCAGTGAGCCAAGATTGCACCACTGCACTCCAACCTGGGGAACAGAGTAAGACTCGCTTAAAAAAAGAAAAAAAAAGAAAGAAAGAGCTTATTGGGAGGGAGTAGAAGATAAAAATAGTCTAAAGCATCTCCTATTCTTTCTCTCCAATTCTATTGTTACTGTTGTAAATTCAGGCCCTATTTTTTTTTCTCTCCAATATTAACAAATCACTTCTAACCCAAGAGATCTCTTTGGCCTCACTCTTGCTATGAATCCACTCTCCACCCAACATCTGGAGTGAGCATTCTCACACACAGATTTATCATGCTTCTCTCATGCTTGAGAGCCTTCAATCGTGTCCCATTACCTATGAAATAATGAACACATGTATAATAGAGCATCCCAGGACCCCCATTATCTGGCATCTATTTAGATCACCAACCTTATTATGTTTCAACTCCCCTTCCTGGCACAGTCCATCTTCACCCAAAGTTCCAGCTGCCTGTGTAGAACCATCTGCAGCTCTTCAGAATGGGAACCACACAGGCAGTTTTGCAGCTCTGAGTATTAATTCACATGGCTGCCTCGACCTGAAGTGTTGCCATCTCCATGTCTATCCACCTGGAGAACACCTGGAAAGGGCTCTTGGTGGACCACTGGGAAATGCTGCCCTGTTGATCTAAATGTGCATGCACACACACATGCACACACACACACACACATACACACTCTACATAAACACATGTAATATTCACGTATATGCATATATAAACATATTCATGTATGTGTATATGTGCACACAAACTTTGGTGCCAAATTATTATCTACCAGATTTTAGCAAAAATAAGCAACCGTTTCAGAAAAAAATCATGAGAAAATTTGCCTCTCCCCTTGGTAGGTTGAATTGTGAAGTCAGGTACTGAAACTGAGACTACACCATGCATGAAGTCCATTGTTTGTAAATTAGGAGAGGACCACTGGTCTAACTTAGTTGTAGAACAACCCTCTATCCAGGGGGCAGAGTCTATGAGCCCCAGAGCATCTCCTCGCATTCTCAGGCACAGTTGCCAGGTCGCACACAGAAAACAGCTGGAGGCAGGGGCCCCATCACCTGACTATATTTGCTCCACTGGCTTGAGTTTTATATATCCAGTTTATTCGAATGCTGAGAATAATTAATCATATTAGCAAACTACTTCCTATGTTAAACAGGACTTCCATTTGGCCTAAACTTACTTCTCTGAAGTTGCAAGTAAAGTTGGTTCCCTTGTAATAACATTCCAGGATTAGATGAACAAATGTGTGTTCTCTATATTCATGGTCCTTGTTGGTTTTAGACTTCGATTGTAGCTCCTTGAGACTCCATATTGAAGGGGTAAAGCCCTAGCGGTTTCATCTATCCTCTTCTGGGATGCCTGGCCAGCTCCTATTCCCTTGAGCGTTCTGTCTCCTTTTATGGTACCTTTGTGTCTTCAGCTTCCCTGGGCTTTAAGGCTGTTATCTTCCCTTGAACTTCAGTGGCCCAAATTGCACAAAATCTCCCAGGTGTGGCCAAACTCTGCTGCATTAGTCAGTGTTCTCCAAAGGGACAGAACTAATAGGACAGATGTACATACAAAAGGGAGTTTATTAAGGAGTATTAACTCACACCATCACAAGGTGAGGTCCTGCAATAGGCTGTTTGCAAGCTGAGAGCAAGGAAGCCAGTTTGAGTCCCAAAGCTGAAGAACTTGGAGTTCAATGTTTGAGGGCTTCCTCCAACACGGGAGGAAGATGTAGGCTCAGAGGTTAAACAAGTCTAGTCTCTCCATGTTCTTCTGCCTGCTTTTATTCTGGCTGCCCTAGCAGCTGATGAGATGGTGCCCACCCACATTGAGGGTGGGTCTGCCTTTCCCAGACCACTGACTCAAATGTTAATTAATCTCCTTTGGCAACACCTTCACAGACACACCCAGGAACAATACTTTGCATCCTTCAATCCAGTCAAGTTGGCATTCAGTATTAACCATCACACCTGCTTTTTTTCGCAAGGGCAGGGCCAAGGTTTATTTTGGGTTACCAGCCTTCCTGATTATTCACATGGAACACTTCTTTGCCATTTTAGGAAAAGAATTTGTATGGTCCACTTTAATTCAGTTCAACACAAGAAATATTAATTGAGCAATGATCAGGAGTTTAACACTCTCACAACTATATTTAAACAATGGTTAAAATCCATCATTTTGTAAGGTTAGCAGAGACAGGGGTATAGAATGTCATGTTAGGCCTGGCACGGTGGCTCACACCTGTAATCCCAGCACTTTGGGAGGCCGAGGCGGGCGGATCACGAGGTCAGGAGATCTAGACCACGGTGAAACCCCGTCTCTACTAAAAAAAATTACAAAAAATTAGCCGAGAGTGGTGGCGGGCACCTGTAGTCCCAGCTACTTGGGAGGCTGAGGCAGGAGAATGGCGTGAACCCGGGAGGTGGAGCTTGCAGTGAGCCGAGATCGCACCACTGCACTCCAGCCTGGGCCACAGAGCGAGAATCTCTCTCAAAAAAAAAAAAAAAAAAAAAAAGGAATGTCATGTTAGCTCGGGCAGAATTTAAGAAATCAGCAATTCTGTTAGCTTCCAAACTTTCTATATTCGGGAAGCATTTTCTTCTAATGCAGGCTCATCAGAAGGCTCATAATATAAAAGCAGAGCTGTTCTAGTAGAAGTAGCTGTTCCAGAGACAAGAACACTTCCTGAGAGGCTTCGCCACTGCATAGACAGATGGATTCACAGAATACTGAGTTTCAAAATCTTGGCTCGGGCTCCACTATTTAATTCAGAAAAGCAACTGAGGTTAGATGAGGTGGAAGACCAAGATTGTCTGACTCCTGGTCTAGTACAGGTTCTGCTCTATTGCTTGTACTTTCCTCTCACTGAAATTCACCTGTGATATTTTTTTCGCCCATCCCTTGTAGTGACATATTTCTCAGTTGACTTACTGAGTTTATCATTTCACTATGCCTATATTTATTTACTATTCCTTCCTTGTTCCCTTCCTTCTTTTCCTTCCTCCCTCCCTCCTTCCTTCCTTCTTTGTATATGTGTGTGCAAGGAACAAGTTTTTCGCACCATCCTGTATTTAACTTTCCAAGGGCTTCAGTTGGCAGAAGCCTGACCTCACAGGCTTCTAACTTATGCTTCTACTCAATCAGACAAAGTAATCTCTATTTGTACTCTGAGCTAATTTGTCATAAATGTATTCTGAAAGCATTTACTTGTTCTAATTCCTTTAACTTAACTCATTTTCCTATATTCCTTTCCCTGATCAAGGAAGATGATCTGATTAGGGATTCTGTGAAAGCAGCCCCGTGGTCTCTGCAAGTCCCTTTGATATCCTTGAGGGTGTAGAATGATTGACATTCATAATAGTACCCATTCAGCTTCTCTGTAGGACGTGAGCAGCCTCTAAGGCTGCTGCAAAACCCACTGCTGCATATTTTGAGACCTGCCGGGAATAGCGACATGCTAGCCTACCTGCAACAACAAGAGCACGGTCCTGACGGATGAGGATACATATAACAGTGGATAGGACCATAATAACACCACAATGATGACCCTAGATTATCTCCTGCAGGGCAGTAGCACACTCATCCCACATGGCCTTAGTTATAAATGTGGTACGACACACATGAATGATGATCAAAGGAAGAACTTGGGCCACTTTAAGAATTGTCAACTTTTTAATGCTGAAAGTTAATATAATAAAGAGACTAGACACCAGATCAGAAATATGAAAACGAATTCTCACCTCATCCTCACGATGCTTTGTTATTGGACCTGGTGATCTTTGGAGGAGTAAAGTACATAGAAGGAGACTGAAGAACCATTAGTAGAATATTCTGTAGCATTAGAGGCTCCCAGGATTGATGGTGCCCTTTTAAAGAGAGCCTGCTGAGCTTGGCCAGACATTAGACACATCTTTTTCTCACAGTTTTGCATTGCCACAAATGATCACTCTGGAAATGCTAGCCATTGAGGGTTACTTCACCACACTCTAGGGTCAAATGAGGAGAGGACGGAGAGAAGGAAAAGAGGCTAAAAATTGCTCTAATTTCCTAATCCAATGCATTGTGACTGCTAAACTCAATAGAAAGCTCTTCACTGGAAGGCCCACCAAGGGGCCACCTGTCTTTCTAAAATGCACATTAGCTATAGTAATACCACAACTATCAACACACACATTTAAAAGAGACTCGTAGCATATACTTCAAGTTCTATGTTCCTTGAACAAAAATGTTGCCATGGAAACCTCTACCATAAGGCAGGTGTAGTTTTGCAAAGGACTATGGGCTGTGAAATCAGGTTCCCATGGTAACATTTTTGTTCAAAGCCTGAAGAATCTTAAATACATGTGCCAATACATATTATTACCCAGCAGGAAACACAGGTGGGATTAATAAAGTCCAATATTTGCTCAACTAAAAGTTATAATCGTGGTGAAAGTAAATGAATTAAAATCAGTTCCTATGGATAGCTTATATAAACAGAGTTTGGAGTTGTAACACTACTTTCACATGAATAAGTAAATCTATGTGAAGTACTAGTAGATGACTTTCTTTCATTAAATTCACAAGGCAGAGAAATCTTCACAAAAATTACGAGATTTTAAAATTTTGAAATATATCTTCAGCTCATAATTCACTGATGAGATTAAATCACTCAAGCTTACCAAAGGAAATTAAGATCATACTACCCACCTGTAATAGAACCAATTATTATGGTGACCAAACAGTAAAAGAAAAAAATGCCAAGTTGATTCATCTGTGTTATATGAGCTCATGCTAATAAAATGTGCCATCTGGAATATTTATGATAATTGCCATTTCTGTAGCCTCAACACATCCATATAAATATGCCAAGAACCAAATTAAGAAAAGCTTTTCTCTTTATCTTTTACAAATAATCCAGAAAATAATAATCATTCGTTACAATAATATATTTTAGAAAGAGTGTAAAGAAGATACACTACAAAATGGAAAGACATGACCACATGGAGCTAAGTTTTTTGTTTGTTTTTGTTTTTTGAGATGGAGTCTCACTCTGTCCTTCAGTCTGGAGTGCAGTGGCGCAATCTCGGCTCACTGCAACATCTGCCTCCCAGGTTCAAGCAATTCTCCTGCCTCAGCCTCTCTAGTACTAGGATTACAGGCATGCACCACCACACCTGGCTAATTTTTTTGTATTTTTAGTAGAGACGGGGTTTCACCATGTTGGCCAGGCTGGTCTCAAACTCCTGTGACCTCAGATGATCCACCTACCTCGGCCTCCCAAAGTGCTGGGACTACAGGCATGAGTCACGGTCCCCAGCCCTGAGTAAGTTTTTAAAAAGAGAACTTTCTTGTTCATTGCCATTTTACATCACAATTTATTAACGAAATTAATAAACTACAGTGCACAATCTAAGAGTTCAGAGACCACACTCACCATTGCTTTGCATGATGCCTGGAACACACTAGGCACTCAATAAATATGCACTGAATGGAGGAATGAATGAATGAATGAAGCACATTAGTAATTTAAGTAACAAATAATCTTAGTTTACTAAAGGTGTCTTTCACAAAATTATTGTGTATAAGTAAAATTGGGGTGATTTAAATGAACTCTCTCCATTAAATTTTAAATTTACATTTAAAATTCAGAAACACTTTATCAACCTTTTTGATTGTTTTGTAATTAGTATTGATTCCCAAACCTTTGGCAATTTTTCCTCTTTTTCTTTCCCCAGCCATTTAACCAAGTGGTTAATGATCTGCAACCAAACATTTAAGTGCACTGGGAGAGCTGAGCACATCAAAGAGCCCTGAGGACCTTTTTATAAAGCAAAAAATCCACTTTTTAAAATGCAATTAACCAATTCCTAGTTTACTTGTTTTGTGTTATTTTCCCTCCGTTAGGTTTTTTAGAGTGGCATGCCTGTAAACATTTATATATTGAACTCATCGTTTAAAAACATTTAAGCCAAACTTCATGGAATTGATCATAGTTCCCCTAAGATGCTAAAAATTTAGTCTTTAGAATGTGACCACAGTTATCAAATTTATGCCCACAACTTCATGCATTAGAATTAGGTTCTTAAGAGAGATCAGTTTATCACAACTTTCCAAAGCAGTATGTCAGCTGCAGCTTAAAGATAGAATTTAAACGCTGACAGACTACTGCGAGTTGCTAAAGACTTCCAGGTACCCAAGTGTTGAATGAAGATGGCCAGGCTCTGAGCACTAAGGAAATCCATTTGGCTCAGGGGATGGTCTGCATTCCCCGCCATCTCTGCTTTGCTGAGAGGCCTTGGGTAAGTCAGAGTCCTTTCTGAGCCTAAACCCTTTCATAATTTCATAATTCCATAATTCAAATGGAAATGCATAATTTTTCAAATGGAAATAGTAACTCTCAATGCAGACAGGCTTGATGAGAATTAAATGAGATGAGGTATGTAAAAAGTATACCCTGGAATTCTATTTACCTCTAAATATATAAATGTAAGTTAATGTTGTCAGCATTACTGTTTTATTAAAAGCTCCTAAAAATTAAATAAGCTAAGAAATAATTAAATGCTCATGGTGGAAAAAGAAGAGATGAAATAGCATTTAGCGTTAGCTTACATCTGTTTCTCCTTAGCCTCCTGTTCAGTTCTTGTAGTGCCTAATTATCTTCTTTTTTTTTTTGGTACTTTTTAAATTATCTTATTTTATTTTACTTTAAGTTCCAGGATACATGTGCAGAATGTGCAGGTTTGTTACACAGGTATAGACATGCCTTCCTGGTTTGCTGTACTTATTTTCTAAAAGGTAGGTATCCAGGTACGAGACTGCAGGTTCTGTTCCTGGCTTTTACACCCTAAAGAGTTGCAATTACATTTTTAGATTTTGTGGGTTTTTTATGCCACTGGAGTTAAAAATGCAGTATTACTAAAGAGCTAAAGCAATTCCAATAGTTCTTAATTTTAGGAATCTCTTAAGTCCTGGGAGAATTTGGTTGGGGGTGATATGATACCCTTGGAAGAGTAGGTAGGAAACTTAAAGGTCTCCCAAAGCTTACTACACGCAAATACTTGTAGTATTTTTCAGAAATCTGCCAAAGAAATATTAAGTTGTTAAAGAAATCCAACTTTATTGTTTCCATCAAATCAAAAAAATAGCAAAATATAAATAAGTCAAGCACACAAGGAAATATGCAAACTTGTATTTACATAATATTCTAGGCTGGACTTGGTGGCTCATGCCTGTAATCCTGGCACTTTGGGAGGCCGAGGCAGGTGGATCACTTGAGGTCAGGAGTTTGAGACCAGCTGGCCAACATGGTGAAACCCTGTCTCTACCAAAAATATTAAAAAATTGGCCAGGTGCAGTGGTGGGCACCTGTAATCCCAGCTGCTAGGGAGGCCAAGGCAAGAGAATCGCTTGAACCTGGGAGGTGGAGGTTGCAGTGAGCTGAGATCGTGCCATGGCACTCCAGCCTTGTTGACAGAGCGAGACTCTATCTCAAAAAATAAATAAATAAAATAAAGAATATTCTAAGTCAGGCCACATTAATGGCTTTGCATTCAGCCACTCACTCGGAGTACATTCACTGCAGTGTTTCTTAAACCTGGGGGCACAAAGGATGAGAGGGATAATTGCTGGTTTTGCAAATCCTAGGAAATATTTAAAATTCTTCATCACCCAAATGACTTCTTATAACCAAGGGTTGACACATAAATAAAATGATCCAAAGTTTTTACAGAGAAAACATCCGAGAGTGTTGAAGTCTGACAAGGTGGCATAGCATTGAGAAATTCAGAAAACCTTGCAATGGTCATGAGCACCATATTTATGTTGTGACTCAGATATACCAATTTTATATACTTAATTTATAGCAGGTATAGAAGTAAACATGCAATTGAGAATTTTCCACATATGGTATTTTTTAATACATATTATATTTTGAGGTTATCTATTAAATTAGCATATCGAAACAAATGGTGATTTAAATTCACATTCACCATTAAAGGAATAATAACCAAGACAATGATGATGGTTCAAATAATTGTGAATAATAATTGTCAAATAATATGTAAGACTCAAATTGGCAAGTGGAAACAGACTGTTAAACATTGTAAGAATTACACCAGTTTGGATAAAACATCACCTGTCACATTTCAATAATGTTGTTAGTGCCAACTGGATTGATCATATAAATTGGTATGCACTTCACATGTATATTTGGTCTAGTCTTACTGTATAAGAGCTTTGTCTATAGGTGTTCATACCTAGTTAGTTTAAGGTTATAGACATGGTGCAAATCAATAATATTAGATAATGCATTTTTAACAGTAAAGACGCCCAAATTTTTTCTTTTTTAACTTTAAAAAATGTGTTTCTATTACTTCATTATGAAAAAATATCTAGACATTGCACTAGGCTCTAGGGATATAAAGATACAAAATATCTGAACAGACTCTTCTCTGGAGGAACATGTGGTCTGGGGCTGGAAACGGGGACATACTTATAAAATACGATGTGGTATGAAAAAGTCAGAGTCTCACAGAGCCTTTTTCAGTTTTGTAGCAACCAAATGAACAAATGTTAATGCCGTTTTTAAAGCCACTAACAAGTATACTGCAGGGTAACTTGCCCAATCATCTTCTGTTTTACTAGAAAACTAAAGTGAAAATTGCAATCTGTCTGCTGTAGAACACACCAGAGCATAATCTCAAACCGATTACCGACTTGTAGAATTGTATCAGCATCGATTTATAAGGCAAAACCCCGCAGCATGTCAGCATGGTGCCGCTTCTTAAAAGTAGCACTTGGCTCTCCTATTTGATTCTGGAGCAAAACCGTGAGAGCTTTTGTTTGCTGCCTTTGTGACAGTCAGGTTGCTGGTTGGAGCCTTCAGAGGTTTCACTGCAGAACCATGCGGAGGGGTCTTACAGAACACTGGGGTTCTTCACTGAGCTAAAATGCTGTTAAGGGTATAACACCATCTAACGGCTGCCTACATTGCAAAATGGTATTTCCATTCTTACAAAGACATCTACTCAAAACAAAAAGTAACTTTATATCACATCCATGGAAGAAGACTACGTGTTAATTTTTGCATTACAAGAAAATTATAGAATATAAATGTTTTTAGATCAAAATATGTCAAGCTTCCTAGACTGGTATGACTAAGTTATACAATATTGCATCTGTTGCTTAAGAGACATTTGGTTCATTTGTTATTCACTCATTCTTTAATAAAAATGCATATTTACTGAGTCCCTACTGTATGCCTGGCACTGCAGTTAGATGCACAATGTGGAAAAATGCATTAACTGATAACTAGAACTTTACTAAAACTTCACCCATTAAGAAAAAGAAGAGTCCTAATTCCAAATGAGATACTTTTTTAGTTACAGAAATCTCTTGCTGTTTCCTAAGCAAATCAGTTAAAAGATGTCCATGCTTTGCCAGATTTTAGTTGACAAAAGTAATAATTGAGGTGGCCACAGAGCGAGCGCACTGTGAAGCTTCACAATTTCAGCTCCCACACTCAGGAGACATTTCTTTCCTTTGACCTTTCCACCCGGCAAAGTGATAGAACTCCTGGGCACAGAGCACAGGTCAGACATCTCTAACACTGCACAAATATCATTCAAGAGCAAACACTCTTGTCGCCCAACTTGATTACATGGAAATTGGTTTTGTACAATAGAAGCCCTTTTGTTCAGACTACTATGGTCTCCTACGGTGTAACTTTCTTTACAGAGTTAATAGAGTAGGGATGGATTTTGCATTTCACACACATACACAAAAGCCTCATTACCATTTGCATTTGTGCATGGCTAACAAAAATTAGCAGGAGCTACCTCAAATCATTAAGACTGAAAAATGAAATTGAACCGAGGTGAGAATAGCCTGTTTTCTTAAAGCCCATTTAGTATGGATTAAAGTTAATTATAATAGGATATTCCAACTATAAAGAAAAATTGAGCTTTCTTTTTTAGATGTTCAGAAAAATAGATATCATCATATAATTTTAAAATTCTTTTTAACATTTGGATATCGGGGTGTTGGTTTGTCAAATATTCACCTCTAAAACCTAAGTCTGAACTTAAAATGTTGATTCTAACTTGAAATGAATCAGAAATACGTTTAAAGCAGGTGAATAAGAAATAATGGAGATAGGCCGGGCGCGGTGGCTCACGCTTGTAATCCCAGCACTTTGGGAGGCCAAGGCGGGCGGATCACGAGGTCAGGAGATCGAGACCACGGTGAAACCCTGTCTCTACTAAAAATACACACAAAAAATTAGCCGGGCGTGGTGGCAGGCGCCTGTAGTCCCAGCTACTCGGAGAGGCTGAGGCAGGAGAATGGCGTGAACCCAGGAGGCGGAGCTTGCAGTGAGCCAAGATTGCGCCACTGCACTCCAGCCTGGGCGAGTGAGTAAGACTCCGTCTCAAAAAAAAAAAAAAAAAGAAATAATGGAGATAAAGGAAGGGATATAGAAAAACTCCAGGAGTGCCTAGTTTCTCCAACTGAAAGTATAAAATCAAAGAAACTCTTATCCGCTCTCAGTAGGCCCAGAGGCCACCTTAATCTCCCACACCCGACCTCCCATAGACTTTGGAAATGCTGCCACCACACCTTGTCTCTCCCGTCCTCTCCATTCAAACCCCATGTTTCTGACCCACTCAGCCTCCTGGTTCCCCTTTCTCTCCTCCTCATGTGCCAAGATGCATGGCGCTGCCACCATGACTATGGGAATTATGGGTATATCTGCTGACATCCTGCCTCTCCTTAGCTGCCTCTGTTTCTCAGGCCCTCTCTTTTCCCACATTCTTCTCATCTCTAGCAATTTTTATTGTTACCTCCTTGAGCCCCAATCTCTGTCTTGGCTCTCAGGCCTGGACCTAACAGGTACAGATCTGGGGAGCCCCTATCCAAGGTCCAGGGCTGAGTAACCTGGAGACATATTCCAGTCCCCATGTGGGGAAAGCTGGGACTGGAATTTGTCTTTTTCTACTGCTAAGAGGCTTCTCCACACACAAGTCATTGTCCTTTGTTAAAACTCACTTGGGAATTTGCAAACTCTTTCTTTTTTACTCTATTTCTACAATTTTGTCTATATTTCTTGCAGTGAGTAGCAAGAAAAGAATGCATTAAGGAAGCAGCTAAAAGCAAATTAATCTGATTTTTTTTGTGTTTTTTAACATTTTAGGTTCACGGGTATATGTGCAGCTTTGTTATATAGGGAAATTTGTATCACAACCTAGTGCCCAACAGTTGTTTCTTTTTTCTGCTCCTCTCTCTCCTCCTACGGACCTCCTACGGTCCACCCTCAAGTAGGCCCCAGTGTCTGTTGTTCCCCTCTTTGTGTCCATGTGTTCTCATCATTTAGCTCCCACTTATAAGTGAGAACATGCAGTATTTAGTTTTCTTTTCCTGTGTTAGTTTGCTAAGGATGATGGCCTCCAGCTCCATCCATGTCCCTGAGAAGGTTGTGATCTCATTCTTTTTTAAGGCTGCATAGTATCCCATGTTGTATGTGTTCCACATTTTCTTTATCCAGTCTACCATTGATTGGCATTTAGGTTGATTTCATGTCTTTGCTATTGTGAACTGTGCTGTGATGAACACACGCATGCACGTGTCTTTACGGTAGAACAATTTATATTTTGGGGGGTATATACCTAGTAATGAGATTGCTGGGTTGGATGGTACTTCTGTTATTAGCTCTTTGAGGAATCGCCACACTGCTTTCCACAATTAAATGTAATGGTTGAGTCTGACAATTAAATGTAGTAAGACATAAAGTTAACCATGTAGGATTGAAGGGTCACAAGGGGTAACTGTAACTTGCTGGTGTCACAGTCCTTCTTGTGCATTCTGGATTATAACTATTTCCTAACTTCACCAGTGATGAGACAACTTGCTGTCTCTTTCCAGACCAGAGACAGGTCCAGGCCATT
This sequence comes from Nomascus leucogenys, assembly GCF_006542625.1. Lineage (NCBI taxonomy): Eukaryota > Metazoa > Chordata > Mammalia > Primates > Hylobatidae > Nomascus > Nomascus leucogenys. Next base: position 133,840,272 of record NC_044383.1, on the reverse strand, counting down.
GGCGTTCTGGATATTGAATGGATACACACGTGTTTAGCACAAAACTCACCTACTATTAGTCATTTTCCTAGATCCTGGAAGGAGTGTTGGATGATTACAGAAATAATGCATGTGGGCATTTGCCAGGTTAACACATTGGCATTTGTGTTAGTTCACTACCAAACCTCTTCCTGCGAGGTATGTGGAGGGGCCTTCCAGTCCTGCACACTAAAATTGTATTTTTTATTATTTAGGTAATAAGTACATACAATAACTGCATATATTTATATTTAAAGTATACAATTTGCTAAGTTTTGACACATGTATGTGCCTGCAAAACCATCACCACAATCAAGGCAGTAAGCATATGCATCTTTCCCAAAAGTTTCCTCATGCTCCTTTGATCAGCACACTAAAATTTTGAGTATTCTTGCAATGGAAGAAACTGTCAGCTTCATTTTCCAAAAGGGACCACAAGTCATACCATCAGTTCAATTCTATACAGCATGACCATCCACTGGAAGTCCCTAGAACTCAAGTTCCCAATTGTCCAAGGCTCAGAATGGTTTAGTCTATTCCACTCAAGAAGGTGTATGAGAGCATGCATGTGTGTGGATGTGAATGTGTTCACATGTGTACATACCTTCACAATACACCTTAATGTGATATGCACTAGAAGTAGTGATTTCTTCCAAAAAAAATAAGCTACCCTTTTAACTAAAGCAAATTTTCAGAAAGATTTCTTTTCGCTGAAATGTGTCTTCTTTTCACCATATGGAACTAACCTTTCTGGCACAGTCTAGATACAAGCTTAGAAACTCTATTATTAGAACTCCAACTGGCCATTCGGATGAGTATAAAGTACTCAACTGCATGGGGTTAGAAGGACACAAATAGGATCCAAACAATTAGCTCCTGTCACTCTTGCTGTGTGAAAATTGAATGATAACACTCACAATAGGGGCATTGGGCTCTGAGAACCAAGAGTGTGGATGCTGCCACCCATGCAGTTCCTGGATCCCACATAAAACTCAGGCTCCCATGGAGATTGTAATAATTCAGCCAAACCCTCCACAAACAACTGTTTTCTGGGTTGCATCTTTTTTATAAACCATAGAGCTGTGGTTTAATAAAGGGAAGCGTCTGTCTTTCCATATTTCTAAGAGTGTTATTATTTTCCTGCATAACAGGTGCATGACCTCATGAAAGAAAGGACTGTGTGTAAAGAAAAAAGACACTGTGATGCATGTCAGAGGCTACTAACTTTATGAAGAAACCTCTTCCTTTGCCACATGGCATCGGGAAGAAGCATCAATCAATCAGCACTTGCTGAGATCAGATGTAGTCATTTTCCTTCACTATCAGGAAGTTGTCAGATTTATAAAATAGCTTGCTTGAGCCTGAAATGAACTATTTCTATTACAATACTACTGTATGCATAGCTGGGCCATTCACTTTCCAATGAATATGTACTGAATTTCTACTACATGCAAGGTACTGTGGGGCATATAAATATGAATATGACATAATGTGGCCCTCGGGGAATTTACATCATGGTAGAAATGCATATGGCACTCAAGAGAACATTTAAGTCTGATGATGATGAAAAAAGGGAAGCCTGGCAGGAATAGAGCAAAGGCTGTCAGAGCAAAGGCTTTCAGACCCAAGGAAATTCATGATGAACCAGGCGAGGTCTACATTTTAATTAAGCACTTTCTCTTAGTAACCTGATCAGATACCTTTTATTATACTTTTAAGGTATCGTTGCCTGTTTTTTTCTACATGTCTCTTACCTGAACTAAACTACAGGACCTTCGAGGCCATGGATAAACTTATCTTTTATAGCTTGGTATCAGCACATACGAGACTGTCTTGTTGGTGAATGAATGAACAGAGTAGAGATTGTATCATTTTCTGTGCAAGAGTTTGAGGCCAGCCTCATCTTAGAAGATGGTCCTCTAGCGATGGCTAACAGTAGCCCTATTGTCCTTTCCTGAAGGAGGACTTTTTTCAATTTGTTACCTCCAAAATTTATTATAGGAAAAAAGAATATTTTCTGTTTATAAAATGAATGCAGCTTCATTGCATAGTTTTGCAAACACACAAAATCATAAAAAATAAATAATTATCTTTTTGTAATACAGTGTCCAAAATAACCATCCCTAAGATACTGGCCCATCTGCCTGCCTTTGGTATGTGATAATATTACATAAGTACTCTGTAGATACTTAATAGTCTACACTCAATATATATTCTGTACATGTTTAATATTTAATACCACTTCTAAAGATGTATATTTAACCAATACTCTGATCCAGTAATTTATTTTTCCTTCTAATTATATATATAAACTGCATATATTTATATTTAAAGTATACAATTTGCTTTATATATATATATATATATATACATATATATTTTTGGAGATGGAGTTTCACTCTTGTTGCCCAAGCTGGAGTGCAATGGCACAATCTCAGCTCACAGCAACTTCCGCCTCCTGGGTTCAAGCGATTCTCCTGCCTCAGCCTCCTGAGTAGCTGAGATTACAGGCGTGTACCACCACGCCTAGGTAATTTTTTGTATTTTTAGTAGAAACGGGGTTTCACCATGTTAGCCAGGCTGGTCTCAAACTCCTGACCTCAGGTGATCTGCCTGCTCGGCCTCCCAAAGTGCTGGGATTACAGGTGTGAGCTACCGTGCCCAGCCTTCTTTCTAATATATTTTTATTAGAATAGTCCCGTAAACAAGAGAAGCATAGTAAGCTTAAATTCCAAAAAGGGATTATTTTGTTTTAATCCACTATCAAGTATACTCATTTTTGGAATCATCTATTTCAAAATGAAATTGAAGCCAGATTGAATACTCTGTTACAGGTTCCATTTGGAGGATAACTCATAGGACATTGACCCATCTGACTCCTGGGAGGGGGCTCATTCCACCAAGATGGCAATATTTCCATCTAGGACATTTTCTGTAAATACCAAATACCAAGCTCCTGATCCCTAATACACACAGATAACTCAGAAGAAATGAGAAAACTTAGAAAAGCTCCAAAGGGCTCTGTTGAAAGACAAAGTTATTAAACAGACAAAGAAAGCATTAGAGCATGTCAAGTGGTCCCCGGGCCTATTACGCCTCCAGACCCTTTCTAGAACACTTGTCCCTGCTGTGTCTGCCCCAGGAATCACTTCCATAGCCAAACCCTTCCTGACCTCTAATGCTACATAAGGTAAACAGAGCACTGCCTCCTTGGTGCCCTCTTTTCCTATACTTGCTTTTACTACCATGCCACAGACACCTGGGCACACTGATTGGGTTTTATGCCTTTCTGCTCTTCGACAACAGTCTTTAAAGGGTTATACTATTACGTTTATTTTCCTATTCCCATTGTCCAGCATATCGCCTGGCACACAGAATGTGCAATTCATGTTTGTCGAATGAATGGCTGATTGAGCAAAGTTCTAAAGGGTGGACAAGATTTGGAAAGAGGGCAGTGAACGAGGCTGGTAAGGGGAGACCCTCTGTGTGATCAGAGTCACTGAGCTCCAAGAATGATCTCTTTAACAACCCTTGGCATGAGGTCTTGCTTTACTGCCTTACTTTGGGATCTAGGAACTCCCGAACCATTTTCTTAATATTCTTCTAAATCAGTAACTGTCCCCACAACTGGCCTATTGGATGGCACTCAGTCCCTCATTGTCCCTTTCAGTGCAAAGCCTGGCCCCTGTCCTAGAGCCTCTCCTTAGATCTGGTACCCGTCCTCAGCAGGGGTCCTTCCCTCAGACCTTCCTTTCTCCATGATTTCTCCCATTTCCCCTTGAATACCCAAAATTTGGGGGAAACGTTTAAAACCTCCATTCTTGCCAATTACATTTCCCTCTGGCCTATTTACTATTAAACATTGATATTTTCAGAGCAAGGTTTAACAGAAAAAAAGAGGCTAAAGGAAATTTGCATGGCAAAGGTACACAAATCATTTTAGGCATGCAAATTATTGTTTTTAGAAGAATAAAAGGCTGTAAATATTTTGAGAAGTGGGCCCCTAGTGCCTCTTAAGTATTCTAAACTACACGGTGTGCTTCATAATTATGTAATATATAGAATACCAGCTGCTTTGAATGGTGCTCTGGAGGTTTGGATGGTATCAGAAAGCTCTCCTCCCCCAGTGAGAGCCATAATGAAGGAAGCATACCGTAAAGCCAGATCCAATTGACATTGAGTTGCAGGATTTTAGCACACTTTAAAACAGATGTTAAGTCTCTGTGGTATGGTTGCAGAGGAACATATTTTTTGCCTAAAAAATATAGAATCTTACGAAGTTGTATACCTGTAACGTGTATTAATATTTATCACCTCATTAACACCTGTCTAAAGGGAAACATCGATTGCATTTGAATATGTGTGAATATACTTATAAAATATATATTTAAATATTTATATCTTTTCATTCAAATACACACATACATTTACTTAAAAAACAAAACCCTAGATTCTTATTTTAAACTGTGACAAAGAACAGTGACACATCTGAGTTTCTGGAAGCAAAAAATGAAGCATACTAATGTCTTCCATTGGATCCTATGCCTATGTAGGCGTCTTTCTGAAGTGTTCCTATAAGGATAGATGAACTATATATAGTCTTAAAAATCTCCCTCTCAGTTGCATAGACCCTGAAAAATATGAGCCGTGTGACAGCTTTAACTTCAAAGAAAAACGATGGAGCAAAGAATAGAGTAAACACAACTTCTCTTTCTAGGAATTCACACATAGCCAATCCCAATAAGGAAATGGTAATTAAACAAAATCGTCTTACAAAGAAAGAAAGACGTAAGAAATTAAAAGTCCCATAGCCTTCACAATTAAAACATAGACATGGATCTGCAACCATAAGCTTCCCCTTGGAAATCACAGGTACTCAGTTCAAAGAGTTACTCCTGCCATTACTTTTAGAAGAATAGAAAACTAGCTGTCCCCACAGGCTAGAGCAAAAGGAGGCAAATTGTTACTTTAAGAAGAAAATATGAGCTTTATTCCTGAAAGTCAATGGAGCAAGTTACTCAGACCTTAATTTGGCTAAAGCTGCCTCAAGACACAGGCATTGAGGTCAGACTCTACTATATTCCAGCTGTATAACTGAGTAAACATCTGACATTTAGCAGGCTATGTGACCTTTCTGAGCCTCCGTTTTCTCATCTGTCAAAGGGCAACATTATTTATCTTAAAGATATATATATATACTTGTATAGCTCTTGCATTTTAAGACGGAATGAAAACACAGACAAATCCACAGATAGGTTTTACTACAATTTCCCAACTTGGTAGTTACAAAATACTTTCAGCAATCAACCAATCTGGGTATCTAGAATTAAACTATTTGCGGTCTCAATTCTATTTGAGTTTGAGCAGAACAAAGGTACTTTGGAGAAGACTGAATCTGATAAGTAAACAACCTGCAGAAAGTTAAAGAAATTACAGAGAACCCTGAACTGAAACATCTCCGATGCACCTACTCACGTATATCTCTACCTCCCTCCTTTCCTATCGACCTGTGTCTTGTGGAAAGTCCATGGCCTGGTTTTAATTAACACAAGCAGAGAAACTTGACAATTTTAAAATATATTACAAAGAACAGATAAGGAGTACTTGTCTCCTGATTTAGTGGAGTTACTCTTGAAGTTCTAATCACTACTAATTTTCAGTGCTGCTGATGCAATAACAATACTGCAAATGGGATCTGCGTTCTGTCACCATTATCAGTGGTGTGAAGCCAATCATTTTAATAGGTAATGAGAGGCCAGTATTGACAAAGGAATTAAAAATAATACTCTTGAATGGAAATGTTTCATAGTTTAATTTACCAGCATTTTAAACTGTCACTTATATCCACAACATAAACTATCATAACTATATCAAATTAAAGCCCTGTGTTTCTGCCTGTCTAAAAATAATCTCCCCACAACCTTGTTCCTCATTCAACAACGAGTTATCTAGTGCCTGTGGTAAGCCTGGCACCTTTCTCTGCTGTCTCTCTTGAACCCATTATCTGTTCCAGAGAAGCAAGCTGCAACCTCCCGGGCTGTGTCTCACCTGCAGACAGGCTTTATTTGGCTTGGACAGGGGTTTTAAAAATTTGGGCCAAGATTTTTAAATATACAGATCCCAATTAAAAAAAAAGAAAAACTAGATTGTCTACTTCATTTGGAAAATCAGAACTGCTGGTAAGACTGGGCTCACGTTTCCATATGGCAACAATTAATTAGGGCTGAAAGAGTGCCTGATCCCTTCCGCTCCCCATACCCTTCCTCTATGCACATACTACACACAGAGAGACACACCCATTCACACACAAACACACACACTCTTTTTTTTCCAAAAACTGACCCCTGAGACTGGAAATTTCCAAGGTGGGCATGTGAATTTGCTGAGCCTCTTCCATATAAGCACTGCAGACTTTTCCTCCAACATTCATTCCTTACCACAGTATTTCCCACTCCATCATAGGACAAAACATCTTCTCTTAACAAAAAAATACTCTGCTTGCCAAGTCCCATGACTAGCCTAACTGATCCTCCTCAGCCTCTCTGAAATAGCTGAATCCATTCATCAGCGCTGCCTCCTGGAGTCACTCTGTCCTGGGCTTCTGAGACTCTCCTTGGTTCTCGGCCACCTCCCTTCTGCCCTCCTCTGCCTCTTCAGGCAGGGCTGCTGGTTGATCCACTCCGCTCTCTCCACAGAAATGACGTCCTTTATCCTTTCTCCAGTTCCTTCCACCACATCAACCTAAACAACTTTTGGATTTTTGTCTTTAGCTCAGATTTCTGTTCTGGAAAGGAGATATTTGTTGCATGCCCCAAACAGATGGCATCTCTAACTCAAGATGTCAAAAGTGAACTCATTATCCACCCCTGCAGCTTCTATTTGAGTTTTCTGGATCTTCATTATTGCTACACAATCCTTCCAGTGACTCATTCTCAGTATCTAAAGTTCATTGTTGATATTTTTTTGTCTTGAAACAACTCTCTCCTCCACCTCCACTGGATCAGTCAATTCCATCATCAATATGACCCCCTCCCCCACTTCTCTGGCACTCTCGTGGCCATCAGCACCATCAGCCTAGCCTGTGTTCTCCAATACAATTGCCTCCTTGTGGTGCCCTGGAAGCCTCTCTCCTCCAGTCAAATCCATCCTGCATATGCACGGCAGACAAATCTCCCTAAAGCACTGCCACTCTTCTGTTCAAAAGCTATCCATGGGTCCACATTGTCTAATGAAAAGCTCCAAATTCCTTAACCTGAGGCTCATGTAACGATGTGACCTCAGAACTTACCTTTTTACCTTTTCTTCTGCTATACTCTTTCTTGCCATAAATAAATCTTAGGATTTTCCTATTTTATGAGCTCCCCTGTACTACACTTTTATTTATATTATTTCCTTGAGAATGGGTTTCCTGTTACGAGATGTTTAAGTGTTGCCAGTCCTTCAAGCTTCAGTTAAAATAATACCTCCATGAACTCTCTGGTACACCCAAGTAAACAAACCTCTCACTCTACTATTACTCTACTACTCTATGACGTTAGTTAAGTACTTACTATATGCCGAACGTCGTACTCACAGCAACCCCACAGGTGGGTGTTATTATCCCAGTTTTTGAGAAAACAGGTTTAGGTAAGTTAAATACCTTGCCCAATGTTGCACAGCAAGCAACACATAGCACCTTGTCATTTCTTCATCTATGGCACTTAACATGTTTTCGCTTGGTCCTTTGTGTATTAATTATCTCCTCTACCAGTTAGATATCAGCTTCTTGAGGTCAGGAAGAATATCAAGTATGAATACACTGTATTCTATACACAACACCCAGGGCAGGGAGTGGACTCCAATGATGTCTATTGAATTTATCAATTAACCTCTCTGTGCCACTATTTTCTGTAAAATGGGGACAATAATAGTGCATTCTTTGTACCATTAGAATTAAATGAGTAAATCCAATAGAGTTCTCAGAACAGTGCCTGGCCCTGTTGCCAGCGCTACCTAAATGTTAATTATGCTAAGACCTGCCATGTTGATGGCCGCCTATTTGTTCCTCTTAAAAGGCCAAGGATGAAAGTGTCAGCCTTAAGAAGAGAAACACTTCAGCACTATGTTTCATTCCTTTCCTGGCTTTTCTACCATCTCTGTTTGCGTCTCTATTTCCTCCACAGGTGACTCAGAACTGTCACGTTCCCTAGGAGGTACCAGGACCAGCTCACATTTGTGCTGCCTCATTGGGGCAGGGTCAAGCCCGCACCACACACAGCCAAGGTGCTCCTGGGTCACAGGCTCCTGAGGGCCAGTTTGAACCAAAAGGACCAATCTCCTTTCACCAGGCTTTCTGGAAGATACATGACATCCCTTTAACAGAACTAGACTTTATTAGGACCATGGCATCCTCAGAACACTATGCCATGAGGAAAGAATGATAAGGATACTGATACTACTATCTCTGAAATTCACAGGAATATACCTATGCAATATAAATGTATTACATGATTATAACTAATGAAGAAATGGGAATTAATAACTATATTAAACTTATCATCATCGTAAAAGGTCTATCTAGAAAAACAAATCAAAATACCTCTCATTTTAAAATAAACTACACATGTATTGATATATTCAGATACCAAAAAAATGGTTACATACATAGAAGCACCAGTTTCATCTTTTCAGTCATTCAATTGACATTTACTAAGTAAATGCTAGAACTAGACATGGCTAGGGACCAGAGGTACAAAGATGAAAGATGAAATGCATCCACTGGTTCTTAATCAGAGTAGGGGGGTTTTGCCCCCAGGGGACATTTGGCACTGTCTGGAGATGTTTTTAGCTATCTTGAGGGATGGAGTCCAGCAAGGTTGCTAAACATTCTACAGTGCACAGAACAGCCCTCACAACCAAGAATGATACGGCTACAAATGTCAATAGTGGCAACGTTAAGAAACTCTGATACAGACTTAGGGTGTTGAAAACTTACTCCTGATAATCTGAATCCAAAACTGAAGGTGAAATCAACATCTACAAGGCCATTGGCCAACGGAAGAAAGAAGAACTGAAGAACACTGCCCCACATTTAATTTTCTGTCATTCCACCCAATCATTGATAAATTCTCTGAATCTGTTACCTTTATGTTTGTATTAATTGCATTTGTTCTTTAAAAAGAAAATCATTTGAAACATTATTTTCCCTGAGGTTTTTTTTTCTTTTAATTTTCCAAGTGACAACAGCTTTAGAAAGCCTGTTTCATGGAGTGCCCATGGCTGGAAGGTACAGCTGTGTGGTCCGTTCTCCACAGTGCCACTCTGTGTTCTCTTCATTTAAGCTGGGGAGGGGGTGGAGTCACCACGCCCAGGCTATAGCAGCTAGAAATCTGTACTCTGTCTCAGAACTGTCTTTCTGGATAAGATCTGAATTTCCACATAAAGGAAAAGCACTGATTTTTTAAACTGTGGAAATACCATCTACTGTGGAGAAATGAACACAGAGAAAATAATGTATGTAGAAGTTAAAAAAAAAAGCCTCCTTTTGACAAATGGCAAAAAAGATAAGCACAGGTCTCTAGGACAGATCAGTGATTCTGGCAATGAATGCCTGTTTTACTATAAGATGTTAAATTCTATTTTTTCCCATAACTCACTATACATGCAATCCAAAATCCATTAAATTAAGCCCCAACGTCATAAACTTCGCTTCTGTCTGTTTATAAATATACAGCAAAATTATTTGATGGAATTATCATCTTCTTTCAAAAGGACTGCTTAATATGAGGAAATTGGGCTTTAGTTTAGGCCGCAAACATTCTAAAAGGAAATGGATTATTATGCCTCGCTGCCCTTGTATGTCTGTAAATCCATAGCTCTGCTTTTCAACTGCTGACGCAAGCAGAACCGCTTCAAACTCAGAGATGAATGGGTTTCATATACAGCTGATGAAACAACATTAACAGAACTACGACGATTCAATATATTATACATTCAATTCATTTTTTTAAACTGGGAAAATAAAATAGCTGAACTTTTGCCTAGAATGAAACTTTAAACAAGATATTTTCCCTAAAACAGACCCAATCCTAAAGAAACAAAGTTAATTCTTATAATTCCTTGGAAATAAAATACCGTCTTACTTCTAGTGTCACGACAAGCTAAGACTGAGTCACCTAGAGGCCACAGAAAGTGCTGAACCAGGCTGGGTGCAGTGGCTCACGTATGTAATCCCACCACTTTGGGAGGCCAAGGTGGAAGGATCATTTGTGGCCAGGAGTTCCAGAACAGCCTGGGCAACATAGTGAAACTCTGTCTCTACAAAAAATAACTTTAAAAAATTAGCTAGGCATGGCAGCATGTATCTGTAGACCTGGCTACTCGAGAGGCTGAACTGGGAGGATCACCTGATCCCAGAAGTTCAAGGCTGCAGTGAGCTATGGTTGCATCACTGCACTCCAGCCTGGGTGACAGAGTGAGACCCAGTCTCTAAAAAAATAATAATAAATGCAAAAATGCAAGACCAAATTTGTAGCCACAAGTTGTTCAGTGGTTGGCCTCCCATAGGTTGCCTTTCATGGAACTGACCATAGACCCCAACAGGTTTCTCCAAAGGATGATGCTAACAGCTTGTCTAGACTCTCATTTTCAGGCCTCTCAAAAGCAGTCTGTCTTCTTTCAGAAAACATTCAAGATGGCTGAGGAGGAAATGAGGATCAGATTTTTATTTATATTTTTCTGCTTACCAGTATATACATCACTAAAATATGATAAAAATTATTACAATTAGATACTGTCTAACAGAAGCCACATGTCTGGTGTTTAGCTAAGTGCTATATTATTGAAAGTCAATAGACTAAGTTCTACAGTCTAATGATATAGAAGCAATTTGCATACACATGCCTTTATGCAAATACATTGAAAAAAGGTAAGTCCTGGGTAAAGATGCAAGTAAGACACACGAAAGGTTCTAAATACAGGATGTATAACCATTGTCTAAGCTTGTAGTCCTCAACATCTTACACATAAGGATGATGGATAATTTAAACCTTAGCTCTATTTTAGTAATGACATGTTTAGTATGAGGGTGGGGCAAACTATCCAATTTTTAATGCAGTATGGTATGGCGAAAAGCGCAAAGATTTTTTTTAGTAAAATGGAGTACTTAATAACTAAATTCTAAGACAGAGTGCTTCATTCCTCTGAGTCTTGTTTTTCTCATTTTAAAGTTCCTCTCTGTATTCATCTGCTTGGGTTGCCCTTAAAAATTACTACAAACTGTGTGGCTTAAACAACAGAAATTTATGGCCCGGTGCGGTGGCTCACGCCTGCAATCCCAGCACTCTGGGAGGCTGAGGCAGGCAGATCACGAGGTCAGGAGATCGAGACCATCCTGGCTAACACGGTGTGTAACCCCATCTCTACTAAAAGTACAAAAAAAAATTAGCCAGGCATGGTGTAGTCCCAGCTACTTGGGAGGCTGAGGCAGGAGAATGGCCTGAACCTGGGAGGCGGAGCTTGCAGTGAGCCGAGATTGTGCCACTGCATTCCAGCCTGGGTGACAGAGCAAGACTCCTCTCCGTCTCAAAAAACAAAACAAAACAAAACAAAACAAGCAAAAAACCAGAAATTTATTTCTCACAGTTCTGGAGGCTGTGAAGTACAAGATCAAATGTTGGCTGATTTCGTTTCTGGTGGGGACTCTTTTACTTCCCTGCAGATGGCCACCTTCTCACTGTGTCCTCTCACGGTAGAGAGAGAGAGCAAGAAAGTGCTTCGGTGTCTCTTAGAAGGCCACTAATCCCATTATGAGGGCCCCACCCTCATGATCTCATCTAAGCCTAGTTACCTCCCAAACACAATCTTTAAATATGATCCTATTGGATTTGAGGGCTTTAACATATGAATTTCGGGGATATAATTCAATCCATAGAACTCTCAAAGTTGCTGAGAGGATTTCATGGTGCTTGGCAGGGAAGGATCTCAAAAATTAGTGCAGGCAAGAGGTGCAAAAAACATTAAGAGAAGAAATGTGGGGAAAGAAAAATTTGGCCAGAAGCCAACAATCAAGAAGGTTCTAGTTCAGTGGTATAGGCAGGCAAATGTTTACAAATGATGAACCATGCATGTGCTAGAGGTCAGAGCATGCCAGGGAGGCTCAGTCCCAGCAAGTAGGCGAGAGTTGGTTCCAAAAACCATGGCAATGACTCAAAACAGGTACATGGCTCTGCCAGAAAGATGTTGTGACTCAGGCAATTGACACATCTATTGTGTTTTTACTCTGATAGGACCAAAGATAAGGCTTGAGGGAGGTGACTGGAAGTAGCAGCAAATGCATCACAATGAGTGTATGTGTGTGTGTGCGTGCTCATTTTTGAAGTGGATTTCCCTTAGTGTCTCTGTTGATCTAGCTGCATAGATTATTAATCTAGTCAAAGGATGTCTCATTAGCAAAAACATAGCCCACGGATTCACCCACCAGCAGACTAAGTAGCGCTGGAAGATATCATGTGTCAGCCCCATTTCTGTAGCTGTCTTTCTTGTGGATAGGGCTCCATGCCATGCACTTCCTGTGGCTCTTCCTGGTTCCTCCCCTTGGCTGCTATCAAGTCTCCAGCACACAAATGGTTTCCTGCTTGCTGTGGTCCCCAGATGAACTCTGAGACTGTCCTGATGCAGCCGACCATAATAACAAAACCTAGAGTGAGGGGTATGCTACCCAACAGCATTGCAAGCTCATTCTTTTCCTTGCAAATTTCAGAACTTTAAGTGGATCAGTTACCTTATATCTCTTAACTTCTCCCATTGATGAAGCTGTTCAATCTCAGGTCAGTGAATTGTGAGTTCCCCTTCAATATTTTTAATTTTGTTCTATTCACACTGTACTTGGTAAGAAATTCCTAAACATTTTTAGATCTCAGCCAATACTCTTCCTTTTCTGAGGCATTGTAGCTTTTCCTCTATCCTGCTGAGGTTATTGAAAGGAAGACCCTATATTTTCATCTGTGAATTTGTGTCTTCAGGATTGAGTCTTCAGGATCTAACATAGAGCAGGACACACAATTCGCTATTCAATAAATGCTTGCTAGCTTGAAACAGTGCATGATTTCAAAGTTGTTTTCCTTTTCTTTTCTCTTTTTCTTCTCACACGTCCATTATTATTGGCTAATTTCCCCTATACTAGGTCTTTTCGAATCAGTTGTCATCAATTCAATAAAAGAAGTTGGATTTCCATTACTACGATATAACATAATGAATAGAACTGAGTAACATCCTGTATGTAAACATAGCTGAGATCAGATGGGGCACTGAGTGACACTGAAAAAGACCCACTGTCAATATTTACAATGGAAATGGAAGACTTACACTGCACTTAGGCATTTCCAAGCTGCTGCTATTCACATCTGATGCATCTGGTCTGTAATTAATATTTACAGAAGCACAAGAAAATTCTTAATAAATATCACATAAGCAGACACTAAAGGTGTTAGACTCATGTAACTGGGCTAGAAATTGTTAAACTACATACAACTGATTCTGCTTTGCAATAAACCCCATTTGAAGAGGATAAAAGAAAGAGATTGCCATGGGTATGATTAAACTTCACTAAGGTCTATGTTTCAGTTCCTTCAAGATTGCAAGTATTTTATTTAATTTTCTATGTTCACTCATGGAAAGATGATTTTAACTCACCATAGGTAGTTACTGAATACACCTTTTTAATCTCAGCTTCTTGTTTGTAACAATTCTTTCTTTTTCATTTCACTCTAATCAAATATGCCATTCAAGGTTTAGAATTTTATAGAGACATAACAGTAGTTATTTATATGCTGGGAGCAATCCATTTTTGAACAGCTGGCAAAGCAGCTTAATATCTCAGCCAATCATTTTGAGCTCTAAAAAATTCAACATTCTCTAGTGCTGTTAAAGAGTAACCTCATAATGTTACGCAGCCTAAGAAACGAGATACTACCCCTCCTTTTCCTCTTTTTGATTTTTTTGCACTTTTCAGTTGAGCTTTAAACTGTTTTATAACTGTCTGATAAGTAAGTTACAAGGGCAGGTCAAAATTAGGCAAAAGAAACTTTGATGCTAGATTATCTGGCAGTAAAACATTCATTTATTAAACAAACAGTTGTTATGAGCCTTCTCTGTACGTTAAGGGCTGGGAACAGCAAAGATGGGGGGGACTTCATTCTGGAGGTGCTCCAGTGAGGGGAGAAAAACACATAAAGATACCTTCAGGCTGGGCGCAGTGGCTCACACCTGTAATCCCAGCACTTTGGGAGGCTGAGGCAGGCGGATCACAAGGTCAGGAGATCGAGACCAGCCTGGCCAACATGGCGAAACCCCGTCTCTACTAAAAATACAAAAAAAAATTAGCTGGGTGTGGTGGCGTGCACCTGTAGTCCCAGCTACTCGGGAGGCTGAGGCAGGAGAATTGCTTGAACTGGAGAGGTGGAAGTTGCAGCGAGCCGAGATGGTGCCACTGCACTCCAGCCTGGCCAACAGCAAGACTGTCTCAAAAAAAAAAAAAAAAAAAAAAAAAAAGATACCTTCAAAATAAGAAAAAATAACAAGGACAAGAATAGGCCCATGGCCAACATGCTGTGGCTGAATAGACATATGGGTGACCTGGAGGAGTGTGGATAAAGCTTTCCCAAGGTAGTGGCACCTAAGTGAGAACTTGAACAATGGAGATTCTGCAAGGCGAGGAGGAGCAGGAGCTTCGGAGGAAGCCATGGGAACCAAAGGATGGAGGTGTCAAAGAACACAGTGGAGCTGGCTGTGGATGGAGGGTGGATGCCCAGGGCTGGAGGAGACAAGTTAGGGTAACAAAAAGACCCTAAAGAGAGGCAGTGTGCATAGTACATGTGTATCTGGGCTCTGGAGTCAGACAGCATAGCTTCAAATCCTGACTTTGCCTACTTGCCGGTCATGTGTCTTGGGGCAAGCTGCTTAACAGATGGGTCAAATGTCTTGTCTACATGCTGGAGGTGAGTGGACTCACTGCACAAGGCTGTTACAAAGACAGCATGGGATTATAAACATACAACATGCTGTCTACCACATTCCGATATTTCCTTCATTTTAAGTGTAATTATATGCTATAAGACATGGGCATGTGGACAGTGGGAACCACTGAAGGTTTCTAATCAAGTGAGTATTATCACCATATTAGGATTTTAGAATAAGTCTTTGGCATGAAGGAAGAGAGATGAAAGAACTGACTAGAGGCAGGAACATTGTGTAGGAGACCAATGTGATGTCCAGGCGAGAGATGACAATGGCTGAACAAAGGACAGAGGCGAGGGAGTGAATTGAAGATATATTTTACAAGTGCAATGATCAGGATCTTTTAAATGACTGAATTTGGTAGAAAAAAAATCAAAGATTTGTGTGAGAATAAACGAAGAAATATATACAATCTACATAATTTATATAGCAGCTTATTCAGCATGATCTATGTAAAACACACACACACACACACAGAGAGAGAGAGAGAGAGAGAGGAAGGAAGGCCAAAAGTCTTAGATCTTATATAGAGAAATGAAGTATTAAGTATATGTCCATTTGTCAACATTTGCTGATTTTTGAATTGAAATATGATTTATATACAGTGAAACGTACAGATCTGAAGTGCACAGTTTGAGGGCTTTTAGCAAATGCTACATTTGTGTGATACACAACCAGTCAACACATAAACACCCCCAGAAAGTTCCTTCATGCCCTTTCCTGGTCAAATGGTGCCCCTTGCCCACAAAAGGCAATCATCCATGTGAAGTCCGTAAAAACTGTGTCATATTACTCACTGTAGAACTTTGTATCAATGGAGTCTTATGGTCTATACACTTGTATCTGGTTTCTTTCACTCAGCATGTGTTTGACTCTTCTTTGTGTTGCGTGCAGTGGTAGTTAATTTCTTTTTATTGTTATACTTTATTATATGACTATACTGCAATTTGTTTATACATTCTCTGATGAACATTTGGCTTGTTTTTAGTTTTAGACTTATGAATGATGGTGCTACAAAGATTCTTGCACAAATCTTCTGTGAACATACGCTGTCCTTTCTTCTTTTTCTACCCGGGGGTGGAACTGCTGAGTCATAGGGTAAATGCAAGTTTAACTTTGTAAGAAACTGCTATACTACTTTCCAAATTGGCTGTACCATTTTCACTCCTATGGGCAATTTATGACAGCTCCAGTTGTTCCACATCCTTGCAAAAATTTGGTGCTATTCGTCTTTGTAATTTTAGCCATTCTAGTGTTTTCACAGTGGTTTTCATCTGGCTCTTTCTTGCATTTCTTTAACGACCAACAATATTGAGCACTTTCCTGTGCAATTACTGGCCATTTGTATATTTTCCTATTGTTAAGTTTTTGTGTAAATATTTTGCCTATTTTTGAAAAAAATCAGGTATTTTGTCTTTGTACAAGTACATTATAGCAGTTATTTATATATTCTAGATACACGTCCCTTGAAAAATATATGTATTGTAAACCTTTTCTCCCAGTGTGTGACTTACCTGTTCATTTCTTAATTGTGTCTGCTAATGAACAGGACATTTAATTTTGATAAAATCTAGTATATCAACTTTTTCCTGTAATGTTAGAAGTCCTATGTCCTAGGAAATCTCTGCATGTTCCAAGGTCATGAACATAGTCTCTTTTGCTTGCTTCTAGAAGCTTTATAGCTATAGCTTTTATGTTTAGGTTTATGATTCATCTCAAATTAATTTTGTCATACAGTGTGAAATAGGAGGCAAGGTTCTTTTTTTCCCTATGGATATTTAGTTATGCCAACACCATTGATTAAAAAGATTTTCCTTTCTTCATTGTATTTGTTACCTTGCCAAAAATTAATTGACCATATGTGCGTGGGTCTAACTCTGTACCCTCTACTCTGTTCTACTGATTTGTTTATCTGCTTTAATGCCAATGCCACAGGCTCCTCTGTCTTTGGGCCCCATTTTCCTGTGATGTAGTTTGGGAAGTCCAGGTAGAAGCCAGGGTGAATGTGGAGTTTTCCTTCTCTCAAGGACAACAGCCCTGTGCTACCTGTTGCCTAATGTCTGAAAACAGTTGTTTCATTCAGAATGCCTGGAAACAACTTCCACACTGGGCCAATGTTTTGTCCTCCCAAAGAGCAGCCTAGTGAGAAAAGAAGGCTTTGGAGAAGGCTTCCCTTTCTTTCCCCTTTCTCCTTCTTGCTGCTTCCTGAGTTGGTTCCTGTGTTTACCTCTGTCATTCTAATACAGGGTTTTCAATCTCTGTTTTTATTTTCATCTCTACCACTGAACATGAACTCCTTGAAGTATTTGTTTTTGTGTGCCCAGGACCAAGCAGACTGACAGGCACAAGTGGAAACAAACTAAAAAAATATATAGCTGTTAAATGAGTGGGTAAAGTCACTTAATGCTTTAATAGTAATAAAATTAGGATTCCATAAAATAAAAACATTTCTTTGCCCTGGAATGTCTGGTTTTTCAGAATTTTTAATAATGATGTTATGTGTGAACCATATTAATCCTTGTACTATGTCAAGCTTCAATTGTAGGTGTTTTAGACGTTATCTAAAGGAGAACCATATGTGGAGAACAAACTTCTTTCTACGAATTACATTAAAACCAGTAATGTCTTCTCAATTTTAACTGATATAATAAAATACATGTATTCCAATACAATTTAATATTCAAATCAAATAATAAAAATAGGTTATAGTTATATGTATTTTTATATGCCCTTATCAATAAAATAAATTTTTATTTCAATAAGGTAAAAACTTGGTTAGAATAGTTTCATTTTATGAAAATGAAGGTATTTGCTACAGAAATGCACATGTTTTACTTAAATAATGTAATTTCCCATTAATAGGTTGTAGACATTATTTATGGATTTGATTCATCATGAAAACTATTATTATTAGTGCTATTTTTAAAACAGTAATAATTCATTAGGCTTTTAGAACTAAACATTAAACCACTAACAATATTATTTCAAATAATCAGACAAAAATCTTTTTAGATCCCTCTTTAAAAATAGAAGGATGGGATCCATAGTATGTATTCATTCATTTTTTTTTAATGAGTCCCGTTAACAGATTTCTGGTGTATAGTACATACTCTTTAATTAAATACATTATATCCCTTATCTAGAGGTCCCTGTCTGTGTAGGGTCTTCACTCACCAGAAAGGATCTCTAACTGTTCATCTTCCCTCTTCACCGCCATCAATGCTTTTGGTATTAGTATCACCAGGAAGGCCAAATTAACAGGTGAGTCCTGTAATGACCTGTTAAAAGGGTAAGTGCAGGCTACAAGAGCTAGGGACATTGGCAGAAATATTGTACATCTGTTCTTTACATATTATTGTGCCTCAAGGGCATTCAGTTTTTATGCTTCCTATGCCTTACCCCATATGATCATATCATATGAACTCGAATAATGAAACATTCAATGGAGAAATCAGTAAAAGTTCTTAATATTTATAACTTTACCATCTTTTAAATTATATATTTACATAGTCTCAAAGTTATGTTTTTTACAAAAATGTAATACTTCTAAATCCATTACCATTAACATTACAAATGTTTAATGTATCCTAGGGTGAAATTAAATGCATTTATATGGAAGTCTTTTTATATAATGCAATATTGTGCTTTAAATGAGTATGATGTTAAACAATAATTTAATAAGTCTTATAGTAGACAATTATGTGAGGTTATGTCCTGCATAAGGCTTTTTGTAATGAGAAAATGGGTTAACTGTAAGAAAAGTAATATTTATTGAATACTTTTGAAGCTCTAAACATATTTAAATCTTACTGGCTCACCAATTTAACTCTCCCAACAATCCTGAGGGTAGGTGTTACAACCATTGTATAGTGTGATATTTATCAAATAAACAATAGGATTTGAATATCTTAAATATTCAAATTTATTCATTCAAATAAGTGCTATTTATTAAAGAAAATGCCTTGGGAAGACAGATGCATTTTTTCCCACTGGTGTTGCAATTGCTCAAATATTTTGAGGATGAATATCCTCACATTGGAGGCAAGTTTTTAAGAATGAATTTGAATTACTGGAGCAGTAAACAATTATTGAGTCTGGTATAAGTGAAGAAAAGAATCATGACCAGTAAGCTGTCTTGCAGGTATCAGCAAACTGACTCTAAAATTTATATGGAAAGGCAAAGGGATTAGAATAGCCAACATAATACTGAAGAAGTTGGAAGACTCACACTTTCCAATTTCAAGATTTACCGTAAAGCTACAGTAACCAAGACAATGTGGCATTGGTGAAGAAGTAAACGATAGAACAGAACTTAGAGGCTGAATGTAGATCCACAGAAATACAGTCAACTTTTTCTTTTTATAAAAATGTATGTATTCACCATTGTCAAAAAGGGTAAGAAGATGGAAACAGCCTAAATAGGTACCAATAAATTTATGTTTCCTTACGCATTCCACTACTTCCATCCATACAATAAAATAATACCCAGTTGTTTGAAAAAGACATAGATCTATGAACACTGGCATGATACTGGCTATATGTGTATTTAAATATATATGTATATACACTTGTTCTAATTAACTAAAGTCTATACTTTATTCATATCTCCTTGATTTTTATTTAATGTCCTTTTGCTGTTCCAGGATTCCATCCAATACAACATAATACTTAGTCATCACGTCTCATGAAGCTCCTCTTGGCTGGGACAGTTTCTTAGACTTTCCTTGCTTATAATGACCTTGACAGTTTTGAGAAGTCCTAGTTAGGCATTTTGTAGAATGTCCCTCAGTTGGGATTGATCTGATGTTTTTCTCATGGTTAGACTGGGATTATGGATTTGGGGGGATAAGGCACCACAGAAGTAAAGCTCATTTTCACTGCATCTTGTCAACTGTACTTGCTGGCAACATGACTCATTGTTGATGTTGACCTTGATCACCTGGCTCAGATAGTGTTTGTCAGGTTTCTTTCTGCATACTGCACTTTTTGGAAGGAAGTCACTACGTGCAGTCCACACTTAAAGAATGGGGATATATGCTCTATTGGGAGGGTAAATTATCTCCATAAATTATATGAAGTTTTTTGTATGGGAGATGTATCTATTCGTCTCCCGTTTATTTATTTAATCATTTATTTATGTCAGTATGGACTCATAAATATTTATTTTATAATTTGAGTTACAGTCCATTACTACTTTATTTTCTCATTCAAATTGTTCCAGCGTCAGCCATCGGGAGCACTTTCAGATGGCCCCTGTGTTCCTTTGACATGCATCATCATTGTTGTTGGTTTTTGTTGTTGTTGATCATGTTTCTTGAGTACTTTCTTACTTTCTAGTCCTACAAAATGCTACAGGCTCATCTTGTATATTTCCTGCCCCAGTCATAAAATCATCCATTTCTTCAGGGATCCTTGATTCCTTTTATTAGAGGATGAAATTAGAAACTAAGATCTGGGCACTAGGTGTGCTTGTTACTAGTGAGGTGTTGTTGCTTCTAGATTCTCTCAGCTGACAAAGCAAGGAAATAGTATATGAATATGTATATGCACACATATGCATAAATATTTCTATATGTACATCCATATGCGTCTATATTAGCTAAACATTAGTTCACAATGTCTGCATTTGTAATCTGTTACCAAACGGAGCATTCTAGCTTTCTCCCTTTACTTATTTGTAACCTCCTACTCCAGCAAGGAAAACAACTGACTTCCACCACTCACTATTCATTTGCTTAACTGTTCAATTTTAGTATATGATTATAGTTGTTTCAGAATTGGCAACCTTTTATCAACCAGAATATTATGCTTATGTACAGTTACTTTTGCATTTAGTGATACACTCTCTACTCATTTCCAAAGTTACTTATGTTTGCAACTTGTCTCCCCACCCCCTTCAGTAATGTTGTTTCATAAATTTGTAATAAATTCCTTTCTCATTCTGCATTCCATCCTGAGATTCCCCCAATCTCCTTAAGAATTTTTAATTTGCTATAGTAAGAGGCACTCTTTGTACTATAAAGTTCTACGGGTTTTCACAAATGCATGTCATATACAGTATTTACAGAATAGTTTCACTGCTCTAGTAATTCCCTGTGCTTCACCTATGCAATTCTATCTCCTCCTTAAGTCCCTGACAACCACCACTCTGTTTACTGTCTGTAGTTTTGCCTTTTCCCGGAAGTCACATAATTGGCATAAAATATGCAGCCTTCTCAGACTGGCTTCCTCACCTAGTAATACGCATTTGAGGGCAACCGATCATAATCTGGAAAGACATAATCTTAATCCCAAATATTGAAATCTGGAAAGATCAAAATCCCAAAAATATAACTCTGGGGAAAAATTTTAAAAAAATTTAAGGATATTTATTTACACTTTAAAGGGGGATTTATTTGAGAAATACAAAAATACAATGGAACACTTCACAGCCCACTTTACACAATAAAATAGGCAATAATAACATATTTTTGCATGCATAAATACTCAGATATACTAATGATGGTCACATAGGTCTAACAGTTATGAGTAGACAAGCTGTATTCATAAAGAAATAGGCTAAAAAGTGAAAGGTATAAACGTATATCACTATGGTCAGTAACCACATGCACCCAGCTTTATAACTGTAGTCATCTGAAAAACCATGACGAACAACCTAAATTTTTGATGAGATCTATCAAAAATCAAGATGAGTCACTACTGCATAGACAGTCACCTAAAGAGCCGAGATCTTTAGAAACTTTGTCTTTCATTTATTTATTATTTATTTATTTGAGATGGAGTCTCGCTCTGTTGCCTAGGCTGGAGTACACAGTGGTACAATCACTGTAACCTCTGCCTCCCGGGTTCAAGTGATTCTCCTGCCTCAGCCTCTCAAGTAGCTGGGATTACAAGTGCACACCACCATACCTGGCTAATTTTTGTTTTTAAGTAGAGGTGAGGTTTTATCATGTTGGCCAGGCTTGTCTCGAACTCCTGACCTCAAGTGATCCGCCTACCTCAGCCTCCCAAAGTGCTGGGATTACAGGCATGAGCCAGCACACCCGGCCTATCTTTCACAGATGCAGATGTGCAGAAAGGACATCTCGGATGTTTTTACATACACACACAATACTTAACACAAAGTCAACGTGATAATGTACTTTCATAGAGTCAAATTTCTGATGTTCAATCTGACGTCCAAGGCAGCAGATGAAAAGTTTGCCCCAGTTTTCAGAGAGAGAGGAGAGAGGAGACAGAGGAGAGAGAGAGAGAGAGAGAGAGAGAGAAAGAGAGAGAGAGAAAGAGAGAAAGAGAGAAAGAGAGAAAGATAGAGAGATCGAGAGAGATCGACCAATTCATCTTTTGGGCCCCTGATTGAATGGTGCCCTCTAATACTGAAGGCAGATCTTCCCCAGCTAGTCCACCCATACTCACACACAAATCTCTGGAAACACACTCACAGACACACCCAAAGTGATGCTTTACTAAGTATTTGTTAATCCAGTCAAATTGACACCTAAAATTAAATCCACAAGTCACCCCTTGTCAACTTTGCACTCATACACATCTTTTTAAACAACCCTTAATTTCCAAATAAAGATAATAGCAAGGCAATAGTCCTACCTAATGTGATGCAATTATCCTGTGACTGTGATTTTCAGGGTTTTAGATATTAAGGACTTAGACGTGGGAGGTTTTGATCATTAGGAATTTTGATCTTTTGGGATTTCAACATTTGGCACATGGAATTTGGGATCATCTTTTGGGATTACAATTCAAACCTCCATTTGAGATTCATCTCTATGGATGGCTGGATAGCCCATTTATTTTTATCACTGTATAATATTCCATTGTATAGGTATACCACAGTTTGTTTATACATTCATCTACTGGAGGACATCTTGCAGTTTTTGCTGATCATGAACAAAGCTGCTAGAAATATTTGCATGCCATTTTCTTTGGATTTAAGTTTTCAGATCAATCAGGTAAAGACTTAGGAGCACAACTGCTGGATCATATGGCTACTCTCTGCTCACTTTGTAAGAAACTGTCATACTGTATTTTAAAGTGGCTGCATCATTTTGCACTCCCACCAGCAATGAATGAGAGTTCCTATTGTTCTGTATTCTCGGCAATGATTGGTATCGTCAGGTTTTTGGATTTTAGCCCTTCTAATAGGTGTGTTGTGGTACCCTGCTGTAGCTTTAATTTATATTTCCTTAATGAGAAAACCACCACACAAATCCCAAAGGAAGGACATTTTGTTTACAAAACACCTAAGCAGTACTCCTCAAAATGGTCACAGTCATCAAAAACAAGGTGATCCCGAAAAACTGTCATAGCTAGGAGGAGCATGAAGTAGACCTGATGACTAAACGCAATATGGTGTCCTGGGTGAGATCCTGGAACAGAAAACATCAACGAAATCTGATAAAGTATGGACTGTAACGATAACAATAACGTATCAGCATTTGTTCATTGATTATAATAAATGTGCCAAGACATGTAAGATATTAATAATAGGGGAAACCCATGTGGACCATATAGAATAGCACTCTTTTTGCAACTTTTCAATAAATCTAAAAGTATTTTGAAATAAAATGCTTACTTTACATATCATCCTCCTAAAAAATAACTCAAAAATTAAAAAAATATATCTCTGGGCAAGGAGGTGGCAGAAGCATGAATAGGAAGTGCTGTTATAAAGTTATGGCACTTACCTGTATGTATGTGTGTATGGTAGTGTTTTGGGTTTTGATTGTGTGTGTGTGTGTGTGTGTGCGTTTTTTTTTTTTTTCTAGAGACAGAGTCTTACGCCATCATCCAGGCTGGAGTTCAGTGCAGTGGCGTCATCCTTGCTCACAGTAAGTTTGAACTCCTCAGGCTTAAGCAATCCTTCTGCCTCAGCCTCCCAAAGTGCTGGGATTACAGGCATGACCCAGTGTGCCTGGCTGGTGGTGGGTTTTTTTTGTTTTTTTGTTTTTTGTTTTAAGACGGAGTCTCGCTGTCACCCAGGCTGGAGTGCAGTGGCGCGATCTGGGCAAACTGCAAGCTCCGCCTACCAGGTTCACACCATTCTCCTGCATCAGCCTCCCGAGTAGCTGGGACTACAGGCACCCGCCACTACGCCCGGCTAATTTTTTCGTATTTTTGGTAGAGACGGGGTTTCACCGTGTTAGCCAGGATGGTCTCGATCTCCTGACCTCGTGATCCGCCTGCCTCGGCCTCCCAAAGTGCTGGGATTACAGGCGTGAGCCGCCGCGTCCATCCTGGTGGTGGTTTTTCATGCGACTCAAATCAAAATTTATAAAAGAAATGACTTTTGCCACTCAGTGGCAAGCATCATCACACCTCCATTAGCCAAGAGCTAATATTCACATAGTACTTAATATTTTCTAGAGCTATTCTAAAAACTTCATTCATATTCTTAACCACTACGCTATATCAACTATTGGAAGTGACTACATTGACTCAGAAAATCTTATTTTGAAAGAATAGACTTTTATCCATAAAAGGATCAACTCTTGGAGGTACAAGCACAGATGCGTTTCTATATTTAAAAAGAAAAATCTTTGTATTTTTATAGCCACACTTAAA
The DNA here is from genome assembly GCF_006542625.1 of Nomascus leucogenys. Taxonomy (NCBI): domain Eukaryota; kingdom Metazoa; phylum Chordata; class Mammalia; order Primates; family Hylobatidae; genus Nomascus; species Nomascus leucogenys. The sequence goes on along the minus strand of NC_044383.1, from coordinate 133,815,681 downwards.
AACATCTATAATCCTCATGGGAAAAAATGCAAATACTTCGTTACTAATTTTGTAGCCAACTTTCAATTTTCTCTCAATATAATATTCAAGTTCATGTGTATGATGTTTTATTCAAGAAAGTAATATGCCAAACTCTTCAGTAATTTCTGTTTACATTTATTAGCGGTATAAACTCTCTGTAGCTGTCACTAGCTTTCAAAATAATGTAGGTAGCCTTAATTATACATGCAATATGTATACTGAAATATCCATAGGATTCTGTTTCAATGTAAACATTTTACCTTAAATATTTTGAAAACAAAAGATTTAGAATTCTAAACCTTCAGGGCAGACATCTGTCAGTTCAGTGTCTGCCATTTCCAATAAACCCACCCATTCCTTAATCAAATAGCAAGCTCAGCTGTTTGGGGTGACATCCAAGCAGACTTTTTCAAATTACTGTCTCACATTAAAAGAAAAGCCTTATTAACCATTCATCGAATACTTACGCAACCCTTGATGTAAGCCAAATATGTTCTCCTTTGACAGCTGACAAAGAAGCCCAAAAGATACCTTTAAATGGCCAAATGAGCCTTGGCGCTACGGAGCTACTGATAGTACATGTAACTCATTCTGCCTTTACTGTAAAAACGTTGTGTTGGAAAAGGGTACAATGACACTTTGCAATCCAGTGCCAATGCATCTTTTCCAAATCTTTTTTCGGTACTCTGTGCTTGACCAGGCAGAGAAAAGAAAATTTGCATCACACAGAAGCAAAAACGAGGCTTTCATATATTTGTCTCGTAACATTTCATCTTAATACAAATTGTCCACAACAGTCACTGCAGAAAATTGCTCTCTGTTTGCTGCCACCACCAGGATGCCATCATTACTGACAAGATTGAGAAACCTGTCAGTGACAATTCAGGACTGAGTCCAATTGTGGCATCCATGTGAAATGTAAGTGGATTTTTTTAGGGCTCTATTTGTGGATGTCTTTAATTCTCATTCATGTCCACTGGTCTTTGACTTACATGGAAATTCAATGCAATAAAGGCTTCAGCTCAAATTATTTCAATTTCAGAAATTATCAAAAAGTAAGATTTATAAAGTAATTTTTAAAACTCTCCGTGACTACCCCAGGTGAGAGAAATACACTTTGAGGACTTTGCATCTGTGCTATCTAGAGGCACTGTCCTGCTCCATCATGGAGGACAGTCATTCTATTTCAAGTTAACGAGGCTTAATTCCATTTCCATGGGCAATTGGAAAGAAAAAATTAGCCATTTCATTGAGAGCTGTCTGTAACAAAACTCTTTATGATTGGAGCCCACCCCACAAATTGTAGGTCCTTTCTATGGACATGCAAATATATTTTTCAGGATAATTTTTGAAGGTTATTTGTTTAACATTACATCACAACTTCTGGCTAAACTCCTTATACTTACAGACTTCCTGTCATAAATTATTTTTCTCCTCCAATGCCCTTTAATGAAATTACTTAATTCTGTATGCAAAGTATTTAAACAAGGTGAAAGGCAATATCCTTGCAAATCTTAAAATTCTAAGAAATCAATGTGACTGCAGAGTGTGGTTGGTCACGCCTTGTAGTTAAACTATCAAGTCAAACGTACTAGAATATTCCAGTCCAGCTGATGCTCAAGGAAATACTCCCTCACCCTCCCCTCTTGCTTTGGAAAAGCTTCAGAAAGAGTGAATGATTTCAAAATAAATTAGAAAACCTGGCAGCAATATGGATAGTATCAAAATGAGCCCAACTCCTGTAATTTAAGACAATCAAATGAAACCATGTCAACCGTATGTTAATAGTCTGCTGTTCTCTGCACCTGAGAAAATTTTCCACATCAGCCCCTGTCCTTTAAGTAAGTATAAAGCCAAGGCAAATACATACTTTGACTGATGAAACTCAGAAATGACAAGTTTGCTTCAAGGTCTCTTAACTAGGTATGCACAATATATTCTGAAGCAATGAGAATATTCATCTAAATTTACCGCAAGGGAGTATATGAGCTTATATTCGCCTCACAAAATGAAGTTTTGACTTTCCAGATGAATAAATTAGACTGAAGATCACTATGTTCATCCATATGGAAATAACATCACTATAAAACAAGCTTCCAATGGAAAAAAAATAGTGTTTTCCAAGGATAATAGATTATTATGGAATGTTTACAATTAAATAAACAGAAGCATAGGCAGTAATTGTACATCAAAACCAGGTATTTCACATTTTAGTTGATATAAATGTCATAAGGCTATTTAAATCTGCAAAAACAATAGTCAGGCACTTGGAGAATATGTTAAAAACAAGAAAGCTAGAGATGAATAGGCTTAGGAGACATTTTGCGGAACTCAAAAGTCTTAGTTTCCTAAAATTTACACTCCAGAGTAAACAGAAAATGTGAGAAAGTAAACATGCCTTCCTGCTGTAATTACAGAGGGGGATTAAACAGAGTTGAGAAGCAGCTAGGATATTTATATCACCATCACTGCAAGAACCACCAGGAGAATTCCATGTAGCATGGACTACAATTATATGGCTAATTCAAGAAGCGATTGCTATATTTGATTCTCAACTCAGAAATTAGGAATTTAACAAAAGTCATTATCTGGCAGGGATAAAATTAATAATCTCTTGAGATCTTCCTGTAGTAACACTGTTAATAGCCAATGCTTTGTTATTTTCTTCATCATTTGCCTCAGTATCCGGAGGAGAAGTATTTCTTTTAAACCTTAGCATTTATACTTTTTGTCCCTTGTACTCATTAAGCATTCCCTCAAATGTCACCACACTATTTATATATTTAACTTTATGTAAGAATATGGACATAACTGTAAGACATATGTGCACACTTCTAAAAATCATCTTTCCCATCTAATTCTCACTATCAAAGGGAAGTCTGGGCTTGGGTGTTGGCCCAGAAGATTCATGCCTGGAGAATGTCAGAACCAGGGCTGATTGGCAATTTGGCTGGTGTGGCCAGGACTTTCAGAGATTAGACAGAACTAGGAGGGTTTAGGAAGGAAATCAGGTGAATGTGAAAAACCCAGTAAGATGTGGTCCCTACCGAAGGTGATCTAAGCCAAGGGGATCTGGTTGGGGGCAGTGGTGGGTAAAGCACAGTGTCTGGGACATCAAGAGCTGGGAAATGGAGCTTGTGACAATGAGGAGGAGTTCTAGGACAGGATTCCAGTTCTGGAAGAAGTGAGGCAGGTAAGGAAGGAAGGCACTCTGGCACGGGGAGTCCAACAAGTACTTTCCATTTTCTAACTGGAAGCCAACATGATTCCATAACTGGAGAATAAGAGGTACGTGGGGAGCTCAAAGATTTTTGGATATTTGGGTGGAAGGAATGACAGTCAATATGTTCATACCTCTTTTTGAGAAATAAGTAGATATAATTAGAGCATATGGATACAGCAAGGGATCCTTAATTCTCAAATAATCTGGGGCCATAACTTTATAATCTACTTAGAGAATTCATTGAAAATAACAAACATATTATCATTTGATAATATGTTTGCTGGTTTATCATTTGAATGAAATTAACAAGTTAAAAAAGAAGCTTTCAGTATCTTTATCACCCTAATGTTAGAAGAGGTTTGCAATTACAGATACAATGCAGTTTGTTTTAGCTAGTGCTATTGACTTTAAATACCAGACTGTGATTCATTTGATTTAATAAAGTTCAGGGGAAAAAAAATCTAAGTTTTCATTACCAATTTCCTGCAGTCTATAAATGGAAACCCCCTTCTCATTACAAACTTTGTATTTATTGGAAAGGACTTGGCTTGTGGCTAGTTATCACTGGCATTAGACAGCACCATTTGTATTGTCTTGAAGGAAAAATTCGGGACATTATCTCTAAAATGCAATTTACTGCAGTAATTGCTGCATTTGCAAATTCACCAGGCAGTTTCATGTAAAATATATCAATAAACTTAGTAGGGTCTGACAGTAAACAAAACATATATTGAGATGTCATAGAGGTTAATAAGAAAATTTTCAGCTTATACGGGAAACAAAACAAATGATAAGATGGTATTATTTGGGCAGATAACCCAGTAAAGCCATAAGTGGGTCAGAACCTTTCACATGTGTTTTAGAAAATGATCAGGAAAGCAGAGAGAGAATATTTTTAGAATGGTAAAGTGATTACATATGTGTGTCATTCAACTAGTCACAGTTGATTATTATGTATAAAGATACCATCCATCTGTGCTTCCTATGGGCTAGAAAAGAAATTAAACATCTTTCAGCTTAAAAAAAAAATTCCCTTAATTTAAGAAAGTTAATTCTGTTTCAAGTGGAAATACCTTTAAAATAATTTTTCTCTTCTACCACCGTTTGCAGGGGTAGGTGGTGGCTCTGAAAGGATTCAGAGACGGTGGAGGCAAAAGAAATGAAAGCAGTAGGATAGAAATCAGTGCTTTCTCATCCATGCCATTGGGTCCGTGTAATTTCTCCCTCCTGAACCTGCCATTGCCAGGACAGACCACTCCCTGCCCTGAGGACTCCAATGGCAGGCACAGGTATGGCCCAGAAGACTCAAAGGAGAATTTTATTTCAGATTCCACCTCTTAATCCACTAAGATCCTGTCAATAGCATTGATTCAGTAGCTCAATAGAGAAAATTTGGCAAATCCTAATTCCTAATTTTTCCTAGGAGGAAATGAAGAAAAATATCTCAGTGAAAACACATTTCTGGTAATTAAATCTCATTACAAGCTAACCAGAAAGTGAAGAGGAGAAATATTATAAAAATGTATTTTCTGGCCAGGCATGGTGGCTCACACCTGTAGTCCCAGCACTTTGGGAGGCCCAGAAGGGCAGATCACTTGAGGTCAGGAGTTAGAGACCAGCCTGGTCAACACAGTGAAACCCCGTCTCTACTAAAAATACAACAAAAAAATTAGCCAGGCGTGGTGGTGGGCATCTGTAGTCCCAGCTGCTTGGAAGGCTAAGACAGGAGAATCACTTGAACTCAGGAGGTGGAGGTTGCAGTTAGCCGAGATTGTGCCACCGCACGCTAGCCTGGGCCACAGAGCGAGACTTCAAGTCCCCACGCCCCCACCCCCACCCCCGTAAAAAAAAAAAATGTATTTTCAACATTGAAAATTTCACAAAGGAGTAGATTTTAGATCAGGTCTGATGTATTTTGAGGTCCAATGCTGGTTGATGTTCTTCTATATTATTATCATTAATATTTTTAATACCAACAGTGGTTATAACAGCCAGATCCTGAGAATTTTTCAAATTTGAGATCTCACATAGAGAGTATAAGACTTAATAACTGCCATCAAGTAATATTTAAGTCACACAAAACATTGCAATTTCTGCTATGCTTATTGTTTTAAACAAGGAAAAGAAAAAATAATATGAAGATTTGTATTATTTATAAAGGGAAATCTTAAAGATACACTAAAATGAGAAGTCCCCAGTCATCACAAGAATTAAACACTCTTTTAATCTTGTTGATTTATTTTAGTATATGATTAAGTTCCGTATTTTAGACTTCAATTACAGGCACAAAAATCACCTCCCTAAATAACCAGCTAGAATAAAACAGTTCCAGCAGATCCTGGATTAAAGAAATGCCAAAATACAATGGGAGCATATTACTAGAAAATGATCATTTGTTTAATGCTAGCTCACAATTCATCAGTAAGGGACAATTTTGTGGATCAAGATTTTAATTTTTGAATAAAATCCTTCTTCATAAAATGGTATAATACCTTTTAGACTCTTTTCTTTAAGCTCCAGGAAGTCAGGGCACATGATTTTTAAACAAAGCTTTTGCTCTCTGCCATTAATCCTTCCTGAGTAAGCAAATAAGTAATCCTTTTAATCGCCAGTGCTGATACTACCCTATTGGTGAATCATCAGATAGTCCCCTGCTGACTGCAGGAGAATAATTCCCACAGCCAGGGAGAAGTGCAGGATAAACATCTCCATATAGGATGTCATGGCTGAATTAAAAAGCACTGCACTAGGAGCAGAGATGGATTATGATTTTATTGCATTATAATCCATGGCATCATTAACTTGGATGGCATGTTCATATAGTCATATCCTTCTGTCAAGCTGCCGTTGTGTGCAGATAACTGGCAACCATTTATACGGGATAGATGAGAGTGAAGAAAGAATGTATCTGAACGCAACTTTTAAGCATGAAATACTGTGCCTGACAGGAAGTGTTGGAGCTTTGTCATATTCTCTAAGTGGAGCCATTGAAATTAATCTTTTTCAACCTTTAGGCCTAGTACTGAACATATTTATTTTCTTTGACCTCCCACAAAGTATGACTTCTGGTCATTTATTCTTTTCCTTTTTTTTTTTTTCTGATCTCAAAGAGCTCAGAAAGATTTTATGAAATAGAATGGTTAAACTGGAATGCATTGCACCATCAGCTCCTGGAATGACTTTTTTAAAGAACATACATACGCTTTGGTAATAAAATTAAAACTCACTTCCACTACATATTGTCTACCACTGCATATTGTCCCTTTACCCATCATGATAGATTCTTAAAAATGACAAAACATTCCTTCAGTTCCTTTTTGATATCCTGGGAGGCTGAGGACCACCACCACCACAACCACCATCAATTTTATAGTTAATATTTACAGAGCACATATTAAATGCTGGCACTATTTCCAAGCTGTGTGTGTGTGTATGTGCGCACACACAAATTATATACATTATATATGCAAATTATAATACTATAGTATATATACTAATATTTTAAATATATACATCCATTTAATCCTAATGTGAATTCTGTGAGGGTGCTTCTGTTATTACCCCTATTTACAGATGAAGAAACTGAGGTTCTGAGCAACTAGGCTCTTGCCCAAGGTCACATCACTAGAAAGTGGCAGAACTGGACTGGAACTCTGTCAACATTTGGTGGAATAAGGAAAGCCCTGTGAGTTTGCTTCTCAGTAAGATGAACATCATTAAGCTAAATAAGTCAGCAGGAGCTTTCAAATGGGTTTCAATTGTCATGATGCACCTAGATTTAAGTAAAAGAGGAAAGTTTGCTCTTAAGGTCTCAGAGGCAACATTAAATGTAAGGCACATCACCAACCTGGAAAACATATAGTGAGAACCTGTCTCTACAATTTTTTTTTTTAATTAGCCAGGAATGGTAGCATGTCCCTGTAGTTCCAGCTACTCAGAAGGCTGAGGTAGGAGGATCACTTGAGTCTGAGAGGTCGAGACTGCAGTGAGCTGTGATCAAGCCATTGCACTCTAGCTTGGATGACAAAATGAGACCCTGTCTCAAAAAAAACAAATCCAAAACCAAACCAACCATCAAAACAAAAATTTAAGGCAGATGACAAAATTATTTTTCATTGCCTAAAATTAGGACAATTAAAAAACAAAAAAACTAAGAAAACATTGAGTCTGTATATTGTATGTGTCTCTGCTTTGCTCTTTGCTGCCCAGCAACATTCAAATTGTATTTTTTTCTTTTCCTGAACTTAATGTGAATTATTTCATTACATGTAACAAAGGCTAAACATACTTTATGAATAACAATGAAGTATCTAAAGGGTATTTGAATAAATCAAAGAATCAGCATGTCAGGCTCGGCAAGGTCTCAAGTCCCAAAACAGTTCATCAAGTTTTAAAAAGTTCAAAGAACAAATTGTTATATTTTTCCATAAGTAGCTTCCACTTTTTAAAAGACATTTATTATATGAAAAAGTTAAATTATTTTTAAATTTTAGTAGCAAATGTCACTCTAGAAAAATATTAAACCTATCTGAATGTAAGATTTCCCATTTCATTAATTTATAGAATTCAATAATTCCTCAAAAATTACTGAGTCAAATGCTTCGGTTTTGAAACATTGATCCATATTTCACTCATGGAATATTTCTTTAAGGAGTTTTAAACTTTAAAATATAATTCAAGAATTAAGTTTATAGGCCTGGCGCAGTGGCTCATGCCTGTAATCCCAACACTTCGGGATGCCAAGATGGGCGGATCACCTGAGGTCAGGAATTCGAGACCAGCCTGGCCAACATGGTGAAATCCTGTCCCTACTAAAAATACAAAAATTAGCCAGGGGTGGTGGCGGGCATCTATAATCCAAGCTACTCAGAAGGCTGAGGCAGGAGAATTGCTTGAACTCAGGAGGCAGACATTGCAGCGAGCCAAGATCACACCATCCAGCCTGGGGGACAGGTGACAGAGTGAGACTCTGTCTTAAAAAAAAAAAAAAAAAGAATTAAGTTACAAATTGATGGAAATTCTGAGAGAATCTTCACATCAGGATACTGTGATCTAACAAAAATAAAATTGAATGAGACAAAACATGCAGAGATGCCTGGCTGGATGTCCAGCACAGTGGCCGGAATAGCAGGAGCTCAAAAGCTTATTTAATTTGACCTGAATCAGGCTTAAAGTATGTGCTTATATTTTCTATTACTATTTTATTCTATGAAAATGAAACATTATAAGAAGACATGTAACAACAACAACAACTAATATCTATCACAATTTATAATTTACTTACTATAGGACTATAGGTCTACTCTGTGGAAGCAGGAAGTGCTGAGAGCCTTATATTCCTTTTGCTACTAACAGGGAAGTACTTCACAGTGTCAAAACTTGTCAAAAATGATTTCCTCAAAGCCACACAGCTGGCAAATGCCAGACCTTGAGCCCACATCCATCTTCCCTTCGGTATACATATAGTGCTATCTCTCCAGGAGCAACAAAGAGATAGTGTAATTGTCCTGTGCTGAAAATATTTGAAACCTTCAGCAATTATTTAGTGAGCATCTATGACTGTAATCCCAGCTACTCGGAAGGTTTAGGCAGGAGAATCGCTTGAACCCAGGAGGCAGAGGTTGCAGTGAGCTGAGATTGTGCCATTACACTCCAGCCTGGGTGACCAAGTGAGACTTGTCTCAAAAAAAAAAAAAAAAAGGATGACTTCAGGCATTGAGAAGAATGTAGAGCTGCTCAAGGCATTGTTTTGTCTTCAAGGAACTTTCAATAGAATCTCTAATGCTAAGAACATTTTTAAAGTTCTGTGGTGATACTAATACAATTATTTATTATTTATATGTGATCAATTTTTAACCCATAAAATGCATTTCATATTATACTAGCAGCATTTCACCCTCTCTTACTCAGGACAAAATTCTTAGCAAACTAGCAGCAGTTTCAAGGAAAAATAACTGCCTATGATGAGGGCCCCAACAAAAATGGATTCTATAAAATTAAAAGTAGCCACAGCAAAATAATGTGTGTGTGTATATGTGTAGATATATATACATATATAAATAAAATAGCAACACTAACTTATTAAGAAGTTTGCTCAATATCCTGTCTCTTAGCAGGAAAGTGTCTAACATGGCAAAAACACTTTCAACTCAAATAGACATATTTTGGTCAAATGATGAGGTAGGATTTATTTGAAAAAAAAAAATCTATTTTCCCTGAAAAAAATCCAAGGGGGCTTCCTGTTTTTAGTTGCTTCATGTATAGAGTCTTGATTTCCTTGCTTCCTCAGGGGCAGACACCGTATCTTCCACTTATCCTTTAATGATCCACTCAACAATTTTTTTTTATTGAAATCAGTACTCTTTCAGGCAAAGGAGACAAACCAGAAAACATACCAAGTAAGTTCCTGCCCTCACATGATGGTGCAGGAGATGAAACTTAAATATATATGATGTCAAGTACTCTGAAGAACAGAGCAGATAAGGGAATGGAGAGGGAGGGAGCAGGGGCTGTTTAACTTGGAGAGGTCATCCCTCTGCAGGTAACATTTGAACTGTGACCCAATCAAAGCTCTGAGTTTATTTTGCAAATAGAACCAACTTAATTTGCTGGTGTATGTAGAAAGGAAAAGAGAAAAGGAAGGGACGAATCCAAGGTTTGGAGCCTGAGAACCAGGTAGAATGGAGATGCCATTGACAGGGGCAGTCTGTGGGAGAACCAGGTTCATGGTGGGCAAGGGATGAGGGGCTTGGAATTTGCCTTCAGTTTTGGACATTTTAAGGTTGAGATGCCTATTGAACATCCAAGTAGAAATGCCCACCAGGCAACAGCATGGACGAGCCTAGAGTTTGGCAGGAGGTAGGGGCTAGCAATATACATCAGTATGTCCATGGTATTTAAAGCCAGGGGGCTGGAGGAGATCACCAAAGGGATAGAAATAGATGGGAAAGGGAAGACAGGGAGACTAAGTCCTCAGGTGCTTCAGTGATGACAAGTTTGAAAGACAAGATAGAACAAACGATGAGAAACCCATACCCTCTGGGTTGGCTACTATAAAAAAATAACAATTGTTAGGATGCACAGAAGTTGGAACTCTAGTGCATTGCTGGTAAGAATGTAAAACTGTGAAAAAGTAACTGTGGAAAAGAGTTTTGCGGTTCCTTTAAAAAAGTTAAAAATATCATTACCATATGACTGAGCAATTCTACTCCATTTATACATCCATGTCCATATCAGCATTATTAACAATAGCCAAACGGTGGAAACAACCAAATGTCCATCAAGAGATAAATGGGTAAATATGATGGGCTATATACATACAATAGAATATTTTCGGCCATAAAAATAAATGAAGTTCTGGTGCATGCTACAACATGGTGAATCTTGAATACATTATACTAAGTGAAATAACCCAGAATTAAACACGCAAATATTGTATGATTCCATGTATATGAGGTATCTAGCAAATTTCATAAAGACAGAAAGAGAGGTTACCAAGGGCTGGAAGAAGGAGGAATGGGAAATTATTACTTAAAGGTTACAGTTTCTATTTTAGGTGATTAAAAAGTTTGGAAAGTAGACAGTGGGGACTGTTACACAACATTGTGAATGTACTTAATGCCACTGAATTGCACAATTAAAAGGTTAAAATGGTAAACTTTATGTTGTGTGTATTTTACAACTTTTTTAAAAAAGAGATAGAGCTAAAAGAAAAGACTGAGAAGGAGTGGGTGGCAAATGAGTTAGGAAGAAAAGCAGGAGAGAGTGGAGGCCAAGCCAATAGTTTCGTGGAAGGAAATAATCAGATGGGTTAAGAACTTCTGAGAGGTCAAGCAAAATGACTGAGAAATGACAGTGGAGTGGGTGGACGGATCGGGAACCCTTATATTATTAACATAATTAAAATAATCCTTGCCCTCAAAAGACTCATTCAGTTTCCATTAACCAATGTCATCGGCACAAATCTTGGTATTATTGGGGCATGATGTGGGTTATAACTAATTGCTGCAGAGTAGCAGAAAGTGCAAGAGAAAAAATGAGAGAGAGAGAGAGAGAGAAAAAAATGTCAAATACTTAGCACAGACACCATTTTTTACTGGGCCTAACATTCATGCTTTTATTCTCTGACCTCACCAGTATGAAATTAATCTATTTTAAAAGAAAATAGGGGACAGGGTGCTGATGGAAACTAATCAATCAAGTTGGGGAGGTGATTAATAGAAGGCAGTCTTGTATGTGCTGCAGGCATATCTACAATGCAGGTTGAGAAGTGGTCATTTTATAGTTCATTACATATCTGTGTGATGTTATTTATTGTTTACTTAAGCAATAGCAATTGAGGCACAGGCCAATTCCTGGGAATTAATGACCCGCTGGGAAAGACCATTACCTTTGGACATTAACCCCAGTCAGTTCACAGCTTTTCCAGGAAAATCCCTCTGAAAAACTATTTGTTCTCCATTCCTTGTCACCGCATTTAAAAACAATACTTTTAAGTATTCTTCTGATTAAAGGTCATCGAACTATACTAACAGTTCTACAGTTTGGAAAGCAACAGTTTCTTTAAGATGGTAGGGGAGAAAAATCTACAAAGACCACCTCTTGATGGCCTTTCTCAGTTTATCCTGCTGTGGACAGCAACCTACAGAATAAAAAAGGAAGAGAAATGTGAAGAGAGAAACACATTTCCATGTTTCAATGGGCCTATTTTTGAAACCAACATTTTAATTTAAGTATTTTCAGGGCTTGCAGACTCCCAAACATCTCCAAACCAGAGTGCGAAGGAGCTCATAATTCTGGTATTTTTTCTTGGTGAGAGTACAAAGGAAAAAATATAGAAGTTGTTAACAAGAAGAATTAATGCAGTTAAAATACTGGCCCAATTATGAGGTGTAACCTGTAAGCAGCTAGAAAATGGGCTCAGAGTTTGAAATAATTCTTAGGGTTATGTTTGTAAAACTTAAATTCTAGCTTCCTGTTACATTTTCCAAAGCAACTAAATAACCAATATTTCCTGAGCAAGGCATAATCCTGATCATTACCAAGACAATGATTCAGAGCATGTTAAAGCTGGAGAGAAGCTCCCTGGTCCTCAAGGCTAGGAAAAGTAGTATCACCTCCCTCAGGAGACAGAACTCGTGTCTTCTCAATTCAATGTCTAGTCTATAGTTACTTTGACTTCAGCTTTGCTGCTACTACTACGGTTTCCAGCACCTACTCTGGACATTAAAAAAATTAAACAACATTTATATTCTGTTTATACACAGTACTGATCTAAATGTCTTCTCAATATTAACTAATCAAGTCCTCCTAATAACACTATAAAATATCATTATCGCCATCCCTTTCTCTGTAAGAAGGCAATTGAGGCCGACAGAGGTTAGGTAATTGACTTGGATCACACAGCTGGGAAACTGGAGAAGGGATTTACATTCAGTCTGGCTCCAGAGAAAGTAAACTGGTCAGTACACTCAGCTGCTTCTCTTCCCCAAAGTCCTAGACGCTCAAATCAATGATCCTTCTACCACAATCCTCTGTCTCTTTCTTCTTCCATTTCCCAAATGACTCCTGATACTCCTTGGGTATCTGATCACCCATACATAAAAGGAGTAAAAGAGAACAGAAGCATTTCCAGACCATTTGAATATGTTGAAACAACTTCCACTGAATATACATTTATTTGATATGCATATTGGGTAGAGGTAAGACAAGGAGAGAAAGTGATCAGAGAAAAGAATAGTGATGTGTGAGTACTAACTCCAGTGATGACATTAATAGTTAACATTACTTTATTAAAAGCTTATCTTAATAAGCTTAGCCTGGTGCTATGTAAACACTCTATACTCATGTAGATTATTGCAGGTAATCTTCATGACAACCTTTTGGGTAGATGCTATTTGTATTCTCATTTAACAGATGAGAAAATTGAGGTTTACATGGGTTAATTAACTTGTCCAGTTCCTGCAGCTAGAAAATGGCAGAGTCAGGATTTGAACCCACATCATCTGACTCCAGTCTGTGATCTATATACCTGGCCTCGCAGGGATCCAGTCAAGGTCCAAGCCTGCCCAGTGAGCCTGGGGGGCTGAGAAGCACTGACTGACACACATAAGCCCGATATAATCAAATGTCCTTCCCAAGACCCCATCCCCTCCAGTTTTACTCCTGAGATATGCCAGGACTATTTAGGCCAGGAGGTCGCCCCCTCCTGGCTTTGTTTAGGGACGTCATTTTGGGCCTTCTTCCATAATTTCAAGGCTTTAAATAAAAGGAATTGTGTATGTTGGTTGTTTCTATGCCTTTGCGTGTTATTTTTAATCATGTGTGTGTGTGAAGAGGAGGTGGGTGTGAAGGGAAGGAATAGTTTGGTTCAACTATTCAACCGTAAAATTGCAAGAAACATCATTAAAATTTATAGTCAGCCCTCCACATCCATGGGTTCCACATCCATAGATTCAACCGTGGTTTGAAAATATTATTTTAAAATCTATAAAAAATAACAATATAACAATAAAAATAATACAAGTAAAAAAAATCCCTTCACATCCAGGGGTTCCACATCCACAGATTCAACCAACTGTAGATTGAAAATATTATTTTAAAATCCATAAAAAATAACAATACAACAATAAAAATAATACAAGTAGAAAAGACCAATACAGTATAAAACTACTTACATAACATTTACATTGTATTGGGTATTATTAGTAATCTAGAGATGATTTAAAATATATGGGAGGATATGCATAGGTTATATGAAAATACCATGCCATTTTATATAAGGGACCTGAGAATTTGTAAATTTTGGTACCCAAGGGGACGCTTGGAACCAATCCCCTATGGATATCAAGGGACAACTGTACTTTAATTAAGCCTTTATTGTATAATTACACTTCATCCATATTATCTCATTCAGTACCCCTGCAATGAACCAAATGTTTATGTCCCTCCTCAAATTCGTATGTTGAAATCCTAACCCTACCAGGTCACAGTACAAGGAGGTAGGACATTTGTGAGGTGATTAAATTCTAAGAGTGGAACCCTCATGAATGGGTTAGTGCACTTATAATAGAGACATTAGGCCAGGCGCAGTGGCTCACACTTATAATCTCAGCACTTTGGGAGGCCAAGGTGGGAGGATCCCTTGAGCCCAGGAATTTGAGGTCAGTCTGGGCCACATGGTAAAACCCCATCTCTACAAAAATAGAGACATTAGCTGGGTGTGTTGGTGCGTGTCTGTAGTCCCAGCTACTTGGGAGGCTGAGATGGGAGGATAACCTGAGCCTGGGAGGTCAAGGCTGCAATGAGCTGTGATCATGCCACTGTACTACAGCCTCAGCGACAGAGTGAAACCCAGTCTCTTAAAAACAAAAAGATCCCAGAGGGCTTCCTTGCCTTCTTCCCCACCTGAGAACACGTTGGGAAGACAGCATCTATGAACCAGGAAACCAGATCATTCATATGTTGACATCTATTCCCCCATATGATGCTATTGGGCGGTGGGGCCTTTGAGAGGTGATTAGGTCAAGAAGATGGAGATTTCCTAAATGGGATTAGTGCTGACATAAAAAGAGGCACTAAAGAGCTTACTTTCTGTCTCTCTGCTCTGCACCAGGTGAGGACACAAAACGAAGACAGCTATCTGCATATCAGGAAGCCGGCCCTAACCAGATACCGGATCTGCCAGCACCTTGAGCTTGGATTTTCCAACCCCCAAAACTGTGAGAAATAAATATCTGTTGTTTATAACCCATCTATCACATTTTGTGACAGCAGCCCAGATGGACTATGATACTTCCCCACACTACTTGGCCATCCTCTTTTCTCCTCTTTACAGATGAGAGAACTGTGATTTCGGAGATACCTAGTGCCTTGCTCAAGCTGCAGCATCTGTATCTGATGGGGCTGGTTCTCAAACCTAGTTCTTCTGCCTGGACATCCAGATACAGGGTATAACATGAACTGGCCAGTTGAGAACTGAGAGATGAATCATTGTAAAAACAAGTTACTAACATTTAAATAATGTGTACCCCAAGATTTCCACGTGCAAAATCAGGCAGAGCCAGCAACACAGAAGCTGAAGGGTATTGAAAATTCACAGGAGGGGAGAGCCCCCAGGCTAATGTTAGAAATGGCCAGTGGTTGAGAGTACTGGGTTTGTGAATATCCCTGTCAATTTCATTTAAGACAATGGCCATGTGACTCTATGGACTTCCCTATGAGAGACACGCTATATGTGAGTATCGTTCCACCCTCAGTGGATCAAAACAGCATAGTGGGCACTCAGTGCTTACTTACTGCCTATGTCATCAGTTCCCAAGTCAACTTCTCACTTCCACACTGTTATGGGTCATTCTCTTGTTTCTCTCCCAAACTCATATGTTGAAGCCCTAATCCCCAGGTGCCTCAGAATGTGACTATATTTGGAGATATGTCCTTTAATGAGGTGATTAAGTTAAAATGACATCCTGATAGTGGGCCTTAATCCAATCTGACTAGTGTCCATGTAAGAAGAGAAAATTTGGACACTCAGAGGCACAGAAGAAAGACCCCGTGAGGACCCAGAGAGAAGGTGGCTCTCTGTAAGCCAAGCACTGAGGCCTGGAACAGATCCTTCCCTTGTGGTCCTCAGAAGAAACCAATCCTGTAACACCTTGATCTTGGACTTCTAGCCTCTAGAACAGTGAGGAAATAGATTTCTCTGACTTAAGCTACCCAGTCTGTGGTATTTTGTTATGACAGCCTGAGCAAACTAATATAGACATAAAATTTAATAGCCTCAAAATTTGATTTTAATGTTTGGCCAGAGCTCAGGCATTTAAATGTGAAATATTTTAAAATGCTTCAACATGTACCCATCTAGGATGGAGATTCTTCCCTGCCCTTTCTGGAAGTTCTGAGCATCCCATTTGTCCAGCTGACTTCTAAAAGTTCTACAAGTGCTCTCTGTTTCATTTGATGTAGACTACTTTTCCCCTCAGGCAGGTTTTTAAATTAAACACTTTCCTAAGTTATCTGGCATATTCCCAAATAATGTATTTGACATTTCGATGCAAATTGCAAGTGAATATTTAGTAGCAATTCCACATCCTGAAACTCAATTACTGCCTTGTGAAGGAGAAGAAAAGGAGAACTATGACAACTGAGGCTCATCACGAAATAAGATTGGATTTTTGAGTCTCTATGACAACAGAATATGTGGACTCTCTTTTTCAGAAAAAACTTTCAAGTGTCTAAATCAAATTTATTTTCTTTCAGTAAATGTTTATTGAGCACTTAGTAGGTGCTAGGGGCAAGCATATAATATTTTAATGTAGCTGTTATGGCAATGGAGGGTTTGGGATTAGGCAAATTTGATTTGATCTTGGAGTCAAATTTAAGTTAGAAATAAAATGTTGCATTTAAAAACTCCAATAATGTTTGCAGTAGACACTCCATCCCTTATCTTTCCTTTTTGATGAATACAGGATAAAGAGAAAGACACCAGTGACCCAGGGAGAGAGTGGAGTTGAGGGGTGCGGGACCAATTTCTAGAATGTTTGGTGATGAGGAACTTCACATTTTGACTGAAGCCTGTCAAAACAGCCACCATGTTATACTGGAGATAAGACAATGCATAATACTGACTTCCCATTATGGCCCTTAGAATCTGAAAGATATTGTCACCCTGCGAATCCACTCATTTGAGAGGCATGAATTCAATTTTAATTAAAATAGGAGAAAAGAAGAGACGGAGGAAGAATGTGACATGCTTTATGAGTTATGATTACCAGGGCCTTCATTCCTTTTTATAACCAGGGTGGAGTACTACTGCTTCTGCAAAGGGGATGGGTGTGAGGGAAAGGATAGAGAGCAGGAACCACAGCTACAACCATTTCACGCTTTAGCAGTCAGTAGGGATGTGCCATCGTAGGCATACCCACTGCTTATCCTAAAGTCAGAAAAAGGTACAAGAGCAATTAGATAACACAGAGCATCTTTGGGTGCTACTGCTGACATGTTCAGAGACATGTGTTTCTTATGGAGTTGCCACAAATAATAGGTTGAGGCTTGGAACCTACCGTTTTTCATCCTGTTGCAGGTGAGCAAGCATTATTCAGAAGCCCTGATTTATCCTCAAGGCATTTACCTGATAAAAGGTCATGAAAAAAAGTTAGCAAGATGTCCTCCCAAAAAAGAGCTGCTACTTATAAATAGTTGTAGAATTTTAGAAAGGACATTCTTCCCTTTCTACAAGTATATGATGACTTTCAAATGCCTGAGGATTTATAGTCCAGTTTTTATCATCTCTGTAGAATGAACTTAGTTTCACTAGCAATCACTAATCAATTATCGGCATGGTTTCTTTCACTTGAATTGCACAGTAGCTAGTTCCTAAAGTTTAAATAACTTCTTCCAGCCCATTAAGTTAGTTGTCTAAGGTCTGGAATTTATTTTTTAAAAGATGTTCATTTATGAAGAAATATTGCAAAATAAATATTCAAATGCCCGTGATAATTATATAAAAAAAAGCAAATCATCTTAGAATCAATATTGAAAGTCTTTTAACTTCTCTTACCATCTACACCATTCGAATCTACTCCACTGGTAAAAAAATAAAATGAAAAGCAAAATCCCTCAAAGTATTCAATTAGTTGTATTTCAAAACAATTGTAATGGCAGCCCCATTTCATATCAGATTTAGGATCGACATTGCCAAAAAGAATGGTCTATAAAATCATTTCAGTTTTATGCTTAACTCAATCGGTCAATGAATGGCAAAAGACTCTGATTTCCCGAGTCAGCAGTCTCGTTACTTAAATCATGCTGATAGTCATAAGTTCATGTGGATTTAGGCAGAAATCGTCCATTTTAATAAATAGCTCTATGATCCAGATGCTTAATCTCTTTCCCTACGTGCAAAGGTGATCCTTTTTTACTGCACAGACCTCAATCTAAATCAACACTAGATTTTTTTTGAAAAAATTAAAGTACAGTCAATACTAATGGAAGGCAGCAGGGACCAAGATAACCTCAAAAGGCAGCTAATCCAAAATGTGTTTAGCTTTGGCTAAATGGAGATTTAAAATGGATAAGCCGGGAGCTGATCTGATCATAATCCCCAGCTACATACCCAAGCATTTCTTTTTCAATCTTAAAATCATCTGTTGGTTCCAACTAAGAAACTAAAGTAAGGCCAGTAAGCAGTTAGCCTATTCCCAAAGAGTGCATAAATTCTACAGCTTACAGGAAGGATGCTAATCAACAACAGCAGGTGTCAGTTACTCTAACAGCTTCTGTTCCTCAAGTGCCACTGGATTCATGCACACTCTGTGCCATTTCAAACTCAGGGTACAATTTGTTCTTCTGTGACACTTTAAGTAGACCAAAGACCAAAGGGAAAGTATAATTTCCATTTCTTGAGACAGACCAAGAAAACAGACATGTCTGGCCAAATATGACAAACCCATTCTAACTCCCTCATCTCCTTAGGCAGAAAATGCAGGGTTAAGCATTGCAAATAGAGATTTTGCAATGGTAAGTGAAAGCCTATTAATATACCAAACTGTGTCAACATCATTATTTAGACCTTGGGAACACATTACTGACATAAACCTGAAAAGGTTATGAAGATGCTACCATTTAGCAAAATAAAATAAACATGTACAAATGATTATAATCTATTAATCTTGCTTTCTCTTCCAAAAGTAAGGCAGCAGAAGAAAGTGACATTATACCCAATTCCATTATCATTGAGTAAGGAAGTTGTTCGATGTGTGTGTTTGCGAGGAAATGGGAGTGGAAGAAGCCAAGCACAGAGAAAATACATAATTGAATAAAATGCCTTATAAAAGCTGAAGGTGTATACACAAAAAGAAAGGAAAATGAAAATGAAAAGATGAAGTGTAGGAAATTAATGGTATTTAAATGAAATAATGGAGCTTCACTCTCTAGAAGAGCTGGGGAGCACTTGATTCGTTGCAATCTGCTTTTTCAGACTAATACATAATAATGGCTAATACGTACCAGGCACCTACAAAGGGCCAGGCACAGTCTCTTTGCTTTATGTGTCTGAATTCACTTCTTCTTCCCAAGGACTCAGTGAGGCAGGTTAACATTATGACACTCACCTTACAATGCCGGAGGCAGCAGGCGTGGTGGCTCACGACTGGAATCCTAGCACTTTGGGAGGCCGAGACAGGTGGATAACCTGAGGTCAGGAGTTCGAGACCAACCTGGGCAAAACGGTGAAACCTCATCTCTACTAAAAATACAAAAATTACCTGGGCATGGTGGCATGCACCTGTAGTCCCAGCTACTTGGGAGGCTGAGGCAGGAGAATTGCTTGAACCTGGGAGGCGGAGGTTGCAGTGAGCTGAGATGGTGCCACTGCACTCCAGCCTGGTGACAGAGCAAGACTCTGTCTCAAAAAAATAAATAAATTTTAAATGTTCTCATCACAAAAAATAAGTATGTGAGGTGATGGCTAAGTTCCTTTGTTTGATTGAACTATTCCACAGTTTAAATATGTATGAAAACATCACACTGTACCCCATCTAGATATACATGATTTGTTGATTAAAAATGAAATGAAATAGGTATAAGTATTAAAAATCATTTAGCACAGTGTTTGGGACATAGTAAGAGGTCAATTTATTATCATTATTGCTATTATTGTCACTATTCTTTGTTTTGTTTTTTCTGTTTTTTTGTTTTTTTGTGATTTTGTTTTGAGACGGAGTCTCACTCTGTTGCCCAGGCTGGAGTGCAGTGGTGCGATCTCTACTCACTGCAACCTCTGCCTCCCGGGTTCAAGTGATTCTCTTACCTCAGCCTCCCAAGTAGCTGGGATTACAGGCACATGCTACCACGCCTGGCTAATTTTTGTATCTTTAGTAGAGACGAGGTTTCACCATGTTGGCCAGGCTGGTCTCGAACTCCTGACCTCAGGTGGTTCCCCAGCCTCGGCCTCCCAAAGTGCTGGGATTACAGGTGTGAGCCACCACACCCAGCCTAAACCACTGCGCCTGGCCTCTTCTTTGAACATTTGTCAGTGTTGAAGATTGGTACACCTAGCTGTATATACCATCACCAAAAATGGCATTATATTTAACACTTTGCTTCCATAACTGGATGCAGTTGAATTGTTAATTTTAAAGTAACTTCTATCAATGTCATGGGTGCATATAGCTAAAATCAAGTAACGGTGAATGGCTCATAACAAAAAGAACCTGTTCTTGTCCACTATGCCCACCTTCCTCTGTCAGTTCTAAACGTGTTTGCTGTTTCCTGTGCCACTTACCTCCATGTTTCTAAATAATATGCTTTTATTTATATTTTTAATTTATCAGTTTAGTTAAAATAGCCTTCAATTGTAAAGGGTCACCTTGTCTAAGACCATGATCCCTCCTGTCTTAATTATGACCCCTCATGCATTAGCACACACCATGACAAAATACAATAAACTGGGTAGTTTAGACAACAGATGCTTGTTTCTCACTGTCCAAGATCAAGGTGATGGCAGATTGGCAGATTCAGTCCCTGGTGAGGGCTTTCTCCCTGGCTTGCGGATGGTCACCTTCTTGCTGTGTCCTCACATGATGGACAGAGAGAGCTCTCACGCCTGTTTTTTTATAAGGGCTTCGATCCCATCATAAGATCCCCACCCCGACAAACTCATCTAACCTTAATTATCTCCCAAAGTCCTCACCTCCAAATACCATATTGGTGATTAAGGGCTTCAACATAAGAGTTTTGGGGAGACACAAACATCCAGTCCATAACATCTCCCTTGCTCAGCTCCAGTGACTGGTAGATTCTGGGGATATAAAGGCCCAAACTCTTTGATTTAAGGCAGTACCACTCTGGGGGGCCATCCAGCTCTAGAGGGAGATTTTTGTTGTAACTGCATCAACATCACAATCCAGCTCCTCCCCCTGCCCTATCCTGGTTCCTTCTTCCTCCACAGGTGCTGACCTTTAAGACAGATACTTCTCAGTAAACTTCCTGCACAGAGTGTTTCTTACAGGGAATCCAACCTAAGATATTGTTGTAGACTTTCTGTCATGGTGGTGAATCTAGCATACATGCACACTTCCCTTCTAATCCTCTCAGTATAGTTATATAACAACTTTTGGTTAAACAATCACCATTTATATCACTATAACAATGAAATACTATTCACTGCTGAGCTAAATAGCATCCTATTATTACCATTCCTTTCTCATGTATTTTTTGTTTTGTCTTGCAATTAATAAAGCTACTGTGTGTTCATCTGCTTAGTTTCTACAAACTTTACTTCCTCCCAGTATGTCAATCGATCTGTCAAATGACTCAATAACTTTTGCAAATCTCGTATATAATAACTATTCTAGTAACTCTATTTGGCTATTTGATAATTCTCTCCTGCAGCTCTTTACCTTCCTGCTCTAATAGATACTTATTGCTCTACACAAGTGTCATTCTGTCAACTCTCTTTATCATTTTTCTGTCAGGACCTTGATTTCACAAATCCCATATATGTATCTTTCTTGGTTTATTCCTTTGTTTTGCTGGAGTCTATTCTTTAATAACTTTCTCTAAGACGTGGGAGGTTTGTTTTGGAAGTACATCCACATTTGTTTTTCTTTACTTACATGTTACTGATACTATGCCTGGGCATAAAACTGTTGGCTGAAAACACTTTTTCTCCAAATTTTTACATTTTCTTTTATCCAATATTAGCAAAAAGTCAAAAGTCATTCTGATACTCTTTTCTTTGGGTATGAATGGCTCATTTTCTCTTGAAGCTTAAGAAAATTATGTTTTATTCCTGGTGTTTTGAAATGTTGTGATGTGTTGGGTTAGTCTATTTTTTATTCATTGGGCTAGGTGCTTGGTGGGCCCATTTAATTTGGGTTGTTGTGTTCTTTTCTGATCTAGAGAGAATTTTTCTTCATTATGTCTGATAATTTTCTCACTGTTTCCTCTCACTTCCCACGAATTCCTTAAATTGGAGACAATGAACTTCTTATATTGATCTCATAATTCTGTTTTCTGTTTATGTTCTCTTTTTTCCTACTTATTAGAAGATTTCATTCATTATTTGTGTCCCAATCCTTTTTTTCTGTTTTTTTTTCTTCATTGCTTACCATATTTTTAATTTTCAAGCACTGCCTTGGTCTCTGTTTCTTTTTTAGAGATTCCTGTTTTCATGGGCATATTCCTCATATATTTGTATATATTCAATATTTTTTTTCTTAGTTTTCTTCTGCTCCCTGAAAAATCCTGTTTCCTCCAGGTGTCAATTTGAGGCTTTCCTAAAATGCTGCATGATTCTTGACTTTTTATTCCTAACATTTACAACTAAGGTTTTTCACTATTTATCCCTGGATCTCACTTCAGCCTTCAACTGGTGTCTCAGCATTTCTCTAGAGAAAAGAGTTCCAGTATCCTCCAGGGAGGATGAGTTGGGGAGAAGACCCGATGTACATCTGTTGTATAGCCTTTCTGGCAAAGCCTCTCTCTTCAGCCCGTTCCTCACCACAGCCTTTAGCAGTTCCGATGTCCCTAGGTAAAGTTCCAAGGAGCATGCTGACTCATTTCTTGGTGATAATGTCCTCTGCAGGCTAGGTGGAAGTTTCTTCTGCTCTGATAAATTAATTACCATCTGCTTCCTTGCTTCAGTAATGTTTGTTAAAAGATTTTTCCACTGTTGCCTTTTCTCTGGCTCTCTTTGTCCTTGTGAATTAACATATTTTGGCTTTTCTAAATGCACGTTAGGTGAGTTTGAAGAGGGAGAAAATACAAGTATGAGCACACTGTCATTTTTAAATAGAAGCCCTATAAGATGTTTTATTTCCAAATACACATTTATCATTTCACAGGTATTTATGATGAAGAATTCTTTCTAACACAAGAATTTAACCTCTCTATAAGATGAGAGTCTTCATTCATTGAACTCTGAGAAAATGGTTCATTCCTCATACAGAGCTAACAAAGGAGAGTTCATACTTTGAAAACAGAAAAAAAAAGAAAAGAAAAAAAAAACGAGCTTTCCAAGGTAGGGAGTCATGGCTTTTTTGTAAAACTCAGTACAATTTTTAAAATGTGTTCTTAAATACACCTTTCTTTAGAGAGCCATTTAGTAGCATAAAATATGCAGGCAAAATATACACTGTACATCTTGCACAGAGCAGACAAGCTTGGGCAAAGAATCCTGACATGTATTGTTCTATTAAGCAAATCTCTCCAGAGATCTATAAACTGTAAATGTTACTATTCTGTGAAAACTTAGTGCCGGCAGTGAGATGATATCAAACCACCTTGCATACAAAGAGAAGGCAAAAGTCCAATCTTGACATCAAAGGCAATCAGCTAATAATTTAATGGACATGGTTACATGATTAAACTGTATCCATGTATAAGATATGCAAACAGAAAAAAGAAATGAGGCCATGTGATGAAATAGAGCCTTTCTTTTAAATTTTTGCTCAAAAATATTGCTGTTTTTATATATAAGAAAAATGGCTGTAAGAGAAACTCAGATGGGAGGACTGAAGAATTGGGATGTATTTGGGACATTTAAGTCATCTCTTTGGCAGAGTTACTGCCCTTCCCGACGTAATGACTTCTGTAAATTATTGAAACTTCCAGCCTTGTAGTAATGATTTGGTAATAAGTCCAAATGTATCAGGGCATGAGAGAACATCAAAACATTACACTGAGTGTTAAATGTTATCGTCTGGTCCAGAAATTATGTCAGTAAATAACATCTGTTGGAAATAATTACCCTGCATTTCAGGTGCAAAATGATGAGATATTCTGGAGAAGATTAAATACAAACTTTATATTTATTTGTTGTAAGAATTCAATAATAATCTTAAAAGTAAAAGTAGAATGCTACTAGATGTGGTATGATTAAGGGCAGACCCATCTCTGGCTTCTGGCTTGTCAGGTTTATGTGTTCATTTTATTGCACTGGTATGAAGCCTGATCTGAGAGCTCAGATAATATGTACACTGTGGAACTCTGGATATTTACAATCAGAAATTTGTGGCTTCACCCATAAATACTAGTTAACATACCTGAGTTATTTATGAAATATGCTCCTACTTTGCATTGTATACCAGAATCACTTTTTTTCCCCCACATTTTAGCAATTTGCCCATTGGGACTTAAGGGCTTTTCTTTTTTTGGATAAGAGCACTTAAAGAAATATCTCTCAAAAATAAAATACTC
This sequence comes from Nomascus leucogenys, assembly GCF_006542625.1. NCBI lineage: Eukaryota > Metazoa > Chordata > Mammalia > Primates > Hylobatidae > Nomascus > Nomascus leucogenys. The sequence continues at coordinate 133,791,239 of NC_044383.1, read as the reverse complement.
TGTCTCTGTGTGCACGTGTGCACCCAAGTCAGGACTAGAGGAAGCCAAGTGACTCATTCATTTCAGGTGCAAATCTCAGTAATCAAGATAAACAATATTTTAATATAATACTTTAAAACCAATATTGTGGCTCACGCCTGTAATTCCAGCACTTTGGGAGGCCGAGGCGGGCAGACCACGAGGTCAGGAGATCGAGACCATCCTGGCTAACACGGTGAAACCCCGTCTCTACTAAAAATATAAAAAATCAGCCGGGTGTGGTGGTGGGCGCGTGTAGTCCCAGCTACTCAGGAGGCTGAGGCAGGAGAATGGCTTGAACCCATGGGAGGCAGAGCTTGCAGTGAGCCAAAATCGTGCCACTGCACTCCAGCCTGGGTGACAGAGCAAGACTCTGTCTCAATATTAATGCAAAAAACACTATGTAGCATAACAACTAAAGGTAATGTAGTCTGGAACAGAAAAGAACATTATGTAAAAACTAAGGAAATATGAATAGAGCATGGACTCTGGTTAATAAAAAAAAAATCCATGATGGGCCAGGCGCGGTGGCTCGCACCTGTAATACTAGCACTTTGGGAGGCTGAGGCGGGCAGATCACGAGGTCAGGAGTTCGAGACCAGCCTGGCCAACATGGTGAAACCCTGTCTCTACTAAAAATACAAAAAAAAATTAGCCGGGTGTGGTGGCGCATGCCTGTAGTCCCAGCTACTCAGGAGGCTGAGGCAGAAGAATCGCTTGAACCCGAGAGGCGGAGGTTGCAGTGGGCTGAGATTGTGCCACTGTACTGCAGCCTGGGTGACAGAGTCAGACTCTGTCTCAAAAACAAACAAACAGAAAACCACAATGAAAAAAATATCAAAATTTTAAATAAAGACAGCCTGTATCTGTCTTTATTTTCACTTTTGCATCAGACTCCAATATAGCTTGGCATGGGGCATTGGTATGTGTTGTGTATTTATTTCTCAAGCTTTTTTTTTATTTTGTTGTAGGTCCAAAAATAAACAAAAAGGTAGCTATGATTCCCAATTTCTGTATTGTACAAAAGTTATTAAATCCTACCAGTGAATACTATTATTTGTCTAAATAGTTTATAAAAAAACTGCTCAGCTACAGATCAAACTCCCTGAACACAGGAAATAGCTTACATTTTACTGTACCCATCATATCACCTAAAACTTCAATATTTTACATGAACTACTAAATAAATATTTTGACTGATATGGGAGTAGAGTGAAAATACTAAACCAGAAATAAGGAGCCCTAAGCTCTACTTCGGGTTCTGCTACTATTTCAGGCAAGGCATTTAATATCACTGAGTCTCAGGGCTATCATGTGTTAAATTTGTTGAGTTACACAATGATCTCTAAAGTTCCACTACTTTTAAGAGTTTATAGATTTGTAACTTTTTTAAATTTACTTTTTTACTAGCAGCAATTAATTAAGGAAATCATATTAAAGAAGACATGACAACATAAAAGAATACAATAATTGGTTTTGGGCCAGGCACGGTGGCTCATGCCTGTAATCCCAGCACTTTGGGAGGCTGAGGCAGGTGGATCACCTGAGGTCAGGGGTTCGAGACCAGCCTGGCCAACATGGTGACACCCTGTCTCTACTAAAAATACAAAAATTAGCTGGGTGTGGTAGCGCACACCTTTAATCCCAGCTGCTCAGGAGGCTGAGGCATGAGAATCGCTTGAACCCAAGAGACAGAGGTTGCAGGGAACCGAGATTGCACCATTGTACTCCAGCCTGGGTGACAGAGTGAGACTGTGTCTCAAAAAAATAAATAAATAATTGCTTTTGCTACTGTTACTCATTTGATATAATCAAAAATGGGATTAAAAGCACATTATCATAGAACCCATGAGTTCTTAGTGGGGAAAAAGCTGAATATTGTATTGTAGTTACAGTTGAGATGGACAAATATACTTCTGGCACCCAAAATTCATACTGTAAAAGGAATTTCCTATTAAAAATGTAAAAAACGGCCAGGCACAGTGGCTCACATCTGTAATCCCAGGGCTTTGGAAGGCTGAGGCTGGTGGATCACCTGAGGTCAGGAGTTCAAGACCAGCCTGACCAGTATGGTGAAACCCCGTCTCTACTAAAAACACAAAAATTATCCAGGCATGGTGGCGAGTGCCTGTAATCCTAGCTACACGGGAGGCTGAGACAGGAGAATCACTTGAACCTGGAGGCAGAGATTGCAGTAAGCCAAGAACTTGCCACTGCACTCCCGCCTGGGCTACAGAGTGAGACTCCGTCTCAAAAAAATAAAAAATAAAAAAAGTTGTTTTATTACCAGGCATTCTACAAAAGCTTACTTTTTAACCCATGATTGATCTGATATAAATAATCTTTTAGAATCCAGCACATTTGTAAAAATTATTCTATGGAGAGAAATAAAGTTCTAAAGTTAGCATATAGGTTTTGAAATATAACCTTTATTATATAATAATTACATTATAATTAACTTCAGGTGATTTTTTTAGAGAGCATTCTATACGGCACTGAGAAATGTTACAAAAAGTATATTTCTTTGTCCTATCAAAGCCCATATTTTGTTTTATATGCCTTAGTCTCTTTTATTTAAATTTCTCTAGTAATGCCATATTTAGGCCATAAAATCCTAATTTCTGGATTTCACAACAACAGAATAATGACAATTACCATTCGTTTCCAATAAGCAAGTTCACAATATTGAAAAAAGTTAACACAGCATTCAATAGTAGGTTGTGGGCCTTGTAGGGTATATATTATCATTCAGGTTTGTGGAAATTGAGAATATTAAGGTTGAAATTAAGTTAATAGTTTGAGTCAAAAATTATTTTTTGATGAAGTTTACTTCCCCACAAAGATACAAAGTAAAAGCTCTAAAGGATTTTAATTAAAGAATTGTTCGGAAGTTATTTATAAATAGAATAAAATGCTAAAGAAGTTTTAAATGTATTTTACATGTATGAAAACTGCTAAAAGAATTTTAAAGGGGTTTTAAATGTATTTTATATTATTTCCTGCAGGTAGGATGAATATTATTTTTGTGCTTTATTTGAATTCAAAGTAATTTATTTGTCAAACTGTCTCTTCCTCACTCCTGAAAACAGAAAGATAAATATATCTGTACCTATTTTTAAAAATTTTGTTTCCACAAATTCTAATTGAGAAGAGGTCAATAGAAGACTAGAAATCATGAAGGAGGTAGATTAACACAGAAATGTAAGCAAATTGAATCTAGAAGTTTAGGTAAAGCCAAACCTCCTCAGACCACTTCTAGATACTGACACGGTTGCCTACACTGTCTTATTTACCTACATTCATGTGATGTCGTAAAGAGTGAAAAACAATCACTGAAATTCAACATCAGTGTTCTCAATATCATAAAAATGAACATCCCTCTTTGCATGTGTTCCCACTGGCAATTCTTCGAGATGCCTCAAAAAGGAGAAACTATAGCAAGTAACTTGTAAAGTGCTTAAAATGGCAGCTAGTTAGTTTTACGATCTAGTAAGCCAAAACCCATAGCTCTGGCTCAAGTTGGTTTGCTGAATTTGTTACTTCCTTTTATCTACAGTTTTTAAAAGTTATTACCTTACCAAATAATAGGTCATTTTCCACGACAGTCAAAAAAGTAATCAAACATAAGCTTTTGGATGGTCATGGCAATTTTAGTTATGCTGTGCTTTCATACAAAATTATTGTTAGGAGACATCCAAACATATACCTCAATTGTCCATTGCGGCTAGGCAGATGGTGGTAGAAGGGAGACCTGTCATTTAAATGAGGCACCATTTTCATCAATATGCTCATTGGTTATGAAGCAAAGATAAGCTACATCTGAGTCATTACTTTCTGGCCTGGGATATAAAAACTGATCCATTAATCTATGTAGCTCCACACTAGATCCTTTTTATAATTCCGTATGTTTACCTGAAAAAGCTGCATTGTGTCATTTATAATTGAGCCACGCAGAAAGATTAGACACAGTCCTATTTATTTTCTTCAAGTCTGAGCTCGATTTTACGCAATGAATTCATAGGGAAGAGGGTAGATATGGAATTTTCATGAGGTTGTACTTAATTCAGGAAGCATGTGCTTTGAGAATTTACATATTCTGTATAATATTGTAAAAAAATGAAATTGCATTTGAGTCTATTTTTTCCAAACTCTATTTGTGCTTTGGTCTTAAAGAAAGACCACACAGAAGGCTTAGACATAATTCATATAGGATACACTGATTACTCCATTTTGAAATCATGCTGCCAAATGATGACCTCACTTCATTGACTGCAGATAATTTTCCCATTACTCCTGCCTTGGGAACCTAGACTTTAAGAAATAATTGTTTATTCTGAAGTTGGCAGGTTTTATTTTCAGTTAAAAATTATTATGTGTATGTATATATAATAAATATATAAAAATAATATATGTATAAATTATACATATTAGATATATACATATATATCTTACCTTACCACTAAGGACAACAAATTCTTCTTTTGAGATATTAATGCTATCAGATCATTATCAAAACCAAACAAGAGTTATTGGCCAAAAGGAGTGTGTCCTGGCCTGTACTAGACACAGCTGTAGTTCAGTTGGCCCAGCATCTAGGCCCCATCTGTAAGGCTTGGATGCTTGGTGACACTGGCCAGTCTGAAGCCTATTTAAAGATGCCTGAGAAAGCTAGGCAGACAGATGGTGAAGCAATACAGTAATGAGGAAAATTTAGCTTATGTTGATTTCTTCTGCCTTCCAAGAGGATGTTACAACTACCAAGTAACACTCCATAATGAGGCATCTATCACTCAGAGGCATGCAAACATTTGTGCTCATCCACAAAATATCGGTTAAGGTGTACATACATTTCACCATATGTAAACAGAACACAACATACGGCTAATACGACAATTAGCAATATGCATTGCCTACTGCAGTTACTAAGTGATTTTAATTCCATTGGCTTAGCTCCTACCCCATTCCTCTCTTAAGGAGGTTTTGTTGTTTGTTTAGGTTTGTTTTTTGGTTTTTGTGACTCAGCTCAAGTCAAACTAAAAGTATTAGAAATAATGGATTACATCCAATGCAGAGTAAATATTAAGATGACCTTCTTTTAGAGTACCCCCCATTCTTACAGAGTACCCTTCTTTCAGAGTAGCCCAAAGTACCTCTTTCACAGTAACCCCAACAGGAGGAGCGAAGGAACCGAAGCAGGCAGGTGTGCCGGAGCCCAGGAAGTGAGGTCAGATCACTTCGAGGAGTTGGATTTAATCCCAACTACAAGTAAAAGATGCTGATGATTTTGACTGGGGGGAAGGTATGCCCTGACTCGATTTCCATTTTAAGGCTCTCCTTCTTCCACTTTCTGGGTAGAGAATTGGTTAAAGAAGATAAGAAAGCCAATGGCAAGAAAACAGATTAGGAGACTGTTGCATTTTACTGCAAAATGAACAATCCAGCTCAGTGCTGAAATATCAAAACCTCTGCAACATCACTGATAGGACGGGCAGACAGGACGGCACCAGCCACGGTTGCCGGCTCTCCCTGGCATGCCTCATTTCTTTATGAAGTTGCTTTTTGTGCCTTAAATCTCTGTGCCATTATGATTTATGACCACATGCAATCTTTTAAATTAAGATTTGTTTGATTGTCTGTTTCTATTAAGGTGACCATAATAGCAATTTTCCTTTTCCAAACAAATGTTTTGCAGAGCGCTGCGACTCAGAGTCTGTGTATGGATCATGACAGTGATTAATTTCTGTCGCTAAATTCTTTAGTTTCTATAACTAATTTAAGATAGCTGCCACTTTTTAATAACTAAAGGATATAAATCCAGTGGGGTATTTTTTCCTAAGTAATTGATATAACATCTTCATATTAGTGACTATAAATTATGGCTCTGTTACCCCATTCTGTCACCCAGTAAGGCTTCTCAAAGTATGCACAACTCAGGCTGTGGCTGTGCTGTGGTGCATACAATTTTTCCTAAACAACAAATCATAGAAGCAAACACTGTCTAAACCAATAATTTACATATGATTTCATTCAGTTGAATGAAAAACTCACTAGGCTTGCAATGCTGCTTTGTTTACTGATTTTTTTAAAGGTTAGTGTTAAACAAGTTAAAGAAGTCACTCTGTTAGGTAGAACCAATGTTAAGATTGGAAAGGGGAAATACCATTTATCTATTTTATTTGACCAAAAAAATTAAGTTTCCAGAATATCCTTAATTAGTAAATAGAAAAATAAAATCCCTTAAAATTTCCAAGGATTAAAAAATTCCCAACTTTGATGACTAATTTCTTCTAAGTGAGCACAATTCCTCTCAGTGCATTTAAATATTGCTTCCCACAGACACCTATGACTCTTAAAGGGAATCTATTGCTATGATACAAACACCAGCAGAAAGCTGAAGTACCAGAACTGATGCCAAATGTATAAATGACTTTTGGATTAAACCAGTGTTGGCTTATATGTGACATAATTCTGTCTCTTAACCAAATAGAGTGGGAAGGGGTTCTAACTGGTCTCAAAACGGCATCCAAACTGCTCAGAAAGAATGAGGACATCTGTGAGTATTTATACTCATAAAAACATGTCAGTCCATTCTTAGATCAAGGAATCCCAGCTGCAAATGAATGAGGGTCCCTGAAATGATGCTGTCAACCCCTCTCAGCCACTGGCAGCAAAGACACCCCTATAGTAGCACCCTGAATACTTATATATAACTATAATTGATTACATTTAACTTTATATGATTTGTAGATCAATGATGACTGCATGTTTATGCAAAGTGTCTCCGTAAAGAAATGAGACTAATTTTCTTCTTGAATAACTTGTGAAGACAGAAGAGCAATCACATTGCTGCAAGAATCTATGGCAGCAGTATTTCCAAGTTCAGCCAGTCAACTGTCATATGCTAACAGCTGCAGTGAATATTGCTTTATGTCGGAACAAAAATGGGTGATCACTTAAAAAATTAATGTGGAGTTCTATGTGATAAATCTTCAACACATCCACTTGACATGCTAAAATAAGCCTCTGGGAATGAAAGGATGTTGAAAGCCACAATTTTAATGCCAACAAACTTTTTTAAAAGGTTGTGGAAGATGTTTATGTTGCTACACGACATGACTATCTGATCAGTCTCTGAGATTCATTCATAAAAATGGTGAAAACATTAAAGATTTAGATCATTTAATTAAGACACAAATGGTGGCTACAGACTTACACTAAAGGAAGGAACAAATAACTGCGCGAGCGCAGGGCTGATAAGAACATTAATGTCAATTCAGTCCAGCCTTCTCTATTTACACATAAGGAATCTGAGATCAAAATCAAATGACTCCTAAATGGTAAAATTAAAACTAATTTGATTTGTTCTAAAAGTAACTATGTTGCAAGAAAAATTTCTCCAAAAATTATGCTGTGCATTTTAGGTGACAAAAGAAAACATTCAAATGGGTCATTTTCTTTAGTCTTCCAAAAGAAGTAGCTTAAAAACCACTTTTTAAACATTTTAAAAATTTCTTGTAACATAATATAGATGCAAAATGCTTAATGTATTTACTAGAAAACTCCAACACCGCCAGGATCCAAATCAAATTATAATTTGATTTGAACACCAAGATTTCTTTTTTTGCTATCTGGTTTTGTTGAAGTAGCAAATCTTGATTTCTGTGTATGCTGCATATTGTATTAACATCCCAAATCAGTTTTAATATGTCTCAAATACTCAAGGAATCTTATATGACACAAATACGTTGACTAAGACTAATGGTGGTCTTCTTTATTACAGCAACTCTTTGACTGTAAACATGGTTTTTGTTTTTTTCAAACTTGACGTTTAGCTTTCTGATTGTAGATCTGACTCATCAGACATGCCTACAAATGATTTTTGGTTATTTCCAAAATTCTGGCAAATGACATGCATTATCCTCCTTTGAGAATACTAAAAAACATAATATAGGTTCTAAAATGCTCTTGAGAAATGGCCTTGTTATTAGATAAGTTTATATTGTCTGTGTAAGGAGTCTGCTTTGAAATGAAAAGCATTCATTTGTGAGATTAACAATGTTATTTTAGAAGTCAGTAACGTAACATATACTCTATAATTAAATGTCTTTATTTATATTAGCCCCCTTTTTACAGTTTAATTATGAACTCTGAAGAAGCACTGTATTTCCTCTTATGGCTCTCCATGGTCCCTGGAAAAATGAGATGTTCTGTATACAGCCTGCATTCAGTAAGAGTTGCTACAATGATCTTCAACTCATCTAGGTTAAATTCTATTCCCCAAATCTGGAACTGCATGAAATTAGTTATTAGTAGTGGGAAATCCTTGGCTTAAATACCACTGACCCAAGCAGGCCTTTTCCATAATGGAGGAAGTGAGGATGATATAGTTGAATTGCACAGTTAGAAGATAATGGTTTGACTTTCATATCTGTATAGAAAATGCATTTTAGACAAGCAGTTTTACATTTTCCCACTTTCTAGAAAAAAAGAGACACATCAATATGAGTACCATTGACAGTGGTTGCCATATATGAGTACTTTTATGTTGAAGATTGCTTTTGTACTCCTTAACCATATTCTTGAACACTCAAAATACTGTACTAAAAAAGAAATTAAAAAGTAATACGATTTAGAATAGCCACACATAAAATTAAATACCTAGAAATTAACTTAGCCAAAGAAGTGGAAGATCTCTATAATGAAAACTATAAAACACTGATGAAAGAAATTGAAGAGAACACCAAAAAATAAAAAAAATTCCATGTTCATGAATTGGAAGAATCAATATTGTTAAAATGTCCGTACTACCCAAAGCAATCTACAGATTCAATGCAATCTCTATTAAAATATCAATGACATTCTTCAGAAATAGAAAAAAAAAATCCTAAAACTTATGTGGAACCACAAAAGACCCGGGATAACCGAAGTTATCCTAAGCAAAAAGAACAAAACTGGAAGAATCACAGTACCTGACTTCAGATTATACTACAGAGCTATAATAATCAAAACAGCATGGTACTGGCATAAAAATAGACACATAGACCAATGGAGCAGAATAGAGAACCCAGAAACAAATCCATACACTGACAGTAAAACTCATTTTTGATAAAGGTGCCCAGGACATATACCAGGGAAAAGACTGTCTCGTCAATAAATGGTGCTGGGAAAACTGGATATCCATATGCAGAAGAATGAAACTAGACCCCTATCTCTTGCCATATACAAAAATAAAATCAAAATAGATTAAAGACAAATCTAAGACATCACACTAGGAAACTAATATACAAAAACATCGGGGAAAATCTCCAGGACATTGGTCTGGTCAAAGATTTCTTGAGGAATACTCCACAAGCACAGGCAACCAAAGCAAAAATGGACAAATGAGATCCCATCAAGTTAAAAAGCTTCTGCACAGCAAAGGATACAATCCAGAAAGTGAATAGATAACCCACAGAATGGGAGAAAATATTTTCAAACTACCCATCTGACAGGGATTAATAACCAGAATACATAAGGAGCTCAAAAAACTCTATAGGAAAAAATCTAATAATCTGATCCAAAAATGGGCAAAAGATTTGAGTAGACATTTCTCAAAAAAAAAAAGACATATAAATGGCAAATAGGCACATAAAAAGTGCTCAACATCATTAATCATCAATGAGAAATGCAAATCAAAACTACAATGAGGTATCATCTCACCCCAGTTAAAATGGCTTATATTCAAAAGACAAACAATAATAAATGCTGGTGAGGATGTGGAGCAAAGCAAACCCTCGTACACTGTTGGTGGGAATATAAATGAGTACAGCCACTATGGAGAATACTTTGGAGTTTCCTCAGAAACCTAAACACTGAGCTACCATATGACCCAGTAATCCCACTGCTGGGTATATACCCAAAAGAAAAGAAATCAGTGTATCGGAGAGATATCTGTATTTTCATGTTTGTTGAAGCACTGTTTACAATACCTAAGATAAGGAAGCATACTGAGTGTCCATCAGCAGATGAGTAAAGAAAATGTGGTACATATACACAATGGAGTACTATTCAGCCATAAAAAGAAATAGATCCTGTCATTTGCAACAACATGGATGGAACTGGAGATCATGATATCAGGTGAAATGAGCCAGGCACAAAAAGACAAATGTATGCTCTCACTTATTTGTGGGATCTAAAAATCAAAACCGTTGAACTCATGGACATAGAGAGTAGAAAGATGGTTACCAGAGGCTGGGAAGGGTGGTGAGGGGCTGGGGGGAAGGTGGGGATGGTTAATGGGTACCAAAAAAGTAGAATGAATATGACCTGTTATTTGATAGCACAACAGGGTGACTTTAGTCAATCATAACTTACCTGTACATTTTTAAATGACTTAAAGAGTGTAATTGGTTTGTAACTCAAAGGATAAATACTTGAGGGGACGGATACCTATCCCATTCTCCATGATATGCTTATTTTACATTGCCTGCCTGTATCAAAACATCTCATGTACCCCATAAAATATATACACCTACTATGTACCCACAAATGTTAATGTTGTACTAATGAGAATGAAATGAAATAAAATGAAAATACTGTACTAATGACAGCAAAGCAGTTACAACTATGAGTAGGGGTGTGTGTGTGTGTGTGTGTGTGTGTGTGTATGGTGTTTTCCCATTCAATGTATGCCTGTGATGTGACAAGCACTGTATAAAAGTCCAACAAATTCCTCTACTCCTGGACAGGGCCTGCCTCCCATGAACTCTGCACTTCCCAGTGAATGCATGTTTAAATCATGGCTGCAGCGAAGGAAAGCAGCATTGGCTTTCTGAATGTCAGAATCAACACTGATAACAGTGTTAATATTTAAGCAAATGCATTGACTGTTATGTTTCTTTGTCAAAGTGAAATCGGTCATACTCCTTGTAAAATCATATGAAACAAGCATCACATTCCGATTCTGTTGTAGTCTGACAGTTTACTGCTCTAGGGCAATAAGGCAAAAATAAACGCAGCCACCCACAAATTGCTTCCAATTGTATGAGAACTCCTTAAGTACACAGTAAGCAGCTCTAAAAGCAGAAATCTGGATTCCAAACAAATTCCAACATGCTTCAAATTGCTTCCAACATATTTCTTTTCGGAAATGCTTAAGTGCAGAGTGCTGAAGTCTCCAGTTAGCATAGCTTTCTGTGTTCATTCCTGCCTTAACTGAGCCACCATGAGGTCAGATTCCATGAGTGTGCCATGAGAGGACCCTGAATGGTGTCATCCTCAGTTCCAGAAAATGTAAATATAATACAATTTCAGGGAAATATGACATAATTAGAGGCTATTATGCAGCCTTCCATGAGCCCTAATTTGCATGTCTCCAGTAAAAGTACACAGCTCACAGTGAGTACACACAAACTGTCATTTTTTCAATACTATAATTATTACTTGCAAGCCTTGAAAAATATCTCCATCAATTCCAGAAAAGGGTTTGTGGGAGATTACTGCAAATGACGATGGAATAATTAACAGTTCTTTCTGCTTTCCAAAAATTTCCATTGTGGCAATATGTATATTGAAAAATTCATAAGTATATAAAACACGGATAAAAATTCATATTATTAGGTTTAAACTTCAAGAGTTAGAAAAATACCTAAGGAAGACTGAGAACTGGTATCACAATGAAAGATGATTGCATTATTTGAGGCCTGGTGTTTCTCTGTTGTTTTTGATAAAGACAGCAGTTTATTTTTAAAGGCAGAGGTGACATGAATCAGATTTTGCACTTGTCAGAGGGACATATCAAGATTATAAATTCAGACTTCAAGAAGAAGATGTTATATCTTCCATTTTACCATAGAGATAATGAGGAATAATACTGACATATACATGTGCACAAAGATTCTCTGCTCTACAAATATATTGTATTCAATTTTATCAAAGAATTAAAAGCATGGAGCCAGGGATGTAACTGTTTTTAAGGTTCTGATAGAATGCTACAATGAGATATAATCAATTGATATTTAATATATAATGAGTTTCTATTACTAGTTATTACTATCATATTACCAGATTTTTATATAATTATTTATGTACCATCTTCTATTTATTATATACATTTGTATTTCCTATAAGTCAGTTCAGATCTCTCCTGAAAAAAAAATGAATACTTCTACAAGTATTATCCTTTAATCCAAAAAAAGAATAAAGAAAGGTCCTAGGAAGAAGAGAGTTAGCGTCTCACCAGCAGAAACTCAACTCTTTTGCACCTAGTACAAGAACAGGCCTCAATCGTGTGATTAGTGTCATCTGGTTTGATCCATTTTTTATGGGGGTTAATAATTTCATGTCTTTCAGGATATAAATTCCCGAAAAGTGAACATTTTCTCCAAACCCCTAGAGAACTATGAACCTTCGGCATGCATTAATTATAACCATCACTAACTGAACCCTATTTTGTGGTTGCAATAATTCTTTTGGATCCCTGTTGTAAACTCTTAGTGAATCTCTGTCATTCACTCCTTCAACAGGTGCTTGCTGAGGCTTACCATGTACCAGGAACTGTTCAAGGTGCTGAGGATACAACAAGAAAGCAACCAAATATAGACAATTCCTACACTTCCGTTGCTTATGTTTTACTAGGCAGACAGATGGGGGAAAAACACTACAAATAAATAAACTATATAACATGTTAAATGGGTGAAAGATAAATGGCAAAAAAAAAAAAAAAAAGAGCAGGGAAAGAGGGTGGGAAGTATCGTAGAGCAAGGGGGAGTTGCAATGCTAACTCCAGCAACCAAAGAAGCCCTCACGAGAAAATAACATTTAAGAAAACACCTGAAGGGTCACGATAAGAGAGCTTTCCAAGAAGAAGAAATGGCCAGTGCAAAGGCCCTGAGATGGGACAAGTCTGGTGTGTTCCAGGAGCAGAAAGGAGGTGTGTCGTTGGAGCCATGATGTGGTCATCTGCCCAGCAGCAGCAGCACCCAGAACTCTGTCAGCAATGCAACTTCTCAGATCTACTTTGTCATAATCTAGGACTGGGTGTGGAGTCCAGCCATCCATAGTGTTTTGTTTGTTTGTTTGTTCATTTTGAGATGGAGTCTTGCAATGTCACCAGGCTGGAGTGCAGTGGCCCCATCTCAGCTCACTGCAACCTTTGCCTCCCGGGTTCAAGCTATTCTCTTGCCTCAGCCTCTCAAGTAGCTGGGACTACATGCATGCGCCACCATGCCTGGCTAAATTTTGTATGTTTAGTAGATGGGGTTTCACCAGGTTGGCCAGGCTGGTCTCAAATTCCTGGCCTCTAGTCATCTACCGCCTTGGCCTCCCAAAGTGCTGGGATTACAGGCGTGAGCCACTGTGCCAGGCCCAGCCATCTGTGTTTGAACAGCTGCCTTCCTTCTCCCATTATCCTGAGCCTCATCAAACTGTGAGAAGCCTGGTCTAAAGCAATGTGTGCAAGGGAGAGAGGTCACAGGAGAGGAAGAGAGAGAAGCAACGGATCCTTGCATTTTTACTCTGAGGAAGAAAAGTCAGGAGACATGTGGCACTGGAACAAAAATAGATGAATACATAAAGACACAAAAATACACATTAAATAATTAATTGAAAAAGAGAGTTACTAGGATAAATTGATAACATAATAACCCAGATTGGGAATATGGAGCCAACTAAGTGAAATATATTATTTTCAGGAAATTTTGTCCTATATTTGCATTCATCTAAAAAGATGCACATTTTCAATGATCTCATCTGTGATTTAAAGCAGATTTCATATGCTATTTATGCATGTCGACATTTTGAGTCAAGCGATGGTTTTGCTTAAGACAATACCTACCTCTCAATATGTTCAAAAGTAAATTCTAAGGAGGTAGAGACTGTGTTTTCTAGAAGTTCTGTAAAACACATAATTCTATGTCTCCTACAGGAAAGCTCCCATATGTGCCAATAAACTTGATATATTTTATATCATATAATAAACCAGTTTCTGGCTCATGAGGGGTGTGATATGCATTCAGCAGATAAGGAATAAGAAAGAGGAAAGAAAATAATAAATTTATCAAAAGTCTGAATGGCAACAATTTGTACAGTGATGAAAATAAGCAGGTTTTATTTAAGAAAAATCTAATTTCATTGCTTTTAATGTATATAGACATCTAGAACCACACACGCGTGCACATATACACACTACTTTAGTAACAGAACAGAATAAATCGCTTTTCTATTTTTGGAGGTTACAATTTTCTTCACATTAATCTTGCCAAATGAATACCAAGATGCCCTCTTAACTCTTCTACCCTTTATCTTCAGAGTCAATATATCCTTTGAATGCAACTCAAGGTTCTTCTGGCTTCTTTGCCATTCACATCTATCATACACTCTAACCCGGTCATATTCCATCAAATGGTTTGGTATAAACTGCTTGAAATCATTCGTACTCCTTTGTTGATTCAACTTATATTTACTGAAAACTTATAATATGACATCATCCCCAACAAGAGTCCTCCATGCATTTATAGGATGGTTTCTCTCCCAACAAATTATTCGCTAACAGGTTGGGCACAGCGGCTCACGCCTGTAATCCCAGCACTTTGGGAGGCCAAGGTGGGCAGATCATGAGGTCAGGAGTTCAAGACCAGCTTTGCCAACATGGTGAAACCCCATCTCTACTAAAAATACAAAAATTAGCCAGGCTACTTGGGAGGCTGAGGCAGGAGAATTGCTTGAAACTGGGAGGTGGAGGTTGCAGTGAGTTGAGATCACACCACTGTACTCCAGGCTAGGCAACAAAGCGAGACTCTGTCTCGAAAAAAAAAAAAAAATTCAGTAACAGACATTTGCTATCAAAAATTTGGGTAGCCAAAGAAAGTTATAATATAGAAGCCAAAGAAATACATCTCAAGATGTCAGCAAGTTGAGGTTATTAGCATGAAAATATCATTAAATGTCATTAACCAAAATGCAACTTAGAGAGAAGGCCCTTAGCCTTTAAATCAATAAGAGTCAATAAATGGAGAGTACCTTAGTAGGCATCCATTGACTTAATTGTACTGCCAGATCCAACTACTGATTATGGGGGCCATTCAGGTTGGTTCAACCCATATATAGGGTTGGTTCTATCCCTGGCTGAATGCTTCAGATGTGAAATTTACAATAATGACCCAATGGCTGTATTAACTCTGGAATTTGCTTTTTTAGGGAATTACTGTCCATCAATGCAATGGACTTCATTTTCTGGTAGAAATGAACAGCAGCATAATATCAGCTGTTATCTTTCCCTTCCTTTCTTTCTCTTCTTCTCTTTTTCATACATTCCTTTTTTCTCTCCAAGTGAAACTGTGGCCCCACTGTCAAACCAGAAGAGGAACCAAAGAGGTGAAGGAGAACAATTAGTCTGTCTTTATTCTTTTCCCAAGTAAATTTTCTCCACTGGATTGGTCTTATGAATAATAATGATGATAAAAATCACTTATGTAGTACTTACCACACATGTACTGCTCTAAGTATGTATATATAAGAAGTCATTCAAACATTACAACCACCATATGGGGTGGGCATTATTACTATTTCCTTGGCACAGGTGAGGAAACTAAGGCACACAGAGTTTAAGTAACTTGCCCAAGGTCAGATAACCAGTTAGTGGTAGAATCTGATTCTAATCCAAATGACCTGTGCTCCTGAACAATGAATGTGCCACAGTCTGTCCCTTCCACCACACGCATACGAAGAGACTGGTCTCCTTGAGTAAGGGACATCTTTTCCCTCATTACATGGTAGACTCCTTTTCAAAGGCTCTTCCTAACCAGACTTGATAATTGGGATAAATCTGCAATTTTTGAACACTTACCATGGTGAGAATATAATACTCTTAAGTAACTACATGCTGTATTCAACTGAGTTGGTGAGAAACTTTGGCTTGATGAGTGAGGTGTTATAAGATAAAACACTTTTGCCCTCTAGATATGAAGAACAACTTGTTTATTGTGACTAAGTCAGAAGGGCCAGAATTGTTCCCACCAACATGTAGGGAGACATATATTTTCCAAAATCCAAGCATGATTCCTCTGATCTTTGTCTTCTCAGAAAAAAACAATTACTTTTGTAAACTTAATAGCTATTTGAAAATGACAGAAAATGGTATCAAAATTAGTGGAAAATACTAAAGACAACCAACGCAGCAGCTATAAGAATTCAAGAAGGAATAGAACAGAGTTTCTACCTTCAAATGGCTGATAAATAAAGATAATAAAACATGTTTATCAGCCTAGGGAACATGGTGAAAGCCCGTCTCTACTAAAAATACAAAAAAAATTAGCCAGGCGTGATAGTGCGTGCCTGCGGTCCTAGCTACACGGGAAGCTGAGGTGGAAGGATTGCTTGAGCCAGGGAGGCAGAGGATGCAGTGAACTGAGATTGTGCTACTGCACTCCAGCCTCAGTGATAGAGTGAGACCCCGTCTCAAAAAAAAAAAAAAAACAAAAATACAGGTTTAAAAAAATCATGGCACGGCAAAATTACTATGAGAATGGTAAAAGTCAAAATTTAGAAGAGATCATATTCAATTGAGTGAAGTCAAAAGAGAGTTTGCCCCCATCTTCACCATCCCCATTTAATTCAGCAGCAACCTTGTTGCCTTCATGCCCTGAACAACATCCTGCCCCTCCATTTGCAGGGCCAGTCCCTCAGGGCCTAGACCACTCACTTCAGCCTCACAGAACTTCTACCCATGTTTTTCACTGTTGTCCTAGCATTCCCTGCGGTAGCATTTCCCAAAAAACGTAGATAAGGAAACATCTCTTTTTCCTCATATTCAAATGTTGTAACACAGTGCTCACGTGTCCCACAGGAATTATTTTCTTCCAGCAAACATCCCTGACCCATTCAACTACTTCCTAATTTCCAGACTTGACATCATCTTCAGTGTCAGCATCCCTCTAAAACATTGGTACCCAGAGGAGAAGGGCAGGCCTTTCTTTTGACATAATATTTAACAGGCTGTGACTGTTACTGAACATGGTCCTTATGGGTAGATTGAGGGGGTGTGTTACTTGAACCCCTGAAATCCTGATAGGGTCACATGTGTTGTAGCCCATGACCTTGTCTCAACCCCATCATAAAGAAAATGAGCCTACTTTTGGATGCCTTATTTTTGGCAAATCCAGGCTGCCGCCTAGTGACCCCTGCTTTACGTTCTAGATGTTTAGTAAAATGTACTAGTCCTTGATTCCAGGCTACCACCGTGCATATTGAGTACCAACCCATAGTTTTTGAAATCCACCTCTGCCCACTTTTGGTTCATTAGATGTCTTCTGAGACCTTCCACGATAGTTTCTTGAAGACATTGGACTGGCTATGAAGACGTATCTGTAAGCCTTTTTGGTAGCCTTTGACCTCATTTAACTAAATGTGTGTGCTCTCTCACACTGCTTTCTCATCTTGGACTTCCACTTTAATTATTTTGGTTATTTCTAGTCTATAGATTATTTTCCTTGACAAAGTACATGAAAGTGAAGTGGAAAGTGAGTACCACAAAATCTGTCAACTTGAACCACTAAGGCCTTAGAAATAATCTAGCATGAGTGTGTGCATTCAACACACAACCGAGGAGCAAGGAAGTCCCAGGTCACTTCACCTACACTGTTTTACTCATTCACAGCCATCCCTGAATACAGGACACCAAGGCCTCAGGGAGTCTGAGCAGCCCAGGAGACAGCTTCAAATTTTTCACTCCACTCAAAAGAGGAGGAAGGGAGGGAGGCAGTCATGAAAGACACAGTTCTAAACATTCATTCTGTGCCCAGCACTGAGGATCCAGAGGAGTGAGCTTCTTCATCTCATCCCTTCAAGGGTCTCTGTCTTCAAACTACTCATCATCACAATCATCCAGTGAAATAGGGATGGAAATAGTAATTTTTACAGGCGAATTGAAGCTCAGATAAAGAAAGTAACTTGCTGGCTGGATATGGTAGCTCACGCCTGTAATCCCAGCACTCTGGGAGGCTGAGGTGGGCAGATGACTTGAGGCCAGGAGTTTGAGACCAGCCTGGCCAACATAGTGAAACCCCGTCTCTACTAAAAATAACAAAATTAGCTGGGCGTGGTAGCGTGTGCCTGTAATGAGCCCGTGAGGTGGAGGCTGCGGTAAGCCTTGTTCCCATCACCATACTCCAGCCTGGGTGATATAGGGAAATCCTGTTTCAAAAAAAAAAAAAAAAAAAAAGAAACTTTCCCAGAGGCACACAGCTAGAACAGGAGCTTTTCACAACACCTGGCCTACTCTCCTAAATCACTAGTGAGACATAAGGTGGGTGTAATTAACATGTAATGCACCTGGACAGTGTGCACTTTGTGAAAACACTGTTTGTGAGAATAGCACTCTCCTGGTTTACCCACTCTGGATGGACAGCAGTTCTCAGGAGCAGATTTGTCTGATGCAGACATCTATCCCCTCTGGAAAACAGACTACTGAAGAGCAAAGATCGGGCCCATATTATCATCTGTTAAATGGGTATAATAATCGGACCTACGTCATCAAGTTGTTGTAGAGATTGAGACAATTCATCTAAAGCACTCTATAAATATCAGGAATCATTATTAAGAACTCTGAGAATAGTTTTTCCAGTAAAGACATTTTTTTCTTTTTTTCCATTAAATTTTTTTTTACTATGGAAATTTTCAAACATATAGAAAAGTATTATAGAAAGAATGGCAGACTGAATCTTCACATACCCATCTCCCAGCTTCAATATTTGACACTCATGAACAATCTTATTTCATCTATAGTCACACACACACACACACACACACACGCACACACACACAGTTATTTTGATCAAATTCTAGGCATAATTTCATTTGTAAATATGTGTGTATATAGCTCTAAAATAGAGGAATTTTGTTTTTAAAAATCACCAGAATACTATTATCACACTTAAAAATTTTAATGGTAACTGCTTGATATTATCAAATATACAATTGATGTCTCTATTTCTCTACCATCTTATAATTGTTCTTGTTACAGTTTAGTTAGAGTAGGATCCAAGTAAGCCCCACATCTAGTGATTGCTGGGTCTCTTTTATTTTATTTATTTATTTATTTATTTATTTATTTATTGTGAGACAGAGTCTTACTCTGTTGCCCAGGCTGGAGTGCAGTGGTGTGATCTCAGCTCACTGCAACCTCCGCCTTCCAGGTTCAAGTGATTCTCCTGCCTCAGCCTCCCAAGTAGCAGGGATTACAGGCACGTGCCACCACACCCAGCTAAATTTTGTATTCTTAGTAGAGACGGGGTTTCACCATGTTGGCCAGGCTGGTCTCAAACTCCTGACCTCAGGTGATCCACCCGCCTTGGCCTCCCGAAGTGCTGGGATTACAGGCATGAGCCACCGCGCCCAGCCTGGGTTTCTTTCGATCCACAGCCTTCCCCTTTTCCTTCCTTGTTTCTCCCTTGTAGTTTGGTTGAAGAAACTAGGTCATTTGTTTTCACTGATATAATTTCCCACAGAATCCTGTGAGCTATATAAAAATAATTTCTCTTTCAGTATAAGCAATTCTATTTTCCTCTCTTTAGCTCAAGAGTAATTTTCTGCTTGTAATCATTTGTTACACTTTTATCCTTGTATAAAAAATTTACTTGAGAAATAGTTATATTTATTTTACTTAGATAAGTATGTATTTAGCATTTACTATGTCTCAGGAACTATTCTCATTTCTTCACAAATATTAGTTCATTTAATTACTATAATAATATTATCTTCTTTTTACAGATGTGATGTCTAAGACTCAGAGAGGTTAAGTAACTTACTTAAGGTCACACAGCTAGTAAATAGGCAGACAGCTCTATTTAGAAACTAAGATTGAAAGAATATTAAATGTTCACTTGATCTAACCATTTTTGCAGTCAGTGCTGTACAGCTGAAAAGGCACTAGACTTGGGTTTTGAGTTTGACTATTCCATATATTAGTTATGTGACTCCGAGCAGGGTACTAAGCTCTCTGCTTTCTTCATATACAGTGAGCATTTAATAAACACTAAACATGAACCCCACCCAGAGAGCCATTTCAAGGGCTAACTGTGAAATCTCTTTTTATAAATTTCACCTTATAATAAACCACACCAGTTAAGAATGCAGTAGACAGACTCTATTAAGTCCCAAATCTTTGGGCAGTTTTTCTCCAGTATTCAGTTATGAATATTATTTATGAACTAACATTTACTAAGCAGGGACTTTGAGTCACAACTAAAATGCCTATTGTGAATTAACTGCAGGATGGGTTAACTGGATTAATTAAAGAGATAACAATTGTCATCTGATAAAAAATACATAAAATATTGTGTTAAAACAGTCAAGAGATGAAAAAGCAGACAATCAGTATCAGTTAAAACTATATGCATTGGCTTCAAATAAAATGATTGAACTTTAGAAGATAAATTTCCTATTTAATATATTCAATACAAACAATCTATAGTATGTGAATAGTTGAGGAGTAGTTATAACTTTTTTTTTTTTTGAGGTGGAGTCTCACTCTGTCGCCCAGGCTGGAGTGCAGTGGTGTGATCTCCGCTCACTGCAAGCTCCGCCTCCCAGGTTCACACCATTCTCCTGACTCAGCCTCCCGAGCAGCTGAGACTACAGGCGCCCACCACCACGCCTGGCTAATTTTTTGTATTTTTAGTAAAGACGGGGTTTCACCATGTTAGCCAGGATGGTCTTGATCTTCTGACCTGGTGATCCGCCCGCCTCGGCCTCCCAAAGTGCTGGGATTACAGGCGTGAGCCACCGCGCCCAGCCTAGTTGAGGAGTAGTTAAATAGACTGGATTAAAGTTAAACCATAACCTGAAATTCAGGTACAAACTTATTATTATTGATCTTATTGAGCTTGGGTGTTAGCATTCCCAGAACAATTATCTCTAAGAAATTGAAATATGTGCTCAGATTACTTTCATAAATTGATGGGTTGTCAAAATAATGGAATATATGGTGTTCTTTAAACATTCCCTTCAAATTTAGTTTTACAATAATACAGCAATTTAGAGAACAATCACCTTCTTGTACCTCCACATTTTAAGATTTATTTCAAATACACTTTCACATATAAAGAGAGCACCACACAGTGATAGCCTCTATGTACAACAAGTAAAATTAATCACTGATTATTTTTCTACTCCTACTTTTTCTTTAGGAAAATAATAAATAAGAAGTTAATTTCTTCCTGAAGAGGGAAAATCATTTTTAGTTGCTCATTTGTCCTTTAAAAAACCCTGCAGAGGTGATCAAGGAGAAACCTCATTATCTTGATCTTCTGGAAGCCTCTGTTACAATCCAATGTCCAACTGTCCAACTTCATTAGTTCTTAACTGGATAGAGTACTGCCCCCTTCAGCCCACGGAGAAAGGCAAATGCCTCCTTCAGAGTCCACCTAATGCTTTCTCAGATAAATAAGCATGAAGAAAAGTCAAAGTCCATTCTAGCTCTAAAATAAGGAATGAAATGTTTTCCTGATATCATTTTTTGTTTTCATCTGATAATAATTTTATATATCATAGAAACTGCATGGTATGTATATCCTACCAGGATAGCCCCAGGATAATTTTCTTAAAACATGCAGGTCACGTGAAGATTATTATTGGTTATTTCTGCAGTACAAGGGAAAGAATCATTTCAATTGAACAATCAAACACCCAAAGCGACACAGAGGCCCATAGCAGGCAACTTCCACTGCATGTAAAGGAAAAAAAGCACAGACACAAACACACACAACACACACACACACACACACACACACACACACACACACACAACTAGTGAACATGCTCAGGGCAAAAGACCACTTAGGCCAGACAAAACCAGCCTGCAACTCTTTCATAATACTACCACAATTTTGTTGTTATTACATTTTTGCATATATAAAACATTTTTTTAAAAGGATATTCATGACACAAACAGGCCATGGTCACTGACTAAAATAATTTCTTAGGTTTTAGATATTTCAACAATATTGTCAGTCTTTGCATGTTGAATAAGGGTTGCAAACTAGAGATCGTGAAACTTTTTATTTCTTATATAAACACAGTGGAAATATGGAAATAGACGTGGGTGGGACCTAGTTTTGAGGTGCCTAATAAGAAATATGTTTTTCCATATATTCAAGGTTTTTACTAAACCTCTTCAAAGAAATGGCAAAATGATGAGCTTTGAAAATGTGAAAGAAAAGAGCAGAGAAGGAGGGCCCCATGCACACACACCCAAAGAAGAATTGTGTTTCATGGTAACATACTACCCTCAGGTTCAGACCACACTCCACCAGTTTTTCCATATATTCAAGGTTCTTACTCAACCACTTTCCCTTCTGTGGGGTTGTGATCAGAAGCCCCATACTGTTCCTACCCTTAGAAATTGTGCATGGGATACCTGCCAACAACACATATGCACTTCATCATGAACAGCAAACACACTCGTCATTCGAAACCAACATTCACAGGAAAGCACCATTTGTTTGCCTTTTTATGTTAATCCACATGCAACATATTTTGAAAACAGATACACTTCAACAGTTCAGAATATGCTAGTACTAATAAAACCAACATGTTACATGCTGAAGTAATTGATCAATTCAGTAAAACCCCTAGACCCCCGGCAAACAAATGTGAAATTCAAGAAAATTTTGAACGATTATCTCGTCAAAGACTTTTGTCTTTGTTTATCAAAGACCCCCAGGGCAACAAAGAATCCTGGGAGGGGGTGGCTGGTCCAAGAGTCATTGTACGTTAAAGGCTTCAGGGACTTGGCACAGTCTGGAGACTCCCAGCAAAGAAAAATGTTTCCCCTGGGGAGCTCATTCTTGGGTTTTTCAAACCCCTGGTTTGAAAACTAAGGTTTCATCTCTTTACTTCTAGTAGATCTAACGTCCATATGTCTTACTGGAAAACCAGGACTTTGACCCAACCCATGATTAACTTGCCTTTCAAGAAGTATCTAAGACACAATACCAGAGACGCCATTCCATGGTGAATACTTGAATGTATACTTGAATAAAAAAGTCTCTTGTTTTTAAAATGAAACAGCACACTTAACACAGTCAATTTTGAATCCCAGCCTGTGTATTCGGGTCATGTCAGGTTTCTCCTAGTAATGCCAACCGCTTTGGCAGTTAACCAGGAAACAACAAGACAAGAGGATTGGTCAGAAGTTAAGGAAGCCTCGTGTGTATGTTTAGCCTTGATGCTAAAATTCCCATATAGACAGGGAGGGTCACACAGTACATTATGCAATTCATTTGATCTCATTTACTTATTTACATATTTCTATTTCTTTTATTTAAAAAATTCAACTAGGTGTTTAGGGAAAAAGGAGCATTTTAAGAACGGCCTAGTTTTTCCTGCTTTCATTTGTACATCTGATAATACATTCTGAAGCAAGAGCTGAATTCCAGAAAGGTTAGGCCTGTGTGACCTGTGATCCAAAAGTCAGCCCATCTTGCCACAAAGAGGGAGTGGAGGCACACAACTTCAATGAAAGGAGGTTCTGTTTTAGCTAAAATGAAGCACCTGTTCACATTGGAATCCTATGCGTAGGTAACTTGTAGTGAAATTTAGGTTTAAGAAAGAAAGAAATGTAGTGGGAAATCAATTCAAACACAGCCTAAAGCTCATCTGGCCTAGTGTTATCTTCGGAAAGGCACTTTTATATCACATAGGAATCTTTTTCAAAATACTCATGTGTAGCTCTCACCCCTAGATATTTGAGCAGTAGAGAACCATCCCATTGTTCCTGATGCATATCTCTGGGTAGCTTACTTATTTTAAAGAGGCAGCATTGCATGACAAAGGAATAGCTTAAAATGAAGCAAGTCATAATGTAATAAATGTAAATACTTTAATATAATAATGGATAATGTAAATAATTTAAAATAGTATAAATGGTCGGGTGTGGTGGCTCATGCCTGTAATCCCAGCACTTTGGGAGGCTGAGACAGGCAGATCACGAGATCAGAAGTTAGAGATCAGCCTGGCCAACATGGTGAAATTCCATCTCTACTAAAAATACAAAAATTGGCCGGGCGTGGTGGCATGTGCCTATAGTCTCAGCTATTTGGGAGGCTGAGACAGGAGAATTGCTTGAACCCGGGAGGCAGAGGTTGCAGTGAGCTGATATCACACCACTGCACTCCAGCCTGGGTGACAGAGCAAGACTCTATCTAGGAAAAATAAAATAAAATAAAAAATAAAAATAAAATTAAAAAGTATAAGTAATTTAAAATAATGTATCTAATGTGAATAACAAACTAATATAAATAACTGCCTATTCAAAAATGAGTTTGCATCTATTTGATTAGTAAATCACCCATTTTCTCTTTTTCCAGAAAAAAGAATGACAGTACTAAAAATCTCTTTCCATTGATCTAAAAAATTGGTACTATTTTTGTTTTTGTTTTGAGACAGGGTCTCACTCTGTGGCCCAGGCTGGAGTGCAGTGGTGAGATCTCTGATCATTGCAGCCTTGACCTGCTGGGCTCAGGCAATCTTCCCACCTCAGCTTCCCAAGTAGCGGGGACTACAGGCACATGCCACTATGCCTGGCTAATTTTGTTTTTATTTTTGGTGGAAATGAAGTCTATGTTGCCCAGCTAGTCTCAAACTCCTGGGCTCAAATGGTCCTCCTGCCTGGGCCTCCCCAGGTGCTAGGATTACAGGTGTGAGCCACTGTGCTTGGCCAGAAATTGATACTAGTTATAGTGTATTAAGTCAGTTGCTATTCAAATATTCTTTGGCAAAAAATAAAACTAGGATCCAGGGCTTTAGTAGCACAGAGTCACTCAAGTTTTGGATTTGTGCATGTTTGACTAGGCTCAAGGAAAACAGAACTAGAAACACTGCCCTGCTCTGTCTGAAGGGAAACCTGTCTTGATTACTGTGATGCTTTTTTCCAAACACCATCCTAGACAGGCAGAGCTTTTAAATGGTCAGGTGATCTCCCAAGGAAACCACTGATGAAACCACCAAGGATCTCAGTTTGCCCCTCCGGGTTTTCTCACGGGCTCCAGGCTGACTTTGTAATTCTCTTAAACTGGCAGGTGGCCCACACGATGAGGCCTGCTCGTGGGTGGGGGTGTGTGGTGTGCTTTTCATAATATGTCAAGGAAAAGGTTTTGAATTATTTCCCAGAAATTCAAAATCAAGAGACTTCACATATAAATATCTAGATTAATGGCTTCTCTTTAAAACTTGGAAGTTGCACCAACTGTGGGCAGTCAGCCACAGTCAGGGGTGGCCAGACAGTTCTCTGTGCTCAGTTTATGGTTTTTCATCCCAGGCATTACCTTGTTTGAGCCTTGTGAACTCTGAGTTTGTAAAACCTGCAGACAGACATCTGGATGCATTTTTCAGGCCCCTTATGTCAATTACTCCACCCTCTGCTATGAAAATATTCAAAACTACAATCACTAATTTGTATAAAATATTTAGAATAACAAGCTCATAATGAAGCCAAGTATTCCAGCCTCAACATGCATTTGAAAACATTTTTCTCCTCTCTTGCTTTCAACCTTGAAACATACTTTGAAACTCTTAATTTCTCCCTTTCACACCAGGAACTTCTGCGCACAGTGCTTGCTTATCTAATTATGTGCTTGCCTAGAAATTCCACAGACCAATTTTGAAACGAAACAGGTAAAGAGACCAAGCGGCAGAATCCTCCCACTTAGGAGGAGTATGAATAGTTAGCTCACCACTCTCCGGCCCAAGTCAGGATGACACTCTCCGGCCCAAGTCAGGATGACACCAACCCAACAGGCAATTACTCAAGATAAACATCGGAACTAGACATGCAGACCTGCGCCTTCCTGCACCACTACCATGTATTTCCCGTACCTTTTCCTGCTAAAACCCCTCCACTCAGCCCAAAAGGCAGAGATGGCTTCTTTGAGGCAGAAGCCCGGCTATCTCCCATCTGCTAGCATTTGATCAATAAAGTTGCCTTCCTTTCCTTTCACCATGCCTTGCTTCTCATGTTTTTGGTCTCTGAGTGGTGAGCAGCTGATTACTGGTTACAATAATAAAATCTCAAAAGATCTTAACTGTTATTTTGATCATATCATAACCCCTCTCTTTATCCTCCGTAACTTATACATTCCTTTCTGTATGTTTTTCTTTTTTTTCTTCTGGAGACTAGATTAGGAAATAACCAATGTCCTGGCTCGTGCAGAAAACATAAGCATACACATTTATATACACTGTAAGACTGAAATTTGAAACGTGTGCGTGTGTATGTAATATATACATATATATATATATATATATATATATATATATATATATATATATATAAACATGGGAGAAGCTGGTTGGGAGAATTGGGATGTTTAATACTCCACTCTATTCCAGCCCAGGGGCAAAAAAAAAAAAAAAATAGCCCTCAATCTTTGTTTCCTTTCCAAGCCTATCCTTTGTGGTACTTTAAACATCTTTTCCAGGATTACTCTTATTTTAAAACTTCAGTTCTAAGGGCATGTACTGAAACAAATAACTTAAATGGATCACTGTCCCAAAAGGAGGACCTGCTTTTCATTTGGATGTGCCATCATACAAACATTGCCTTCAGAATTCTGGCAAAACAACACACAATGGAGGCAAAATTATGTGTCCAAAGAAATGTCAATACATCTTATAGTCATCCTGCAATAGCAAGAGATTGAGATGATTAAATTCACAGCTCCAATAAACAGCACGCAAATTACTTCTTGAAGGGAGCGGCATAAGAATACCTGGAGCGTAAAAAGAGGAAATGAAGTTTAATTAAGTGTTGCCCAGTGAAATCATACTGAAAAAGCACGGTGAAGGGGGAACTGAAAACTCACCCTTCCTGAGGATGGGAGGGACATGCTGTCAATTATAAAAAAACCTGATGGAAAAAAATACATTACTATATATGTATATATAGTATAACACATATGTAACATATAATACACTATAATGTATATAATATACATAATATGCATGTACATAATATACATGCATTGCAAAGTTAACCCAATCATAAATCAATCTCATTTTCATTTGTACTGAAATGTTGATTAATCTTTGTTTTTTTAATAACACTACTATAATCATAAAGAAGTCAAAACCCAAATAGGACTAGTATGTATTCTGTAGTTAATATGAATAAATATAAATGCCTCCAAACACATCTAGTATTTATCTGTTAGCAATATTAAATCAAGGAGTTTAAGAACAGGCCCCAGATTAAAATTTGCATCTTCAAGGGACATCATAGCCCCTTGAAGAATGAAAACTAAGTCACAGAAGAGAAATCCAGTTTTGAGACTAAATGCTAAGATACATGCTTAAAGATTCGTTTTTGAATATAATATACTTAGATTTTACTTGGTCAAAATATCAAAATTTCAGCCTATCTGAAATGGCCTTGTGAATTATCATCCCCAATGCCCAAGCCCATCAGAACATGCTCTCAGGAAAGTCTATGTAAATAGTTGGCACATGTATATAGTAATCTCTTGCTTCCCTGTGCCCATCTAAGTCCATATGTTCACTCTCCTGAGTTACGCTGCACTTAGCGGCTGTTCAGTGAATGCAGGCTGTGTAAATTACCTGTATAGGTTATATATAATTGTACAAATTATCATTATGGAAAGCAAGACTTTTCTCGATGTATGATATTTCAAACATTACATATCAAATTAAGGAGAAAGCTTTAGACAGTATTTTAAAGAAAAGAATTAAAGGATGTAAAATGGCTATGATTTCTTGAGAACTTATTATCATTATACTACTAATTACAGCAAACACTTCACACATAACACATACTATGCGGCAGGCATCGTTCTTTGTACCTTACATTATCAACTCACTTAGTCTGTGCAACAACACTGAATGAGATTGATAATACTACTATCTTCGCCTTACTGATGAGGAAACAGAGACACACAAACGTTGCATCATCTGCCTGATGTCACACTGCCAGCAGGCCGCACAGCCTAGATTTGGAGACAGCCAATCTGCCTCCAGTCTCTTAACTGTGCCAAGTATTATGGTAGGACCTTAATACATATGATCTCATTAATCCTCACAGCTACCCACCTAGACATATAATATTAGTCACATTTTACAGATGAGAAAAGAGCCTTTAAAATGATGCTCAAGGTTGCACTGCTGAGGAGCGGGTTTTGAAGCTAGGATTTGAAGCCAAGCCTGTCTAAATCCAGAGTTGACACACTTTCCACTTAATTGTAGTACTCCTTGAACATATGAAAACAGGTAAGGAAGTTTCAAGCTTGAAAAACACATCAACTCTCTGGTTTTTCTAAAAAATACATCAAGTCTACAATGGTGACTCTGGATTTACAGATAACTTCCTGTCTTAAAATCCCAGTGAAACTCCGTCCTTGAATGGAAAAGAATAGACTGATGTTAAAAAGAAAAATTGTAAAATATATGATACAATCTCTGAAACTTTAAACACTTCATACTATTCCTTAAATTTTGATTAAATCACAGATATATCAATTACATTTAGCACATTTAGTTCCTATTCAGAAATCTCACCATCTCCACCCTTGATTACAGATCCTTTCTCTCTCTCTCTTGAAGCTGAGAGGTCACAGTTACAATTCATTAGCAATACTTAAGGCTTTTAGATGAGTTCTCAGAAAACCGTAGTTATATTACAATGAACAGTAATAGGAATCAGGCATCTCTTCACACACAAAAAGTCATTTCCGATAACAACCAAAGCCATAACAAAAAACCCTATTCTAACATCCTATGCCGTTATAATAGCTGTCTTTGACAACTAAATACCAAGTAATCAAAACAAATGTTAATTACCACCCAGCATTTACCATTCATAGAGACAGGCCATCATCCATTAATTATCAGACCAATAACAGAGTATTGATCACAATTTGTCAACTTGGAAATAACTGAAACCAGTAAAAGAAGAAGAGAATCTTTCAATAAACAATAGGCTTTCATTTCAGAAACAGTTAACCAGCTCTTTTATTGTACATTACTCCTCTCATCAATAAATGCTTTTCATATAATTGTCTCTCTCTTGATTGTGCTGGCTTTTTAAAACAAAAATTATGTGGTTTAGTGAGAAGATATGAGGCACATATATCATTTTGGCAGCCAATATCAAGTCATGATGGAATTAAGAGTTAATACCTTGCAGAAATTATAAAATTAGCGCTTCCAGCCTAGGTGCCTTACCTTAAAATACCATTAGTTCACTTGCATTTCTCATCCATTTAAAAAACATTTACTGAAGGCCGGGCGCGGTGACTCACGCTTGTAATCCCAGCACTTTGGGAGGCCGAGGTGGGCGGATCACGAGGTCAGGAGATCGAGACCACGGTGAAACCCTGTTTCTACTAAAAATACAAAAAATTAGCCAGGCGTGGTGGCGGGCGCCTGTAGTCCCAGCTAATTGGAGAGGCTGAAGCAGGAGAATGGCGTGAACCCGGGAGGCGGAGCTTGCAGTGAGCCGAGATCGCGCCACTGTTCTCCAGCCTGGGCGACAGAGACT
Source organism: Nomascus leucogenys (assembly GCF_006542625.1). Taxonomy (NCBI): domain Eukaryota; kingdom Metazoa; phylum Chordata; class Mammalia; order Primates; family Hylobatidae; genus Nomascus; species Nomascus leucogenys. Next base: position 133,761,700 of record NC_044383.1, on the reverse strand, counting down.
CTGTCTCAAAAGAAAAAAAAAACCATTTACTGAGTATCTATATGTGCCTTCTAAATACGCTTTTAATTATCCAGATATTTGATTTGTGTTCTAAATCTTTTTTTTTTTTTTAGACGGAGTCTCGCTCTGTCACCCAGGCTGGAGTGCAGTGGCGCGATCTCGGATCACTGCAAGCTCAGCCTCCCGGGTTCACGCCATTCTCCTGCCATAGCCTCCCGAGTAGCTGGGGCTACAGGCGCCCAACATGCCCGGCTTATTTTTTGTATTTTTAGTAGAGACGGGGTTTCACTGTTTTAGTCAGGATGGTCTCGATCTTCTGACCTCGTGATCCGCCTGCCTCGGTCTCCCAAAGTGCTGGGATTACAGGCATGAGCCACCACACCCGGCCTGGGTCTCTAAATCTTAATAGTCAATGCAAGGATACATAAAGCAGACATCTTCACAGAAAGAGGCAAAAACACACTATCTGCTTTGTCTTAGATCCCTGAGTCAATGTAAAGTCAGTTTTCAATCTAAAAAAAAAAAAACAACAGACTTTACAGGAATCTGAAACACAGACCTTAAAATATGATCCTTCCTCACTAGTCATTTCTTCCAAAACCTTCACAATGATTTTACAAAGAAATGCAACACATAAAAACTAAAACCACTTAAGGGATGGAATTATGACCAAATCCACTCTTACATAAATAAGCTATCATGATGCTTAATAGAGTTCTCCAATTATCCCAACATAAATATTTTATGTCATAAGGAAAAACTTATGTTATAGGGAAAAATAACAAAGTTTTAGTTGTGAATATTAGTTAAGATAAAATGGAAAGGCCTAATTTTTCCTTATTTCGGATCCTGTCCATTTTGGACAGAGAAAACAGGACAGGATTAGTTCCAATTTTGAGGAACTGGAAATTGACTCAACTCACAGTTAACACTGTCCGAGGGAATGGCGCTTTTCCAGCTGCAGGGACAGGCCAAGTGTTTTAACTCTGCAAAAATCTCAGCGGCTCACCTTAAAACTGGCTTTAAAACAGCTTTTCTGTGATGACCATATGTGCCCATTTTCTGCCTGAAGAATTTCCATAATTTTAAATCCCAGAAAAACATGAATCATAGCGGGGATTCAGATATAACATTTAGTATAGCAATTCTTGGATAAGGGAGGAGAGAATAAAGTAATTATAATGGTTATCAAAGTTCTACCTGGAGAATTGGATGGCTAAATGGATTACCCCTTGACTTTTCACCCCTGAGACTATAGTTGGATTCAAGTCCTGACTAGAGTGACTAAAAAATCATTCTGACCACTGATGTGAGAAAGGCCTGAAGTGAAATTAGAATGGTGGTCTCAGTCCAGTTGTTTCAGTGCCGTATTTCCAAATCCCCAAACCACGGCAAACCTGTACTCCCTGCAGAAAATGCACACAAAACCCACACTTCCAGGAAAGAAAAGGGTAAAAGAACCAAAAACGGCTATTAATAAACTATAAATCACACAAATACACTACCCAAGTAAAATCCTGTTACTAAACAAACATTACATTGGAAAAAAAAAGAAACCTGGCTGTTTAATCCTTGGCATCCCTTCAAACTTGATGCTGTTCAATTATTAATGCTTTTGTTATGACCTACTTTATGCTAATCCAGGAAAAAGGTAAATTTGCTCAGGTATTTAAACAAAAATATTGTCATTTTGAAGTGAATTCGCTTCAAGTATAAAAGAAATAAAAGCTAGAAATGTCAAAATGTAGGCAGCCTGATAGACCTAACTAGGAATGAAATGGAATCAGATGACACCCAACGAAATACACAAAAGCTTCCGGTAGTGCTCAGTCCCTTCTTAAATGAAGGAGTTAACAGACCTAGCATGTTTCAAGAAAAACAACCTGTTAAATTACAATTTACAACCAGCTCTGTGTATCATTTAGAGTGAATAATTCATTTGTGCCTTAAATTTTTTTCTCTGTGTCTGATTTAAAACACTGCTTCTAACAACAGGTGCTTATCCCTGTAAATTACTCTTCTGATTCTGTTGGATAATGGCTGATTACAAGCACAGGAGAAGAGAAAGATGTTGGGGTGTTTATGTCAGAGCCAGCTATCCTCTAACAAGATTCCAAAAACAAATACCCTTGAAAAAATAGTATTACACCAGGGAAAATAAGACCCATGCCATCAAAAATAAATCTGAAACTCAGCCAAATAACATCATATTCATTTTTCATAGTGGGTTACATGCAATGTTCCTGCCTCATCATTTCTAGCTGTATGAGTAGGCCAAGCTATCACCTTGACATAATTCTTGTGTTTCCCATAGAGTTACATAAGAATTCAAGCTTCATATAAAGCGACAGCAATTAAACCAATAACTCCTATTCTCTGCAATGATATTATTGGCTTCCCTATTTCAACTTCTATATTTGATTTAATTAAATTAGAGAATTATTAGCAAACCTAAAACACTAAATCATAGCAGTAATATATGAGAGAAATTGCAAAACTAGTTGGCATGCCCTGTATATGAGGAAGATTTTCAAGTATTGCTCCTTTCAAGACGCTTGATTAGGAGGCTATGATTGCAATCACTAATTCTTTTCTCAAGGGTCACGCAATTGTTCAGAAGGCCTAGAAATTGTAATTACAAAGCAAAATGAGAGATGCTGGCTGGCTGGCTGATGGTCCTTTTTCTGAAATCCAATCCTCTTTTAAAGTACACTGCATTCCAATAATTGCTTTTCATCAGTCCTCCATTTAATAGTAATATTTTATGATTTTGCATTTTCATTGAAAAATCCCATTAGTTGACAAATCATTTAGTTGTGTGAGTTTTCCAATCGTCAAAAGTCTTGTTTTTTATTTCCAAACCTCAGAATTTCTACAATTTTAGAAATAGTGTAGTCAATCTGTTCCCTTGGCTGCCACATGTTTACTTGTAAGTGCACAGGTCTTGCCTCTTAACATGCTGCTGACACAATTCCTCACCTTTGACAGAACTTTGCTCCACAAATACAGAAAGTGAATGAATGACAAGCCACTCTAAATTCTGTTGGTTGCTTTACTATTGCAGCTAAAAAGTGATGACTAAAGAATGGAAGGAAGGAAGGAAGGAAGGAAGGAAGGGAGGGAGGGAGGGAGGGAGGGAGGGGGGGGAGGGGAGGAATTTTTTTGTTTTTTGTAGTGGCCAGAGGAGAAAAGAGAGGGAAAAGTGTTAACAGTAATTCTAAATGTAGATTATTCACTGGGAAACTAAATAATGGAGAGTTTAGGGAGACAGAGGGTACAGAGTACAGAGAATATACAATAAAAGAAATAGATTTTCAAAGGTTATGGCTGTGCATTGTTTTCCTCACCTACTAAAAGAAAATTAAGTCAGTTTTTTCCATCACAGCAGCCCATGAACATTCCTCTCTGAGTTAACAGGTTATAATGAATACAGAAGCATTTCTATATATATTAACCTGCCGAGAATTTCTATGCATTCTGTGTTCTTCTGACTGACCTATGTTTCAGCCCTGGATATGGGCTATGCTGTTATGCAGCATCACTCACCTGTGACACTGTCATCATAAAAACATCACTTTAAACCTAGACTTCAAATGGGGAGATGGTGGAGCTTGGGCACTGGTGTGAAATGTCTGGGCTCAGACCTGGTTCCACTGCTTGTCAGCTGTGTGATGGAGAACAAATCACTTGTCCTTTCTTGTGTCTCAGTTTCTTCATCTATAAAATGGGATTAATAATAACATCTCCCTCATAAGGTGACAGTGAAGATTGAAAGAGTTATTTAAGTGCTTACAAGAGCCATGCCTGCTACTTAGAGGCTCAATATTTACCTATTATTATCATTGTTACTATTCCTCTAAAAGACAATTTTTGCTCCTCTCATTTTCTCTTGAGCCTACTCTGACCAGGCTTCCAACACCACCTCCATTAAAACTGCTCTTATCAAAGTCACCAGTGGTCCACACACTGCCAGCACCAATGGTCAACTCAGAGTTCTCATTTATGTGCCAAAACACGGAACACTGTGGTCACTCTCCTTCCTTAAAACTCCTGGTTGTCTCTGCTTTCTCCTTTCTCTGTCCCCTCTGTTTGGTCCTCTCCCATCTAACATTGGAATGTCTTAGGGCTCAGTTCTTGGACCTTGTCTATTGTCTATACATGCTTATCCTAGGTAATCTCGTCTCATGGCTTTAAATATCATCAACATGCCCACATCTCCTAGATTGTTCTCCTGAAGTCCAAAGTTAGACATCGCAAATGCAAGATACTCCAAGCTGAATTCCTGATAATCTTCCCCAAACCTGCTTCTCTGGAAATGGCATCTCTTTGTCCTTGCAGTTTTAGGACAAAAACCTTGGGGTATCTTGATTTCTGTTATCTGGCTCAACCTTCAAAAATATCCAGAATCCAAGCACTTAACAGCTTATTTTACTGGACCAAGTCTCTTCTGTTTTTTGTTGAGGTTATTGTAGGCACCCCTATACTGTTCTCCCCACTTTTATCCTTGTCCCTCTTTAGTCTGTGTTTAGTCCCTCAACACATCAGTCAAAGTGATCCCATTAATGTAAGTCAGGGAATTTCATGTCTTTGCTCAAAATCCTCTGATGTCTCCCAATTTCAACTAGAGGGAAAAGCCAAAGCCATGCCCCCAAGGCTCTTTCCCAAAATCATCTTCTTTCTCTCCCTCTCTTTCACTCTGCTGTAGCCCTACTAGCCCTACCCATTTCCTTTCCTTTTTTTTTTTTTTTTTTTTTTTTTTTTTTTTGAGACAGAGTCACCCAGGCTGGAGTACAATGGCATGACCTTGGCTCACTGCAACATCCACCTCCCAGGTTCAAGCAATTCTCCTGCCTCAGCCTCCCAAGTAGCTGGGATTGCAGACACATGCCACCACACCTGGCTAATTTCTATATTTTTAGTAGAGACAGGGTTTCACCATGTTGGCCAGGCGGGTCTCGAACTCCTGACCTCAGGTGATCCACTTGCCTCAGCCTCCCAAAGTGCTGGGATTACAGGCATGAGCCGCCATGCCCAGCCTCCTTGCTGTTTCTTGAGCACATCAGGCACATCACCTCTCAGAACCTTTGTCACTGCCTAAAATGTTCTCCCAGCTTTCCACATGGTTCACAGTTTCACTTCCTTTAGATCTTTACTCACAGTCGCCTTCTCTTTGAGTCCTCCCTTGGCAGCTCCATCTAAAATCATAGCCCTTTCTTGTCACTGCTTTCTTCTTTTCCTACTTTTCATTCCTTAGCACCTATTACCACCTAAAATACATCGTATTGATCTTGTTTATTCTTTGTTTCTTGTCCAGACTTCAAGATTCATAAAGAGAGAAATTTTGCCTGTTTTGTTCATCATTGAATCTCCAGCACCTGTAACAATTCCTGGCATACAGTGGGCAGCCAATGAATGTGTTGGAAATAAATAAATTCCTCCATTGGGGCACTTTTTAATATTTTGCAAGGTCAATCTTGTGGTAGACAGTAGTGAACACAGTTAAGGGAAACGCTGGCTTTTGTTAGGGGCTGAATTGCGTCACCTTGAAATTCATATGTTGAGTCCTAGCCCCAAATGTGACTTTATTTGGAAATGGGACCTTTAAGGAGGTCATTAACGCTAAGTGAGGTCCTATGGGTGGGGCGCTAATCCAATATGACTGGTGTCCTTATAAGAAGAGGAAAAGACACATGGGATGTTTGCACACAGAGCAAAGGCCATGTAGGACACAGCAAGAGGGCTGCTTTCAGCAAGCCAAGGAGAAAGGCTTCAGGAGAAACCAACCCTTCTGGCACCATCTCTGACTTCCCACCTCCAGAACTGTGAACAAATAAACTTCTGTGTTTTAGTCCACCCAGTTTGTAGCATATTGTTATTGCAACCCAGCAGAAGAATATAGCCTTGCACAATCATTTTTTTAAAGAACACTTTTAACGTATTTATTTCAAAATGAAAACAGATACAGAAAGCCACACAAAATAACTGCACAGCTTAAAGAGTTTATTATAAAGCTAATACTTTGTAACTATCAGGCAAATAAATAGAACTTTTGCTACAATCCTGACTTTTACAGAAATCACTTCCTTGTGTTTTAGAGTTTTATATAGAAAAATTCCTAGACACTTCAGTTTGGACTGGCCTATTTTTTAAAATTTGATGCGTTAAGTCTCCTTTTATCTACAACTCCCTCTATTGCCTTCTTTTCTTTCGTTTATCTACTGAAGAACCTGGGTCATTTGTCCTGTAGAGTGTTCCCCAGGTTGCACACTCAGCCTGTGGTTCTACGTTCCTCTGTATTTTCTGCAAATTGGCAATGGGATCCAGAGGCTTATCAGACTCAGATCCAATCCCTTTGGCCAGAAGGTAGGTTTTTGCTGTGCTTCATTCCTCAGGAGACAAATGATAACTGGTTTGTTTGTTTTTTCTTTGAGAGGGAGTCTTGTTCTGTCACCCAGGCTAGAGTGCAGTGGTATGATCTCAGCTCACTGAAACCTCCACCTACTAGGCTCAAGCAATTCTCGTGCCTCAGCCTCCCGAAGACCTGGGATTACACGCATGCAACACCATGCCTGGCTGATTTTTTGTAGAGACAGGGTTTCACCATATTGGCCAGGCTGTTCTCAAACTCCTGACCTCAAGCAATTTGCCCACCTCATTCTCCCAAAGTGCTGGGATTACAGGTGTGAGCCGCTGGGCCCTGCCTGGTTATCTCTGTTTTTGTGATGTTAGCACTCTGGATACTACTAGATCTACTAACTCATCAGAAGTACAAAACAGTGATACTAAAATTTTATCATTTAATTTTCATTTACTGATTGGAATACTTTCATAAAGAGGCAATCACCCTCCTCTACTAGGTGATTACCCCTGGTGCAGTCTGTATAGAAAAGGTAAGAGAAATGCTAGATTCTGTACTTCTATTTACCAGTTTTCAAAATAATGCATTGATTCCCTATTATACGTTGAATGTGGTCAATTAGTTTGTTATTTAATCACTGACTGCTCTGGGACAAAAAGGTAGTATCATTTTCAGTTTATTGCTGCCTGACGCTTTTAGGCACCCAACATACATGACTCCCATCATTAGCTGAAGTAACCAAAGGAGGATACTTGTTGTTTTCACCTTGGGACTCTGGTGAGTCTTCAGCAGACCAATCTGGGAAAAAAAAAAAAAAGCCAGATGCCTAAGTCTCTAGTGGCCTGCTATTGAAAATCATCCAGGAAGAAATGACTTTCCCTACTGAGGTTCTAAAGATACACCAGGAAACCATGTTTACTATCCACATTCATTGACTAATAACTTATTGAGTGCCTCCCTTGTGCTGAACCCTGAAAAAAAGGAAGAATAAGGCAATACAATTCCTCCTAGGAACCTACAAATTTAGTGGGAAAACACTACCAGACAATTAGCTTCAATGCCATGTGGTAAGGGCTATGACACAGGTACATTCTAAACATTATACCGGCAACTAGAAAGGGCACCCTTCTTAGAGCATATAGGGATATGGGAAAGAGTCCTTGGAGGAGGAAACGTTGCTGCTCCTGGCTTTGAGGAATGCATAGGAGTTTGTCAAGCAAATTGGGCCAGGAAAGGCATTCTGGACAGAGGGAACCGTCTGTGCAACTGCATGATCTGTTCAGGAAATGGAAATGCTTCCCTGTGGTTGGAACAGAGTATGTGTAAGGGCAAGTAGAGAGAAATAAAACTTAATTGGTAGGCAAGGGACAGGTTATGGGGGACACAGGATACTACATTAAGGACTTTGTATTTAGGCCTGAAAGTTAAAAGGCTTTGAGCAAGGGCATGACATGATCCATTCTGAATTTCAGAAATGCTAGTTTTTAGTTATGTCAAAGAAAGTCTGCACAGAGGTAAGGCTGGAATTACGGAGGCCAATTGAGAGGCTATTAACAAAGTTTAAGTGAAAGGAAATGACAGAAGAAGTAAGGCAGATCTGAAAATTAATTGTAAATATGAAATAATAGCATGGAGCTCTTATACAGCGATTATAACAAGCCAGGTGCTGCCGTAAGCCCTCCGCCCACCTCTTTCTTGGAATCCTTATGATGACTTTATGTCACATGTACTGCTATTATCCCATTTTATAGGTGAAGGTTCTTGGGAAGGAGAGGTTAAGTCATGCACCAAAGATAAAGCTCTAGCCACAGTAAACATTCAAATCCAGAGTATCGAGCCACGAAGTCCTTGCTCTTAACCCTCATACCCTATCAAAGTAGGAGATGACTAAAGTCAAACAACAGCTTTGCAAAATGCGAGGGCTGGGGCCGAGGCCGGGGCCTGGCCCCAGGCAGGCCCGGCATACAGACTGGCTCTGAAACCTCATCTGAAATGGAGCATGACTTGATCTTCCTGGGTCTCCGTTTAAGCAACTATAAAATCTTTACAAGTCTGAAAATTGCTTTTTTGCAGGATTATCATGAGGAAAAAAATAATATATGTAAATTGCATGTACAATATCTGGTGCAAAGAAAGCATTTATTATTACTGTGGTTATTCAAAAATATTCCCTATATTCTCCATGTAAGTGATATTTACCAAGGTAAGAAAAAATGGATGCAGAAGTAAGGAGGAATGGGGGTGGGTGGTAGTTAGGGGACAGAAGATAATTTTGGATAATTTTCCATTTGTGAACAGCCTCATTGAAGCAGAAACCAAATTCTCTTTTATTTCTTGCAGTTTCTAGCAATAGTAGTTTCTCAAATATGTGTAGTAGGGTTGTAAATTTAACTCATAATGCCATACTAATATTCAGAGGAAAAGAAGTAATTTCGTTATTTTATCTATAGCTAATCTGTTTGCCTCACAAGCTCTGCTCCATGGGTTAATGGTGTAAAACATTTTATATTCCCATCCAGTTTAAAGCTTAGTCTAATCCAACAGTGTTAATAACCCCTTCAGGTAATGCTAAATCTCCTTTTTAAAAAATAGTAATCTCAGTCTCTCCCATCATTTCTCCTTTTGTCCTGCCGCTCTTTTTTCTCTTCCTAAAATAGTATCCAGATGTGTGCCTCAAGTCAGGATAAACTCACTTCAACATAATATTCCCAGGAAGCAGGCAATGAGACAACAGCCACTTCAATATTCTATAAAGTTCTCCTTTTAAAGACAGGTAAGGCTGGGTGCAGTGGCTCATGCCTGTAATCCCAGAACTTTGGGAGGCCAAGGCAGGTGGATCACCTGAGGTCAGGAGTTCAAGACCAGCCTGGCCAACATGGTGAAATCCCATTTCTACTAACAATACAAAAATTAGCTGGGCCTGGTGGTGGGCGCCTGCAATCCCAGTTACTTGGGAGGCTGAGGCAGGAGAATCGCTTGAACCCAGGAGGCAGAGGTTGCAGTGAGCTGAGATTGAGCCACTATACTACAACCTGGGTGACAGAGCTAGACTCGGTCTCAAAAAAAAAAAAAAAAAAGCAGGTCAGTCCAGGCCCTGTTGAGGCTGGCTCACCCCCAGAAGATTTGCGGATGAATTCACTCCTCCTGCACTGCCTGCTTGGTCCATGTCTACTTCGTGTGTTGGGATAACCACCATCAATCAGCTAGTCTGCATTGGGCCTTCAAGGCCAGACAAGAACTAAAGATCTCCCCTAATAAGGAGTATGATTAAAAACATACTCCTTATTAGAGTTCAGATGATACGGATATTATATATTGCAAAAGCCACATTTGAAAGTATATCAAACCTAGTTATACAAAATTTGTCATAAAAACTTGGAAATAATTTACGTATGAGACAAAGAATAAAACCTCGGGATGGAAAATAAATAGAAAGGGATCAAGTTTATGCCTATCAACAAAAAATATGACTGGTTTTGAAGGTTCTGACACTAGTTGTAGATGCAACAAAATCTGCAATAAACTCATACATTAGCAGTTTTTTTGTTTTTTTTTTTTTTGAGGCAGAGCTACCTGCATGTTTGTCTGAAATTAGCAGTAAACTTTAAATCACCAAACTCACAGGTTTGAGTATGACATTTATAGGATATGAGAAGTCTTTAAGAAACACTTTATTTCTAAGTCAATATCTTGCTTGGTAGTTTCATCTTTAGAAGATGAAAATTGATTTTTTTTCAACACTGCAAATAGGCTGTTCCCTTCCCCCATCTCCACGATGAGCCAGAAACACCAGCAGGACAATATGCAAAGCCCCGTGAGCAGCCTCATAGCTCACTACTCCAGCAGGATCTCCACAGGGGGCCAGGATAAGGTAACTTTTTCAGTTGCACATTTTAAAAGAATTTTCTTCTTTTTAATATTGGCAAGAAAGGTAGTTCAATAGTAATTCTGTCATAAAGTGTCATAGTTATTTTATCTGAATTTTTGTTTCAGGCAACAAATAAAAAGAATCAGCTCAGATCTGCTCTGCCTTAGAAATGACCCAATATGTTTATTTGTGACAGGTTAATTTCTTAGGATGACTGAAGGATTAAAAATAACTGGATAAAGCTTAAAATTTGCTGCCATTTAATTTCTCAGCTCTGAAAAAAAATAAAGTTAAGCCAAGAGAATGAAAAGTATTTTTCTAGCCAGGTGTGGTGGCGGGTGCCTGTAGTCCCAGCTACTTGGGAGGCTGAGGGAAGAGAATTGCTTGAACCTTTGAGGCGGAGGTTGCAGTGAGTCAAGATCGTGCCACTGCATTCCAGCCTGGGTGACAGAGTGAGACTCGGTCTCAAAAAAAAAAAAATTTTTTTTTCATGTATGATTTTACTCTCGTTGGAAGAATTGATGAAAAATGTTAAAGAAAAATGTTGAATTATTTCCCTGCAATGTGATTGTGGATTTCTTGCATGAGGGGAAATGTGGCTCAATACAATTGAAGAAGTATCTCCTATATCCCAGCCTTCTGCTGGGCCCTGGGGCACTTAGTGATTATACCTAAGGAGTTCCACTTCCACTTGACATGTAGAAAGCCACAAAAGAATATTACTCTCACCTTAACAATAAAAAGAGGCAGATAACCTAAAAATTATACATTTTCTGGAGTCCATCAGAGCCGAAGTCCCAAGACAACCAAGTGAGTTGAATTCCAAAAACAGCAGTTCCCTCCAAGGAAAGATGGGCTACATAAACTGTTCTGCTGTTGGCAGGATATGGGGAAACTTGGTAATAAGAAAGTGGCTTATGTTTTATGAATTCTTAAAGACTGTGTGTGTGTTAGCATCACAATTTAAAAAAATCAGGAGCCCCAGACATGATGAGGATTCATACACACCTGCAACTCTCTACTGCATGATTATGAACAAGATTGAGGGCTAGGGAGAAGTCTGGGGGCAATAGCACAACCATGCAGGAGGTAACTGGCTGCCACTTGAGGCAACACAACAGCTCCTCGTCTTCCCCAGATGCTTCTTGTATGTGAAGAAAAAGCCTTAAGCTGCTAGGGAAGGGTAGGCAATCCTCCCGTTCCATGGCAGAGCCAAAGATCCAATGCTTTTGGAGGAAGAATAAAAGCAAAATTCCTGTCATGTGTGGAGGGGTGTAGGAAATGCTCATGGACCTAAAATCCTGCACTGATACCAAAAAGACATCTGCTACTCCAAGACCACAAAACTCCTACCTGAGTTTTGGCTACCATGGTAAAGGGAAGGGGGAAAAGGAACAGAAATGGTGAGAAAGCCTTACCCTCAAGGTCCAGGCTCACAGGACCTTCCTGAGACTGAGGATGGATCATGAGAACTGAGGAACTCCTCACTCCACTGGCCCTAACATGGGCTGAGTACTTAGTAACAAGTGATAGCAATCTACTGCTGGAGGAAGGATAAGAATGGCCGCAGTGTGCAAGGGCTGCTGAAATATAAGGATGGAGTAGAAACACTAGGAAATAGCCTTCAGCATCCCAGACCCACACTGAGCACAAGGTAAGAGTAGCCCACTGTTGGAAGAATTTGAAGTCCAAGAAATACAAAGATTAATTATAATAACAACAAAACCCAAGCCGAACATAACTACAGACTAGACTGAGTCAACCACCTACAATAATGGCCTCACAGAATAAGAAGTGTGTTCATTTCTAGGTGTTAATACTATCGAGTTCAGTCTCTTCTGTTATTTTATACACAGTGTCTGGCATTCAATCAAAAATAACGAGGCACATAAAAAAAGCAAGAAAAAATATGACTAAACAAGTCTTTGTCTTCATTAAGTTCCTGCTTAGGGGACAGGCCTATTAGCCAATAACTAAAATGGACTATAATAAAGAGCTGTATTAGGAATATTTCAAAGTGTATTAGAAATATTACATATATAGGGAAATGAACAATCATTTCTGCCTAGGGAGAGGGGCCAGGGAAAGCAAATAAGAGATGTCAAATGAGAGTTTTCTATGAGGACAACTGGAAAAAGCATTTCAGTAGAGGAAATTGCTTGTGCAAAGCATGGATGGATGAAGAGGGCATAAAATATTGGCAAATACATGCTTAGGCCAATACAGCCTTAGGGGAAAAAACAGTTCTCTCAATTGTTTGGTGCCTTTTTCATGGTGTCTGTGAACGCGCATCTATATACGATGCTAACTGTTCTTTGGGGGAAAAAAAAACACAAATCGACTACATACTGGAATGAAGTGACCCCACTTACCTCTTGCATATCATTGAGCTCATTCATAAGCTGGTATTGGCAAGGTTGGGTTTTCCTGATACTGTGATTGCTGTCATCTAATTAAAAAGACACCCTTAAATGAAAATACTTGTAATAATTGAAGCTTACTGGGTATCCCAAGACACAATATTATAAAAATAGGCATATTGGCATAAATTTAAATAAATCTTCTGCATTTCTCTATTCACAGGAAATAATACCAAGCATATTTTTTTCTTTTATTAAAAAGTTGAATGAAGAGAACTATATGACTTGTAACACTTTTCATTAATCATAATTAGTTTCTGTATTGGAACATCATAAACATTCATATATGTTTTTTAATGGGATATAAAAGTTATAACTTCAAGGAAATAACCCAAAACAACATTAAACTATGAAAGCTTTGGATATAAACTATACTGAGGAAATGCTGCAATTGTATAAAACTTTCAATACAATTGGCTTAAATTGATTTTCATTATGAAATTTAAAGTCTTATATACAGTTAGTGTAGATTATATTTATAGGCTGCCACTCAGAAGTTCAGGAAGCTGCAAAAACACTATATAATCAATCTTTACTCCTCTCCTCATTTTTTCTGTGAGAAAGTTCTCCTTTGGTATCGTTTCTACACAAGGTAGAATAGAATATGTGGGTTCTACTGGGGCTGGGGGAGACCGTGGAAGTTTGTTTTTTTTTTTTTTTTTTTTTTTTGAGACAGAGTCTTGCTCTTTCACCCAGGCTGGACTGCAGTGGGGCGATCTCGGTTCACTGCAAGCTCCGCCTCCTGGGTTCCCGCCATTCTCCTGCCTTAGCCTTCTGAGTAGCTGGGACTACAGGCGCCCGCCATCGCGCCTGGCTAATTTTTTGTATTTTTTTAGTAGAGACGGGGTTTCACCATGTTAGCCAGGATGGTCTCGATCTCCTGACCTCGTGATCCGCCCGCCCTGGCCTCCCAAAGTGCTGGGATTACAGGCATGGAGACCATGGAAGGTTTAAATCTACATTGGTGTCATTGATCCTCTTTCCTCCTCTTACCTAGATAGGGAGGGACTAGACACTCCAGACACTGTACGTGCCTGGTGTTTACACAGTCATTGCAATTTTGCATTCCTTTATCTAGACCTGTGAAAGACTAGATGGGATAAAACACAGCCAGAGCAATGAAGACTATAAGCACATCCATGTTTCTCAGATAGGCAGGTGTGCCCCAGAGGGTGTGCAAGAGTATCAAGAGTTCAGGCATTAGGGATAAGCATGGAGCATCTTCCCGCATTAGTCATTTCTCTCAAACTTTCTGTAGAAAACATTTTTTTGGTAATTAAACTTAGTTATATGAAGGATTAGAATGCAAATTAGCATTAGAATATTTTCAAGCTAAAACAGTACTTTTTAGGTTTTTTAGCAAAAAATCTGTCTTCACCTTTGTCTCAAGATGATTTCCCAGATCCTCCCAGTTTTTCTGCTCATGCTCTCCCATGATTTACTGAGTATATTTGTACCTCTAATGAGACGTACCATAGTGGATATTGTATGAAATTCTGATACTTGCTGAGGTAAGTTAATATGTGAAGTGTAGAAATCTGGAGGGATAGGAGTAGCCAATAGGAGGCAGTTCAGTGATAATCATGATATACTTTCTCAAGAGGTCACAAGGGTTAAGAAATGGGCTCACCAACAGTGTAAAAGTGTTCCTATTTCTCCACATCCTCTCCAGCACCTGTTGTTTCCTGATTTTTTAATGATGGCCATTCTAACTGGTGTGAGATGGTATCTCACTGTGGTTTTGATTTGCATTTCTCTGATGGCCAGTGATGATGAGCATTTCTTCATGTGTTTTTTGGCTGCATAAATGTCTTCTTTTGAGAAGTGTCTGTTCATGTCCTTTGCCCACTTTTTGATGGGGTTGTTCGTTTTTTTCTTGTAAATTTGTTTGAGTTCATTGTAGATTCTGGATATTAGCCCTTTGTCAGATGAGTAGGTTGTGAAAATTTTCCCCCATTCTGTAGGTTGCCTGTTCACTCTGATGGTAGTTTCTTTTGCTGTGCAGAAGCTCTTTAGTTTAATTAGATCCCATTTGTCAATTTTGGCTTTTGTTGCCATTGCTTTTGGTGTTTTAGACATGAAGTCCTTGCCCATGCCTATGTCCTGAATGGTATTGCCTAGGCTTTCTTGTAGGATTTTAATGGTTTTAGGTCTAACATGTAAGTCTTTAATCCATCTTGAATTAATTTTTGTATGAAGTGTAAGGAAGGGATCCAGTTTCAGCTTTCTACATATGGCTAGTCAGTTTTCCCAGCACCATTTATTAAATAGGGAATCCTTTCCCCATTTCTTGTTTTTGTCAGGTTTGTCAAAGATCAGATAGTTGTAGATACGCGGCATCATTTCTGAGGGCTCTGTTCTGTTCCATTGATCTATGTCTCTGTTGTGGTACCAGTACCATGCTGTTTTGGTTACTGTAGCCTTGTAGTATAGTTTGAAGTCAGGTAGCACACGTATGTTTATTGTGGCACTATTCACAATAGCAAAGAGTTGGAACCAACCCAAATGTCCAACAACGATAGACTGGATTAAGAAAATGTGGCACATATACACCATGGAATACTATGCAGCCATAAAAAATGATGAGTTCATGTCCTTTGTAGGGACATGGATGAAATTGGAAAACATCATTCTCAGTAAACTATCGCAAGGACAAAAAACCAAACACCGCATGTTCTCACTCATAGTTGGGAACTGAACAATGAGAACTCATGGGCACAGGAAGGGGAACATCACACTCCGGGGACTGTTGTGGGGTTGGGGGAGGGGGGAGAGATAGCATTAGGATATATACCTAATGCTAAATGACGAGTTAATGGGTGCAGGAAATCAACATGGCACATGGATACATATGTAACAAACCTGCACATTGTGCACATGTCCCCTAAAACCTAAAGTATAATAAAAAAAAAAAAAAAAAAAAAAGAAAACAAACAAACAAAAAAAAGAAATGGGCTCAGCAGACAGAGCTACAAAGAACTACTCATCAAAGGAGATGATGAGGCTAGAATTAATCTGCTGCACCTTTGGTTTTTCTTGAGCCTAAGAGCCATAGGCCCTCAACAGAATGAATCATAAATCCCTTTCTCAATTTTCTAGGCTCAGCACCCAGTTCTTTAAGATGGGCACTCCAGGGAAAAGCCCTAAACCCAGTCAAAACAGTAGCAAGAAAAAAGAGAAGTACTCATAAAATCTGCTTAAGCTACCTTGGAGCTCAGATATTCTGGTACCTGTTTCCTTGCTCTGAGTCCTGATGTGACTTTTTCCAGAGAAGTCAGATTTCTGACTCTCTATAATAGCTCTGGGAGCATCCCTTTGACATCACAGCACTGACTGCTCACTCCAACTGATACGTGAAGCTGACACTCAGCAGCGTGGGATCCACCATAGCATCTGCTGAGCAGCAAAAGTCACTGGTATCTGGCTGGTTGTTTCCACAAGAGAATTTACATTGTTAAAAGAGACACTTCTGCCTCCATAAACTGTCTCCCTCCCTGTTTTTATAACAATTATTTCTGCTAATCTCACTAAAGTTGCTCTGTTTTTTAAGAGCTAACTGCCCTCTAGATGACTTTGGTGTTGCAACATATGAAAGACAAAGACACAGAGGTCAGAATCAGAGAGATGCCACACTTACTATCATCTTTCCTTTGTAAATGAACAGACCTCTCAAGTGTCCTCTGCATTATAGGTAACAAATGATCGGTCCTTTTTTGTAATTAAAAGAAGAGAAAAGCCAGGCACGGTGGCTCACGCCTGTAATCCCAGCACTTTGGGAGGCTGAGGCAGGCGGATCACCAGAGGTCAGGAGTTCGAGACCAGCCTGACCAACATGGTAAAACCCCATCTCTACTAAAAATACAAAAATTAGCCAGGGTTGGTGGCACATGCCTGTAGTCTCAGCTACTGGGGAGGCTGAGGCGTGAGAATCACTTGAACCTGGGAGGTGGAGGCTGCAGTGAGCCAAGATTGCGCCACTGTACTTTAGCCTGGGCAATAGAGCAAGACTCTGCTTCCAAAAAAAAAAAGAGAGAAAGAGCTACTTCCAACAACATTACATAAAGGCCACTAAACCTGGTTAAACCATCAATTCCTTGAAGTTTCTATATATCTTTGGGTTTACTTGGCTTAACCCAATAGAGCTCTATTCTTTTTCTACTTCAGTAAATTGTGGAAATTTTTAAACCTTGAAATAAAAATTCATGAGGTGGTAAAGATAAATAACCATTCATTCTGCTAAGGACACACTTCGGCAGCTTTCCTGTTCTTCCTCCTAACTTTATTCCTTCTAGTTCAGCAGACTAGAAAACCACGGAAAGAATTCCTTCTACTGTAAAGGAGCCTTTGGAGACATCCGCATTCTCCATGTGCAATGTGTGATTTAGGCGGTTTTTTCCATGCACACTCAGTGGCGGATGTGCACCAGTCACTGCATCTGCTCCTCAATGCTCAGCTTAGTAGACAATAAATAAACCACTCTTCAGAAAATTACCTCTTCCAATGTACTAAACGATACCCTGGTGCCCTGTAAGAGTTGATTTCCATCACTGTAAAAATTAATTCACCTCATATAGTACGCAATCTACTTCTTGAAAGTGATTTTGTTATAGGATCAAAGCCAATACTTTTCAAAAAGGGGAAATTTCTCTTGTGAATGATACCACAAATGGAAATCTTGAAGCAAGAACATTTTTTGCTTTTACTCCAGATACTACTTAGAAAATCCCAGTTTTAATTTCATATCTTCCAACATTCTACGAAAAGGAAACAATGTGAATATCTTGTTGGTGGCATATTAGACGGCAGTTTTTTTGTTTTGTTTTGTTTTGTTTTTTTTGAGACAGAGTCTTGCTCTGTCACCCAGGCTGGAGTGCAGTGGTGCAATCTCGGCTCACTGCATCACTGCAACCTCCACCTCCCAGGTTCAAGTAATTCTTCCTGCCTCAGCCTCCCAAG
This sequence comes from Nomascus leucogenys, assembly GCF_006542625.1. NCBI lineage: Eukaryota > Metazoa > Chordata > Mammalia > Primates > Hylobatidae > Nomascus > Nomascus leucogenys. Next base: position 133,744,098 of record NC_044383.1, on the reverse strand, counting down.
TAGCTGGGACTACAGGTGCCCACCACCTGTAGTTTTTGTATTTTTTTTAGTAGAAACAGGGTTTCGCCATGTTGGCCAAACCTGGTCTTGCGGAAGACAGTTTTAAAATTCATTGTAGATAATTTTATTTTTCATGTACAAACCAGCACAGATGGAAGGTGAAGGAGAATGGACACGTGGGGTCCTTCCCTTGTTCTGACAGAGTGATTCCTGAGCAAAAATACCTGGAAAACCACTGAGCCAGTTAGAAAGGCAGATAATCTGAGACTTGGGCAGAGGCCATTCCTCACTGCACTGCTTCACAGCCGCTTCACCTCAGTGTCAGAGAAGAGCTTAGCTGGATTTTACAGATCCATGAAAAATCAGAACTGTCCAACTAGGAGAGGATACAGTCTGGGAAATGAATATGCCCCCTGGAGTCTCATGAACACCAGCAGAAAAGACCAGTTGTCCATTTTGGAAAGAAATTAAACAACACATACATTTCAAGCTCTGAAAGGGATATTCATTCACTCATTCATTCTTTAATTCACCAACAGTTGTTGAGCATCTACTTTAGCCTAGGTACGTATAGACTATGAGGACATGGAGGTGAGTGAGACACAGACACTTAGCAAGCTGGATCATGCAAAACCTTGAGATGAAAAATTTGGATTTTAGCTAAGTGCAGTGGAAATCACTGGAGGTTTTAGACAAAGGAGTAATGTGATATGGTTTACATTTTAAATTATGGAGAGATGTATGGAGAATAGGCTGGAAGGAGTGAGGTGGAGCTGAGTAAGAACGTGTCATAAGTCAATCAGTTTAGCTGTACGAAGAGACATCGTAGTCACAGGTGGTGTCAAGATTCAAGTAAAGTTTAATGGGAAGAGATAATTTCCCCTTTTTCCTTGAAAACTCAGAACTTGACTTTCTCTTTCTTCCTCCTTTCCTCTCTTCTGCCTATTTTCAAAATAGAAGTATCTTCTATTTTGCAATGCAATAAAAACTGCAAATAAAATAAAATGCAATAAAAACTGCAAAAATGTACCAGCAATGGCAGTAGTGGCCCATTTAGAGTGGCTGCTGCCATGATGCTGGCTGCACTGGGGGAGGTGCAGCTGGGGCTGGGTGCTCCACAAACCCACAGGAGCCAGGAACAGGTGGAAGCCCAACCCCCTTATGAGTCGGCAGGGCAGGAGCTTCACTCTCCCTGGGTGCAGCTGTGGCTGCCCAGCCATGTCTGCAGACCTGGGCATCCCTGTGCTCTTGGGGGCCAGGAACAGGCAGGAGTCCTGCCTTCCCAGGCACAGCTACAGTTGCCAAGCCACAGCTGTGGACCCAGACATCTCTGCACTCTCAGGGGCCTGGGAAGGAACCCCTACCCTTGCAGGCTCAGAAGTGTCTGCTCCCACTGCCTGGCCTCTCCCTGCTCCTAGCACCCACTCTGATCTCGCAGCAAGGTTGGGGCTGAGCCAGGCACTGTTGCAGCCCAGCCAGGTGTGTGCACACCCAGAGCAGCACTGATGCACCAGTCCCTTGCCACTTCAGCCCCCTCTGGACTTTGGGGGGCGACGAGCACAGGAAGGAGGCCGAGGGGGTGCTAAGGGCAACCCATGCTGGCCTGCAGGCACCCTTTGACAGAAACAGCATAGGTGCCATGAATGGCGGCAGGAGGCAGACAGGCTCCTGGGAGTGGAAGGGGGCAGGTCCTTGATGAAGCTCTGCCTTCAAGCCCTGGAAAGCCTGAAAGCCTAAGAGGTGGGATGCCAGTCCCATGGACCAGAGCGGGAACTTATGGTGCTCTTTCCAGGCCTACTCATGGCTACCCATGGACCAATCAGCATGTACTTCTTCCCCTCTGAAGCCAATGAAAGCCCTGAACTCAGCCAGACTCCAGGACAGGAGAAGAGATGGATGACCAGCTGCAGAGAGGAGCTACCCACTCCAGGGTCTCCTCTGCTGAAAGCTGGACATTCATCAGGACACCCCACCTGCAGAAAGGACCTACCCACTGTGGGTCTCCTGTGAGCTGTTCTGTTGCTCAATAAAGCTCCTCATCATCTTACTCACTCTCCACTTAGCCACATACTTCATTCTTCCTGGACACAGGACAAGAACCTGGGACCTGCTGAATGGCGGGGCAAAAAGAGCTGTAACACAAATAGGGCTGAAACATGCCCCTTGCTTGCCTCAATGTGGGTGACAAGAAGGAGAGGGGAGAAGAGCTGCCGCCCTTTAGGGAACCCAGACCTAGGAGCTCCCTGAACAAGGTCTGTGACAACCTCTCTGAGGCTCTGTGGTTCCTGGCATCTCCAAGCTTCCGGGCACCACCGCATTCTCCAGTGCCAGCTGTGGAAGCTGCTTGCAGTACACCTGGTCCAACCTCAGCCTCAGAGGGAGCCGGCACCCATGCTGGTGCCTGGAGCTGCCTGCCCTGCTGCAGCCACCAGTGTGCCTGGCTGTGCACAGTGTTTGGAGCCCATGCTCACTCTCAAACTCCTCACTGCTCTGTGCCTGGCTTACCCTTGGCAGGCATGAGATTTGGGCCAACAGCATGAGCTGAGAGCAGCCTGCCAGGCCAAGAGGGTGGAACAAGCCCAGCAGTCCTGAGTAAAAACTTGGGCAAAGGCACCACTAGCCACAGAACTTTCCAGCTAGAAAAGAAACACCCTAAAGATCCCGTGACACCACTGCAGGAAAAAGAATGTAAAACTCTACCCCTTCCTGTAACCTCATGCCAAGAAGATAACCATCATTTACAGTTTCATGTATATATGCCCATATTTTCCCATGAACATGTAAACAAATAAATGTATTAATAATAGTGATTTGGTAAACAATCATCAGCATTAATAACTAAATTTGAAATGGCTAAGTAATGACCCACAATACAAAAAGAATTCAGAAATGGATGGATAAGGAGGAAGACATTCACAGATGGCATTACGCAAAGTATGGCCCCAAGACCACCTAAGTCATTCGTTTTTGTGGCATCCCTACTAAGTGTCCAAGAATAGATCTAGAGTCCAGGAATCTGTATTATAACAAGCTGTCCAGATGATCCCAATGCACACTAAATTTGAGAATCACTGATTCAAAGTATATAATTTTTGTCTTAATTAAACAGTGAATAACAATTACACATAGACAAAACAAAAACACCTTTAACTTATCTTTCAATCATAAGAAAATTGGATTATCTTTTCCTAACCATTTAGTCTCTAATATATGTTTAGAAACAGAAAAGCAATTGTCCCCCTCCCCTCTTCCAGGTAGAAGGACTTCAACAAGTCAACACCATGCTCATCACTCACTCCTCCATGGAAGGAGGAGAAACTTAACTGACTGACAACTGGGGAGAAGAAGCAGGACATGCTTCTCCAGCCCCTTCTGGCACTCTCTTTGGGATGCCTTCCCACAGAGTGCATGATTTTCTTCCAATTTCTGCCAGGCCATAGACTTAAGAGATACAGCTCATGACTAAGTCAGAAAGTCTATTTGGAAGCCCAATGTTGCCAGCCAGGCATTTCACATCCTCCAGTTTACTCTTCAGTAATAAAAAAGCAGACCAAAATACCTACCTCTGTCTGACTTCCGTATCTGTCAGTTGGCTCCTAGTGAGGTGAGAGGGGGCCTATGTAATATCTTCACTGAACCTCACTCAACACAATCTCAGTGGGCCAAGGTGACCCATTATTTTCATAACCATTTAACATAAACTTTACGTTATTTTAGTGCTGTCTTATTTTACTGTTAAGTGGAGTCAGTTAATTCCACAAATGCACAGAACTAAATACAGACCTATTTTGAGAAGAAGTTCTAAAAACACATCTCAATACATATTTCTTCATAATTTATAGGAAGGGAGGGGTGAGGAAGGGACAAGAGGAGAGGAAAGAACAGAAGAGGAAGGAGATGAAAGGGGAGGCAAGGGAAGAGTAAGGGAGGAGAAGAGGGGAAAACTAACTACAGCTTACCCTTGTCTCACCCTTTTCTTTGTCATACATACTACTTTTGCTTGGAAAGATAAAGAAATAGCATTGAATTTGGGTGACAGTTCTGTTCAGCTTCTACCCATTCTCTGTGTACAAGTCACCAAATATTGTATCACCCTTGGGCCCTAGTTTCCCCCAAACACTCTTGGATAGACACTATGATCTCTTCTACCATTTAACTTTCTCCTGCTCCTACAGCTCATGCATGAGATTTCATGATAACAGGGTCATTCCCTTTCCAGATGGCGTTGGCTGACCCAGCTCTTCTGCTGCTTGCTTGCAATTCTCAGGCAGAATTTACCAAGAATGCAACATCCTAAGATAATGAGGAGGTATCCAGAACAACCCAGGTTATGTCCTCATTCTTCTTAGAACAAGATGTAGATGTTTTACAGCACTCGACTCAGCAAACCAAGTGGAACCCAGGGTATATAAATCAAGGGTATATAAATTCAGGGTCCCAGAGCTGCAGTTGGAGTGTTGTCTCAATGAACTCATGCAACTGTTAGAGAACCTTTGCATCCTTTGTTTTCTTCAAACATAGCAGAACAATTTTTAAATGTCAAAGCTGTATGTCAAGAAAGTTTGTGAGTTCTCTAAAAGACCAAGGATAGCAGAGTTTGCAAAATGCAGTCAACAAACAGGTATTGCTTTAAGAAGTGATGAGATTATCAAACACAAACATTCTTTCCTTTAAGTAGCAACATGCATGACATCACAAGCTCTGGACCATGAATCAGGAGGTCTGATCTTTTCTTTCATTTTTGCTGTCAATTTACGGCTTGACTTTGAGAAAAAAATGCTTTGCATTCCCAGTGGTTTGAATAATAGTTTACAAAAATGGATCATAATCATTAATAGGAGCCAATAAACTGCTCCAATCCTTTTTGTATGAGGAGGATTATTTTAGTCTGCTATAACAAAATATTATAGACTGGGTGGCTTAAACAACACACTTTTTTTTTTTTTTTAATACTTCTAGAGGCTGGGAAGTCTACGCCAGCAGATTTGGTGTCTGGTAAGGGCCCACTTCTTGGTTTGTAGACAGCCACCTTGCCTTTTCACCGTGTGCTCCCATAGCCTTTCCATGGCACATGCTTCTGCAGAGAGAGATCTCCCTCCCTTTCTGTTCTTAAAAGGGCACTAACCCCATCAAAAGAGTGCCACCCTCAAGACGCTATCTAAACTTAATTGTCTCCCAAAGGCCCCACCTCCAAATACAAGAACATTGAGGGTTAGGCCTTCAACACATGAATTTAGGGAAGAGGGAGAAGCAAACATTCAGCCCATAACACGAGTGGGGCAGAAAAAACACGGAGCTAGGTGACTTTAAGTGAATTACTGTCAGTCTCTGGGGATTAATTTCTCATCTGTAAAGTGAGGAAAACTGGATGACAATTTTAACATCCATGTCTGTTTTAAAAGTCTAGAACACAAGTAATATTCCTGGAAAAAAATAAATCGTTGTTTTTCTATATCCCTTTGATGCTAGTATGTGTGAGTGGTGGCACAGAAGTGGGAGGTTAACTTTGTAACACTAAAACCCCAGAATGGCTTTGAAAATATAATTAAGTTGCTTGGCTGAAACTTTACATTCAGAATCAAAGTACACCAAGAAAATACAAAATATAGAAGATAGTATTGTGCTTTAGCCAGATATAAAGGCCACAAAATATTATGCATTTTAATAACTATTATTTTAAAAAATTCTTATAGTCTCCAATCTCTAACTGATCGGACGAGAGACATTTTCTTCAAAAATTTCTTTATCTCCCCTGTAGTGTCTCTTGGATTTCTGTATGAAAATGCTCATTTCTTTGTCCCAAGGTACTGAAGATACATCTTAGCTTAAAAGATGGTTGGTGCAGACCTCTGAGTGGGCCCCTGGTGTTTATGTAAATAGGGCTTTCGATTGGCAAGCAATTAGCCATTCATGACATTTGACACTGTTACTAATGTCATCAGAGTATCTAATTAAGTGTACTTATGCACATGACACTCCATGATGTAAGGAACTCACAACACAAACATATTTCCCGGTTTCTGGATACCACAAACTTAATAATTTGGCTGAAATTCATTACAATCTGATTACGAATTCAGCAATGACCCCTTTGAAGAATGCAAACCACTATTTTCCAAGAAATTTAATTTGGCATTCCTAGCCTTTTCTTTACTCTGCAATATTTTCTACATCCTCAATTAAAGGAATCAGCTCTGCTACAGCCACCATTTATAGTGATTAACAAAAATAGGCCAGTGGGTTTGTTTTGAGCTTCTTTCTGTTTCAGCCTAAAGTGCAGGAATCTTGGCTAATGAGAAGCAGCTGAGAATTAGAGCGGCCTGGCTTGATCAAGACTGTGGTGAATACACCAGGTGATTATATGACATCTTTCTCTATCTGTCCCATGATATGGCTAGAAATGGGACAGGGAGCACAGGGTCAGGTTTGGGGATCAGGCAGATCTGCATTCAAATCCCAGTCCCACAGCCTACGAGCTGTGAAACCCCTGACAATGGGCTGAACTCTCCGAGGCCCACTTTCCTCATCTGTAATTAGAGATAATAATTCCTGCTTCAAAGAGCTGTCATGAAGATTTAATGAAAGAGACTGGTAGGATAAATAGTAAGTTCTCTGTTAACACCAATTCATTCTCTCTACAATCCCCTCCCACTTCTGATACTTTCCATTGCTCGCCCCTTCCTCCCTCCCTCCCTCCCTTCCTTCCCTCCCTTCCTTTCCTTCCTTCCATTTTCCTTCCCTCCTTCCTTCTCATTTCCTTCCTTCATTTTCCTTCCCTCCCTCCCTCCTCCCCTCCTTCTTTCCTTCCTTCATCACACACATTCTTTTATATTTGACACTAGCTAGGTACTGTATATATAACAGGCACAAGACACTGTTTCTTCCTTCAAAGTACTTACTATCCGGTGCAGGAGACAAGTAACAAGTATAGTAGTCCCCCTTATCCTGGGGGAATACACTCCAAGACCCCCAGTGGATGTCTGAAACCAGAAATAGTACTGAACCCAATATATGCTGTCTTTTCCTATATAAAACATACCTATGATAAAGTTTAATTAATAATTTAGGCACAGTAAGAGGTTAACAATAAAATACAACAATTAACAATTATAGCAATATGCCAGCATCATTACTCCTGCACTTTGGGGCCATTATTAAACAAAATAAGGGTTCTTTGGGCACCAGCGCTGTGATGCTGCCACAGTCAACCTGATAACCGTAACAGAGTGGGCCACCAAGTAACTAACAAGCAGGGAATGTCTACAGTGTAGCCATGCTGGACAAGGCACAATTCATGTCTTGGGTGAGATGGGTGACAGGGTTAGATTTCACCACACTTCTCAAAATGGCAAGCAATTGAAAACTTATGAACTTATTTCCAAAATTTTCCATTTAATATTTTTGGACCACAGTCAACCATAGGCAACTAAAACCTCAGAGAGTGAGCCCAAGAATAAGGGTGGGGTAAGTGTACTTTCAATACAGTAATACATACGGGGTGGCTAGGAGGAGCACATGGAAGTAACATTCAACCCAGTCTCACAGCAGGGAAAGTCTAGATTGAGCTGACGGAGAGCAGTAGGTGGCTAGATCAAGAAGTCTAGATGTCAGAGAGCTTGTTCACAACAGGAACATCACATGCAAAGGCCCGGAGGCATGAGAAAGCCTGCAACTGCAGGTATTTCTGACTGACAACAGGCACAAAAAGGTAGTTGCAGGAAATGAATTTGGAGGTAGACAGAGGCCTGATCTTAAAGTACTTTGTAGACCTCATTGAGGGATTGAAACTTTATCTGGAGGGTAATTAGGGGTGACTGCACAGTTTTAGGCAGAAGTGGCAAGACACAATTGTGCTTTAGAAGTATGGTGGAGGAGGTATAGCAGTTAAGATAGCGAGGCCACATATGAAGCCTCTGAAGTCCTCCAGAGAAAAGATGATGGGTACCAGAAGGGGAGTAGTTAGAATTTTTATTATCTCCTCTTGAAACTGAGAACAGCCCCAGGAACTTCTGAGAACTTCTGAGCTAATCAAATAAGCTTATCACTTTTTCCACTGTGCTGGGTGTTAACAGTTTATAAGCACGAGCGAGTACCTGCTATTACCACTTATATATTTCCTTTGTGACTCATGGTATTTAAGCTACAGTTAGGTCCAGCTAATGACTGCTGTGGAGTCACCTCTCTGGGTGGTGACCAATGTCTTCTTTCTGTGCCAGGAGAGCACTCTTTATAAAATTATCTTCAAACCAAACCAAACCAAAACAAAACCCTGATTAGCCTTCTAAAGAATCAATTTGATTATGGTTTAATTTTATGTTTGTGTGGAGAGGGAGAATAGTTCAGGAAATAAAACTTCCCCACCTACATGACCTTCCCTAACTGCTGCTATGACTTCGGAAGACCTATTAGTGTTTAACAAAACATGTTGCATCAAAGTAGTTGAAGGGCAGAGTAGCTGAAGAATCCTAATATCTTAAGAGATTTGCCGATCCTGGTATTTTTATAAGAAATCCAGGCACTTAAGAAGAAATTACTCAAAATTATAATTTTACCAAACTTCAAATTAGAAGGAATTATTCTTCAAAGGTACAAAATAAGAAAATAATACTTATTTATCTTGAAGAATAGCTTGCAAATAAAAGAACTTTCTTTAAGTTAAAAAGGGTAACTTGGCATGTAAAGCTGATATTTAAAAATGTTCCCTAGATCCACATAAATACAGCCACCGCTGATTATTCAGAGAGGAGTATGAGTGAATAGCAGGAGGCATCATTTTAACACTGGCAATTTTTAAAATCATTTGGGCTCGCACTATTTCTTTGCCAGAAAGCAATGAAGTGCGAAACCAATCCAACAAAACCAGATAGACTGGGACACCACTACTTACATATTTTTACCAAGCATTCAACTTGCAGACACCATCTGAACCCTATGGTTCAAGATCATAAATCCTTCTGTGAGGCTCATTTGTTATTATTTGGGCTCATTTATCATCCCAAAAGACAACCACAAAGAAAAACACAATTGGATACAGTCGATCCATAAATGCTCTTATGTTTGCAGGGGGCCTAATTTAAACAAAAAGAAACTTACCTGAATTTCCTTCCAAACTTAACTTCCACATCTACCTAGGCTTTAAGGATTCAAATATATTTCTAGAAATATTTCCACTTCTGTTCCCTTCTCTAGCTCTGATCATTTTATCAAGCTCCCATTTGCTGAGTGTCTTTACACACCATAAGCTCTTCATAGTGTCTGATCTATTTACAACTGGAGTGTAAGGTAGGTTGTATTTGTTTGCAAGAGCTGCCATAACACAGTACCACAGACTGGGTGGCTTAAACAACAGAGATTTCTCATAGTTAAATGAGAGGCTGAAAGTACAGAATCAGGGTGTCAGCAGGGTTGCTTCCTTCTGAGGGTTGTGAGGGAAGGAACAGTTCCAGGCCTCACTCCTTGGCTCGCAGATGGCCGTCTTTTTCCTGTATCTTTATGATGTCTTCCTTCTGTCCATGTTTGTGTCTAAATTTCCTCTTCTTCTGAGGACATGAGTCATATTGTATTAGGGCACACCTGGCTGACCTGATTTTAACTTAAGTACCCTCCATAAAGACCATATCTGCAAATACAGTCACATTCTGAGGTTCTGGGGTTAGGATTTCAATGTATGAATTTGGGAAGGGAGATCTGGCACAATTCAGCCCATAACACAGGTATAATAGCCTCACTTTACAGGTGAGGAAATTTGGGCTTGGAAAGTTGGAGGCCAGAAAGATGGTAAGTTGTGAAGTGAATATTCTGGATCTGTTTGATTGCAAAGAGCTCCTGCTCCCCACCCTAAATTGCTCCCTAGCCTTAACCCCACCCCCATATCATATCTCAACCCCCTCATCCCCAGCCTCACCAGTGGTATTACTGATGAAGCAATCCAGAAAAATATTTTTCCACCAGAGGCAAGGAGAAAGGTAAACAAAAGCACACTCAATGCCTTTCTTCAGGATCTGTTTAGTATAGGGTGGTAATAAGCATCTTAGTCACACAATATAAGAAAACTTGACCCTGCAATCTAGGAGCTTTCAATTAATGACAGACCACACCAATGCAAACAAGTTCAAAGGACAGATCCTAAACTCTGAATGAATGTCTCTAGTAACTAAATAATGAAAATTTTACATTAAACACAAGCAAAGAGATAAGCAGGGCTGGGAGGAAGTTGAGGGTGTTTCCTATTTAGATCAGGCTGGTCTGAAGGAAATCTTCATCTCTCTTCCTGTGGGAGGAGTTTCAGGAGCCTCAGAAACCACTCAGGTTTTCATTAATTCATTACTTTAACACCATTATAGCCTTTCAACATTTTGTTCATCTTCACTGTCAGCAACGTGTTACTATTACAAATTCTGTAAACATGCTTCTAAACAAAATGGTGTATTCACAAAAAATTTTAATTACTTAAGTCATAAAAAATCAGTCTAGCATCAACTCTTCTGAAAGTTTGGTTCTATATTAAAACAAAAATTAGCTGAAGAGACATCTTGCTAAGCTTCTCAGTCACTGAAGAGCAAGTCGAGAAGTCCACAATATTCCTTACCAATATATAAACACTGGAAAATGTTCCTTCTAAGCATGATAAGGATGTGAACAACAGCACCTCTCTAATGACTAAAACTTCTGTTCCTCAAAAAATACATCATTAGCCAACAACTTTCTGACAGAAGTTGCCTTTAATTGGCATTTGTACATAACCAAGTGTTAGTCTGTATTTACACCGTAAGTTAATTTGGACAAAATTAAAAGCTAATTGATCACATATCTCAACCTCAGTCATGAATAGTGTGGGCCCAAAATATCAGTCTCTCCATGGATTTATGCAGACAATTTATGGGGAACCAGAGGAAGGCCATTTTTCAGCATTGTCCCAATGAGTGAATTAATTAGAGAAACATTAATTTTAGCTTCTATTTTAGGGACAATGAATTTAAATACAGTCACACCTTGGTATACACAGGAGATGGGTTGCAAGACTCCCTGCATATAGCAAAATCCACGCATACTCAAGTCCTGCAGTTAGCCCTGTTGAGCCGAGTACCAGAAAAGTCAGGCTTCACATCCCCAAGAATTCTGTATTTTCAATCATGTTTAGAGTAAGTGGACTCTCACAGTTCAAACCTGTGTTGTACAAAAGTCAACTATACTGTTTTTCTTCTTTCCTTTATAAAGGCTTGTCATGGCTGGGCGCAGTGGCTCACGCCTGTAGTCCCAGCACTTTGGCAGGCCAAGGTGGGCAGATCACCTGAAGTCAGGAGTTCGAGAGCAGCCTGGTCAACATGGTAAAACCCCATCTTTACTAAAAAAACTACAAAAATTAGCCAGGCATGGTTGGTGGCAGGCACCTGTAATCTCAACTACTCAGGAGGCTGAGGCAGGAGAATTGGATGAATCTGGGAGGCAGAGGTTGCAGTGAGCCAAGATCGCACCACTGCACTCCAGCCTGGGTAACAAAGTAAGACTCCGTCTCGGGAAAAAAAAAAAAAAAAAAACAGATTTGTCACAAGGTAAGCATTATTGGTCCAAGACACAATCATAACCAAATAGTTAAAATTTCTTATAATGCAAAACTTGTCAAGGAAACACATGCACACAACACAGACATTTTAATCCACTTAAATCTAGGAAATGGCTCCAAGCTCAGGTATGTAAAGGAATATGATACATAATTATGGATTGTTAAAAAATAAAATATAGAAACAAACATACAAAAATCATCTTTCTGGTTTCTCGGGATGGGATTATATCTAGTGGAAAACTTCAACCCACTAAAAGGCCTAACAATGGATCCTTCTTGTTGGAAACCATAATGTTGCCCTCAAACAGTAATATATTTTCACCATTTCTCCTAATCCCACTGAAGAGCCCAGTGACACAATTCCAATGTATATGTAAATAATTACTAAGCAGCAGATAATTATGCCCAAATCAATAGCTGGACAGCTGGGTTACTCTAAGTCAAAACCCAGGCAATTCAACGAAAGCTCCCCTAAGGAATATTCTCAGTTGTTATGGTGAATTTTGCTGTTACTTTTGCATTTTGATTGATTAATACACAATGCACCTTGGCATGTTTTCTATTTGGAATGCAAAATGCTGGTAACACATGAGAGGATACAGTAGAATTCTCCTACTATTTCTTAATGGAATTTTGCTTTAATCTTTCAGAAACACGGCAGAAATTTGAAGTTTCTTTTGTATCTTAAAAAAAAACTCAATAATCTAAAAATAATATGATAGCATAAAATGAATATTTAAATGGACAGATGCATCAATAAATTATTCTAGGAAAATTATTCTTTTTATAATTTTAGGAAATTATTCTTTTTATAATATCAAAGCAAGGAGTTGATGGTAATTCTTGGAGATTTATAAATCTGACACTATAAAGTATACAGTTAACTTTACAGATACCTACATTAGTTCTAGGCACTCATGGAAAGCACGTATCCTCTACTCAGACAATACATATAATATTAACTTTCCAAGGGAATGGTTTTTATACAGGAGAAGAAAAATGAGAAGGACATTCAGAATATTAAAACATATTTCATTAGACAGCAGCAAAATCTATTCCTTCACCAGTTTTCTTACTGTCTTACAAGGTTTGTCTCTACCTTACTGATCTAGTGGGGAGAATTCTAACATCTTTTATGCACAAGTGTTCCAATCTTCTTCTCCTAAATCACTGTTCACAGTTCCCAGCTCACTTTCTCAGTGCCAACAACCATAGTTACTGGTGACAAAACGTGGCGTTTCATACCAGATGCCTCGTGGGGATGACAAGTTCGAGTTTAACGGATGTGCTATCTCAACCAGACTGTTAACATGATTCGAGGAGATGGCCTGAGCTCACTCAGCTAATCCCCAAGGAGGAACAGAAAAGCTTCAACCAAGTGCTTTTGGCACCACTGCACATTTCCATTTCATCTTGTGTTTTTTAAAAAACACAGGCTCCCTTTCCTCTTTGTTGGCTACCCTTTGAAAGAATGGACCTCATGTCTTTCCATCCTTATTTTTGTCAACCTTAAAGGGATCTGGTTATCTTTCTTCCAAGGCCATCATCACATGGGAAAACAATATATTCTTCTTCCAATCTTTCCCGCTCCACACCCCCACTACCTGTCACAGCCCTTTTTTTTCTGATTTGCATCAGAAATATAATTTGTAATTGACTACAAATTAACTATAGAATTTAAATTTCTCTTCTGGGATTACTAGAGTAGTTCAATCTATTTTGCATCAGTTTCTATTTGACATGAGTATTTAAATGTAATTTTTTCATTAGAGAGATGATGACTGAAGAACATAATTTAATGGAATTATGCCTAATACAATGAGAAGGGTTTGGACAATAATTACAAGTACGGATTTTTTTTTTTCTAGAAAATTAAATGTTCAGGGTGCCTGTATGCCTCTTTTTGTAGGCCAGATCTTCTCCTATCTTATGATTCCTCTTGTAAAATATTAAAACTAAGGTGTTTCAACTAAAGAGTTGAAAACAATGGCTGGGTGCGGTGGCTCACGCCTGTAATCCCAGCACCTTGGGAGGCTGAGGCAGGCAGATTATGAGGTCAGGAGATTGAGACCATCCTGGCTAACACGGTGAAACCCTGTCTCTACTAAAAATACAAAAAATTAGCCAGGCATTTTGGTGGGTGCCTGAAGTCCCAGCTACTCGGGAGGCTGAGGCAGGAGAATGGCGTGAACCCGGGAGGCAGAGCTTGCAGTGAGCCAAGATCCTGCCACTGCACTCCAGCCTGGGCATCAGAGCAAGAATCTGTCTCAAAATAAATAAATAAATAAATAAGAAAATCATGTAGAATTTCCAGGTATAAATAGGTATGTTTCTAGATATTACACTTTCAAAGGAAATTTTTTTACATCTTTTTACACCAGCACTGCCCATGGATGCTTCCTACTTCAACCTCATCATGATAAAGACTGGTGTGCTCACGTGGAATGTACTTACTCTTCTACAGTATCTCTAAATTGTACCACTTAAAACACTGTCTTGGATATTTTTGGCCATCTCTAGCTTAGAGAAAGGAGACTGTGGCCAGGCGCAGTGGCTCACGCTTGTAATCCCAGCACTTTGGGAGGCCGAGGCGGGCGGATCACGAGGTCAGAAGATCGAGACCACGGTGAAACCCCGTCTCTACTAAAAATACAAAAAAAATTAGCCGGGCGTGGTGGCGGGCACCTGTAGTCCCAGCTACTCAGAGAGGCTGAGGCAGGAGAATGGCGTGAACCCGGGAGGCGGAGCTTGCAGTGAGCCGTGATTGTGCCACTGCACTCCAGCCTGGGTGACAGAGCGAGAGTCCGTCTCAGAAAAAAAAAAAGAGAAAGGAGACTGTGATTTGGACTTTGCAGCTCAAATATCTTGCCCACCCACTTCTCCCAAATAAAACAAATGCAGTAAGGTCAGAATAGCCTGGCAATATGTAAAGCAGGATCTTCCATTCTCTGAGGTTTTGCATGATAAAAGTGCTTGTGTGTGGAAATGTGTTTCATTATTAACAAAGCTACTTAATGGTAGGATACTGTTTGGGCTCTGCAAACAATAGAATGAACGAATGAATGAAATGAATGCAATGAAATGCAGACCATGAAAATCAAGTCTAAGGTTAACTATTCAAAGTACAAGTGAGTAGCCGGGCACGGTAGCTCACGCCTATAATCCCAGCACTTTAGGACGCTGAGGCGGGCCGATCACCTGAGGTCAGGAGTTTGATACCAGTCTGGCCAACCAACATGGTGAAACCCCATCTCTACAAAAAATACAAAAATTAGCCGGGTGTGGTGCCGGGCACCTGTAATCCCAGCTACTCAGGAGGCTGAGGTGGGAAAATCACTTGAACCTGGGAGGCAGAGGTTACAGTGAGCCAAGATCACACCATTGCACTCCAGCCTGTGTGACAGAGCGAGACTCCTTCTCAAAAAACAAAAACAAAACAAAACAAACAACAACAACAAAAAAAACAACGAAGTATAAGTGAGTGAACAGACAAGGTATTGTAACACATGGTGAGTAGAAATGCAAAACTCAAAGGACAAAATTTATCTTAAGGTCCTTCCTGAGTTCCCCACCTTCAATTTCTGGACACTTGGCCCAAGAGAACAGGCTCCTTAAGGCCTAGTTATCAAATACAATTCAAGATAGAAAAGATTTGTGTGTAAGCTTTCTGGGAGACAGGCAGACAGACGGACACACACACACATATATACAAATAGACTAAACACTTGTTTCTAATCCTTAAAATATCAGAGGCCAGCAGCTCCACTGGTCCATTATTAACAAGGCCACTTAATGGAACAGTATTAGGAACACTCAGTAAAATTCACAGCAAGAGAGCTTGCACCCAACTGAACTCGTGATATTAAATAGTAAACATCTGATCACAAAATGGTGAATTTTTCCCTGTCACTTGGACATGAACTCCTAAATTCTCTAGCTTCCCAAATTATTTTTATTAAGCAATAACCTTCACATGCCGTAATTTTCATTAGGATGCTTTATCCCTAACTCTGTAGAAAATCTTTTATCACCAAATGTATCTAGTGTTTCTCCTCTGTAAATCAGTTCAAATATATGTCACCCCTTATCTATCATTCTGATCTTGCTCAAATGTTCAACCTCCCAAATGTTTTATTGCCTCTCATCTAGAGTTTCAAAATTTTGCATACTGAATTTTACCTGAGGGGTCTGATATAGTTAGGCTGTGTCCCCACCCAAATCTTGAATTATAGCTCCCATAATTCCCACATGTCCTCGGAGGTACCCAGTGGGCGGTAACTGAATCATGGGGGTGGGTCTTTCCCATGCTGTTCTTATGACAGTGAATAAGTCTCACAAGATCTAATGGTTTTTCCCCACACCTGCTGTCTCTCTTGCCTGCCACCATGTAAGATGTCCCTTTGCTCTTCTTTTGTCTTCCGCCATGATTGTGAGGCTTCCTCAGCCATGTGGAAGTGTGAGTCCATTAAACCTCTTTCCTTTATAAATTACCCAGTTTCAGGTATGTCTTTTTTTAGCAACATGAGAACAGACTAATACAGGGGCCCTTCCCGTTTCCAATTCTTTAGTCAGGTTCCTTAAGTCTAGTCATAATTTAAAAACATATAAACATATCTAAGGATTTCTCCCATTTAGTCCTAGATGAATTTTCTCCCCAGTTATCTTTTAAGTAAGTTTCTATGTTCTCTCTCTCAAGCTCTATTTACCCAAAGCCAATATGGATGATCAACTTGTGTTTGGCAAGCATGTTAAGGGACACCTTAATTTGATTATCTAAAAATATATAATTGTATCAAGTGTCCATAATCAAAATAAAATGAACCCTCTAACTTAATACATATCATTCAGTTTTTAATTTTTTTTTTTTTTTTTTTTGAGACAGACTAGCTCTGTTGCCCAGGCTGGAGGGCACAATTTTGGCTCACTTGCAGTGAGGTACAATCTTGGCTCACTGCAACCTCCACCTCCCAGGTACAAGTGATTCTCACGCCTCAGCCTCCTGAGTAGCAGGGATTACAGGTGCGTGTCACCATGCCTGGCTAATTTTTGTATTTTTAGTACAGACGGGATTTTACCATGTTGGCCAGGCTGGTCTCCAACTCCTGGCCACAGGTGATCCACCTGCCTGGGCCTCCCAAAGTGCTGGGATTATAGGCATGACCATCATGCCCAGTCCAGTTTTAAAAATATTTATATCTTGTTTAGAATTGCATTTTATCTAATGTATATATGCATGCTTATATATAATTTTTTATATTTATCATATATTATGCTTATATCAGTACTTACAAAAATGTACAGTGCTTGCAAATATCTAATTACTTTTCTTTAATCTCACCCTTTAGTGAGGATGTTGAGATCAGTGTCCAGAACCCCTCAAATAATGGCTGTTTATTATAATAATGATTGTTATTACAATCTAAACCCTAACTTCCCATGCACAGGCCCCGGAAGCCAGTTTCAGTGTAGTTTACAGGAAGGAACTAGCTCATTTGTTTAGCTGAACATGTAAGATTCAAGGATCCTTTTCTACCAGCTAGAAGCAATTATAACCAGGCACATTAACAAGACTCTTGCTTCTCCTGTGATTTATCTTCCTCTTCAATCAGATAAATTTTACTTATTATCTTAGGGCTGTGTTCTGCTGGCACTTGCTCTGGTCTATTCTCCTAGTGAGTTTTCTAGCCAAGAACGTAATTTAATCTGTGACTTCAGTTTCCTACCAGCCGATTACATTTGCCATTATCCTTCCTAATACTGTTTTTAAAATATGCCAGTTGTTCTTTATTCTGTAAAATAATACGGCTAAAGCCAAGTCCTTTTGATAAAAGAATGTGGTACATACTTCTAATGTAGACTTGCTGTTATTTCCAGAGATCACCACGTGTAGCAGAATGATCATTCAGGGCCAGATGTTTGCTGCTATACAAATAAAACACACGTGCACAGGGCCTGAGATGCAGAGGTAAATGCAGACCTGTTATACCAGCTCACTTGGGGCGACCTACCCAACACAGTAGTTTAGAATGGCACAGGGTTAGGTGAAATAGACCTGAATATCTGGGGGGGAAAAAATCCTGAATTTAGATTTCTGAACTCCTCTGGGACTTATATAAGAAAAATGGGGGTGAACTCTAAACCATGCACCTGCTTTTCATTAAAACAGCTCTATGACCAAGATTAATCTCAGGACCTAATAACACAAAGCCTCAGTTTTCTGATCTCTAAAGGGGGGGATTAGGATAGAACAGTGATTCCCAATTAGAATCACGCAAGGCAGGATGGAGCAGAGGTGTGGTTTGAAAATTAGATTTATCATTATAATAAAATCTTACACTGCATTTAAAAAATCTTACAAGTTTAATAATACAAACTAAAGAGAGGCTGAAGAAAATAAAGGCAAGGGATCTTTTTTAATCGAAAGGAAGCATGGGTTTAAAACATAAAAAACTGGACTAAATTCTCTTTCAGATCTGAGGCCTTCGATTTCCTCCCAGAGAATAGATTACCACACTATCAGCATTTGGCACTGAACTTGGAAGGGCTGGTTATTTCCTGTAATTAGTACTGCGTATCAGCAGTAATAATGAATTTCAATCTTGCTTTGATTAAATATAAAACATTTAATTCAAGTATTAGTCAAACACAGATAACACAAACATTCGTTCAGGTCCTTGTATGACTCGCTTCTCCTAACCTCAAACAGCAGCTTCATAGTACCCTCAGTCTTGCTAATCTTGAGTCATGTAAATTACATCCTGAACTGTTTTGAAGAACTTACAACTTGCTGGTTAATAACTAGCTAACAATATGCATCCTGTTTATTTTAAAATCACCCTTGGTAGAGGAATGGGCTTCAGATTCATTCATGTGGACTATCTCCCCTGTGAATAAAACGTTTCACACTCAAACATTTAATGTTTAAAGATCAGGACTCTTAGTTAAATGAATTAATCTGGTGTGAAAATTATTTGCATTTTTAACATCATCAGAATTTCTTTCACCCCCAGCTGTTTAGTTCACTGCTTGTATGATTATAATTAGTAGGAGGGGAAAAAACTCATTTTATTCAATGTTAAATTATATTCAAGAATTCTTAACTTGTAAAACCTCTCTAATATTACAGTACAAGTAGGTGGGGCAAGGGAAACCTCAGGGTTCTTTTTAGATAGAAGACATCATTTCTGCAAAAAGGCAGTGTCTTCTTAAAGCAATAATTCATTTTCCCATATGTGTCCAGTATTCAATTCATTCATGTGCAAATGCAGGGAACATTTACTGAGCCTCTGCTTTGAGCCAGGCATCAGTCTAGGTGCTGAAGGATACCAAGTCAAGGAGCCTATGGTCGAAGAATTGGGGTGGTGGTGGGGGAGGGTCCTCTAAACAAGATTCCACTGGGAGTTGTTAGAAGTCAGGCACGTGGTTTCCAGCATCCAGTAGGTGTCGAGAACCAGGAAATCCTTTCCATGGATTGGCCTCAGCCTCCAAGCTCCTCTAATACCACTATTCCTACCCCACCACTCCCAACTCAAGCTCACCACATATGGCCAGCCACACCAGCCTCCTTTCTGTTGCCCAAACATGCCAAATTGATTTCTGCCATGAAGCCTTTTCATCTGAGACCGCCTGCACTGAAAGTCCCTGCCTGGCTCCTCCCCGTTCTTCCATTCTCAGCCTCCAAGTTCCTCCAACTTTGCCCAGGAATTCCATAGAGCATCCTGTTTAATCTCCACGACACCACAGTTCTCAACCGTCTTGTTTATTTGTTTACCAGTCGATTGCTTGTCTGTTTCCAATAGAATATAAACTGGGCAAGTACAAGGGGCTTTATCTGCCTTGGCCACTACTCCCAGAACTTCTAGCCTGTCTGCTGGGGACATGGTAGATCCTTTGTGTGAATGTATTTTTGAAGTGAATTGACGGATGAATGAATGAATGAAATGACTACTCTACAGCAATTCATGCTATGACAGAAGTGTGCTCAGAGTACTAGGGGGATACTGAGGAAACGTGCCTTTTGAGTCTGAATATTATTTTTTTCCACAGGACATAACATCTGGGCTAAGTTGAAAAACAAGGAGGAGTTAGCTGGACAATAAAAGGGAAAGGAGAAAAAGTGTTTTCCAAGTGTAGAAAATGTCATTATTATGGGCTGAATGTTTGTGGCTTGGCAAAACTCACACACTAGAATCCCCAAGGTGATGGCATTAGGAGGTGGGGTCTCTGGGAGGTAATTAGGTCCTGAGGTGGAACCCTCATAATGAAACCCACTCAATAGTCCCACAGATATGGGGTCCCCAACCCCAGGGCCACAGACAGGTACCGGTCTGTGGCCTGTTAGGAACCAGGCCACGCAGCAGAAGGTGAGCAGCCGCCAAGCAAGCATTACAGCCTGAGCTCCGCCTCCTGTTGGATCAGTGGCAGCATAACGTTCTCATAGGAGCACAAACCCTACTGTGAACTGCATGTGCAGGGGATCTAGGTTGTGTGCTCCCTATGAGAATCTAACTAATGCCTGATGATCTGAGATGGAACAGTTTCATCCTGAATCCGTCTCCCACCCCAGGACTCTGGAAAAACTGTCTTCCATGAAACTGGTCCCTGGTGCCAGAAAGGTTGGGGATGGCTGCCCTAGATAGTTTTTTTAGCTAAACATAGAAACTGACCCTTCTGGTCTTATGAACCTTACACTTGTTTTATCTGAGTTCCATCCTCAGGAACTGATCTTCAGGCCTCTCAAGAAAAGTACAGAAGAACTGAAACTCACCATATTCCCACATCCAGACAATGGGATGCTGGATCTCTCATTCATCGTGATTGTTTCCTTGCTCCTCCCAAGTCCCTGCTTTCTTACACATTGTTACATTTCTTCCTTGCTATATAAACCCCTAGTTTTAGTTTTTTTAATAGATTTTTTTTATTGTTAAGCTACAACATACATGATTTAGTACAACAAAAATAATCAAGTGATAAGTAATAAACTGAACAATAAATGCTTAAGCATTTTCCATTGGAAACATGTTAAGATAAATCTGAGGTTTCATTACCATCTTGCTGTAATTTTGTTATGTGTTACTAGCCTACATACCCCATGTTTTCTGTAATCATGCAGATGTGAGTGGAAGTTTGAATGATTAAATAAATGAAAAGTCCATTTACTGCAGGGAACCATTTCACAAGGCAGCCAAACTGGGTTTAGAGAACAAAACTATTCAAGAAATTCTCCATGTATTTAGGTTCATTTTAGAATCCATGAATCTAGACGGATTTGAGACTGAGCTCCCATCTCCTTGGCTGCAGCGCCCGATTAAACCCTTCTTCCTTGGCAATGCTGGTTGTCATCTCAGTCATTGGCTTTCTCAGCAGGCAGCAGCAGGACCTAGATGGAAACCCTGGTGCTTCGGTAATAATACATGGGATTAGTGCCCTCCCAAAAGGGACCTCAGAGAGTGCTCTGCTCTTTCCACCACGTAAGGACACATCTGCACAAGAGGAAGTAGGCCTCACCAGATAAGGGATCTGCCCACACCTTGATCTTGAACTCTCCAGCCTCCAGAACTGTGAGAAATAAATGTCTGTAGCTCACAGGCTATTTGCTTTGAGATAAGAGACTTATGCTAAATATTTTTTTTCTCTTAATCTCTGCCGCAGTGGCCTTGCTACAGCCTAAAATACCCATAAACAATGGCGAGGCAGGTTAATGGAATGCACCCTATATGGAAATTCCATGTTGACTGTTTCATGTATATTAACTCATAGAATCCAGTCCACATTTTAATCCCATGAAGTGGGTGCCGAGATGCAAAAGAGTTAAATAAACTGCCCAAAGTCACTCAGCTAACAGAAACCAGCCAGATATCCAACACAGCTTAGGAAAACTCCAACACTAGATATCCCCTCCTTTTGTATTAGGGCTTTGAAGGTTCCTAATCAAATGCCAGGAATCCACAGGAAGGGAAGAAGACCAGAACTCTCAGTGCATATGCTGGGCTAAGGCAGAGTGTACACGGTTAACAGGGTGCCAGACCCATTGGTCCTATCAGGCTTGTGGTGGCCAGGGAGGCCTGGGTAGCAGAAGCCCAAGATGACTGCCTGAGACCTTAGTGACCTATGTGTTACCCCAGGATGCTAGAACAAATACTATCATTTTCTACATCTGCTATCTTGTGAAGAATGGTGACACAGGCTGGGTAAGCCATCATCAGACATTAAGAATTTAGTATAAATTAACTTGTCTAATTAGGTAATCCCCCCACCCAACCTAAGAAGTTCAGGAGAGAATGAGTAAAAGGATAAGGAGAAGGCAAGTTTGGAGGGTGAAGGGGGCAGATTGAAGTGGGGTACCAGGGATCATGGAGTTGGGGGAGGGGGTTGAGATAAAGCGCACAGAAGAAGTAGGGTTCCTCAGTGAACACCCGACACTGACTTAAGCACAGCCTGGTCTGCCACTACACACACCAACTGTCCACTACACACATGAACCGTCTAGTCATCCTTATCTGAAACCCAGGGTTGTGCAAGACATGGCATGAGGAAAACACCACCTAGTTTCTCTTAACTAGAAGGTGTTAATTTGATAATTCTCAGAAGATCTGAAAGATAAGAAGAGGTGAATTAAGGGGAAGAAGTTTTCTCTGTTCTGCTAATACTTTTGGATTGCTTATACATGTAGAGGAGAATTATAAGAAGCATATATATATATAAAGTATATATATGGTACAAAGTCTTAGTAATGTCTCTGCTGTGCCCTTTACTCATTTCCCACCTGGCTCTTACTTCTGTCTGGAGAGTTTACTAGCTTTAAATTTCCTGGGTTCAGGACCCTGTCTTATTCCAATATCTTTGTAGACGTTGGTAGCTACCACAGTATCTGGCACATAGAAGACTCTAAGTAAATACTGGATGAGTAAGTGAATGGAATAACACTGATAGTTTTTTAAAGAGATAATGCAAGTTGAAAGAAAAAGTTATCATATTCTTTATTTCTACTGACAAGTACTTTAAATAGCAGTATAAGATCATTTAGTTATTTAATATCCTGACCCACTTAATATGCTAGGCCTGCATTCTCTAGCTGTCAAAAAGCAAAAGCTATGGTATCACCTAAACTATCACCCCAAATAAGGAATAATTTAAATACATATGCACAGTTGGCCCAAGCATAATGAAGGCTTTTGATTTTTAGAGGGTTTTATGGAAAAAAAATCATAGAAACTCAAAGCAGATCTCATTAATTAAAAAAAATTTCCAGTGGGGAAATTTATCTCTGACAATATTTAACTAAACAACGAGAAAAAGGTATTTCAACAAGTCATAGAAATTTCTGTTCATTGTCCATGAAAAAGAAATGTAACATCTTGATTGTAAATTCCTAGATATTACATATTTGTTTCATGGAACAGATACACTGTGACTTTCATGGAGTAACCTGAAGGAGAGGAAATACCTGAGACAGAAGAGAGATGGGATGAGCCCTCAAAATCCAATGACAGAGCTTAGAAGTGGGTATGAGACATTATATTATGGGCTGTTATTTACTCATGCTAGTTTCTGCCTTTTAAAATCAGTTTCCAGATTATCAAATACACAGTCTTGTAATCAAAAGACCTTTTATTGACTGCTTATTGACATAAGAGTTCAGAATTTCCAGGATATCACTGCAGAAAAAAAGTCTTCTTTCATAGTTCTGATCCTACGTGATTTTTTACAACAGTGTTTTGCTCTGTCACCAGGCTGGAGTGCAGTGGTGCAATCACAGCTCACTGCAGCCTTGACCTGTGGGGTTCAAGCAATCCTCCCACCTCAGCCTCCTGAGTAGCTGGGACTATAGGTTTGAGCTGCCATGCCTGGCTAATGTTTTTGTTTTTTGTAGAAACTAGGTCTCCCTACGTGGCCCAGGCTGGTCTCAAACTCCTGGGCTCAAGCGATCCGCCCGCCTTGGCCTCCCAAAGTTGAATTTTTATCTTATATTTAATAATAGCATATGCTTACTGGATAAATCAACATTATTATTTTCACCAGTAGAATTTTATGTTTGATGAAGAATTCTGCCCTTTCATATGTGAGGAAGGCAAACTCACCACCAACCTATCACATCCCATGAGCAAAATCATAATTATTTGGGAAAACAAATCCCAGTAAGTTTGTAACAGATTATGCCAGTCATGAGGGGCTACTTCACAAAGAAATCACTTGAAAGATTTTGTCTTGCTCACCTTTGATGATAAATCTATCTAATAAAATTGAAAAGAGAGAATATGAGAAAAAGGAGTGATAGGTTAATTGTTATCACATTACACTTTTAAAATGTTATCCCACCTGGCACCCCTTACCAGATGTTTCCTAAGCAAACTGCCACAAGTGAACAAAGAACTTTAATTTGCAGAGGAACCAACTCCACACTATCATAATAAAGTCACTTCTTGTTGTCTCTTCATAATGAGCTGTCAGATGGCTTGCTTTGATTAAAAACAACAAAAACAACATCCTGGTATAAAAAGAACTGCTCCATGTGACACTCCTTCCTCTTGGACAGGATCTTCCCAATTTTTTTGAGATGAAGTCTCACTCTGTCACCCAGGTTGGAGTGCAGTGGTGTGATCTTGGCTCACTGCAACCTCCACCTCCTAGGTTCAAGCGATTCTCCTGCCTCAGCCTCCCGAGTAGCTGGGATTACAGATGCCCACCACCCATGCCTGGCTAATTTTTGTATTTTTAGTAGAGATGAGGTTTCACCATTTTGGCCAGGCTGGTCTCGAACTCCTGACCTCAGGTGATCCCCCCTACCTCGGCTTCCCAAAGTGCTGGGATTACAGGCATGAGTCACTGCGCCCGGCCCCAATCTTTCTGATTCTCTCACTAACCTAGCTGTGGTTCACCTTGTACGGAATTTACTCTTGAAATCTTTAAACATCATTCCTCCACTTGCAGGAACTGTGGCCTTATTGTGAACCAAAGTCTTCATCATTCCCTGTTATAAATAGATTATTATTTATCAAGGCTAGGTTTCTAGGCCCCATTGGAGTCTTGTCTTTCTCTCTTCCCCTCTCTGCCCCTTACTGCCCCAGGGCAGGATGTGGGGCTCTGCAGCACATGGCCTTATGAATCTTCCTCAAGTACCCAATTATCCCACTGTGCAGCCCTGTCAGCGTCCTGACAGCTGCGTGCAGGATGCAGGCCCTGCTGTCAGAGGTGAAAGACTGCAAGCAACCTCCCATTCCTCACTGCACCTCCATTACAATGTGGGGAAGAAGGGCACACACACTGAAAGGACTTCGTTAGGGATGCCATGGAGGTCAAAGACTGCTTAGAAGAAAAGGCTGAGGTGAAAATTAAAAAATGGAAAGGTGCCAGTGTAGTCCAGACAGGTGCTCGTGCTCTCGTAGGGGCAGAATTGAAAGACTCCTGGCCCAGGCCTTGTGTAGCTATTGTCGGAAAGAGTGCACACTCAGGCTGATTTTAATTGAGATCAATTTAACAAGTACCATCTTCTGCAAAGTCCTTCAATTGATTAAAAACCAAATGAAGCTCTTGTAAGTGGCGACAGGTTTTTCTGTCATCTTTCCCCACTCCCTCCCCAATACGATGATTTTCTGAACTTCTGGAGACTGTGTGCTAAAGAGACAGCACTTAATCTGGGCTGATTTCTGCAGGTATATTTTAACATAATTATTTTTTGAGTTGTACTTTTGTGAACCTAACCTGTGATCTCAATTATTTGTCAACAGCAAACATTTACTAGTGGATCAGAATCGCAAAAGGCCCCAACATTCTGGCTGTTGCCTAGAGAGCAGCCTCTCTAAAAATTCACTGATTGCATTGTAGAGACCACAGGACCACACTTGTGTCACTGGCCAATTGCATCTTAAAAGGTGTTTGCTACAAGTAGTCATGATTTAGAGAATGGACTTGGGGCCACACTTCTCCAACTGAGTGTAACGATCACCTGTGTCCTATGGTGATATCAACCAATAACCAGGGACATTTCATAGCGATGCAGATGTAGGATCTTCTTCGTGTTTATCTAGACTTACCAAAGACTGCACACGCAGGACAGACCCCTTTCTACTTAACAAAGCTGCTAAATAAATGATGGCTCCAATGACAGAAAAAAATGAAGCCCTGCAAAAAGAGAAAATACATTCTATAGGGAATTTTATGTGTAATAGGAAACAATTCCTTGTATCAAGACCAGGATTAGATGAACATTTCTATTTAATTGCATCATGAGGGATTTAAGATTTACAACACAAAAGGGGTACTTATTGTAAGTGTTGTGCAGGGTTGAAATACACCACACTAAAGACAGTTGTAGATGTTCTCCTCTAGAGAATTTCATGAACAATGAAGAAACGTATGAGATGTGGCTCTATAGTCTGGAAAGTTCCTTTTAAACATCTACAGTAGAATTTCCATATTTCAATAAGTTATCATCCACTTCAAATAATTACTCAAATAGTTATTGGAAGAATCAAGTGAGATAATGTAGACAAATCATGTTTAGTACCTGGCACTCAATCAGGGATGTGTGTGTGTGTGTGTGCGTGTCACATACATCCTACTTATATCTGAAGGCCAATGAGGCTGTAACTGTTCAAACTGCAAGTGTTCTGAATTCCCTCTGAATTCTTTTCAGAACCTTCAGTCCATTCTCTTTAGCAAGATGTATGTAGTACTTAATATCTGCAAATAACAAGCTTAGGCTGGAAAAACTTCACATTGTGACATTGGCCTTGATTTCTGGACAGTGTTGTCATTCAGAAATGAGAATAATAAAAGGGTCTCAAATAAGCAAGTCAAAAAATATCATTTGGGGTCAAGATTGAGATATACACTATCAAAGCAAGGAGATAGTTGCTTCAGTGGCTTTCTGCCTAAGCTTACAGACGACTCCAAAAGAGGAGATGTAAGATTGTTTGAGCAATGACGGCTTCAGCAGAGCAAATATGTAGCTTCCCAAGCTGCCACATTAAACCAGAGTTTGTTAAATACACACTTTTATAAGTCAAGCATTACTCTTTTAGGTAACAAACAATTTCTTGGTATATCTGAATGTCATAGTTGAAAAAAATTATAAATGCTTAGTATATATATCTATAATTTGGAGAAAAGAAGAGATTTTTGTATTAATTAATGACTGAATAAAATCAAAATACACTGAGAAAAAGAGTGGTTGCCTTCTGCTAGGGAATAGAGTTAAATATGTCTTTAAATAATAGATACCTAAGGCTGGGCATGGTGGCTCACCCCATAACCCTAGCACTTTGGAAGGCCGAGGCAGGTGGATCACTTGAGGGCAGGAGTTCGAGACCAGCCTGACCAACATGGCAAAACTGTCTCTACTAAAAATACAAAATTAGCCGGGTGTGATGGCACCTGCCTGTAATCCCAGCTACTCAGGAGGCTGAGGCAGGAGAATTGCCTGAACCCGGGAGGGGGGTGTTGCAGTAAGCCAAGGTTGTGCCATTGCACTCCAGCTGGGCAACAGGAGTGAAACTCCATCCCACCACCCCCACACCCCTGCGCCCCACCAAAAAAAAAAAAAAAAACCTGAGAGCTGGAAGGAAACAAAGGCACCATCTGGAGATTCCATGCTAAACGAAATCGCACTTATTCTGGTTAAACCCTGTATGTGTGTTTTTAAGTTCTTATTATTTGAGTCAGATGGTGAATGCCAACATCTGGAGTTCTAGACCAATTTTCTCATTTCCAGAGAGGAAACATAAAATTCAGAGAAGGTAATTGATCTGCTCAACCACATAGATTGAAACAAGAAGAATGAAAAAAACTGAATCAAAGTCTTCTCATTCTAAATTTCCACTGTACTTTGTTGTTCTAGAAATGGGATTTATTTAATTACTTATTTTTTGAGACAGAGTCTCACTCTGTCACCCAGGATGGAGTGCAGTGGTGCAACCTCGGCTCACTGCAACCTCTGCCTCCTGGGTTCCAGTGATTCTTGTGCCTCAGCCTCCCAAGTAGCTGGGACTACAGGTGCCCACCACCACGCCTGGCTAATTTTTGCATTTTTAGTAGACACGAGTTTCACCATGTTGGCCAGACTTTTCTTGAACTCCTGACCTAAAGTGATCTGCCCACCTCAGCCTCCCAAAGTGTTGGGATTATGAGCATGAGCCACCACTCCCAGCCTAGAAATGGGATTTAAAGAGATATATTAAAATGTTTTAAAACTATTTATGACATAGGTCAGCATTAGCCTACAAGTAGCTAAATAAATAGCTAAAGTTTTCTATTTTTAAAAAAGTAATAAATGTATCAAGTGAAGTGCCACAGAGTATAATATAGTTACTGGTTGTATGGTTGAAGAATTATAATTTAGATTTCAAAACAGATATCCTAATTTTCCTTGTAATCAAACCATTTCACTTACTGTTATATGTGATCATATTATATTTACTTATAACGTGTCTCCAACAACATTTTGATTCAAAATTGCACTGTTTTTTACTGTGGGGTGCAACTTTTTAAACCAAGAGATATTTTTTAATGTCTTCGAATAGGCCCCACTGTGCAGATCTCAGCCAAACTATTAACTGTCAAGGAAACAGAATTCCCTTTGAAATTTTTTTCCAAAATAACACTACAGCACTCTTTATACATTGATTTCCAGACAGAATTACTTTTTAAGAGATGAAAGAAATTTAAAAGATTTTGAATTCAATTTCACAAGCATCACCCTGTGAATTTGCCATATCCCACCTCAAACCCAGTTAAATTTCAGCAGAGAGTGAAATCATTCGCCATATCTATTTCCTAGAAAGGCCTGCAGAATCAAGAAACCGAATTGTTTTTTACAATAAGTGATTGTTTTCCTAAAGCACCAACATAGCTTCTCTCCTTCCAAAATCACATTGCTGCCATTTTTAACAAGTTACCATATAGATGCATTCGCAAATACATCTGACTACTTAGAAAAAAATACCCCTTTGGTCACTTCCTTTTCCGTTCCTTTGATTGGGAAAAGGAAAGAGTTAGCAGAGATAAGTACCCAATAACTTCTATGTTTTATATACACTGTCTTTTTAATCCTACTAGCGAAGTAAGGTATTGTCACTATTTTACATATAAGGATAATGATACTTAGGTTCGTTAGATTTTCCAAGGTAATGAGTTGGTCTATTTTGGAAGTATTGCTGAAGCCCATTCTTTCTAAGCCGACTCTTTCCATTTTAGTACTAAACTAATTTAGAGTAACTTTAATGGTAAATAGAGTTTGCATTTACCTTTCAACACTTTCCAAGCCAAACCCCTGGCCTTGAATACCTTGGCTGCACTCTCTTGCCTATGACCTTTATGCTGGGTCTTACTGGCCCATGAATGGATTTTGTCTTGTCCCTCTTTCCTGCTGACTTCCATCTTATTAAAACTTTCTAGGACTTTCAATAAACTCTACTCCTTCGATTCAAAGGCTAACCAAAGAAACCAAACCAGGAAAACATGCCAGAAAAAGAGCCTACTTCAAAGAATTCAAGAGAAACACACACTTCCACTACTTAATACACTGGAAACTCTAAAAAGGATCTCCAGTGAGCTACAGTGACATCTTAAACAAGAGAGCTTTTTGGCGCCTCACAAACTATATCGAATAGGTTTCTGACTAGTTTTCTCATTAAAGAATGAAGCCAGGATTTTGACCTTTGGTGATGATGGACTAATTTGTTACAAACAAAAAGTGTCCCACCTGGAACACCTTGAAAATCTGGACCCCAAAAATTTCCATTTTAAGTGATGGGGAGTTAATGAAGCAGCAAAGACTTGTCAAGCAAAATCCTTAAGATGAGAGAAGCTTGGAGAAGTGAGTCTGATAGCTAGCGCAGGGTTTCCTTTGAGGCACTTGAGTGGAAACTGAGAAGCTGCAAATAACTTCTGGTAGTTTTAAAAGCCAAGAATAACAAAAACTGGCCTTCAAGGTCCACTGGTATTCAGGTGAGAACCTCTCCCAATAAAGGCTCTGTGCTAAAACTAATAATGAACTAGAAATAGACCAGCATTCACAAGGTTAAAACCAAATTTCAAATCAACTCTATCCCTCTTTGTATTAAAGTAATCTCCTTTATCCTAAGTGCTGCCTGAAATAAAAGTATGCCCATTTTGGATAAAGATATCTATCACTGAGAATCTCAAATTATTTCTACATTTTAGTACACTATATTTGGCAATACATAAAAATTACCAAGAATATTAGGTGACAAAAGCAAATTAAAAGAAAAACACAAAAAGTGCACACAAGAGAAAGAGACAATATAAAGTGACAGACTTTAGATATCAGATATAAAATTTTAAAAACCAAGATTAATAAAGTTGAAATTCATAAGAGGCAGAATTTTAGCAGGAACTCAAAACTAAAACAAAAAAGAAAGAAGGAAAACAGAAACAAAGGAAATAGAGTCAAAAATGATGTAAAAAAGAGAAAAAGAGAATATGGGACCCTGTGAAAAGTTCTGACATATATGTAATCGAAGTCCCAGATGGAGAGGAGAAAGAAAACGGCCCAGAAGAAACATATACAATATATGAAGAGGTGAAGCTGAAATTTTCATCTAAAACTGATAAAAGACTTAAACCATAGTTCCAAGTTCAGTGAATTTCAAGCAGGAAAATCAGACTTATACATGTCACATTACTATTTCATGTTGCCACTGGAAGGGATAAAAACATGTTACCCTCAAATAAGCTGCAATAAAACTTACAGCTGACTTCTCAGCAGAAACTATGCAAGCCAGGTGACACTGAATTACATCTTCAAACTGCTAAAAGTGAGTGACAGCCAACAACACTCTACATGTGTAACAACATCCTTCATAAATAAAATATCCTTTATAAATGAAGATAAAATAAAAACATTATAATACAAATAAAAACTAACAGACTTGACCAGAAGTCTGCATTAAAGAAGATTAATGGTTATTCCTCAGTCAGGGGTAAATGATCCCAGATAGAAGTATGAAGAAGGAATGAAGTTCACTTCAGGAGGCCCAGACGGGCAGATTGCTTGAGCCCAGGAGTTCAAGACCAGCCTGGGCAAAATGGCGAAATCCCATCTCCTCAAAAAATGCAAAAATTAGCTGGGTATGGTGGTGCATGTCTGTGGTCCCAGCTATTCAGGAGGCTGAGGTAGGAGGATCGCTTGAACCCAGGAGGTCAGGGTTGCAGTGAACCAAGATAACATCACTGTACTCCAGCCTGGGTAATGGAGTGAGACTCTATCACCCAAAAAAAGAAGGAGGAAAGGAAGGGAAGGAGGGAGAGAGGGAGGGAGGACAAATGAAGTAAAACAGAAATAATAAATATGAGAATGTATCTAAATGAATACTGATTGTGTAAATGAATAGTAATTATGCCTTGCAGGGTTTAAAAAATGTGTGCATGTGTGCACATATATATGTACATAAAGATGTCATTTGTCCCAGAATTTATCTATAAATTCAATATAAACTCATAAAAATTCCAGTATGTTATTTTTATCAAATCAACACATTGATTCTGAATTTCCATGGAATTACAAGAAGCCAAAAATATCATAAAGAATATACCTATGTAACAAAACTGCACGTTTGGCACATGTATCTCAGAACTTAGAGTACAATAATAAAAAGATAGAAAAACCCACAGTGAAGAAGGTTGTTTTGTTCTGAGAAGCCAAATATTTAGCTTAGAAAGTTTCTTGTTTAATGGCCATGATTATGGAATATACTTTTGGAAATGCTGCCTTAGAGTTACCAAGCTTTTTCCTTTAAATAAATGCGTTGAGTGAGGAAAAAAAAAAAAGAGTTGTTATAATGGATACCAAAACTTCTTAAAAAGCTATAGGAATTAAAATAGCACAGTATTGGAAAGCATAGAAAAATATACCGATAAACAGTATAAAGGAACTGGAAACAGACTCATGCTTATATGGACACATGACTTGTACCATGTACTGGTATGACATGGCATAGCAGTAGTGATAGGATGATCTTTTTTTTTTTTTTTTTTTTTTTTTTGAGACGTAGTCTTGCTCTGTCGCCCAGGCTGGACTGCAGCGGCGCAATCTCGGCTCACTGCAAGCTCCGCCTCCCAGGTTCACGCCATTCTCCTGCCTCAGCCTCTCCGAGTAGCTGGGACTACAGGCGCCCGCCACCACGCCCGGCTAATTTTTTTGTATTTTTAGTAGAGACGGGGTTTCACCGTGGTCTCCATCTCCTGACCTCGTGATCCACCCGCTTCGGCCTCCCAAAGTGCTGGGATTACAAGCGTGAGCCACTGTGCCCGGCTGGATGATCTTTTAAATACATAAGACTAGGTCAACTGGATATCCATATGGGGAAAAGTGCATCTTGTCCCCTACCTTTTATCAATACAAAAAACAATTCCACATGATAATTCTAAATATAAAAGGCATGACAATATGGCATTTAGAAGATAATAGAAGAGAATGTCTTCGTGACCTTGGAACTGGCAAAGGTTTCTGAAACACAGCATAAAAACCACTAGCTATAAATGAAGCATTTTATAAATCGGACTACATAATATTGAAAGATACCACAGAGTACTGAAGAGACATGTCACAGAGTCAGAGAAGGTGCCTGCAATACATGACCAAAGAAATACTAATTCCAATAACATACGAAAATTCCTTATATATCTATAAAAACGAAAACTTGCTGTTTTAAAAAGGGCAAGATACAGGACTAGATACTTTACAAAAGAATATATCAGTACAATCAATAAATACAGGTAGTCCACATTTTGCATGGCTTTGATATACACAAATTTTGTCAGTCACCAAACACAACGCAAATATCAGTTGCCACAGTGTATTAACTATAATTGTATGAAACAAAAACTTTGCTGGTAGCTTTTCTGCCTACAAATCACTAGGTAAATAATAATTGTGCATCAGGATCAGTGACCTATCACATCACTTCTTTAAAAGTCTGTCATTGATTAGTCACTGTGTGTCTTTTATTTAGTGCATGCACAGACAGCAAAGCATGTCGTTGTGTTGCCTTCTTGCATCCCAGTGATAAACCCACATGATGTTCTACAAAAATGGAAAATCAACAGAAGAAATTGGTCAAAAACAAGAAGAGAGAAAAAAGTGATACTATTGGAAGTGTAATTAAAATTTAACATAAATAGAATTAGAGAAGAAATAATTGACCTCAGGAATGTTGACACTACTGCCATTGTAAAGACTCCAGATATGCAGCCAGAAGAACTCCATGAAGGCAAAGTTATCCATGTAAATTAAGAAAGTGGCTGTGATGGAAAGAATTAAGATGTCCCAGAGGAAGTGACTCCAGCAAAAGACTTCACATTAAAGGAACTGGCTGGGCACAGTGGCTCATGCCTATAATCCCACACTTTGGGAGGCAGAGATGGGTGGATTACCTGAAGTCAGGAGTTCAAGACCAGCCTGGGCAACATGGTGAAATCCTATCTCTACTAAAAATACAAACACCTGTAATCCCAGCTACTCAGGAGGCTGAGTCAAGAGAATCGCTTGAACCTGGGAGGCAGAGGTTGCAGTGAGCCAAGATTGCACCATTGCACTCCAGCCTGAGTGACAGAGTGAGACTCCATCTCAAAACAGAAAAACAAAAAACTAAAGGAACTCTCAGAGATATTTCACAACATTGGAAGTATGGAGGGATAAGCCATATAAATCTGATCCAACCTTAGAAAGGAGTATGACAATTTGCCAAGACATAGAAAAGATGCTTGCTCCATAACATAAGTTATACAATGAGAAGGCAAGCCCTATCCAAACTACTATTATTCAATTTTTTTTTTACAAAGAAAGAGAAAACACTTTAATTCTCAAATTCCCACTGCTTTAAATTACAATGAACTAAGTAAGATTTAGTTTTACTAATTTTTTCATTTCCCTACATAATTATAACCAACAGTATGAGAAGTTGTTTTTTTTTTTAAGTATATTTTGACAAAAAATTTTAAAGGACCCAGAACAATTGTAATTTTCTCCATTGATTATTAAGTTAGCTTTGGTCAATTTCATTTTACATGATAATTTTTACAGACCTGCAATCCTGTGCAAACTGAAGACTGCCTGTATAGGAAAAAGATATTCAATTTTATTAGTCATCTGGAAAATGAAAAGTCAACCACCACAGCACGCATTCCAGGATGCTCAAATCAAAAAAAGGATGGCAATGCTAAATGTTAGCCAGGATGCAAAGAAACCTGAATTCTCAGGCACTGCTGGTGGGAGTGTAAATTGAGTTAAAATACTTTGGAAGTATTTAGCAGCATCCACTAACACTGCACAAATGTACAACCTAGGACTCTATGACCCAGCCTAACTACCCCTAGTATAAGCCCAACAGAAAGGCATATGCAGGTGTGTATACCAAAAAATTATATACAACACTGTACGTAGTAGCCTTTCTCAAAATAATCTAAAAGAGACATAAATGACTATCGATAGTAGAATGGATATAAAAACCACAGTATATTCACATCATTAATATAATTATTTATATAGAGAAGTAAGATGAATAGATTACAACAAGCAATAACATGGAGGAATCTTACACGCACAATGTGGAGTGAGGAAGCACAACACAAAATAATACAGACCATTTAAATCCACTTTTATAAAGCTCAATCATAGGAAGAACTAATCATAAGGAAACGCTTAGCTCTGGGAAAGAGGTAGTGGTGGGAAGGGGACCAAGCAGGGGCTTCTGGGATGCTGGTTTGTTTTATTTTTTTATCTGGATGGTGGTGACATGGGTGCGGTCACCTTGTGATAACTGATCAAGATGTATGTTCATGATTTGTGTGGTATTTCTGAATGACTCTTATGCTTTAATAAAATTTGTTTGAAAAATTAAAGCAAAGAATGTTTTAAATATGTAATATATATATTTGTAATTATTTCATAAAGCATTAGCCTAGGAGTAATTCTGAAATGGTCCGAGAAACCCTGGAGATACCTGAAGTGCTTTCTGATGCCCCATGAAGTCAGAATTATTTCAAAAACATCATGTGCATTTTCTACTATGTTGTTATTTGTAATAATTATGTAAAAGCAATGGCTAGAAAACTGCAGATTCCTTAGCACGAATGAAGCAGTGCTACCAAACTGTACTATCTGTCATTATATGCTTCTCTGCCATGCACTCACTCACTGCCATGCACTTGCATGCACCTTGCAAGGAAGGTGATCCACGCAAAATAGGAAACCATCTTTTTCTCACTGTAAGAGAAAAAGATGAAGAAAAAGAGGAGGAAGAAGAGGAGGAAAAACCAGTTTCACTTAAGAATAACTGACAAAGTGGTAAAAAAAATACCATGTAATATATTTGTTATTTTCAAATGAATACATACATATTTTAAATACTATCTGGGTTTTAATTTCTAATACAATAAATACCAATAGACAGAGATCTCTTTAGAGTCCTCAATAATTTTTAAAGGGAGAAAAGGGTCCTGAGACCAAAAAGTTTAAAAATCACTTTTAGGAAATATAGGGTCTGTGATTATTTTGCAACTCTCTCGCCTATGTGTAAATAAGCCCCTTTTCAAGTATTTAAAACTTCTGAAGTAGATAAAACATTCATCATACAATCAATTCTGTTTGTAAGTTTTATTTACATAGGCAAGCATTTCAAATGGCACACAGTGTTAACGTTCATCCTAATCTCTGCCCCAATGATCAGAATTTCCCTGTCATGAGGCAGAGTTGGGGATATGGATGAAGTTGCCTTCTGTCTATTTAATCAATGAAAGAAAATATGGTTCTATATAGCACAGAGAAAAGGACATGGTTACTTGTCATCTAAAAATAAATACCTTTGATTACCATAGAATTTCACTGAAGAACAAAACCGAAAATCTATTTTTCATTAGATTTTTACATACAGTTTTAGAACAGAGGTATTATGTAAAGTAAGGTATGTCTACAAGTATGATTTAATAAGAGTTACTCAACGTCTCGAAATATATAAGCAACAAAGATATCAACTATATATCAACTCCAAGAACTGATGAGAATATATATCCTACAAAGATAAGATTTAAAAATGTAAAGACCAGTAAGGATAATTATTTACTATTCTCAGCAGCTAATTCAAAACCTACTACTTGATTAATTCTGAAATTGCTGAAAACTAAATATTAAGCCAGCCTATGATTTTGATTTTTAAGACACATGTACATTCATTAAAAGGAAAGTTGCACGGCTTGGGTTTCCTCAGGTGTAAATCTAAAAATGAAAGCAGAGCCCTCCTTACCATACATACAGCTAAATTTAGGCAAGTATGGCAACTTTTGTGAGGGCCCTAAATCCTCTCGGGTGCACCTTGGAGGGATCAGAGATTACTAGTGACCAGAAGACGCTCTCTGGACCAACTGTGGACCAATCAAAACTCTCATAGACTTCTACTCCTGATCAAACAAACAGACTTCCAATTCTGGTCAGGATACAATAACAGGTACCATATTTATCCTCCCACTTGAAATGACTACAAACCAGACAAAATCAAACAAGTTTTTAACACTGGACATTAGACAATGAATGAAGGTGATCCATGCAAAATAGGTAACACACAAGATGAGCCGTACCATTGCTCCAGCTTACTATGTAGTAAGTATTTCCAGGCCATGAGGAAGAGGGGGATCCCAGGCAGAGCCTGATGGCCACTGTAAATGGAGGAGACAGAGATAAGAGTCCACGGAGCTAGGGGCAGGTAAGGTGGCAGAAGAGTGCCACAGTGGGATGACATGCACAGAACGAGAGATTCCAAGATTTGCAGAGGGTCCTCATGCACTGTCAGCTAAGTACTGATTAGCACATGCATGTAACTAACCCAACTACCCAGCACCAAGGAAAGAAACTCACAAAAGGGGCAGCTGGAAAGGAGCTGATACCTGACTCACACAGGACTGGAAGCAGCCTCTTTTCCCACCAGCCAGAGCGTAACACCTCATAGCTCATGGGGTGATTGGGTTCAGTGCTCAGAAGAGTTTTGCCTAAGTGATGGGGTAAAATTAGTCCTAGAATAAACACTGTTTGGGTCCTAACTAGGGCTAACAAATCTCAGAAACAAGAACCGAAATCTTCAAGCTGTTTCCAGTAATTTAATTGCATGCCGGAACAAAACTCAGGAATATTTATAGAAGTATAAAAAATTCCAGCATGCAGCAAGGTAAAATTCATAATGGCTGGCATTCAATAAAATATTTACCAGGCATGTAAAGAAGCAAGAAAACAAGATCCATAAAAAGGAGTAAAAATAATCAATCGAAATCAACACAGAAATGATGCCGATTATACAATTAGTAGACAAAGACATTAAAAAGAGTTACTATAACTATATTTTATATAAACGAGAAGACAGGGAACAACTGAGCAGATTAAATAGAGACATAGAAGATATAAAAAGGCCCAAATAAAACGCTTTATGATGAAAAACATGGTGCCTGAGATGAAAAAAACATACTGGATGCAATTAACACCAGATTAGTTACTACAGAAGAAAAGAGTAAACTTGAAGACGTAGCAATAGGAACTATCTAAAGCAAAACAGAAACAAAAATTGATTTTTTTTAAAATGGAAAATGCATCAGTTGCCTGTGTGATAATGTTAAACAGACTAATTTAAAAAATAAGTTTGTAGTTAAAAGCTTTCTACAAAAATAAATAAAATTCCATGCCCAAATTGCTTCACTGGTAAACTGTACTAAACACTTAAGGAAGAAGTAATGCCAATTTTATACAGATGTTCCAGAAAATTAGAGACAGGAATACTTCCAAATTCATTCTATGAGGCAGCATAACCCTGATGCCAACACCATAAAAAATGACTACAGGAAAAGAAAACTAAAGATCAGTATCATTCAAGAATGTAGATGCAAAACTACATAACGAAACTTTAGCTAATCAAATCCAGTAATACGTAAAAATGAAAATACAGCCTGACCATGTGGGGTTTACCCAGGAATGCAAGGTTGCTTTAACGTCCAAATTTTAATCATGTTAAAGGACCACGAAAGAAAAACCATATGACCAACACAGTAGATTCAGAAAAAATATTTGACAGAATCCAGTATCCGTTCCTAATAAAAACTCTAAGCAAACTAGGAATAGAAGAAAACCTTCTCAACCTGATGAAGGGCATCTATAAAAACCTACAGCTAGTATCTTACTTAATGATGAAAGAGTGAATGCGTTCCACCTAAGATTAAGTACAAAGCAACCACATCTGCTCACTACATCTATTAAACATGGTAATGGAGGTTCTAACCAGTGTAATAAGCAAAAGAAATAAAGGGCATCCAGACTGAAAGGAAGACCTAAGACCATCATTATTCGCAGTCCACATGTCCATGGGTGTGTAAAAGTTCACAGAATAATAATGAGTTTACCAGAACTAATATGTGAGTTTAGCAAGTTTGTAGGATACAAGATCAAGATATAAATTTGTATTTCCATATGCTATCAAGTATGAACATTTGGAAACTGAAATAATAATATTATAACATCAAAATATGTAATTCCAAGAGATGATTCTGACAAAAAATGAGCAAGACCTGCACATTTATATCTACAAGGTATAGCTGAGAAAGGTTAAGAAGACTGAAATAAATGGAGAGATAGTTATGGGTCAGAAGACTCATCATTGTCATTAATTCTTTCCAAATTATAAGTTATCTGCAATCTTACTTCAAATTTACATGAAAATGCAAAGGACCTAGAAAATCCAAAGCAACTTTTTAAAGGAGAACAATATTGGAGTTATATTACCTGATTTCAAGACTTATTATAAATCTGCAGTAATTAAAATGTAAGGTACTAACATCAGATAGACAAATAAATTAATGGAACAAAGTAGAGTCTAGAAATAGAACCGCAGTATACGGTCAATTGATTTTTGAAAAGGGTTTAAATATAATTCAGGGGGGAAAATCTATTTTTCAACAAATGGTGCTGAAACAATTGGATATCCATATGCAAAAAAAATGTTTTTATCCATCCCTTACATTATACAAAATAATTCAAAATAAAACTTCCAGGAGGAAATATAGGAAAGTATATATTGGGTTAGGCAAAGATTTCTTAGATATGACAACAAAATGATGATCAAAGAAAAGAAAGAGACATTGGACTTTATCAACATTTAAAAACTCTGCTCTTAGAAATCATTATTTTACAAATGAAAAAATAAGCCACAGACTGGGAAAAATAATTGCAAATCACCTATTTGATAAAGTAATTTAATCTAGAATACATAAATTCATTGTGGAATTCTGAAAACTCAATAATATGAAAACAAACCCAAGTTAAAAAATGGACAAAATATTTGAACTGACACTTCACCAAAGAATATATACAAATGCACATAAGCACATGAAGAGATGCCTGACATCATTCATCATTAAAGAAATAAAAACTAAAACTATAATGACATTCTACTACAAACTTATTTGAGTTTCTAAAATGAAAAAGGCTGGCCGTCCCCAGCATTGACTATAATATGAAGCTACTGAACTCTCATACTCTGCAGTCTGAATACAAAATGATACAACTGCTTTGGAAAATAGTCCAGAAGTTTCTTTAAAAGTGATACATAGACCCACTATTCGATCCAGCCACTCCACTCCTAGCAAAAGGTGAAATGTGATCTTATAAAAATGTGTACATAAATATTCATAGGTTTATTTGTAATAATCACAAACTGGAAACAACCCAAACGCCCATCAACAGGTGAATGGGTAAGCAAATTGTGGTATATATATCCATTAAATTGTGGTATATATAGCCACATATTAGTATACAATTATATTACTGAACATCACTCAGCCATAAAAAGCAATGCACTATTGAGACATACAACAATAAACTTGTGGAGATGATGGATATGTTCATTATCTTGATTGTGGTGATGGTTTCATGGGTACACACCTGTGTCAAACTTAACACAATTGTACACTTGGAATATGTGCAGTTTATTGTATGACAAGTACACCTCAATAAAGGTGTTTAAAAAAAAGAGCTCACTTATGCCAAGAACACACTAAAGTAACACGGTGAGAAAACCCTTCCCTCTTCCATGAACTCCCATTTCTCAAGGTGTTCTTTTATGGCTTATTTCTCTATGCTGGGACATCCTTCCATCCATTTCATCTAAGTGTTTGGTTTTGAATAAGATTGTTGATGAGGAGAGGGAACAGGTATAGATGAGGTCCCCCATATTTCTGCCTACCAGAAAAGTGAGTTTTGGTAGACTTAAGAAAAGCCCTAAAAAGGAAGAAAATTATCCTGATTTGTTACTTATATTACAGCAAGGGATCTGGCAGGAAACAAAACCGGCAGTTAATCTGCCAAGCTGAAAAAATGCAACCCCTTTGTTGGTTGTTATGAAGCATTCAGCTGTTTTATAGTGGAAGTCTATCAAATTCAATACATTTTACATGATTGCAAATTCCCTAAAATATGAAGACACTATAACAGCATAACAACGAGCGACTATGCTAGTTTACAATAACAAATTTTGTTATTCTTTGTAAATCCTACTGTTTTATTTTTAATAGTGACAAGACAGAAAATGCTATCAATGTTATGTTAATATAAGTGAGTACGTGTGCTTTAATGTGCAAAAGAGAAAATAAGGGTTGCCTTTGCCTTCTTTCAGAAGTGTAAGTCAGGCGTATTAAATAACAATAAGACAATCTTATGGGAAAATGCATCTATAAATATCTATGATAATTTACCATGAATTACACATTATCCTGCTCCCACCTCCACCCCTCAGTGGAGTAAATGCCCTTAACCAAAGAGGTAGGATGAGAACCAATTGCACCATTCTTTATCTTTTCTACATAAGCTCTGTTAAATGCAACCCTAAATGTAGCAGCTATTTTCAGGGTAATGTAAGATGACACTTGGGATACTGCCAGGAGTGTTTCAATTATTCAAAAGTGCCTGAGCGTGGAGGGGCTGGCTTGCTCACTTTTTGGTTGGGCCTCTAAGATGACAATTCACAAGGCTCCCTACTATGATGCAACCACCATACACCCTCTAACCTCCCCATCCCCTTACAGTGCCGATGTCCCATGGCCTTGCTCCCAAGCCCCCACCCACCATCCCTGGGCACCCTTCCTGCTTCCTCCATGGTGGTGAGCTTGGCCCAGAGCTCTTCTGCTGCCCAGCCCCTTTATGCTACTCTGAGGCTTCATCCTCTTGCGGTTTTTTAATCCCATTATCTGTGTTAGATACTCAACTCAATCCCATTCTGTTAGATACAGATCACATTTTTCCTCCATTTTCTCACATTAAATGCAACTTAATTTTCCTCAAGCTCAAAGCTTGCCCTCTAAACCTTCCCAGTGGCAGCGACTCCTTTTCCAACACCAACTCATTGCTGCTTCCAAGCCATTGCTTTCCCAGTTCTCTGGGCTGTTTCTCCACTGAAGTTCCTTACCACACCACTTTCTCCCCCTCCTCCACCTCATTCAGAAACTTCAGAGTGGCTCTGCCATCGTTCTTAGAAACTCTTACTATTCAAGTTGATAATTCCTTTAATATTCAGTTCTCAAAGTCGTTCCCTAGCCTTGTCCAATACAGAGAGGTCCAGGTTTGCAGACTGAGACATCCTTGCTGATGACATGACTATCTGCAGCACACCACATTCCTCAGTCACCCTCCAATCCTAAACATCAGCAGGCTGACATTGTCAGTAGCTCTGAAGATTTGATTTATGAGCTGAAGTCATAAAAATCAGGAAAAGAGCCACTGTCTTTCTTTAAGAAAGAAAATCCTCCTTTGATTGAGCAAAGTCAGTCCATTTATATGCTAATTTTATTTTTATCTGGCCCCTCACCATCTGGCCCCAGCTTCTGTCATTTCTTACTCCCACTCCCCCTCCCTCAATTCTGTATTTCATCCAGCCCCCTCTACCCTGATCTTCTAGTTCCCCTACCCCCACCCCCAGGCCACTCTTTCCTCCTTAGACATGTGCTTTGCTCATGGCAATCTCTCTACTGGAAAGCTGCATCTCTCCTGGATATTTCTATCGCTTCTTCAAGGTCTGGTTTAAATGTTACTTTCTCTTTGAATCCTTTGTCAGCTGTCTTAGGATGACTCATCCCTACTCACGTATATACTGACTGCCTACAATGTGCCAGGCATGTTCTAGGATGTAGGGATCCATCGATGAGCAAAACAGATGAAAATCCCTCCCTTATTGAATTCACCTTCCAATAGGAGGAAATTGATAATATACAAGAGGGATAGACTTTAAAAATAGTACACTATTTACTAATAGCATATGCTACCAATAAGTGCTATAAACCAGGATAGAAAAATAATGAGTGCTGAGAGTTGGGAGGGAAATTGCAATATTAAAATTGGGTGGTCTAAGAAAGCCCCACTGAATAGATGATCTTTCAGCAAACACCTGAAGGAGCTGAGGAAGTGAGCTTGCATTTGAAGGATGGCAAGATCAGTGTTCATTGCTAATATCCCGGTGTCCAGAGTTGGACTGTGAATTCTGTGAGGTGAGAGACTTCTCAAAGGTTTGTACTGCCAGTTTCCAAAATGGTCCGCAGCATCTTGCGGGGGTTGAATAAACATGTTTGAATTGAACTTAATACCTACAGCATGCTCTGCTTATTCCTGTCCAGGTCCATTTCCCATTTTCAGATGACTTTTCTCAGGGGTAATATTACAAGCAGGCAACTGAGTGAAAGATGACAAACTTCAATTACTATAAAAGCAGCTTACTCCACGCTTTCACCATGCAGTGTAAAATAAACAGTTAAAAGGTAACTGTCCTTGGTGTTGATATATTGAAACTTAAGCTAAATTCTTGGTATTCTCCAACATATTTACAAGTGGGTAATAAAATGCAAAGGACGTTTATTTCTTTCGCGTGGCATTAATGTAAATGACCAGCAGTTTCATTACCCTTGAACTTCAGTGATTTGCTGCAGCTCTGCATTAACAGAAAATCACTGTCAGTTCATTTTAAATGGATTCTATGAAGGTGTTATAATTTTCCCCTTATACAAAAAACATCCTAAAATCTATATTTAAGTTACATTACTGGACCAATCAATGGCCACAATACTGTATCAAACACAGCAAATCTAAGAGTGAGGCCTTAATGACATATACCATGTATACATTTCAATTAAAATAAATCAGAAGCTAACAACCACTGGCAAAAACTTCTACACATACAAAACCCTTGTAGAATAAGTTAAAATGATTCATAAAAAAGAACAAAGAAACATTCATCCCTAATGAGATGACATCACTGAAGAGTAAAACAGTATCTAGAACATCTGTTTCAATTACGTTGTTGGGGAGCCAGTCATGTTTTATAGTACGGATGTATATGAGGTATTCACTTGGCAAGGTAACCTCAACAGGAAAGCAGAGGGAACATGTTCAGGATGGGTTCTTCACATTTCAGAGCTTACTTGTGGTTACAATCCTAAAGGAAGCCCAGGAACATAGGCTGAAACTCTGCTTCAGTCATAATTAAAGCATTTATTCTCCCTATTAGAATGATAGGCTATCCATAAAACCTAAGAGAAAATGGGTGTTCGATGCATGATTCTCCTGTTACTCTCTGAAAGTAACTGTTTTTGTATGAACATTATGGTTTTTATGTCTTTGAGGGTTTTTTGTCAAAGCTGTGGGGCAATACATGAGGTTCTTTATATGTGCCAATTTCAATTGATTAATAGTAGCTGGCCAGATCACCATACTGAGACAAACGTAAGCCAAATAGGTGATCAGCAGGCAAGACTGCTGTGCTCAATTATTGATGTCTGCCATGGGCAAGGGTGTTTTCTCATGTGCTGTTCTTGGCTTCAAAGAATGATAATACCTTAGTTTGTGAATCAGGTGTGGTGGTGGAAGAAAAATCTAGCTTGAGAACTGAAAATAAAGGGGAAACAGCAGAAAGAGAGTGGGCAGTTTCTTTGTTCAGCTGTCTCTCCTCACTTGTAGACTCTTGGATTTACATCTTTTTTAATAGTGCAGGTAACTCATTCACAGAGTACAAGCTATCTACCTATCAGGACACGAAAAATAACAAGAAAATGATAGTGCATCTGTCGGGGTTTGGACAGAAAGGCAGAATCCACTCCAATCCACTCCAATTTCAGGCAGGAAGAGATTTTATCCAGGACTCCTCCGTAGCTGAACCAAATATTGAAAGAAGTCCTACACAAACAGTGCTGTAGTGCCTCTGTGCTACCCCAAAACCCTGGTTGGAGTGCATTGAGAAGGACTCAGATTAGAGAAGGCCTGCCAGATTTTAGTGAGAAAAAACTGAGTTGGGCGTGTGCAAGGGGTATAGTGTTTTGTGCTATGAATCGAGACTTTGAGATTGGTGTTACTGGG
This sequence comes from Nomascus leucogenys, assembly GCF_006542625.1. Classification (NCBI taxonomy): domain Eukaryota; kingdom Metazoa; phylum Chordata; class Mammalia; order Primates; family Hylobatidae; genus Nomascus; species Nomascus leucogenys. Next base: position 133,700,152 of record NC_044383.1, on the reverse strand, counting down.
TGGGAAAAGGAGGATGGAACCAGGTAAATTTAAAGCCTGGGAGAGAATTGGTGAGCCCCACATAAGCACAGCCTGCACATGCCAGTGGCCAAGAGGCACACGCTTCTGTGACCAGCAGTCCCCTCTACCCTCTAGTGTTCTCCATCTCCATTACCTAGGAGAAGCTTTGATTGTCTTGTTTTTCCAACCAAACTCTGTACAAGGAACTCCAGGGACATGTAGCACTTAGGAAATGACAACTAATGACAGTCCCTGTCCTCCTTTTCTCTCTTACCCCAAACAGATATAAAAGTAAAAAAACATAAGAGCAAAAGAGCAGTTTTCAATTTACATTTACAGCACAACATTGTGTCATTGGCATAACCATTGAACAACTGTGAATAAATACCAAGTCATACTCACTGTTAATCCTTCCTAATAATCTCAGAGCTTAAAATTGCCTTGTACACTATATTTTTATTAACTACCCAAATACCTGAAGACCTCTAACCCATTATCCTTTTTTTTTCTGACAAATTGACCTCCACTTTCTTTTAAAACCCTATTCCTGCATAGATTAAGCCCTCCTTTTCCCTCTGTCTTTCATTCATGTTGCTCTTATTGACAACACTCTAGATATAGGTGAGCTTCACCACAGTCTCATCACTGAAGAACTGATGTCTAAGGTTCTTAATTTTTTCTTTTAATTATATTTTTCATGGATTTGATACATCTGATTAAAAAAATGAAATCAGCATTTAACAATAGTTATGTTACTATATCTTGCTTTTATTAAGCCAGGAAAAAAAAACCTGAGACCATCAATAAACAGAGGAAGTGTCCTCCCAAGTACCACTTTCCAAAAGAAAAGGCTAAAAATCTTATTTTAAAAAACGGTTTTTGGCGGAGTGCAGTGGCTCACACCTGTAATCTCAGCACTTAGGGAGGCCGAGGCAGGCGGATCACGAGGTCAGGAGATGGAGACCATCCTGGCTAACACAGTGAAACCCCGTCTCTACCAAAAATACAAAAAATTAGCCAGGCGTGGTGGCAGGCACCTGTAGTCCCAGCTACTCGGGAGGCTGAGGCAGGACAATGGCGTGAACCCAGGAGGCGGAGCTTGCAGCGAGCAGAGATCACGTCACTGCACTTCAGCCTGGGCAACACAGTGAGACTCTGTATCAAAAAAAAAAAAAAATGGTTTTTGCTTTTTGGTATCAAAAATTACCTGAGCTGAGACATTTAAATGTTTATTTCTAAACAATCAGCATTCAAGGTATTTCTGTAAGAGCCAAGGACAAGATAAGAAAAATCAGTATTATTATTACTATTCAACATTATTCTAGAAGTTCTAGCCAACAAAATTACACAAGAAAAAGGTAAGAGTAGCATAATTGTAGAAAGAGAAGAATTAAAGCTATCACTTACCTAGAAAATGCAAGACAAAAGCAAGTCATGCTATACTGTTTGGTCTAACAGTAAACTATGTTAAACAGTTACAATAATGTAAATAGTGGCTTTTGGTTTAAAAAAATAAATAAATAAATTGTGAAATGTATTATTTGGAAGGAACTGAAGGAGCAAAAGAGAGAGATTTTAAAAAAGTAAATCTTCACCTAGAAAATCAATAAATGTTGAAATATCAAGAAAGAGTAGTATAATCAGAACATTTAGAAATAGGAAGATTCATGCAACAAAAAAAATTGCTTAAAGTGGCCTCTGTGGAACATGGATGTGGGGGATAAGGGTGGGGGGCTATTATAAGGAGAATGATTTTCTTCAACATAAGCCTTTTAGTGTTATTTGCTATTGATTTATTTAACTATGTTAAACATTTCCTGGATAAAAATATACCATGATCATCCAAAGAATATGCAGTTTCTCAAAAGAATAGAGTACATCCCCACGCACTAACATGAAAATATCTAACACATTGTAAGTGAAAAAATATTCATGTTGCAGAACTGTTCAAAGTGATGGAGAAGCATTTTCTCTTTATATTTTATAAATTTAGACTTTGGAAAACTTACCACAATATATACTATTGACATTTTGTAATTAAAGAATTTCTTAATCCAAGAACATCCACTGAACATATGCAAAATTAATGAAAGTATACATAAAGTGACTAGAACAAGGTAAGCAGAAATCAGTTTCCTTGTGTATCTTTAATAATAATTACAACACATAATGGAAAATTTTCCATTCACAATAATGGCAAAAAGTATAAAATACTAGCATTAAGACAAATAACAAAAGTACACGTGCTATAATATTTTATAAGAAGCTACAAATAAAAACCTGTAAGTAGAGAGGTTAACCATGTTCCTGGTTGGAAAACTCAATATTGTAAACACGTAAACGCTCCTAAAATTTATTTATATATTCAATGCAGACTGCAACAAAATCCCCAAGAGAATTTTCTATGGAATTTGTCAAGTTGATTTTAAAATCCATCTGGAAGGGTAAATGTGCAAGATGAGCTAAAAAAAAAAAAAAAAAAAATCCTGAAAAAGTGAGAAGAAACATGTCCTACTAAATATAAAGCATATTATAAATTTCCAGTAATTTTCAAAATGTGGCATTAGAGCAATAATGAACAAGAAGATAAATGAAAATGGGAGAAAAGATAAGCAATTGATATTCAAAAAATAAGACAGACACATAAAAACATCCTAAATTTTTATGAAAACAGAAGAAATAAGTAATGGGTGGCTTGTTGCTCAATTTGTTGAAGATATTAAGCAAAAAATTAATAACATCCAATGACCAAAGACCCATTAGGAAACAATGTCCTCTTATGCTATTGGTGTTAGCAACTTGTTTCAGCCATTCTGGGAACAATTTGGTAGAAACTCTATATGTTAAAAGTGCTTAAAACTTGACTCAGTAAGTCTACTTCTGAAACTGTCCTACAGACATATTAATCCGTATATTAAAAATACATGCATACTTCATTTTATTGTGCTTTGCTTTATTGTAGTTTTCAGATACTGCACTCTTCACAGATGGAAAGTCTGTGGCAAGCCTGCATCAAACAAGTCTTATGGCGCCATTTTTCCAACAGCATGTGCTCACTTTGTGTCTCTGTGTCATATTTTGGTAATATTTCAAACTTTTCATTATATCTGCTATGGTGATCTGTGATCAGAGACCTCTGATGTTACCCTTGTAGTTGTTTTGGGGTGCCACAAACTGCTCCCACATGATGGTGAATTCAATCAATAAACATGTGTTCTGACTGCTCCACTGACCTGCCATTCTTCTGTCCCTCTTGCCCTTCTTGAGCCTCTCTAGTTCACTGACACACAACAACATTGAAATTGGGCCAACTAATAAGCTTACAATGATCTCGAAGTGTTCAAGTGAAAGGAAGAGTTGCATTTCTCTCACTTTAAGTCAAAAGCTAGAAATTATTACGCTTAGTGAAGTAGTCATGTCAAAAGCCAAGATGGGCCAAAAGCTAGGCCTCTGGTGCCAAACAGGAAAGATGCGAATGCAAAGGCAACGTTTTCAAAGGAAATGTAAAGTGCTACTACGGTGAACACATGAATGATAGAAAAGCGAAACAGCCTTATTGCTGATATGGAGAAACTTTTAATAGTCTAGATAAAAGATCCTAACAGCCACAACATTCCTTTAACTCAAAGCCTAATTCAAAGCAGGGCTCTAACTCTCTTCAATTCTAAGAAGGCTGACAGAGGTAAGGAAGCTGTAGAAGAAAAATCTGAAGCTAGGAAATGTTGGTTCATGAAGTTTAAGAAAAGAAGCCATCACCAACACATAAAAGTGCAAGGTGAAGCCGGAAGTGCTGATAGAAAAGCTGCAGCAAGTTATTCAGAAGATTTAAGATCACGGGTGAAGGCAGCTAAACTAAACAACAGAGTTTCAATGTACATGAAGCAGCCTTCTATTGGAAGAAGCTGCCATCTAGGACTTTCATAGCTTTAAAGGAGAAGTCAATGTCTGAGTTCAAAGCTTCAATAGAAAGGCTGATTCTCTTGTTAGGGCCTAATGCTGCTGACTTGAAGTTGAAGCTAATGCTCATTCAATCATTCTGGAAATCTTAGGGCCCTTAAGAGTTATGCTAAATTTACTCTGTGTTCTATAAGTGGAACAACAAAGCCTGCATAACAACACATCTCTTTACAACACGGTTTATTGAATATTTTAAGCCCATTTTGAGATCTACTTCTCAGAAAAAAGAAAAAAATCCTTTCAAAATATTACCACTCATTGACAATGCACCTGGTCATCCAAGAGCTCTGATGGAGATATACAAAGAGATGAATGCTGTTTCCATGCTTGGTAATAACATCCTTCCTGCAGCCCATGGATCAAGGAGTAATTCTGACTTTCAAGTCTTATTTAAGAAACACATTTCGTAAGATGGTAGCTTCCAAAGATGGTGATTCCTCTGATGGATCTGGGCAAAGTAAATTGAAACCTTTTGGAAGGAATTCACCATTCTAGATGTCATTAAGAGGATCCATGATTCATGAAAGAAGGTCAAAATATCAACATAAACAAGAGTTTGGAAGAAATTGATTCCAATCCTCATGAATGATTTTGAGGGGTTCAAGACTTCAGTGGAGAAAGTAATTGCAGATGTGGTGGAAACAGCAAGAGAACTAGAATTAGAAGTGGAGCTAGGCTGGGTGTGGTGATCACGCCTGTAATCCCAGCACTTTGGGAGGCTGAGGCGAGGCGATCACCTGAGGTTGGGTGTTCGAGACAAGTGTGGCCAACATGGTGAAACCCTATCTCTACTAAAAATACAAAAATTAGTGCCAGGCGCAGTGGCTCACGCCTGTAATCCAGCACTTTGGGAGGCCGAGGCGGGTGGATCACAAGGTCAGGAGATCGAGACCACGGTGAAACCCCGTCTCTACTAAAAATACAAAAAATTAGCCGGGCGCGGTGGCAGGCACCTGTAGTCCCAGCTACTCCGGAGGCTGAGGCAGGAGAATGGTGTGAACCCGGGAGGCGGAGCTTGCAGTGAGCCGAGATCGCGCCACTGCACTCCAGCCTGGGCGACAGAGTGAGACTCCGTCTCAAGAAAAAAAAAAAAAAAAAAAATTAGCTGCTGGGTGTGGTGGTGTACACCTGTAGTCCCAGCTACTCGGGAGGCTGAGGCAGGAGTGTCACTTTAACCCAGGAAGCAGAGGTTGCAGTCAGCCGAGACCACGACACTGCACTCCAGCCTGGGTGACAGCATGAAACTCTGTCTCAAAAAAAAAAAAAAAAAAAAAAGACATGGAGCTTGAAGATGTAACTGAATGGCTACAAGCTCATGATTAAATTTGAATGGATAAGGACTTGCTTCTTATGAATGAGTCAAGGAAGTGGTCTTTTGGGATGGAATCTACTCCTGGTGAAGATGGTATGAACATTGTTGAAATGACAACAAAGGATTTAGAATATTCCATAAACTTAGTTGATAAATAGTGGCATGGTTTACGAGGATTGGTTCCAATTCTGAAATAAGTCCTATTGTGAGTAAAATGCTATCACATAGCATCACATGCTACAGAGAAGTCTTTCACGAAAGGAAGAGTCCATTGATGTGGCAAATTTCACTGTTGTCTTATTTTAATAAATTGCCACAGCCAGCCCAACATTCTGCAACCACCACCCTGATTGTTCAGCAGCCACCAAGATCGGGCAAGACCCTCCTCCAGCAAAAAGATTATAACTCACTGAAGGCTCAGATGATTGTGAGCATTTTTTGACAAAAAGTATTTTTAATTAAGTTATGTACATTGTTTTTTAGACAAAATGCTACTGCACACTTACTAGACTATAGTCCAGTATAAACATAACTTTGTTTTTTGTTTGTTTTTTTATTTGAGACAGAGTCTTGCTCCATCTCCCAGGCGATCTCAGCTCACTGCAACCTCCACTTCCCAGGTTCAAGCTATTCTCCTGCCTCAGCCTCCCAAGTAGCTGGGATTACAAGCCTGCACCACCACGCCCAGCTAATTTTTGTATTTTTAGTAGAGACGCGGTTTTGCCATGTTGGCCAGGCTGGTCTTGAACTCCTGATCTCAAGTGATCCACCTGCCTCGGCCTCCCAAAGTGTTGGGATTACAGGTGTGAGCCACCGCGCCCAGCCAAACATAACTTTTACATGCACTGGGAAACCAAAAAGTCATGTGACTTGCCTTATTGCCGTGGTTACTTTATTATGGTGGTCTGTAACCAAACCCACAATATCTCCAAGTTACACCTGCGTATGTACATTAAAATTTACTTACAAAAAACCCTGAAAATTACTTGTCAATCATTATGGGAAAAATTATAAACTATGTAGCCATGAAATCAATGTGGTAGAGTCTTATGTATTGATGTGGAAAGATCTCCAAAGTAATTCTGAAAATGAAAAAAGCATATTGTAGATAAATATGTCTAGTATGATACAAGCTATTTCTGATCTACATACGTATGTGCATACGTATATAGATGCACAGGAGAAGGTTTGCAAAAATATACATAGAATGTTTAACAAAGTTTCCTTCTGAAAAGGAAAATGAGATTGGGCAGAAGAATAAAAGCAGAAATTCACATTTTATTTTATATATTCTAGTATGAATTTGAGATTTTTGTTTGGGGCAGAAATTCTTGTATCCCATTTTTAGTTAGACATAATTTTTATAATGCAATTTTAAAAATATTTTAAACCAACCTACCAAAAAACAAAAGCCTACGGCAAGTATATTTTTATCATTTCATGTTTAACTTGGAATGTTAATTTTATCACCTGGACTTTTTATAGGACAAAGAAATAATAAACAGTACAAAGTTTGAAATTATATGTTCAATTTTCGGTTTCACATTATTTCATGATCTTCTATTTTCTCTTATTTACTCTGATATTTAAACTGTTTGTGAAGAAAGAGAATGGGAAAAGGAGACAGAAGAAGAAAATAAGGAAACTTTGAGTAATTCTAGAAGATATGCGGAAAGTCCAACTGTATTCTACATGACGTTGCTAGTTATCTACCTCAGTGTGATGGAAAACATCAACGTCCTTGAAAGCAACCCTTTTATTATCATAATCAAAATAATCAGGAATTTAAGTTGGTGAATGGAGAGAACCTAATAGCCTTCCTTGCACACAGAAAATGCAAACGGGACAAGGGGAATCTGTTCTGCCCTTGGCTTTTTCCTGGCCTCTTTTAGATTTTGTTGCAAAACTGTTCCAGACCAGGCTTTGCCATTAAGTCTTCCTTATTATATGCCAACGCCTTTTTGTAAAACTGCAAATAGCTACACAAGTTGTTAGATGTGATTATTACCAATTCCTGCAAATTACTTTTTAATCTCTTTCTTTTTCTAATCAACACCTCACTATTAAAAAAAGATGCTGAGGATTCAGATTAAACAACAACAATAACACCTTACCTAATACGTGCAAAATTCCAAACAATAAACTAGGAAAACAAGAGATGAATAACACACAGGCCTTATGCTTATCTCTGTAAACTCTAACAATGTAACAGTGAGGACCCGGATATGTAAGCAACCACTTTCATACCAGGCTGAATTCAATAAGGACTTTAATGACGGTGCAGCTCATGGAGAGCAGGGCAATTTCCAACCAGAAGGGCTCTAGAAGGCTTCATGAGGGAGGTGACATATCATCCAGGCCTCGAAAAAATGGGGGAAACGGCTACTGCAGGAAAGACGCACATGACAAAAGGCTTCAGGGTGAGCACTGCCGGTAAGTTGGTGAGAAAGCTTGACGGATAGGGAAAGGGCCAGGGGAAAGGGTGGCAGATGTAATTTACAGGAATAAACCTGAAAAAGCAAGCTGGGACAAAAGTTATCAACAGTATCCCAGTAAATGTCCCACTCTTATCTGAGGATGCTATGGATTTTTTCCGGCTTGGGATTTACTTCTTGTCTATGGGTGACTTCCCTGTATATCCCTGTATTTACAAAATTTGGCATTTTGAATCAAATACGAAAGCTTTGTTATTCCCGAATCACCTCATTTTAAATCTGATCACAAAAAGAAAGGAGATCTCCCTTCAGATACAGAGGAAGAGTGTGGCTTGCTGAGGCCGCCAGGGGAGACTATTTCAGTCCTCATCTGCTTTCTAAAGTAGTTCAAGAAACTAGAGAGGGAAAGCAAGCTCTCTGACAAGGAGCTGAGGAGGATGGGCCTGAAGCTTTAGCAGCCAGCACAAAAGCAGAAACAGGCTGGAGGACGCACACTGTTTTCATGCACAGCATGTGAATGAAGTCATTTTGGGAATGTCTGGAAAATATTCTTATTTAAGGCCCTCTTCTCAAAATACACATTGCAATAAACTGGTACAAATACATCCTATACACATCTTTTAAGTCAGAGTAAGACAAATTTACCAAATCACTTCATAATCCCTAGTAAAAATTTTTAAAAACGGCTGGGTGCGGTGGCTCACGCCTATAATCCCAGCACTTCGGGAGGCTGAGGCGGGCGGATCACGAGGTCAGGAGTTAGCGACCAGCCTGGCCAACATGGTGAAACCCCGTCTCTACTAAAAATACAAAAATTAGCCAGGCATGTTGGCGGGCGCCTGTAGTCCCAGCTACTCGGGAGGCCGAGGCGGGAGAATCGTTTGAACCCTGGAGGCAGAGGTTGCAGTCAGCCGAGATTGCGCCACTGCACTCCAGCCGGGGCGACAGAGTGAGACCCTGTCTCAAAACAAACACACACACACACACACACACACACACACACACACACACACACTTATTGAAAGTAATAAGATACTTCTTAAATAGGGAAAAAAAAATAACTTTTTCATAGTATTTGCTTACATAAGCAGCCTAGGAGAAAAAAACACACAGAAGGTTAAAAACACTGTTGAATTAATTTCTAAGACTTTCACGGAAAAAAAAAAAAAAAAGACCTAACAACTGTCTTACTCAATTTTGCAAAGACTGTCACCCCAGAGACATCTCCTTCATTGAAAGATGGTATCACATTAAGGATTATCTTGGCAGAAATTATGTCTGTTGATGTTTCAGGGGCTCCAGTTATGGATACGGTTTTGTGGCTGAAGGGGCAGTTTCCTAAAGCAGCGGGAAGTCACCCTCTCATTACATCAGGCATAAATCTTGACCATGGAGTTGATCAGTGAAATGTGCACAGTAGGAATTCCGTAAGCACCTGTGGGCAGCCTGGTCTTCACTCATCTCCTGTCCCTTCTTTCTAAACACAGTTCTTTTTCTCTTCCGATTATAATAATACTTAATTCACAATCTCAATTTTTATAAGGTACAGAAAATATTCAATGAAGGAAATAAAACTCATCTACCATCATACCATGTAGATATAACAAGTTTTCATTAGATATTTCTCCCTGTTTTCCCCATATTATTACAACACTTTCAAAACATTCATTGATAGGATACCTCATAGGATTTATTTGACTGATATATATGAAAAAGAAAGACACCTGTCTATACAAAATGAAAAAAGAAGCACCCTGTAGAATCATATGAACTACATTAAACTATGTTTGTAAAATCAGTTGCTTAAATTGTAAGTCTAAACACAGCAAAGGCAATACAGTAGAAAATACAATGAAAACATTCTTTTAAGGGAAAAATCTTCATTATCAGAAACATGTTCCACTGTAACAGAGCAAATGCCCATTCTAGTTAAACAAGCTTGAATGATTCCCCACTTGTTTCTTTACAATCTTGGGACACCCTAAAGAAATTGCTACCTAGGTAAATTTTATAAAGGTTACAGCAGGCCAAACACAGAGAACAAAGGAAAAAAAAATAACAACAGTATTCAAAGCAGCAGCAAAAAAGCAACACAATATAATTCTACCAGCAAATGCTTGCTTGGTGCTATTTTACCATTTGTAGGATTTAGAATTTTTTTTTCTAGTTGCAAAGAAAACCTCCAAAAACCTAGATACTTTATGCTTCTGAATTTGATATACATTATAAATATGTATTCAATTTTCAACAAATTCTTTAAATATCCAATTTAATCTCAAGAGATTACAAAGAAATCCCAGTTAAATTTACGTATGGTGTTCAGTGTTTCTAGATTTGTGTTTTCATTTATTTTCATTATATGGAGATTGTTATTTGCTGAATATTAGCATGAGTCCTTCAATCAACACTACTGGCATACTTTGGTGTGTAACATATTAACATTTTTCCATGACAGGATCAGAAACACAGCTGTGGGCATCGCTGAGAAACGAGTCTGATGGAGGAAATCGCTCTGCAAAGTACCCAGACCTTAAAAGTATCAGGACAAGTTTGACCCACTCAGAAGATGGCTTATAGTATATTTATCTCTGCTAGTCTCCTGGAGTTACAATGATTACTGTCAGCAGGGATGCCCTTTCCTCTGACAGAGCTGACACTACTGAGTACAAATTAAAGCAAAATCAGATTTTTTAGTCTCTGAAAGGGTAGTGGAAATGGGGGAGGGGCAGAATCTTTCCTTCCTTATCTGTCTTCTCACTGTTTCAAGTTTGTCAAGGAAATCCAGCACCAGAAAATTTAAATAGAGATGATACAGGCTGAATGGGGAAGGTTTTATTGTTGAGTGAAGGTGGAATTAGACAATACTGCTGAGAAATTGCCAGTAGTCCTTGAGATTTCTCTAACCATTTCGAAAACAAAGAACTCCTCTAGTCCTTCTAAGCTTACATTTGTTCTCCAACCTTAATCTCTTAGAACTAAAAATGTGACGTTCTGTTACAAATTTTCAAAAGACTAAAAAGCAAATTTCTAAAAAAAACCAAAAAAGGAATTTTACATGTAAAAAAACTCAGATAAATGGATTACTGTCATGATCATAGAATTTTTTTTTAATCAGATGATAAGGCTTTTTTTTTTTTTTTTTCTTTGAGACAGAGTTTCGCTCTTTCACCCAGGCTGAAGTAAAGTGACACGATCTCGGCTCACTGCAACCTCTGTCCCCCAGGTGCAAGTGGTTCTCCTGCCTCAGCCTCCCGAGTAGCCGGGATTACAGGCGTGCACCACCACACCTGGCCAATTTTTGTATTTTTTTTTTTTTTAGTAGACACAGGGTTTCCACCATGTTGGCCAGGCTGGTCTTGAACTCCTGACTTCAGGTGATCCACCCACCTCCTTGGCCTCCCAAAGTGCTAGGATTACAGACTTGAGCCACCACACCTGGCCCTCTTGTTTTCTTTTTTGATTAACTTTTATTTTAACTTCAAGGGTACAAGTGCAGGTTTGTTACATAGGTAAGCTTGGTTCATGGGGATTTGTTGTACAGATTATTTCATCACCCAGGTGTTAAGCCTAGTACCCATTAGTTCTTTTTCCTGATCCGTTCCCTTCTCCCACCTTTCCCCCTCCAAAAGGCCTCAGTGTGTGTTAGTCCCTCTATGTGTCCACGTGTTCTCAATTGATAGAATTTTACATCAAGTATTGGAGATTCTTGTATTAAGGTTTCAGTGTTTGACACTGACAGAAACAATAAAGTGTTTTCCAGATGCCGACGAACAGTGTAACATAAATGCAATACTATTATTAATTCTAATATTCACATTTTTCTCCAGCTTCATGGTAATTCACACTAGAATTGAAAGCCAACCCTTCTTCCCACTAAAGCCTTAATTGCATAGAGGTATGCTAATGTGGTAATGACACATTATCAGATGTCATTGCTTTTACAAAATATTCTACAAGACAGTTACTAGTATACTGTGAAATATTAATAATTAAAAACAAATCACACTTGTCAAAATAACTACATTTGTCTATTATAATATTCTTGTTTCTTTACTTGCACGTGTTTTTTGAAGTGGCAGGTGTCAAAGTGGATCCTTTTGTTGTAGTACATGTAGCCAATTATGCACATGGTGTAGAGGGGACCTGACAGCAGATTGAAATGATTACGTGCATGCAGAAGACTGATGTAGCAGAAGAGGAGAATTCTCTGGAATTACTGTTCTAGGAGAATATTCTGTTAGTGATATTTACCCCAAGGCTTTTCATCTGGACACTCTCACCCATGATAGAGAATCTGAGTGAGGGGTCCTGATACACCAATGTGCATTCATCAACAAGGTGAAGGCTATCGATATTTCCAGGGGGATTTCATTTATTAAATGATTTACTGCACAATTCCATGACCAGGTTCCTTGGTTTCATATTTAACTTTTAAATCCTTCCCTAATTCATGTAATTTTCTTACATATTGAAATGGAAATCAGCCATTTCTCTTCGTTTCTAAGATTTGGCTTCCTCATTCATTCCCATTTTTAAAATAAATCAGAGTGAGTTTACAAATTTAGAATGAAGCTGTTAATTGCCAAGAGCACTACAGAGTCCCAGAGGTCTGCTTGGAGCATCCATCTCTGAAAGGAGATACTTATAATCTCATTTGTTGTCTGTTCCCAGAGTTTGATAAATAAAAAATGGGACAGACTTCAGCTGTGTGATTGAGGAGTATAAGGCCAAAAAATACTATACTCCTTTCAACTGCTTAATTCAGATCATTACACCAAAGAAACATGCTCACCAGTAAGCATGGGAAGCCCTGCTAGTCCTAGTCTCTTCCCCATCAAATAGCATGTGGGTCATTGGCACTTTGCTGCTGTTCTTCCTATTTTTATGAAGACGTGAAACATAAGGACAGAAGGAAATGAGTCAAGGAAGAACTTCAAGGGCTACAGAATGGGCAACTGTGAACTTAAATGAGTGGCATCTTATTTAAAAGAATGGTTTTAGTCGGGCCGGGCGTGGTGGCTCACGCCTGTAATCCCAGCACTTTGGGAGGCTGAGGCGGGCAAATCATGAGGTCAGGAGTTCGAGACCAGCCTGGCCAACATAGTGAAACCCCGTTTCTATGAAAAATACATAAAATTAGCCGGGCGTGGTGGCAGGTGCCTGTAATCTCAGCCACTCAGGAGGCTGAGGCAGGAGAATTGCTTGAACCTGGGAGGCAGAGGTTGCAGTGAGCGGAGATTGCACCACTGCACTCCAGCCCAGGCAACAGTGAGAGACTCCATCTCAAATAAATAAATAAACAAACACAAAGAATGGTTTTAATGATCAAGGTCCTCCTAACTAATAGAAGGCTGTGGTTAATGTTAAGCATTGCTCCTCCAAAAAGTCAGTTTCCTACACGATGGGTATTCATTTGAAAGTGACTAACAATTTGGGGGCTGGCAGTTTCTTCAGAGATCATATGATGCTCCTACACTTCAAAGATATTAACGAGAACTTTTAGAGAAAACCCTTGCCTTAAAATTTAAGAGATTGTTCTCCCATCACGACAATATCTCAATTCATTCTGCAATGATAGCAGATGTGTTTTCCCAGATATTTTACGCATTTACTTCCATGTGAAAAGCAGCACTTCCGCTTTTTTATATTTTTTAATTATATTCTTTCATAAAAAATCTGAAGGTGAAGTCTCAGATGTAAATGCCCTTTAAGGATGACAATTATTAGGAATCTCCAGATTCTAGTTTCTTTTTCATGTTCTCTTCCCAGGAAAAGAAAAAAAATGGTAGATTTTGCTTCTAAAGGGAATATATGTACATATAATTGCCTATTGTCATCCAGAACTTTCACACCGGTAGCCAATCTGGAGATTTATATACTCCTGATCCCACACTTCAGGGACAAATTTATGCACAACTTTATTGAGCACCTTGGCAGAAAAAGGGTGTTGTAAAAAGGAAACTTGCAAGATCTGTCTTGAAACACTGTCCCAAAGAAACCTGTGCCTGACTTCCCAGTTCCTACCTGTATCAGTCGGTTCTTGCACTGCTATAAAGAACAATCTGAGACTGGCTAATATATAATGAAAAGTGGTTTAACTGACTCACGGTTCCACAGCTGTACGGGAAGCATGGCTACGCAGGCCTCAGAAAATTTTCAATCGAGGTGGAACACGAAGGGAAGCAGCCCCATCTTATGCGGCTAGAGCAGGACGAAAAGCGAGAAGGGAGGGGGAGGAGCCACACACAAACAACCAGATCTCCTGAGAACTCACTCACTATCGCGAGAACGGGGGGGGGGGGGAGGGGGGAGAGATCCGCCCTAATGATCCACTTACTTTCTACCAGGCCCCTCCTCCAATGTGGGGGATTACAATTCAAAATGAGATTTTGGCGGGGACACAGAGCCAACCATATTACTACCAGATCATGAACTCTAACAAGCCTAAAGGACCATGATGGGGTGACAAACCCTGGAAATGTCTGTTTTGCCCAACACTGGCTCAGCATGGTAGGGAAGCAGGGTGGCTGCCGGGCAAGGTCTAGGAAAGGAACGGGTTCTGCACGTCACTCTATAAATCCCGTCTACCAGGGCATGGTGAAGTTAAAGGTTCAATTCAAGCCATTACCATACAGACAACATCCATGACTTACTGCACTTCCACGTAATAAATGGTAGACTATGAAGAGATATAGGAGATGAAATAATGTAGACATTCACATATGTACAGTTCCAATTATTGCCTGAACATCCTTCTGCAGAAGGAGCCAGGGCATTTCGGCATGTCATAAGGACAGGCCGACTTCTAATTCAAGACTCTCAAGACCCATCAGCTGTGCAGCAACCTCAACGCTTCCTGTCAATGTTGTTAATGGCAAGGCTAAGCATCTGAGTGTCTTCGGTCAGGGTGCTCCTAATAGCATCGTGATTGCCAAGTGATTGAGAACAATCATGGGGAGAAGTCAGAAAATGGCCTATTAGGACGTCCTGGCCATCTCCCCTCCCTCCCGACAAAGCTGGTTTCTTTCCACAGGCACAATAGGGCGGTGACCTACAGGAGATTTGCCATAGCTTTTCCCAGTCCTGTTTCCAGCTACTACAAGTTATGAAAATCTATCACTGGTGATGTGGAGGGGTGGAATAGAAAATACACCCTAATGCTATAAATATATGCCCTATATATATAGAGAGAGATTTCCAAGAAATTATTTGATATAGCTTATTACTTTAGCCGCTACTTCTCTAATTTTTGTTTAATGAAAGCAATTTAACAGAAATTCCTAAACGGAATACACCCATGCTTGTATACTTTGGGAAAGCTTCAGATAAAATTATGCTTTCTTCTTTTCCTAATCTCTCCTAAGAATCTGTTATCTTTCTAATGAAAACCTCTCCATCATCCAAAACATCCCATTTATCAGCCAGAAGTTGAGCTAGTATAGAAGACTCAAGTTGGTGATCAAAAATGCTAAAATACAAATACCAATACAAATTCTGTTGTTTTGCTCTCTTCTCATTATGTATTCTTTCGGGGAATCTTGTAGGTCACATTGATAAGCTTTGCTGATAGCAAAACAATTGATAAAGAAATTCACAGAACCAGGGACATGAAAAAAAAACAATTTCCCTGCCACGTTCAATAATTTTAAAGTTATTTTTTTTTAAATGTACTGAGAACATGCCCTGTTTCCCAATTTTACTTGATTGGGAAACTCATTTCCCCAAAGAATACCTATTAACCTATTAACAACTCACAGCACACCAAGTGCCATCTGCCACTTATAAAGCAGTTAAGAACACACTGGTCTAAATGTTTCAGTCCATTCTGCTACAAAGCCATAATCTGCAGTGTTTGCTGTAAGGAAGTTTGCCTTTGAGAGGATGTCTTCTAAACTCATTCTTTTATTCTGTATTAAATTCCCTTAATCTCAGAGTCAATCTGCTTTAGTAGTTCAGGCTCTGGAATAATTACCACTCATTAACTGAGTAAATTATATCTCTGTGCCTGTTTCCTCATCTCTAAAACGAACGCAGATGAAATTAGCTGATCTATACAAGGGTTTAGCACAATGTGTCCCCAGAACACTCCATAACTATTAGCTAGTACTTGCATCATTAGTATAAAGCCAAAGAAGATTGAGATCAATTCTCACAAAATAAACATAATCCCCATTCACGTTTAGCCCAATTCTTACCTTAATTCCATGTGCTCAAAGAATGCTGTCTTCCACCCACGTTCTGACTTGAAAGTGGAAAAAAAAAAAACCCAGTAGGAGATGACAATCTCACCCGTAATGCCTTTAATGCCTCTGATATCATTTCAATTAGTAAATCATTTTTAAGTACATAGGTGAGCAGAAATCTGTGCTAAGTCCTTCAATAACCACTGTTTTCTCTTTCTCACTAAGGTTTGCTACACTTTGAGATGAATAGTATCAATTATCTCAGTTGCCAAATCAATCATCATCTTGTACTCATAAAAATTAAAATATATATATGAATAAATAAACGATCATCTTGTGGGAAAAGATTCAAAGGGCAAAGAGACACAATTCCACATCTAACTGTGAGCTTGCACCTTGGGCACTACTGGTTTTGGTGGCTTTAAGCAGAGACAGCTGCCTCTGCAGTTCCAAAAAAGAGCTATGAAATAATACTGATTCCCAGACAATCTTCTTAACATCCTTTGAATAAAATGTGCCCAGCCTCACTGGACTGGGCTGGGACACTGGAGAGGCTTCTGAAGAGATCCTTGAACTGACCCCAGAGGTTATAGGACTGGCCTGAAAGTTTTACACTATTCCTTTGAACAAAGTGACAAGAATCATCTTTTACCACCTGTGTAAGTCCCCTTTGGATGCATGTGAGAAGTCTATTTTTCCCCATTTTTAAAGATATTTTATTTGGAAATAGTTTCAAACTTTTAAAAAATGCAAAGATCAATACAAACAATCTATACAAAAGTAGAACAAAGAATCTTCACTTACCTTCTCACCAATGTTACAGACTGAATCTTTATGTTGCTCCAAAATTCATACGTTTACATCCTAACCACCAAGGGGATGATATCAGGAGGTGAAACTTTTGGGTGGTGACTAGGGCATAAGAGTGGAGTTCTCACGAATGAGACTGATGCCTGTATAAAAGAAACTTCAGAGAACTTCCATGCCCCTTCTACCACGTGAGGGAAGAGCAAGAAGGCGCCATCTATGAACCAGCAAGCAGGCCCTCACCAGACACCGAATCTGCCAATGTCTTGATCTCGGACTTCCGAGCCTCCAGAACTGTGAGAAATAAATTTCTGTAGTTTATAAACCACCTGATTCATGGTATTTTGTTATAGCAGCCTCAGCTGACAAAGACAACCAGCTTCACCTAGTTTCAACATTTTACCTCATTGCCTTATCTGTGCTCTCTTTCATTTCTCTTTCTCATGCTCACTCGCTGTCTCTCTCTCTCTCATGTTTGTCCTGGAGTATTTGAAAGTAGGTTACATACCCCTTTATTAAAATAAATTACATAGACCAAACTCTCTATCCTCCAAGAATAGGGCTATTATCTTACATGGCCACAGTATAGTTATCAACTTCAGGACATTTAACATTAATGTAATAATTGTATCTCATCTACAATTAATAGTCCAAGTTTTATCAGTTGTCCCAAATGTGTCTTTTATACCGTTTTCTACCCTCTAGCACAAGATCAGTATGTTTTCTAATTTTTCCCTGTTTCATACCTATAAGAAAGTACATAGCTTCCTTATACTCTCTTGCACTTAGCTTTTTTCACTTAAGTATATATCCTGGAAGTCACTTTATTATAGAAGTGAAAATTCCTCATATTTTTTACAGCTGCATAATACACAGTGTGTATAAATACTATACTTTATACAACCGGTCTCTATGCTTGGACATTCAAGTAGTTTCCAACATTAAGCAATTACAACAAATGCTTCAATGAACAATGAATACCTTACGGATACACACACACACACACGCATGCGTATACTGTATTGTTGGAGGTTTATCTTCAGAGTAAATTCTTAGAAGTAGGATTGCTAGGATAGAAACCAAATGCATATACAATTTTGTTACATATTACCAATCCTCCTTCATAGGAATGGTACCATTTGCTATTCCCACCAGCAATGTAGGAGAGCTTCTATTTCCCTACATCCTCTCTAACAGAATGTATTGTCAAACTTCTAAGTTTGCCAGTCTAATGAATTAGAAATAGTATTGGTGTTGTTCCAATTTCATTTCTCTTATAATGAGAAGATTTGAACATCTTTTCATATGTTGTCTTTCTGTGCATCCTTGCTTCATGTATTTGCTCATTCGTTCATAAAGTTTTTGTTCATTTTTTCTTTTAATTTTTAAAAGATGTTTACAACTTATGGGTATTTGCCTTTTATGGGAAAAGAACACTGAAAATATTTTCTCCCAGTGATTATTTGTCTTTTAACTTCTTTGCTTATGGTGTTTACCATTTTGAGTAGATAGTTTGTGTATTTGTTTGTTTTCAATTTTTCGCTTTTGACTTGTAAAAGTTTTATTTTTATGTAGCCACATTTATCTTTTGCTTTGTTATATAGGGATTTTTAAAGAGTAGAGTCTCTCTGTGTTCAAGTTGTAGAGGGATTTGGTCATGTTTTCTGCTGGCGTGTGTATAGTGTTATTTCGTTTCATTTTCAGATCTCTGATGCATTTGGAGTTTATTTTTGTGTGTGGTATGAGAAACAGATCTAATTTTACCTTTTTCAAAGCTTTCCAGTTGTCCCAACACCATTTATTATAAAAAGACCATCTCTATCTCATGGTCTTAAATACTACCTTTATTTTATACTGGATTTTCATCCATAATTAGATGACTCTGGTGTTTGTTTACATTTTATTCCATTGGTTTCTATTTTATGTAGGCAGTTGCTGTGTTATTTGGTCCATAGATATCCATAACTGCTATAACTTTGTTGTAGACTGTGGCTTCTAATGTTAGAAAGTGTTATTCTTTCTTTTATCTAATGCTTTTACACTTGAGTTCATTCTTTCTGTAAACCTATATGATTTTTGCATTTATATTATTTTAATTGTCACATTCATTGTATTATATGATTAACACATTTTTTCACAATGAAAACAACTTTATAACTAGAAAACTATAATGAAAAGTCAGTTGGACATAAGATGTGAAGAGTTTGCAACCTCTCTGTTTACTTGACACGGAAATCCTAGAGAATCAAGTAGATATTGTAATTAATAAATTACATAAATATTCTTTAGCATTTGTCGTGCTGCCTATAATGATGTACTGCAAGAGCTGATTTTGTTACACAGATTCTGATTAATAAAGTCACTCTGAATGTCTTTGTGTAAATATTTGTTTTTTTGTCCATTCAGTAATATTCTAGTTTTAAGATGCTTAAAGGTATTATAAGAAAACTAGGGCAATGTGGATATGCATGCATAAATATTGTTTCAGAAGAGAAAATTTATACAAATAAAAATAATTGAATTTTTTAGTTGGGAAAGGCATACATGTGACAAAAATGAGGACCAGTAAAGTGACTTACCTAAAGTCACATAGCAAGATAGTACAAAATCTCTCCTGTCATGCAGTTTGCTTAGTAGCTAGTCAAGTGTTCTTTTTACACTTACATGTTAAGCCTGTTTCTGTGTGTACATCAGAGTGCCTTCTTCACTTTGAGAATATCTTGGGAAATGGAAAATTTGTGTGCCCAAACTAGACCGAAATGAAACATTAAAAGGAACCAACATATTCTTCAGGAAAAAATGTGGGGAAAGCAAGGAAAATACAGAGGGAAAGAGTGAAAATGAATTTCAATGTTCAGAAGTAAAATTGCTAGGTGCCTTGATGTGGGGCACATGTGGGGATTCGTCACTCATGGTCCTGATCACTTGGGTTCATTGTGCTTGTCAATCAAAAGGACCCCAGATGTGCCTGCCACCAATCCCCAGGCTGACCCAGATGCTTCTAGTGACTCAGGTAGGAGGATGGAGGGCAAACTGAAAACAAGCAAATTTCTAATTGTTGGGAAGGTATTTTGGGTTTCCTGCACTTTGTTTTATTTTTATTTTTTTTTTTTGAGAAAAAGATAGTCAAACCATCCAGGCCTAAAATCATTCTAATAGAAAAGCTGTAAAGAATCATGGAGAAAAAAAATAAACCCTGTACACTGGAGCTCACTGCTTACTCACAGGCACTTACATCAGAATAGCAGCAGCAGCAGCAGCAGCAGCAGCAGGAGCAGAAAAACAGGCTAATCAGAAGGAAGAAAAAGCATTCTCTGAAAACGCTAAAATGGAGCAAGAGTAGTGGCCTAGAAAGGGGTATCATATGTTTTGGTAAAAATAATAATAATAATAATAAGCCATGTAGCAATGGAGAACTGAAATTCCTAAGAGTCACTGAAACTGTTCAGGGGCTCCTTTCATTCTCTTCTTCACTTCCAAAGCCTGTAAATCCCCCAGGGAGCTCTTTGTATAGAGATAATTTCTCAGACTACTTAGCAGGGAAATTCATACTTTTATAGAAAGGTATGTGATGATGGTGTATTTACGTGTGAAAGAGAAAAGAGGAATTTACTGGTCTCTCCATCTTCAAGAAAGAAAATTCTAAGAATTTTCACATCACCACCTACGGACCATGACAATGTCTTTCAAAAAAATAAACATTGTTCCTTTTATGGCTTTTAGAACTAGAATGCATAATTCAATTATTTATTTTAAAACCCCTAACAGGATTTTATCCTGGAGGAGAAAGCGTGCACAAGTAAAAGGAATTGTAAATGCTAACAAAATAAAAGAAAAAAGACAAAAAGGCTCATTATAGAATTTTCAGTATCAGGGGATTCTAATTCTAAACTGTGGATTAAATTCTTGTCATTGTTGATTACATCTTCCGGGCTGTGACCAGTGTTGTAAAAGAATAGGAGAAGCATGAAGTCTCAAAGGCAACTTCTCTTCTCCATGCCCATGAGAATATCTTAGAGCTCACAATGAGTTAATAAAAGGCCCCTGATTCTTGATCTCATGGATAAAGAGCTCACCAATTAACAGGCCCACAGGAAAGAACAAAGCAGCTTCATATCAAAACAGAAAAAAACAAAAAACAAAGCCCTGCAATTTGCAAATGTCCAAGAAGTGCATAGAATATCAGTAAATAATGGAAAGGAATACAATTTTAAAATAGGCTCTGTGCATATTTGAAAGTGTCTTTTTTTCCAGATAAATAATTCTAGATGAACAATTTCATACACACAGAGCATTTGAATAATTCCATAGAATCCATTTTACCAGATCTTTCTGCCTAATTACAAGTCTTTGAACCAGACACCGGTACTTGAAAGATCAATGCCTGGCTGCACAAAGCATATATAAAGCATAATTAAGAGGACTGCTCGATGGAGCCATGGATAACATGCATATGGATGTGTGAAGTCTTCACATGTACACATTTGATAGCTGTGATATGCACATCAGACACATACTCTCACTGTCCAAAATGTCTTTGGCTGCTATTTTATAAATGAGGCAATCAAAGGAAAATGGAATTAAAAACAAATAATAAGGTAACCAAACTTTAGATCATCTTCTTATTTGAATCTCTGAGTATAAAGCAAGTCTATTTAACTCCATTTTGAAGTATTTATCTCTGAAAATACCTTACTTCCTATTTAGATCAAAATTTGGTACATTTCTAGGAAATATGTGGATTTTAAATGTGAAATGATTTGTTCAACTTGCTTCTCATTTTTTTAATTCCAAATCAAGATAATCAAACATTAACACTTTGGACTACTCAGAAAGTATATTTATACTTTCAGGAAGGAATATGGTAGTGTACGTACTCAAGTGGGAGCATTTTGTGTGTAAACTAGGAAGGTCGGCTTAGTCTCTGGGAGGCAAACGAATCGAAGTCGCTGAATTCTGGGGGTTCTCTGTGCTCAGAGGAGGCAGCTGTAATGAATGGAAAAAAATGACAGGCAAAAAGACATCTAAGACAGTTGCTGTCACCAAGTAAATAAATAATAAATAGTACATTAATGCTGACCGAACAAAGTGACAGGATTCACCAACACATCACATGGGATAAGAAAAAGTGTGAAGAATCAGAAGTTGTGATAAAATGAAAATGTGTGTATTGACTGTAGGATAATAAGCTGTTAGAGTTGCCAGGAACCTTTAAAAACAATCTAGCCCAATACTTGTGACATATCCAGGAGTGAATACATAGGGATCTGAGATGAGAAGCCCCAGAAGGCCACTTGGCCAACCAGTCCAGTCTCCTGCCTCCCTTACTATTGCTGCTGAACCATGGTGTCTCACGTGTCTAGACCACCATTGCTACTGAACCAGGGAGCCTCCTCCATGATTGCTACTGATCCACGATGTCTCAGTGTCCTTGAGCTTTTGTTCAATAGCATTACAGAAAATTAATACAAGCTCAGAATCTCCACTCGATTGTCCTTTTATCTATATGTTTTTGCTAGGTTGAGAGGAGAAAGGCAATTATTATAAAACACTTTTAATATGGTTTCAAAAGCCACTTTCTAAAAAAAAAACCAACCAACCAACCAATCAAACAAACAAAGAAAACCTTCGGCTATTAAACTAGAGGCAATATTTGGAACCTCTGATGAAACCAAATAGCTTTTAGTGCAATTAAGTAAAGGACATATAACCAGAAAGATGACACAGTTTGTATATTTGCAATTAAAGTGGAAAATGCTAGCCTAAGTCAACTGTGTAAGAAATGCACCTTTGTCTCCTTTCATTTTCTGTCCCTACATTTTGACCAATTAAGATATGTTATTCGGTACTTTTATTTATCAGAATTGTGAAAGAGTAAATGACTTTTAAATGGCAAAAATCATCCACAGGCTCCTGGCTGGGAAGAGGCTGAATGGGGCGGGGCGTTGAGCTGCAGGACTCCGACCCCCACTCTGTGCGTGCCTGGGTGTGGTCTTGGAGGAAAGCACTGAATCACTCTGGTCTTCAGCTGCCTTGTCAAGAAAAATGACACAGTTGGTAAAAGAATCTCTAATGTGACGCACAGCTCCCATATTCTCTGATAATTCTTGCTCTATTTTAATTTTGTTCTTTATGTAAAAGTTTAATACTAGTCTTCATCTGTTTGGGCCTCTATCATAAAATACCTTAAACCGGGTGGCTTATAAACAACAGAAATATATTTCTCATGGATCTGAAGGCTGGGGAATCAGAGATCAGGGTGCCAGCATGGTTGGGTTCTGGTGAGGGCCTGCTGTCTGCCTGCAGATGGCCACCTTCTCACTGTGTCCTCACACGGTGGCAAGGGCCAGGAGCTTCCCTGTGCTGCTTTTGTAAGGGCACTAATTCCACTCACAAGAGCACTTCCCTCATGACCCAGTCAACCTCCCCAAAGGCCCCACCTCAATACCATCACCCTGGGGGGCAGGATTTCAACATATGAATTTGGAAGGGACACAAACATTCAGACCATAGCAACTAGCAAGACCAGCAACTCTCAGAGGGAAAATCGTATGTTAAAGAGTTAGCAATGGAGAAAGTTACAGTGGCTACAATGTGTGGGGATTGTTTGCGGAGTTCAATGAACCAAAGGCTTCCTGTTCCTACAATGCTAGCTGGACGGTAATCGTTTGCTATTTTTAGCCAAAGAGCTTTAATCACTTTTCTCTATTATGAAAGGGAAAGAATGGGAAATGTTCTAAGTTTGATTTTTGGCTAAAAATTTCTTTGCCAATTCCTTTGGACAATACATTCTGAATAGTGGCGTTTTATATCTTCCAGACAAATGTTTCTTTCATGAATATGGGTGGGGATGAATACATTTCAAAATGTCATAATTTTAGCCACCATTTATTCAACTCTATTACAAATTCAATAACCTTGAACCAGAGTTAATAGAAATTCATGATAAGTAATAAAAATCCAACTAGCCTCAAATTCCCATGGCTTTAAATACGCCTAAAAGCCACCAACTCCCAAAATCTCTCTCCCTGACCTAGATCTGTCTTCTGAGTTCCAACCAAAATCGCACAGGTAGGTATCTCCACCTGGATGCCCTAGTGGAGCCTGAAACTGAGCACATGGAAACCCCATCACCCTCTTCCCTTTCACCCAAACCATCTCCTCCCTGAAAGTTCTGTTTCTGTGAATGTTTCCACCATCCAGACTGGTGCCTGAATTTGACTCCACAACTCTATCCTGTCCCTTGCACGTTGATGCAACCTCCTTAATCACATCAGATACACTTCAATCTTTTCCATGAGTAACACCTTCATCCAGAATTCTAAAATGCAAGTCTGATGACTTCTCTGTTTAAAACATGCCAGTGTCCTTAGGGTGAAACCCAATCTCTACAGCATTGCATACCAGGCGGTTCATGTCCAGCCTCATCTTCAGCTACTCCTCTTCTTTCCACCAAAGGTTCGAACCATCCTGAGCCTTTTGCAGTTTCCCCAATTCCCATATGCTCTGTTGCTTCCAGCCTTTGCATAAATCACTTACTGTAGGGAGAATGTCCCTTGCCCCCTCCTTTGCCACCCTAACTCCACTAATCCTTCGAAAGTTACCTCCACCTTCCCTGAGAGTCCATATGGCTTACAATATGACAGGTGTCCTTCTCCATAGTCCCTACTGAGTGAGACTTTATCTTCTGCTGAACTGTAGGCCTTTGTGTGTTTTATTAATTTTATTAATTAATGTCTGGCATTGCATAAATGTTCAATAAATGTGTAATAAATGAATAACTTCATGTATGGTAAAGGGTCTATGTGGAGGGCAATACTAGTTCAAGGTGCCTGGGACAGTTCAGGTACACATCTATTGTCCCAGCCTGTCACTCCCTTTCACTCTCCAAAGTGTCCAGGTATAGACAATAAATTATTTCGTCACTCTCTGTAAGTCAACATATAAAGTATACTTATACCCTTATTAATAAACAATACCATTTAAAAGGCATGATAATAAATTCACAGAGCAAGAGATCTGGGGGGAGTGGTCACTGAGCCATGTTCTTGCCCAGGTGGTAAAGTTTCAGGTGGCTTTTTTCCACCTGTTGGTATTTTTTTTTTTTTTTTTGAAACGTTTTCTCGCTCTATTGCCAAGGCTGGAGCGCAGTGGCACAATCTCAGCTCACTACAACCTCTGCCTCCTGGGTTCAGGCAATTCTCCTGCCTCAGCCTCCAGAGTAGGTAGGACTACAGGCATGTGCCACCATGCCTGGCTAATTTTTGAATTTTTGTAGAAACGGAGTGTTGTCATGTTGGCCAGGCTGGTCTCGAACTCTTGACCTCAGGTGATCTGCCTGCCTCAGCTTCCCAAAGTGCTGGGATTAGAGGTGTGAGCCACTACACCCGGCCTGTTTATACTTTTATTAACTGACTTTCTTTTCATTCATTGAGCATACATCCCTTTTATAAAAATAATGAAGCTATTTTGAAAAAGTTGCAGTATAATTCATTTCATGTGAATTTTCTAGAATATTTGGTTTTATCTTTAGAGCCAATATTCTGCAAATTGGAAGTCAGCTAAGCATATGACAAGATGGCCCCATCATAAAGATAAAAGACATCTGAAGCTTATGATTATATTCACAAATATGTGACTCAAACCCTCATTCCATGAAAAACAAAACTAAACTAAAATAAAATAAATAGTTCTGGTGGCCAGAATGCCAGAATATGCAGACATTTGGGTAGAAGCTGCTGCCTAGGGTCTAGACTTCCACAGCTGGCGAGAAGAATAAATGCAAGACCGAACTTTCAAACAGTAATAGCATATGGAAAACATTACATGGAACATAAACATTGCTAATAAGAATCCAACAGAGGTCATCTAAAAAATGTTCTCTTGTTTGAATGCACTTCCACGATTAATTCTTCTTTGCAGGGTGATGGCTTTTATCAGTTCAAATGGCTAAAGTTTAATGCAATGTTAGTGTGGAAGAAAAACAATGTTTCTTATCAAGTTTTTATAGTAATTAAATGTATACAGTGAAGCATCATTGGCCAGTGCCTTTTAACTGGTACATAAATGCAGAAGTTAAAAGTAAATTTTTGATTGAACTACAATTCCAAATAAAGTTTTGGACCAATTACTTTCTTTATGTTTCTTGATGACTTGCAGATGCAGCCAAAAGAGTACCAAGCACATTTGTTCCACCTGAACAGAGATATTTAAGACACATCATCTCCAGTTCTGAGGATCCAAAGTTAAGACTACTATTTATATCTCTTTCAGAGTTCTCTATTTCTAGCAGAAGAATGGTTGTAAGGTAGATCAGCTAAAAGGAAGATGACAGTGGGGGTGCACCCTTGTCAGCCAGAGGCTTTGAGCTCCTTTATTGGAAGTGGACTAGTTTATGCACTGATGTTGTTTGGCTGTGTTTCCACCCAAAATCTCATGCTGAATTGTAATCCCAATAATCCCCACATATCCCGGGAGAGACCAGGTGGAGGTAACTGAATCATGGAGGTAGTTTCCCACATGCTGTTCTCATGATAATGAGTGAGTTCTCATGAGATCTGATGGTTTTTTAAGCGTTTGGTAGTTCCTCCTATGTTCACTCTCCTTCCTACCACCCTGTGAAGAAGGTGCCTCACTTTCCTTTGCCTTCTGCAATGACTGTAAGTTTCCTGAGGCCTCCCTACCCATGCTGAACACAGAGTCAATTAAATCTCTTTCCTTTATAAATTTACCAGTCTCAGGAGGTCTTTATAGCAGTGTGAAAATGGACTAATACATGCACTGATGCATTCCACAAATCTGCTTCTAGAAAACAGACAGCTGGCCTTAGAGGGAAGTCTCCCCACTAACAGGATCAACCTAACTGATCACGGGTTGAAGTCAAGACCTACAGACCTGGGTTCAAATTCTGTCACGTAACTTTGATCAATTTACTTAATCTCTTGTAGTGGTCCAACAGAAGAACGGGTTTGAGTGAACACCAACACTCTGTTACCTAAATTGTAGAGGCATTATCTTTTATTGAGATAAGCTCAAAGGCTACATTTTCAGAAGAGGGTGTGAGTTATTCAGTGAGCGATGCCTCTCAAGTTGCCTAAATTTCCTCTTGGAAGGTGAATTCTGAATGGTGCTGATATTCTATCTGTTCAGAGTGATATCTTGCCAGGGCATCAAGAAGCCCTGATGAAGGCTGCTTTTAGCAACTCACAATGTCTGGAAGGAATACTCTCAAAGTGATTGTGCTGCTTCTTTTTTTTTTTTTATTGTACTTTAAGGTTTAGGGTACATGTGCACAATGTGCAGGTTTGTTACATATGTATCCATGTGCCATGTTGGTGTGCTGCACCCATTAACTCGTCATTTAGCAGTAAGTGTATCTCCTAATGCTATCCCTCCCCCCTCTCCCCACCCCACAACAGTCCCCTGAGTATGATGTTCCCCTTCCTGTGTCCACGTGTTCTCATTGTTCAGTTCCCACCTATGAGTGACAACATGCAGTGTTTGGTTTTTTGACCTTGCAATAGTTTACTGAGAATGATGACTTCCAGTTTCATCCATGTCCCTACAAAGGACATGAACTCATCATTTTTTATGGCTGCATAGTATTCCATGATGTATATGTGCCACATTTTCTTAATCCAGTCTATCATTGTTGGACATTTGGGTTGGTTCCAAGTCTTTGCTATTGTGAATAGTGCCGCAATAAACATATGTGTGCATGTGTCTTTATAGCAGCATGATTTATAGTCCTTTGGGTATATACCCAGTAATGGGATGGCTAGGTCAAATGGTATTTCTAGTTCTAGATCCCTGAGGAATCACCACACTGACTTCCACAATGGTTGAACCAGTTTACAGTCCCACCAACAGTGTAAAAGTGTTCCTATTTCTCCACATCCTCTCCAGCACCTGTTGTTTCCTGACTTTTTAATGATGGCCATTCTAACTGGTGTGAGATGGTATCTCATTGTGGTTTTGATTGGCATTTCTCTGATGGCCAGTGATGATGAGCATTTTTTCATGTGTTTTTTGGCTGCATAAATGTCTTCTTTTGAGAAGTGTCTGTTCATGTCCTTCGCCCACTTCTTGATGGGGTTGTTTGTTTTTTTCTTGTAAATTTGTTTGAGTTCATTGTAGATTCTAGATATTAGCCCTTTGTCAGATGAGTAGGTTGCGAAAATTTTCTCCCATTTTGTGGGTTGCCTGTTCATTCTGATGGTAGTTTCTTTTGCTGTGCAGAAGCTCTTTAGTTTAATTAGATCCCATTTGTCAATTTTGGCTTTTGTTGCCATTGCTTTTGGTGTTTCAGACATGAAGTCCTTGCCCATGCCTATGTCCTGAACGGTAATGCCTAGGTTTTCTTCTAGGGTTTTTATGGTTTTAGGTCTAACATGTAAGTCTTTAATCCATCTTGAATTAATTTTTGTATAAGGTGTAAGGAAGGGATCCAGTTTCAGCTTTCTACATATGGCTAGCCAGTTTTCCCAGCACCATTTATTAAATAGAGAATCCTTTCCCCATTGCTTGTTTTTGTCAAGTTTATCAAAGATCAGATAGTTATAGATATGTGGCATTATTTCTGAGGGCTCTGTTCTGTTCCATTGATCTATGTCTCTGTTGTGGTACCAGTACCATGCTGTTTTGGTTACTGTAGCCTTGTAGTATAGTTTGAAGTCAGGTAGAGTGATGCCTCCAGCTTTGTTCTTTTGGCTTAGGATTGACTTGGCGATGTGGGCTCTTTTTTGGTTCCATATGAACTTTAAAGTCGTTTTTTCCAATTCTGTGAAGAAAGTCATTGGTAGCTTGACGGGGATGGCATTGAATCTATAAATTACCTTGGGCAGTATGGCCATTTTCATGATATTGATTCTTCCAACCCATGAGCATGGAATGTTCTTCCATTTGTTTGTATCCTCTTTTATTTCATTGAGCAGTGGTTTGTAGTTCTCCTTGAAGAGGTCCTTCACGTCCCTTGTAAGTTGGATTCCTAGGTATTTTATTCTCTTTGAAGCAATTATGAATGGGAGTTCACTCATGATTTGGCTCTCTGTTTGTCTGTGATTGGTGTACAAGAATGTTTGTGATTTTTGTACATTGATTTTGTATCCTGAGACTTTGCTGAAGTTGCTTATCAGCTTAAGGAGATTTTGGGCTGAGACAATGGGGTTTTCTAGATATACAATCATGTCATCTGCAAACAGGGACAATTTGACTTCCTCTTTTCCTAATTGAATATGCTTTGTTTCCTTCTCCTGCCTGATTGCCCTGGCCAGAACTTCCAACACTATGTTGAATAGGAGTGGTGAGAGAGGGCATCCCTGTCTTGTGCCAGTTTTCAAAGGGAATGCTTCCAGTTTTTGCCCATTCAGTATGATATTTGCTGTGGGTTTGTCATAGACACCTGTTATTATTTTGAGATATGTCTCATCAATACCTAATTTATTGAGAGTTTTTAGCATGAAGAGTTGTTGAATTTTGTCAAAGGCCTTTTCTGCATCTATTGAGATAATCATGTGGTTTTTGTCTTTGGTTCTGTTTATATGCTGGATTACATTTATTGATTTGCGTATGTTAAACCAGCCTTGCATCCCAGGGAGGAAGCCCACTTGATCATGGTGGATAAGCTTTTTGATGTGCTGCTGGATTCGGTTTGCCAGTATTTTATTGAGGATTTTTGCATCAATGTTCATCAAGGATATTGGTCTAAAATTCTCTTTTTTGGTTGTGTCACTGCCAGGCTTTGGTATCAGGATGATGCTGGCCCCATAAAATGTGTTAGGGAGGATTCCCTCTTTTTCTGTTGATTGGAATAGTTTCAGAAGGAATGGTACCAGTTCTTCCTTGTACCTCTGGTAGAATTCGGCTGTGAATCCATCTGGTCCTGGACTCTTTTTGGTTGGTAAGCTATTGATTATTGCCACAATTTCAGAGTCTGTTATTGGTCTATTCAGAGATTCAACTTCTTCCTGGTTTAGTCTTGGGAGGGTGTATGTGTCAAGGAATTTATCCATTTCTTCTAGATTTTCTAGTTTATTTGCATAGAAGTGTTTGTAGTATTCTCTGATGGTAGTTTGTATTTCTGTGGGATCGGTGGTGATATCCCCTTTTTCATTTTTTATTGCATCTATTTGATTCTTCTCTCTTTTCTTCTTTATTAGTCTTGCTAGCGGTCTATCAGTTTTGTTGATCTTTTCAAAAAACCAGCTCCTGGATTCATTAATTTTTGAAGGGTTTTTTGTGTCTCTATTTCCTTCAGTTCTGCTCTGATTTTAGTTATTTCTTGCCTTCTGCTAGCTTTTGAATGTGTTTGCTCTTGCTTTTCTAGTTCTTTTAATTGTGATGTTAGGGTGTCAATTTTGGATCTTTCCTGCTTTCTCTTGTGGGCATTTAGTGCTATAAATTTCCCTCTACACACTGCTTTGAATGTGTCCCAGAGATTCTGGTATGTTGTGTCTTTGCTCTTGTTGGTTTCAAAGAACATCTTTATTTCTGCCTTCATTTCGTTATGTACCCAGTAGTCATTCAGGAGCAGGTTGTTCAGTCTCCACGTAGTTGAGCGGTTTTGAGTGAGTTTCTTAATCCTGAGTTCTAGTTTGATTGCACTGTGGTCTGAGAGACAGTTTGTTATAATTTCTGTTCTTTTACATTTGCTGAGGAGAGCTTTACTTCCAACTATGTGGTCAGTTTTGGAATAGGTGTGGTGTGGTGCTGAAAAAAATGTATATTCTGTTGATTTGGGGTGGAGAGTTCTGTAGATGTCTATTAGGTCCGCTTGGTGCAGAGCTGAGTTCAATTCCTGGGTATCCTTGTTAACTTTCTGTCTCGTCGATCTGTCTAATGTTGACAGTGGGGTGTTAAAGTCTCCCATTATTATTGTGTGGGAGTCTAAGTCTCTTTGTAGGTCACTCAGGACTTGCTTTATGGATGTGGGTGCTCCTGAATTGGGTGCATATATATTTAGGATAGTTAGCTCTTCTTGTTGAATTGATCCCTTTACCATTATGTAATGGCCTTCTTTGTCTGTTTTGATCTTTGTTGGTTTAAAGTCTGTTTTATCAGAGACTAGGATTGCAACCCCTGCCTTTTTTTTGTTTTCCATTTGCCTGGTAGATCTTCCTCCATCCTTTTATTTTGAGCCTATATGTGTCTCTGCACGTGAGATGGGTTTCCTGAATACAGCACACTGATGGATCTTGACTCTTTATCCAATTTGCCAGTCTGTGTCTTTTAATTGAAGCATTTAGTCCATTTACATTTAAAGTTAATATTGTTACGTGTGAATTTGATCCTGTCATTATGATGTTAGCTGGTTATTTTGCTCATTAGTTGATCCAGTTTCTTCCTAGCCTCGATGGTCTTTACAATTTGGCAGGATTTTGCAGTGGCTGGTACCCGTTATTCCTTTCCATGTTTAGTGCTTCTTTCAAGAGCTCTTTTAGGGCAGGCCTGGTGGTGACAAAATCTCTCAGCATTTGCTTGTCTGTAAGGTATTTTATTTCTCCTTCACTTATGAAGCTTCGTTTGGCTGGATATGAAATTCTGGGTTGAAAATTCTTTTCTTTAAGAATGTTGAATATTGGCCCCCACTCTCTTCTGGCTTGTAGAGTTTCTGCCGAGAGATCCGCTGTTAGTCTGATGGGCTTCCCTTTGTGGGTAAC
Organism: Nomascus leucogenys; assembly: GCF_006542625.1. NCBI lineage: Eukaryota > Metazoa > Chordata > Mammalia > Primates > Hylobatidae > Nomascus > Nomascus leucogenys. The sequence continues at coordinate 133,668,801 of NC_044383.1, read as the reverse complement.
CCGACCTTTCTCTCTGGCTGCTCTTAACATTTTTTCCTTCATTTCAACTTTGGTGAATCTGACAATTATGTGTCTTGGAGTTGCTCTTCTCGAAGAGTATCTTTGTGGTGTTCTCTATATTTCCTGAATCTGAATGTTGGCCTGCCTTGCTAGATTGGGGAAGTTCTCCTGGATAATATCCTGCAGAGTGTTTTCCAACTTGGTTCCATTCTCCCCGTCACTTTCAGGTACACCAATCAGATGTAGATTTGGTCTTTTCACATAGTCCCATATTTCTTGGAGGCTTTTTTCATTTCTTTTTATTCTTTTTTCTCTAGACTTCCCTTCTCACTTCATTTCATTCATTTCATCTTCCATCACCAATACCCTTTCTTCCAGTTGATCGCATCAGCTCCTGAGGCTTCTGCATTCTTCACGTAGTTCTCGAGCCTTGGCTTTCAGCTCCATCAGCTCCTTTAAGCACTTCTCTGTATTGGTTATTCTAGTTATACATTCGTCTAATTCTTTTTCAAAGTTTTTAACTTCTTTGCCTTTGGCTTGAATTTCCTCCTGTAGCTTGGAGTAGTTTGATCGTCTGAAGCCTTCTTCTCTCAACTCGTCAAAGTCATTCTCCGTCCAGCTTTGTTCCGTTGCTGGTGAGGAACTGTGTTCCTTTGGAGGAGGAGAGGTGCTCTGCTTTTTAGAGTTTCCGGTTTTTCTGCTCTGTTTTTTCCCCATCTTTGTGGTTTTATCTACTTTTGGTCTTTGACAATGGTGATGTACAGATGGGTTTTTGGTGTGGATGTCTTTTCTGTTTGTTAGTTTTCCTTCTAACAGACAGGACCCTCAGCTGCAGGTCTGTTGGAGTTTGCTAGAGGTCCACTCCAGACCCTCTTTGCCTGGGTGTCAGCAGCGGTGGCTGCAGAACAGTGGATTTTTCATGAACCGAGAATGCTGCTGCCTGATCGTTCCTCTGAAAGTTTTGTCTCAGAGGAGTACCCAGCCATGTGAGGTGTCAGTCTGCCCCTACTTGGGTGTGTCTCCCAGTTAGGCTGCTCAGGGGTCAGGGACCCACTTGAGGAGGCAGTCTGCCTGTTCTCAGATCTCCAGCTGCGTGCTGGGAGAACCACTGCTCTCTTCAAAGCTGTCAGACAGGGACATTTAAGTCTACAGAGGTTACTGCTGTCTTTTTGTTTGTCTGTGCCCTGCCCCCAGAGGTGGAGCCTACAGAGGCAGGCAGGCCTCCTTGAGCTGTGGTGGGCTCCACCCAGTTTGAGCTTCCCTGCTGCTTTGTTTACCTAAGCAAGCCTGGGCAATGGTGGGCACCCCTCCCCCAGCCTCACTGCTGCCTTGCAGTTTAATCTCAGACTGCTGTGCTAGCAATCAGTGAGACTCCGTGGGCATAGGACCCTCTGAGCCAGATGTGGGGTATAATCTCCTGGTGTGCCGTTTTTTAAGCTCGTCGGAAAAGCGCAGTATTAGGGTGGGAGTGACTGGATTTTCCAGGTGCCGTCTGTCACCCCTTTCTTTGACTAGGAAAGGGAACTCCCTGGCTCCTTGCACTTCCTGAGTGAGGCAATGCCTCGCCCTGCTTGGGCTTGTGCACGGTGCGCTGCACCCACTGTCCTGCGCCCACTGTCTGGCACTCCCTAGTGAGATGAACCCGATACCTCAGATGGAAATGCAGAAATCACCCGTCTTCTGCATCACTCACTCTGGGAGCTGTAGACCGGAGCTGTTCCTATTCGGCCATCTTGGCTCCACCACCTGTGCTCCTTCTTAATACACACCCTACTGTGGCCAACTCATCCTCTTCCATATTTTCCATCACTATCTACCACTTACAATCATCTATCTAGCCTAAGTTGCTCCCTAGAGCATCAAACGTCTCCAAATGACTTCTGGAAATTTCCAATTGAATGTCCAAACCTGATTGCTTCATCAGCCACCCCCTTCAAACCCCCCTCTTTCAAACTCCAAATCTTGGTGAATGGTTTCACCAACTGCACAATTAATTAAACCAGAAAACTTCACCTCATCTTGATCATCCCCTGCATCTATCCAGTCACCATTTTTGGCCTGTTCTATGTTTTAAATGTTTCTTCCTCCTCCTCCTCAGCCTACTCAACATGAAGATGACAGAATAAAGAACCTTATGATGATTTATTTTTACTTAATGAGTAATAAATGTATTTTCTATTCTTTATGATTTTCTTTTTCTAAGGTGGAGTTTTGCTCTTGTCACCCAGGCTGGGATGCAATGGCATGATCTTAGCTCACTGCAACCTCCACCTCCCAGGTTCAAGCAATTCTCCTGCCTCAGCCTCCTGAGTAGCTGAGATTACAGGTGCCTGTCACCATGGCCAGCTATTTTTTTTATTACTACTATTTTTAATAGAGATGAGGTTTCACCACGTTGGCCAGGCTGGTCTTGAACTCCTGACCTCAGGTGATACACCCGCCTCAGCTCCCAAAGTTCTGGGATTACAGGCATGAGCCACCACGCCTGGCCTTTATGATTTTCTTAATAACATTTTGTTTTCTCTGGCTTACTTTGTTTTAAGAGCACAGTGTGTAATACATATAACACAAAATATGTATGATCAACTATTTTTTATGGTAACCCGAAGTGAAATTTCAAGTTTATTTTATACACATTAAAATAGATTAGAAATGCAGTGTTTTCTAAAGCATGATTAATTCTTAAAGAAATAATTCTGAATATGGTTTTATTTCTGCATACGTTTATACAACACTACAAGTGCCACCTGAAGTTTTCAAATTACAAAGTTTTCTACAGACTATTGTACAGTGATGATGATAAGCTCTCTAGTTTAGCATACCACGGTACACAAATACTGTATCAAGCTGGATATTATTAAGCATGAGACATAAACAGGCCAATTGAAATCCTTTGAGATTAAGAAGTGATAGGTATCAATAAACATAAGTAGAAACCGAATAGGTCAAGAAGCATTGAATATTTAATGAATCCATGAAGCATAAACAATTGATGCAAATGTATCTGTCACTTTATTTTTTTGCGATAGGGCCTCACTCTGTCACCCAGGCTGGAGTGCAGTGGCATGATCATGGCTCACTGCACATGCCACCACGCTGGTCTATGAATCGACTATTCATGTTATCAGTAAGACTTCCTTCCAGTCAACAGTAGAGTATTGGTACTTTAAGTTTTGAGGGAGTCAAAGCTATACTTGAATTTTTGACTGCACAAGGGGTTGGCACCTCTAACCCCCATATTGTTCAAGGGTCAACTGTGAATAAATAAGACTAGATAGATAGATAGATAGATAGATAGATAGATAAACAGACAGACAGATAGATAGACAGATAGATATAGAAATAGAGACAAAGATAACAGTTGACACAGAACTTGACATATACTAAGCCACTGGTAATGATCCTAGTCTATCACAAACTGATGACCCGAGAGCCAGTTCTGGCCCGTGGATGTATTTCATTAGATGGCAAAGTTTCACCTAAAAATCTGGAGTGTTAATTTATTGTGAAAGCAAGTCTCAAGGTCTGATAGCACTGGGTCTGTATTTCTCACACAATCAGCAGCTAGAGCTGCATAGGACCAACTCAACTCATATGACACTGAGGTGCCACGATTTATCACAGACCTCATCAGTTCTTAGGCTTTTCTCCTTGGCCTGCTTCACAATAATCCGAGCTTATACCCTGCTCTTATATAAAACTATGGGAAACAGTTTGAGATGAAAAGTATTCACACACCTGTGCAAGATCATATGTAACACATTAGAATTCAATGTAACTTGCTCTTTTTTTTCCCAGGATGGTCTCTGTGCTGAATCTGCAGTAAGTGTATAAATACATAAGGTATAGAAAAATTCTATTATTCTAACATGGGAATCAACATTATCACCTCAAGCAGAGGAAGGGTCAATGTTCTTTTTGTTTTAAAATTATATTGCGTGAGCTTAGAGAAATGAGCTTGGACAGTATTTCTTGAGAATGATTTCCAAATCAGCTTCCATGGGTGATGCTGATTGGAATGTTTACCTTACATAGCCCAGGGGAGTTGGCCTTTGTTCAATTTCTTAAAAGAAATATGTCAGGCCCAGTGACCCCCAAGTGGTGATTGTTGTCCCTCCTTGGACATGCCATCAGCTGCTAGTGACATTTCTTCAAATCAATGAGATGTCCTGTTGTGCGGGGTTGCCCCAGCCTGGAAGTCCCATGGAGCCTCTGATTATGGCATCTCCTTGTTAAAGTCCGGGGATTCTGGCATTCCACATCTTAAGAAGCAGGCATCCCGCATGCTCTCTGATGTTTGGTTTTGTAGTGTCTTTTCACATAGTACAAAAACCTATCTGTGAGCATCCTGACCTCTGATTCTATGCAGATCAAACCACAACCAGCATGCTTCAACAACAAACTCAAAATTCAGAGTCCCTAGTGAACCCTAATTCTGACACTGATCCTAATTTATTGTTTGACCCTGGGCTAATCCAAGGGTTTCCATGAATCCCATGTCTCTTGTGATGATTTGGAGAATTACTAGGTTAAAATGTGTAATACACATATATTGCAAGTTGTCACGGCAGAATACTGGGGAAAGTTTTCCATCATTCAGTCACTATAATCCAATTGAAGGAAAAGCTTAAGAAGAAAAGTGACCTTGGAAAATCAATGTTTTCAATCAATGGAAGTATTTGATAATATTTCTCCAAAAAATTAAGAAACTTTTTTTATCGAGTTCTAAGACTCTCTAATCATAAGTCTTGAAGACATACTGATGCATTGTCTAGAAAAAACTTTTTCCTTAATAGTCTCACAGCTGAGATTGTGTTTATTCCTGCAAAAGTATTAGCTTTATAAATTAAAAAGCACATTAGATCAATATATAGAGAAACATTACTAACATAAAACAGTATAAGAATAATAAATCTAATTTATTTTAGAGACTTCAAAAATATTTTCCAAAGAATGTGAGTAACTATCTTTGTCCATTTATCTCTAATGCGTCTTGGAATTATATTCCCAGGTCCACTCCCAATTCTCCTAAACCTAAAGCAATACATGAAGAGAAGTCCTTCCTCAAAAGTATAGAATTCCAAGATTCCTCACCTTCTCTGATTGGGTTTTGTTTGTTTTGTTTTTTAAAAACAGTTTTCTAATTAGAACGGCATTTCGGGAAAAGACACTTCTAGGCTTGGTGTCTACATTTTACAGTCAGTAAGAAATATTGTTTATAATTTCATGGAAGGTAAAACATTTCACCAAGGGCAAACATTCATCATGCAATCAATCAACATCCAGTCACCTCTATCCCTATTCACATGCAAATAACGTACCAATTTTCCTACTTGTCATTATGTGTGACATTTAAACCCAGTTACTTTGGACCTACAACAACACTAGTTAACCCCAGGCAAGTTGAGATCCCAGACAAACCATTGCTCATGTATTAGGAACTTATCATTTCTTTCTTTCCTGCCTCCCTTCCTTCCATCCTTTTTAGTAAAGACTCTCTCCTTTACCTTAGGACATTCTTTCTTTCTCTCTTTCTTTCCTTCCTTCCTTCCTTCCTTCCTTCCTTCCTTCCTTCCTTCCTTCCCTCTTTCCCTTTCCCTCTTTTCTGTCTCTTTCCTTTTAGTAAAGTCTTCCAAAAAATACACCAAATTCTGCGTAACAAAATACTTCAGACTATACACTTTACTGGAGCAGAAAACCGCAATTTAAAATAACTTCTTATTGGTAAGTAAGTGGCAAGTCTAATGAATTTGGGAGATTTTCCAGTTGGAGATTGTATTCCTCTTCCCTCTAAATGTTGCCACGGGGTAAAAGAAGTAAAGTTTAAGTCAGACCAGAGGGCCACTTTTTGACTACATCAAAGTCAAATGAAGGAATAGAACTACCACACAGTTGGAAAAAATTACCTTCTTTACTGTGTGTTTTAGTTGTTTTTTTCCCCTTTTTAACATAGACAATTAAGGGGAAAAAATCTACCCACATGATTGAAAGAACTGTGGAAGGCATATCTAAGCAAATATTTAATTCCTTTAAAAATTAATGGAACACTGAAGCCCATATAAAAAGCATATTTGAGTTAACTACAAACAAAAATAAATTCTTAATTTACAAAAGAAGCATTAATACACGGAATGAAACATCACCTTTTTGATTCACCAATAATTTCACATGCCCTTCAACATGAGGATTTGCAGTATCAAAGAGAGGGGTCAAAGTGGAGGGTATGAAATAGATATAAAGCAGCTGAAGTATTCCTCACCAGGATTAATAATGAATAAAATTGTTATTACAGTGTGATGAGTTTGCTAAATTTCTTGGATCTGGGGAAGTAACAATTAATTTCACAGAATTAGGCACACCTAAGTGGCATGTGCTTCTCAATTATTTATTCTGGGGTGACAATAGTGCAGATGGCAGCCAACTAACGACTGGGACCCTGTTCATATTAGCATTGAGGCCCTGCACCCCAGGCAGGAGAGAAGGGCTCCCATAGAGGCAGTGGGTAGGTCTTAGCCTTAGACAGAATGTTTACAGAATGAGTTTTGTGGTTTTGAAGCCTTGGTTTGGGATTATTTATATAGTAAGACTGGGATTGCATAGCTATTAGAAAGAAAGCAAAAAGTCAGTTTATATGCTTTCCTATTGATGTTTCAATAAAACACTGTTTTATTTTTCTTATCTGGAAAATGAAAGGGTTGGGCTAAATGGCCGCTAGCAGACATCTCTAAGAATGAATGTCTTTCAGGCAATCCAGAGATGACGAACTTGCAGTTTGAATGTAAAGGTCACATCTCAAGAATGTGGAACATGAGCAGGGTAATTCAGCCACTGAAATGACTTGTTCAACTTGCTCACTGGTATCATTAAAGTGTGATCTAACTTAGAGCTTTGTGAGACCTCTGGGATCATCTCATACAAGTCTCTCATTTTACAGATGAGGAAACTGAGGCTGAGAGAGGCAGCACATCTACCAATGGGAACATTATTCGAGTTCTTTTTCACAGCCCTTGTCATATAGAATTAAATGCACTAAGACAATAGGTAGAATGAGAAGAACAAAAAAATAAAAACTTTTACCCAATTTTTAAAGTAAGAAAGAAGAAATGGACTTCTTAAAACAGAGAAATAATCGCAAATGCCACAAACATTCTTACAGTGTGGTTGCAGTCTAGCTCATTATTTTCTTACAAAGAAAAAGAAAAAAACGTTTTATAATGTGTATATAATAACCCTGTTGTTCACTTTTCCACTGAACAAAAGAGAAAGTTTTAACAAAAGGTATAATTCATTACTTCTGGATCTGTATGAATTAAAGCAGAACAATAAAATGGGAAAATAAATCAAACATCTTCATGTTAGACTGTCATTGTTATAAGACAGAAAAAATAAGTATTCTAAGAATAAGATTTCCTTCTAAGCATTTTATAAATAAATTGAGGGGAAAATGATTTTAGGTAAGCATGAATTCAAACTCCAAAGAAACAAACAAGATTACTTCAAAACATTAAAAGTTAAGTTATTTAAAGTTTATAGGTAAAGTTAAAGATTCTGTAACCACAAAGGCTTGGCAACAGTAAAGAAAAGAGCACAGCGGAGTTTTGAGACCGCTGGATGTTAATCATGTACATAACTCTTAAAAAGCTAAGATCTGAATCATCATTTAAAAGCACACACACTCGTTATAGACATTTTGAAAACTTATGAGAATATAGGCATACAAACATTAAACTTTTCAGCAAAAAAAAAAAAATTAAAAAATAACAATTAAAGACAGAGAAGGAGAGTTAGTTTGTTTTACAAGGCAAAAACCAAGTTGAAAAGGTTGTCCTGACATGCAAAATGTCTGCGACGTGCCCCTGCTTTCTCCGGCTGTCTCCTGAGCCCTTCACTTTACCAGGTACGAAAGGTCCATCTTCCAAATAAAGGTCAATTGCTCCATCACATATATTGTGATGAGGGTCCTTTGACTTCACTGTAGCCAATGAAGCCCCCAAATTGAGCTCCCCAGCAAGTAGGCGAAAATTTCATCATGTGCTGCCAAACACCCATTAAAATGAAGAAATGTGAGAAAAGAAATTCTTGGAGGAAATCTTCCAATGTTGGACCTCCACATTTGAATCAGATATCTTAATTGCTCGAGCTGAACATTTCAGGAGGCTCTCATACGAAGAAGAATTTAGAGATTGGGTTAAAGAGCTGAGCTTCTGAGATCCTGTGTCCTACCCCATTCAACAAAGCGATCACTATCCATCAGTGTCCACCCATTATTAACATCTACTGGATGTTAAAGCAGGTTTACAGAGGATTAAGGAATCCAACTTACTATTATGCAATTTTAAAGTTTCTGCAAGAGTCTAGTGAATTTTCAAAAGGATTTCTGAGGAGGTGAGGAGGCAGGACAAGGGAAGCTAACATTAAATTAAAAAATACTTAATTGCTAAGCAACAAGATAAGCATCTAAGTGATCTTGAAGACAAAGTCCTCAGGTCTAACTTTGTAGGTCATAGCATTGATGCGCAATCTTGCAAAGCCCGTGGCTGTTTGGCTTGGCAGCTTTTCTAGGTGCTTTTCCACTTTGGTATTGAGGAAATAGCATCATCATACAATTTTATTTATTTTAATAATGATGCTTCCCATTGAACCTGTTTTAAATGGGATGAGACACAGTAATACTAGTTTATTTGGGTAAATGTTGAAGTTAATATGTCCTTCTTCAATATGTGAGAAAAACTTTAGCATTAACCATGCTTAATGCTTCCTCCTTGAATCTTGACTAGATTTTGCAGACTTCTGCTTAATTTTATGTCTGTTATTCTTTTTTTTTTTTTTTTTTGCGACAGTCTTGCTCTTGTCACCCAGGCTGGAGGACAGTGGTGTGATCTCAGCTCACTACAACCTCCACCTCCCTGGTTCAAGCAATTCTCCTATCTCAGCCTCCAGAGTAGCTGGGATTACAGGTGTACACCACCACACCGGCCTACTATTTTTTTTTTTTTTTTTTTTGAGATGAAGTCTCACTCTGTCACCAGGCTGGAGTGCAGTGGTATGGATTCTCAGCTCACTGCAACCTCCGCCTCCCGAGTTCAAGCGATTCTCCTGCCTCAGCCTCTCGAGTAGCTGGGACCACAGGCATGTGCCACCACACCCAGCTAATCTTTGTATTTTTAGTAGAGACAGGGTTTCACCATGTTAGCCAGGATGGTCGCGATCTCTTTACCTCATGATCTACCTGCCTCAGCCTCCCAAAGTGCTGGGATTACAGGCATGAGCCACTGTGCCCAGCCGTCAGTCTTTATCATGAAGTTTTTTAGCCATAATGTGTGTGACTGCAGCTGAACAATTCAGATTTCAAATTATTCCTTTCTCCCATCTCTACCTTTACAAATAACTTCCAATATTCTTGCCCTTTACAGTCAGTGGCAACCTGTTCTAATAGAAAAAAAATCTCAATTAGAAATTGCCCCTGTTTCTACATGGTTATTAAAAATGATCTACACTGAAGTTTTTAGAGCATGACTGCCAACCAAAACAGAATGGATGTTCAAACTGATCAATCTAAATAACTCTTATCTCATGATTTACATGAAAATTTCTTCCAAAGAAAGATGCAGAGGAAACACAAGCACCTTTTTCAATGCTTCCTAATCAGAAAGGCAGCAGTTAGGAAGGAACACAAGCCTTATGCCACCCTCTGCTCTTGCTATTCCTCCAGGATTCCTGGCTAACAAAAGAGGAGAATGTTGCTGGGACAGGGGAGGATGGAGATGTAGCACCCATCCCTTGGGAGTGAAGCCCGCTGAGGTGGGGATGAGCCATAGCTCCTTGGGGATTCCAGGGCTGCAGCTACAGTCTTTCTTACTCATCACGGGCTGTGCTTTGAGGGATCTGAACACAGCTATGCACAAAGTGTATTGAAAATACCATTCACATGCATAAATATATGCGTGGGCTACATAGAATAAAACCTTAATATCCTATCTTGGACGCATATATATTTTCACAGACCAAATAATGAATAATGTTTCGCATTTTAAAAATTACCTACTTCATTAATTGTTCTTTTATATTTTCTTAATTCATACAATTATAGTATTCTGCTTAGATTACATCAAATTGAAACCACATCAAAGCTAGAAATTCTGGCTTCCTGTCATGGATTCCAAGACTAGAAAATTCAAAAAAGGTCAGAAAATGAGTAACTTTCATTTGCCAAGTACTCGCAATTTGCAGCTTAAATAATTAACTCCGCCTTGCCTATCTTTAGACTCACAATAGATAGCACGATGCCTGGCACAGAACTCACCCAGGTCAGCCAAAGTCTATATATCTGTCCTAACTTTTCTATCTCACTGGGAAAAATCAGCCAGTATTTGATCTGATACAAACAAATTAATAAACATATTAGAAAACACTAGCTTACTAAGTCATTATCTAGTAAAGAAATGTATTGTTAAATTTTTTGTCAAAATCCATATTACAGGTAACACAAAATCAATTTAATAGCACTGTCTCTGAATTCCAGAAGTTCATCATGTAAAACAGAAAATATTGAAATTGACACATTTATGAAGAATAAATCTGCATTTAATTTATTCCATAATAGGCTACAAAAGTGTTTGACATCAAGGATTGAGGTCCTCCACATGTATTTGCCAGAAGACGAGTTAGCCAAGCCGCTGGCCACGCACACACCGTTACTCGAGCCCACACATCTCAAAATAATGCCTCAAAACTGAGGGCAAACCCTGCTGGGCAGAGCTGAATTTCAAACCAGGCTCAGGAGATGGGAAAACATCAACACGATCACACACCAGTCACTCACATCTTCCATTCCTCATCGGGGTTTTCAAAGGAATTCACAAGCGAGCTGTGATTCACAGAATGGATGGAGAAAATGTAATTATCCTACTTTAAAACAAAATCAAATTGCCAAAGTATATATTTAGGCAGAAAAATACCTTTATTAAATTTCTTTGAAGTCTTTGGTGAGCAGAAGGAAAATTTTCAGTAGTTTAGATAAATGGACTAATGCTAATGCTCGTAACTGATAAATAAGAAGTAAGTTACGTGTGCCATCACTATCCTGTTTCGTATCGAGAAGCAATGCGTTTTCAGAAATAGACACGTTTAAAAATAGCCTCAAAAATGACTTCCTTTGCATTATGCTATATTTTTTCCAAATTTTTGGTGGGGAGAGAGAGGGAGGGAGAGACAGAGAGGGAGAAAGCGAGAGAACACTCAGGCAAGCAGGTATAAATGGCAAAGCTTTTCTCTGTAGTCTCCATTACCATTATGAGGTGTAATTGAATGTATTAGCAGGTCTCTGTAGGAATGTGATATGCTAACACACTCTAATTTTCATTAGTTTCTCAAAACTGTCATGTGAGGAATTTGAAATATGTGCATGAGAGAAATTAATAATGGCTGGTACTGAACAAAGGTATTAAATTGGTTTAAAATGGAAAAAAAAAAGCAGAACTTGCTTTTGAAAAGGAAGATGCTTAAATCATACTCGGAAAAGCACTCTGATGACAGCCTACCATTCATTTTCCTGAAACAGCTGCTGTGCACAAGAGTGAGAATGAACCTGTAAGTCCTCATGTCCCCATCATGGTGAATACCATTTTACTGTATGAGGGTCGATTTAGAAAAGCTAAAAAGCGTTCCTGAGGTGAACGATTTCTTTTCCCTTTCTCAAAATGAAAAGGTGTACAATCCCTCGCCTATGTCTTACCACTTAGACTGCAGGTTTGCTTAGCTCTGCTGAGATGTAAATACCTTGGCACATCTGGGGCGTCACAAAATGGCAATAGCCTTATAGCCCTTCATCAATCCCATCAAATAAGCACATTAGAGAAGTCTGTTTATAGACAGTATTTCATTCCATCCTTAACCCTGAGGGTGACGAATAGGTATTATCATCTCCACTTTTATTTAGGAAAGCTGAGGTTCAGAGAGATAAAGTCATACTCGCCCACAAGTTCACTAGGGATCTGGAGCTGAAATGAGCTTATTCCATCAAGTGTGAGGTTTATGGAGAGCCTGGTATGTCCCACGGAGCTGACTATGATGAGGCACTCTCTGCTCACCCAACCAGGACTCCCTCAGTTGTGGCCTGGGATCTCTTCTTTGCTAATATGGGGAGGGCTTGGCAGAGGGAACCCTGATACCTGGAGTGATCTGGCTGGTCCCAGAGAATGGCAGCTATCTAACACGGGCTATTCTGTGCCGTGTGAACTCCATGGGCTTCCAGCACCCAGACCTCAGCCTGCTAGGGGCTGCTGCCACACCTGCAGATTTGTCACTTCTCCCTCTTCATTGTTCTCGCTTGGCTAGAGCATTATTGCCCTGGATGAGTGATTGTAAGACACCCCCTTCACCCAATACGATGTCTTTTAAAAAAAATTCCTTAAGTCTATTGTGTGGTCTGAACTGAAAAGTATTTGAAATCAGTCTGTGGACCTTAATACAATAGTAGGTAGCAGCAGTTGACAGCTAGCTGGGTCTCAAGGGTTGTTCATCAAGGGTTTAGATCAAACTGAGTAAAATCTAAATATGGGCTTTTCATCCACCCCCACTGAATTTCATCCTATTGGATTTCTTTGTCATTCTACCCTTTTGAAACCTCTTTAGAGTCTGAATTTGCCTTCTAATACAGTAATATTTCCCCTAGCTTCATATTCAGATTTTTTTTTGTTTATTTTTTGGATGGAGCTTTGCTCTTGTCACCGAGGCTGGAGTACAGTGACACAATCTCAGCTCACTGCATACCTCTGCCTCCTGGGTTCAAGGAATTCTCCTGCCCCAACCTCCTGAGTAGCTGAGATTACAAGTGCTCACCACTATGCCTGGCTAATGTTTTCTTGTTTGTTTGTTTTTTGTATTTTTAGTAGAGACGGGGTTTCATCATGTTGGCCATGCTAGTCTCAAACTCCTGACCTCAGGTGAACCTCCCGCCTTGGCCTCCCAAAATGCTGGAATTACACACGTGAGCCACTGCACCCGGCCCATGTTCAGAAATTTGATCACCAATATCTATCTACCCAGGAAATTTTAAAAATAGGAAGCCTGAGAAATAGAGATAAAGATCTGTGACATTCCACAGAATGGAGAATGCATTCTAGATTGTCATGAATATGATAACGAATGATTGTCATGAATATGATAATGAGCACTCTTTGGCTATGGCTATTCAATCAATTATGAACCCAACCAAAGATGTCATCACATAGACCAGTGATTTGCTGTCTGTTCTCCACAGAGAATGATGAGTTCCATGGGCCAGCAGAGTGAGGTGGCCTCTCCCCTATTCCCATGGCCAGATCTTTTTCTTCCTTTTTTGGAGGGGAGGATGGGTATCATATTTCCTCATCATCTTTTGTTTGAAAAAAAATCCTTTGTGTTCAACAGATTGTTGAAAAGCATTGATTTAGGCGAAATTTGTCTATTTTCTATGAGAATATCAAGATAACCTCTGATAAATGCCTTTGAGATTCAGAGACTGTCCTGACCTTTCCCTCCCTATCACTCCAGTAATCCCATCATCAAAGCAAATAATCTTAGGAGATCCATGTGGCTCCTGGTGATCTGTTGCTTTTTCATTTCTTTCATTCTCAAAATACGTTTAAGAGTCTGTCTTATACTAGGTTGGAATAGGCATAAAGTTTATCATTTTTGAAAATCAGGAGTACATTTGCCAAACTATATAAATTAAAAAATTATCTTTTATGTTAACCACAGATCCTTTAAAAATGATCAATAATGACCTAGAAATAGAGTTTTCAATTTCTTTAGCATATTACATTGTAATTCATTTATCTCAAGTTGCTTAAAGGAACTAGGAGTTCTCTTGTCCCCTGTCTATTTGGGTCCTTACCAAAAGCCTGTGACTGGATTACAGAAACTTCATCAACATTAGGGAAAACAAACAAACCTACCAGCAATATCTGTTGGACCACAAATATAATATTTTCATTCGTGAGGAACTATATGTTTTCATAGGCTGAAAATATTTACCAGGCCTTTCATTCAGTAGTCAATAAGTATCTTGAACAAATCCTAGGCAGGGGAATACAACAGCATTTATTATTAACCCTTTCACACACAAAGATGTAGAACAATAATTGACTGGCAGGAAACATCTGTTCAAAGAAGAAGTAAAACATCCATGGACTGTAAACAGTATTTTTAAAACTCTAATAAAATTTCATTTTTGCCACTGGCTTCCTTTTTTTTCTTTTTTTTGAGACAAATTTATCCAGGTATATGGTGAGCAATGCTTTAGGCTGTCATCCAGATACAGAGAAATTTTCACTGCAGATTTACTAGCGAGCACTGCAAAATCTAGACTGGGCATCATAAAAAACACAGGGAAAAGGAAGGATAATTATGTAAAGCCAACATTTGAATGCATTGTGTGTGGCTGGCAGACTTCTCCTGACTCGCATTAATATTCACACCGGGCACTGTTTAATGATGCCATTCAGAATGGGAATGTGGAGCAGGAAGAGGTATAGAGGCAATCAAAAAATAATTTATTGCAATAGAAATATTCCTCCTTTTGAAGCATCATTTAAAAAAAAGAGACACTATTTTTTTCCCAGTTCCTAATTTTACTAAATAGATTCACTTTCCTGTCAAACCCCCAAGGGTTCTTTATGAGAAATATAAATTAGTATGATAAAAATTCCTACACAAAAATGTATATCTCTCAGGTGCCACACCACCCCGGTCCTCTAAAGCCATCACTGTGTGGTAAACCTAAGCAAAGGCCTTCAGATGGTCAGGAGGTGCTCTCTTAAATATCTGTATTCAGTTTACCAGGTAACTTTTGACATATGGAAAGAGAAAAAAAAAGTGCTTCCTCTGCTGTCTTCTGTACTCCAAATCTGTCCATATCAATATTCAAATGAAAATTCTCCCCAGGAATGAGAGCTCTTCAGGTTATTTCCAGCCTCAAACTGAAAGCTTCTCCCCTTTAGGTAAATATTTTCTGAGTAGTTCTAAGGCCATTGCCTTCATGCCATTAGCAAAGGGATTGGTTTCCCATATGACCTAAAGTACTTTTTCCTTTAGTAAAGACCTAGAGAAAGAAAGAAGAGGAGGAAGAACAGGAATAGAATAACGACAAAGCAACAGCAACAACAGCAAATATTTTTGAGTGCTATTTATGTGCCAGGCAGTATGCTAAGTACTTCATATGGTTTCATTTCTTTTCTTTCCTTTTTTTTTTTCATAGAACAGTGTCTCGCTATGTTGCCCAGGTTGGTCTTGAGCTCCTGGCTTCAAGCGACCCTGCCGTCTTGGCCTTCCAAAGTGCTGAGATTACAGAGATGAGCCACCACAATTAGCCAATGCCTTAATTTTTTATATTAAGGCATTGGTTCTTTTTAATATTCAAAAGGACCTTACAAGGTAGGTACTAATATTATTTCCATTTAGGCAATCTGAAAACTGAAAAGGTAAGTAATTTTTCAAGACTATACAGCTGATCTAAATGGCATAAAAATCACACTAGTTACAAAGGCTAAATCTGTGTTCGACTACATAATGAGGGGATGGGGGCAGTTATTTACAAAAACATAGATCAGAAAATGTCCAGTAACTCATGGTTGACCCAAAATTATTTCCTTGAAAAAAAAAATGGAAAGCAATGGGATTTTTGAGGTTAAATGGTGCCTCTGTCAGTAAGAAAACATTACACTATAATTGTTTTAACAGCTAAGACAATTACAGTGTCTTAAGAAAACAGAAGTTTAATTTTCTCACACATAGCAAGACATCTTGAGATGGGGGTTGCTGGCACTGGTTCAGGAATGTAAGGGCCAATGACACTGTGATCCTTCTGGCCATTTTCTCATGTCAACAAGAGAGCTGCTACAACTCCAGCCATCATAGCACACTCAAAGAAGTAAGGCCAGCACTGTCAAATAAATACAACAGAAAGCAAAAGCTTTCCCCATACCCTGCCTCAACTCCCCGCCCCATCAATCAGAAGACTTCCGCTTAGGTGTCATAGGTCAGAACGACATTGCATGGCTACCCTTAACAGCAAACAAGCTGAGAAGCATGAACAGGATTGTCGTCACTGGTTCTGACCCACTCTCTGGAGCTAGGCACCCTACAGCCTGGAACCAAAGTGGGGTTCTGTTAGCAAGGGTGGGACTGGATGTGGAGTTACCACAGTTTGCCACAATGCCTTAGGGACCAGCAAATTCTTTCTCTAAAGAACCAGATAGTAAATATTTTAGGTTTGAAGGCCAGAGAGGGTCTTTGCCACAGATTCATCTTTGTTTTTGCGGTGTGTGTGTGTTTTTTTAACGACCCTCTAAAAGGGCTTAGTTTGTGAACTATCTAAAAATAGGCTATGAGTGGGGCTGTAGTTTGCTGACTGGGGATAAGGCTGCAGGTATTAAGGGTGGCACTGAGGAAAGCTGGACTAGGTAATGCTGTTTAGGAGTCTTAATATATCCTTATATCTATACTTTTATTTTCTCAAAAGAACTGCAACTCCAAGTTAGAAAAACCAGACTCCTAGCCAATTCTTCTAATAAACAATTGACTGACTTAATAACTTCAGTAATTTCAGAAGCTCACCTAATAATATGACTTCTTCCAGTGCCAGTGTTGACTTTATTTGGCGGCATGAGAGTTAGACTAAATGAACCATGAGTCCCTCCTGGCACTAATACTGAGTGATCCTAACATAACGAAAGCATCAGAAATGGAAGCGGCAGCATTTACCATGATGACTAAAAGCCCAAACAGTGGAAACACCACGTCCACATGAAGCACTAAATATGAGCAGACTGATTCCATTATCCCTGGGAGACCCTGGGCCCTTCTCAGGCCTGGGATATTCACGCAGATAATCACCAGGATTCATGTAAACCCTCCAGGAACCCCACATACAAACCACACCAATGGAATAACTGGTCTGGAACAAAAGGCACCTGTTTCGCCCAGTCTTTTCAAGTGTCACGCCTGCTTCTACCCTGAGTTCTGGGTGCTGAGCTAGGGAAGGATTGCCCTAAACAGGCAATTTTTATTTTATTATTTGTTTTAATTTTAAAAACTCAAGCACTTCTTGCATTCTCTCCGTAATCTAACCATGTTTTATTTTTTTAATAGTGTTTTTATTTTTTTTAAATTTTTTATTTCCATAAGTTTTTGGGAAACAGGTAGTGTTTGGTCACATGAGTAAGTTGTCTAGTGGTGATCTGTGAGATTTTGGTACACCTATCATCTGAACAGTATATACTGAACCCAATTTGTAGTCTTTTATCCCTCACCCACTTCCCACCCTTACCCCCAAGTCCCAAAAGTCCATTGTATTATGTTTATAGCAGCACAATTCACAATTGTAAAAGTGTGGAAATAGCCCAAATGCCCATCAATCAATGAGTGGATAAAGAAACTGTGGTATATTCATATGATGGAATACTACTCAGCCATAAAAAGGAATGGATTAATGGCATTCGCAGCAACCTGGATGGGATAGGAGACTATTATTCTAAGTGAAGTAACTCAGGAATGGAAAACCGAACATCACATGTTCTCACTCATAAGTGGAAGCTAAACTATGAAAAGTAACGTTTTTAATTATTTTAATTCTGGAGCAGCAAAACGCACACTCTAAGTGGCTGAGCCTTGGTTCCTGTGGCCTGTGTTCTTTGGGGCACTTCCACATCCCCTGGGGGGTGGGCTAGGGATGGGGGTGGGGTGGGGGAATCGAGCAAGCCCTAATCAGGACCCTCAACTGGGCTCGGCCTTCTGAGCACACTCCACTGTTAAGTTAGTTACAAGCCTAGATGGGGTTTTTACATTATTTACTCTCCTTTGATTTCAGAATTTAAAAATTTTGATCAGGCGTGGTAGCTCACGCTGGTAATACCAGCACTTTGAGAGGCTGAGAAGGGTGGATCACTTGAGGTCAGGAGCTTGAGACCAGCCTGGCAACATGGCAAAACCCCGTTTCTACTAAAAATACAAAAATTAGCTGGGCGTGGTGGCACATGCCTGTAATCCCAGCTACTTGGGAGGCTGAGGCAGGAGAATCACTTGAACCTGGGAGGCAGAGGTTGCAGTGAGGAGAGATGGCACCACTGCACTCGAGCCTGGGCGACAGAGCAAGATTCTGTCTCAATTAAAAAAAAAATTTAAAAAAAGATTGTAAAATAAACTGATCCAGGAAATAAGTCCCACTTAAATTTCAGTCTAGTTGAAACATTCTAACTACCATCTATCACTTATCAATTCTTCATTTCTCTAGTGTGCTCAGTCCTACTTAAATGTAATGGCTCTTTGAAATCTTAAGTTTTTTCAGATACACCAGGCATAATAGAGTCAGTTATGATGAGCAAAAACTTATTTTTCTGCAATATACTTTGTTTTTAGAAAGAACTGTTGCAAGTATCTGCTATGTTATTTCCTTCAATGAATGTGTTCTAACAAGAAAATAAATCATGAAAATGGCAAAGATAATATCAGATTACTCAGTCTAGTCCTTCCTGTGTATGTCAGTGGGGTGGGAGGCAAAACAAACTCTTCTTACAATGTTAGTGTAATATGTGTTACAATTCAAAGCACATGTCCTAAAATATGGATATAGAATTTTTGTGTCAAAGTCCTTTGATAGTCAAGTAGTGACTTGACTATTAATATTATTAACATTATTTGTTATATGGGGCTAGTTATTTATTAAGAATCCCACTGTGTGGGAGAAATTACTGGAAGAGAATAGCTAAATGGCTGATAAGAATAGCAGACAGGACCCCTCTTGATCCTCCCTTTCCTCCCCCACAACACACAGCTGACAGGCTTATAAACTGTAATTTCACAATCCTAGACAGCAAATTAAGCCAGGTGAGATTGTCTGTCCAAGAATGTGGGATTAGAACTGATATGGTTGGGCTGTGTCCCCACCCAAATCTCATCTTGAATTGTAGCTTCCATAATTCCCATGTGTTGTGGGAGGGACCTGGTGGGAGGTAATTTAATCACGAGGGCTGTTTCCCCCATATTGTTCCCATGGTAGTGAATAAGTCTCACAAGATCTGATGGTTTTATAGGGGGTTTCCCCCTTTGCTTAGCTCTCTTCTCTCTTGCCTGCCACCATGTAAGATGTGCCTTTCACCTTCGCCATGATTGTGAGGCCTCCCCATCCATGTGGAACTGTGAGTTCATTAAACCTCCTTTTGTTTATAAATTACCCAGTCTTGGGTATATTGTTATCAGCAGCATGAAAACGGACTAATACAAGAACCAAGTAACATTTTGAGTCAGTCTCCCGAACCAGAGGTGCAGCTGGCCAGGCATCTTCCTGCTGCATGGCCTGAGAAAGGGAGAAAGCCCACTTTCACCAGGGATGAGTGACAGGAAATAGTTCCTGGTGGGTTTGACAGTCCCGGACTCCATCCCTTCCTGAGCCCCAGCTTCCTACACTTGGCTTCTAGAAGACATTCCTTGAGACTTAGGATAAATTTTGCATTGGAGTGTAAGTCAGTTCAGGATACTTTCTGCTGCTGTGTTGAAAAGAACAGTACTAAGGACAGTTGGCCCTCCATATCCGTGGGTTTCACATCCCAGGATTCAACCTGCCATGGAAAGAAAATATTTTTTCAAAAAACCACAATAGAACAATAAAAATGATACATATAAAAATAGAGTATAATGACTTTACATAGCATTTGCATTGTATTAAGTAGCATAAGTAATCTAGAGATGACAAAGCATACAGAAGGATTGTGTGGATTTATGGAAATATGATGCCTTTTTTTTTTTTTTTTTTTGAGACGGAGTCTCGCTCTGTCGCCCAGGCTGGAGCAGTGGCTCAATCTCGGCTCACTACAAGCTCCGCCTCCCAGATTCACGCCATTCTCCCGCCTCAGCCTCGCGAGTAGCTGGGACTACAGGCGCCCGCCACTGCGCCCAGCTAATTTTTTGTATTTTTAGTAGCGACGGGGTTTCACCATGGTCTCGATCTCCTGACCTTGTGATCCGCCCGCCTCGGCCTCCCAAAGTGCTGGGATTACAGGCGTGAGCCACCGCGCCTGGCGATGCCATTTTATATCACAGACTTGAGCATCCATCTGAGGATTTTGGTATCCACGGTGGGGGTCCTGGAACCAATTCCTCACAGATACTGAGGGATGACTGTACACTGCCTATCTTTGGGAATGTCAGGCTCCAGCTAGCGAGAGAGAATCAGAAGACAACCTAGGAAAGCAAGAAAGCAGAGCCCGGGCAAAACTCTTCATCTTCTCTCTTCATCTACTGGCACCAGCACAATCACGTGTTCCTCCTCCCTTTTCACATTCCTGAGAATTATTTTATCCATTCAGATATGTCTGGCTACAGGTAAGAAAATACTAACAGTCCAGACGCATCTGATCTCACTTAGCAGACAGGCTGAAGACACATGGCTCTCCAGTTGGTTCTGAGCTCAACAAGGTCAGAACTCTAGTTGGTTTGTCCCTGATTCTCTTGGCCTCCCCTTCATGGTCCAAAAATGCCTGCCATGGCCCCAGGTATCATTATAGTACAAAACAGCACCCACAGAAGGGAGGGAGAGCAGGGGACAAAAGGCTGCTCCTCGGCGGCTCTCCATTGGCAGAGAACCCCTAGATGACTTATCCTTTTATCTGGCTTGTTGACCTGACCTGGGTCATACGTCTACTCCCAAACCATCACTAGCAAAGAAAAATGAATGGCCTTGACAGGCTCAGGCCAAACATGAGTCATTCTCTGGGATGGGGGATAGCTCCGTGTCAGCAGGAGAGAAGGAGGGATGGCTGTTGTCTGGATTCCTGACAGTGGCTGAAGCTGTGAGCATCATCCAGTTACCAGGCTCTGGCATCATCCCCAACTCTCCCTTTCTCCTGCCCCCATCTCCAACCTTGATTCATGCCCTGGATTTCCTCCAGTCAGAAGTCAAGCTCCATTGATTATCTTTCCAAAACACCTCCGGCATCTGTCCAACCTCATGATCTCACTGTCACTGTTTTATTTCATGTTTCATTATTTCATACTTCTAAAATTTCATAACCCTTCTCCAAGGTCTTCTCATCTCCAGTCTCTCTCCCCCTTTTAACCTGAGAAGTATGTAAAAGCATACAAGAAGCTTGGCCCAGATTACATCATTCTGCTCTAACTTCAGAGTAAAATTCAAGTGATTAGGCTGACACGTAAGACCCTCTGTGATGATGCTCCAACCCACCTTTGTGACTGCCTATTTGCAATTTGCTATATTCCGTATTGTTCCCTATATGCACACACATGTGCATGCGTGCACACACACACACACACACAGAGGCACATACACAGTCATACACACACAAACATATACTCACATACGCAAACACACAGGAGCCACGGTTCTTTCTTCTAACTTTGTCTCCCTTCTAACTGTTCCTCAAACACAGTCCCAACATCCAAATTGACCCCCTCTTTAAGAAGCTGTTCTGATCAGCTCCACCTGGGGACACACATCGGACATGAAGCTCTTTGTACAGCCCCTGAGGTAAGCCTCCAAGCCAGCCAGGTCCTTCCAGCAGTGGCGATGGCTACTTAATTCACCTGCATTCAACTCCCAGCACACCAGTGAGAAAGCTCTTCTTTGGGGAACACAGTCTCCTTCATGAAATCACTCTGGGTCCTTCTAGAAGTGTTTTCTCCCTCTGTAATGTATCTTATGGCTCTTATGGCATTTACTTCTTCTACCTTGAAGCAGAATTAGGTATACCTGTGGCTTATCTCCTTCACTGCTATAAATTCTTTGAAGGCAGAATTTCTGCCCAGGCTTTGCACATAATTGGTGCACAATAAATACAGGTTACAGGCATAGAAATGCAAATCAAATGCTGTGAACTGTGCCCTTCATTGTGAGAGCGGCGCTAAATAGAGAAGTGATCAAAGCTGGCCGGGTAAGGGGTCATACGGGAGTAAGGCTGGGGCCAGAATCTGTGGGCAGAAGAGACAAGAATCATTCCATGGATGGGGAGAAGGACAAGAAGAAAATGAGCAAGGGAGCTGTGCAGGACAGTGCTCAGAGTTGCAGAAGTGGCGTGGAGAGCGGGTGGTGGATGGAGAAAGAGAAGCTCGAGGAAAGGAAGGATGGAATCCACGGGGCTTCCCTAAGCCGGGGAAGGGCACTGTGATGCCAAGAACAGTGTCACTGCTCATTCCCACAAGGGCTACACGTGGCTCCGGGGACCAAACAACAGCATTCAACTTATTTTGATTAAAAACATTATATTTCACGTAGAAGCCTTAACAATTCAAATGGTAATAATGTATCACTAAGTCATTAACCATAAAAGAAGGCAGCTGAAGCTTCCTGCTGTCTCTTAGGATTCCACTAGAGCCTCTGCAGTGACTCCATCAGGGACAGCCAGCAGGGCCTTGGAGAACTCTCAGGACTGGGTATCAGCCTTTGAGGAGTTATCAAGTAGGTGGCCTCCCGCTTGTCAGGCAGTAGGCTCCACTTTGTGATGGCCTCTCCAGACACAGGGTAACCATGATGATGGTCCAGCCTCTCTTGCAGCCAACAGTTACCTGTAGGCCCTGATACTGCCAACAGCTTTCCCCTGATTGGTCTGTTTCCAAAGAATTTCTGAAGGGGCCAGCTCTTCCTCACTCTTAGAATTAACAGAAAAGCAGAAATTGCACAATTTTCCTTCTTCGATTCTATTTATTTAAAGACAGATAACAAGGATCTCTTCCTGAATTCCTTTGTGACCTTAGGACTATCAAGGACTATCTTTACTTAAATGTATCTTCACGAGTATCCACATATCTGCCTCATGAGTGTCTGCATATCTGCCTCATGAGTATCTGCATATCTGCCTCATGAGTATCTGCGTATCTGCCTCATGAGTATCTGCGTATCTGCCTCATGAGTATCTGCGTATCTGCCTCATGAGTATCTGCGTATCTGCCTCATGAGTATCTGAGTATCTGCCTCATGACTATCTGCGTATCTGCCTCATGACTATCTGCGTATCTGCCTCATAAGTATCTGCATATCTGCCTCATGAGTATCTGCATATCTGCCATGGATCTTATACAAAACTCGGGAAGTTTTTCTCAAGATCAAGGTGTGTGCTTCTTTTCTACAGGAATATGAAAAGTAAATAACCCAATGCATTTCTCTGTTTTTATCTCGGCCACTAGGAAGTCAGCTATAAATGCAGAATTCATGTCAATAATTCATTTCAAATACATGGTGATTTCTATTTTTTTCTAATTTTAGATGTCTTGCTTCACACTTAAAAAAATAAGGTTGTGAAAGATGTCATTTTTGAATGGTCTGGAATGATAGCTCCCTTTTTTGCTATGTTTTTGCAAAGAATTCCAACTTCCTCATAAGACACATCCTCTTTAAAAGATGGAGTAACTTAGAAATGTTGACAAAACATTGATTCAGGAATATAGTACTTTGAAGAGATGAATCTCCTAAGTAGAAAGGTGTTGTTCAGATGACTTTGTAAAAAGGCGAAAGCTCACAGGAACAAGCTTGGGTGGGTTCTTTAAATATCCTTGCTGAGCTCATGAGGCAGTCAGGTGCCCTGAGGGGCAGGCCTCACATTGGTCAGGGGAGGGACTGAAGCTCTCCAGACTGACTAGATAATGGGCTCCCGCCAAGGACTGGGTGTTAGTGGTACTCTCCGTCTCCTCATAACACGGTTACACAGAGGTGACAGTCACCCTGAGTTTCTGATCTTACCTTGCCCTATCTGTTCTGTTTCTCATCACTTACTTTATTTGACCTCTTGTATCTTCACCACTGGCTGCAAAGTACTCTTGTAGGACCAGACTACTTCCCAGAGACGCCCCAGGCTCCAATCAGTCCCACCTTTCTCCCAATCTCTGGGAATCTGCTCCCCATCATGGTACCCCACTACTCAGTCTCAAGTGCTACCAATTATCCCTTCATGAGACTCCCCCTCACACTGAGCCGCCTGTCCACCTTTTAGGTTAAACACAGGCTGGTCAATTTCTCTGTTCTTATCCTTCCTCCAAACCTACACGTTAATGCCAATGAGGATGGCGCTGTCTTATTGCTCTGTGTATTCCTAGCATCCAGCCCAGTGCCGAGCACATTCAAAACATTCAACCAATGTTTGAAGGACTCATTTCACCTCTTTGCCTTAGTTATATCAGTTTCCTCACCTATAAAATAGAGATTCTAAGGTTACTATGAGGATTAAATGAGTCAAAACATAAACAGTAGCCTGTTGGAGTATATTCTAAGCTGAAATTTATTGAATATAAAGTTTGGCCATTCTTATTAGGTACTCAATAAATGTTTGTTGAACAAAAGACTAAATGAATATTGATATAATGACAGAATCAATATTAAAAAATTAAATTACTCACTTGCTCAGTAAGTTTTATCTTTGAAACACTTTCACATTGAATCAATATCCACAAACCTGGGTGGTAGTTATGGAAACAGGCATTATTATTGTATACAAGGCATCTGTCAGTCACAGACTGACTTGGATGCCATTGGAAGTATGTGCTGTATGGAGGGCAATGGCCAAATTCCCTTTCTCCTAGCCCTAGCCCTGTGCGCATTCCCAGAATCCAGGACAGAGTGATGAGTTCTGCATGTGACACAGTGGAGAAAGTGACCCCCATAAGCTAATGTAACCCAGCATTTGTTTCCGGCATCTGCCAGAGCAATTTCAATTAGCTTCCAGAATAGATACTGCCATGTAGTTGATGCAGCAATTTCCATTTAAAGCACTATGGAGCAATTTCATTTCATAAAGCTATCCCTGCAGCTTAGATTCAAGAGTATGCCACATTTGTGAAGATGGAAATGGCATAATTATGTTCTAAGTAGAGTCTATAAGTCACAAAACAATTCCAAAGGCCAATGAATCAGAAAAGTTGCTTTTTCCAGGTACTTTTCCATAATTTGAGGCCCAAGGGCATGGCGGCCAGGGCTGAACACACAACCACCATAAGAGGTCCTGATTTTCTTGAAGTTCCTGAGCGTCTCTCACCTGCTTGTCAAGGTATACTCTCCCTGAAGAATAATATTGCCTATAAACCTTTGAGTTAGCATAATTCTGCAAATCTCTGATTCAGAGGACAGCATCTTTTCATATCAGGTATAAATAAGACTCACCTAAAGAAAGACCATCCAGGATATGATACCCCTCACATAACAAAGAAAGAGAGATCCACAAGAAGAGCCTCAACTAGATCTCAATAATTAAATTACCAAGGAGAAACTTTTGTCCCATAATTTCAACTTGCTCTATCCAACTAGGATAAGGTTTGGCTCTGTGTCCCCACCCAAATCTTGTCTCAAACTGTAATCCCCACGTGTCAAGGGAGGGACCTGCAATCCTCATGTATCAAGAGAGGGAGTGATTAAATCACGGGGGTGGTTTTCTCCATGCTCTTCTAATGATAGTCAGAGAGTTCTCACAAAATCTGATGGTTTAAAAGTGTGACACTTCCCCTTTAGCTCTCTTTCCTGCTGCCTCATGAAGAAGGTACTTGCTTCTCCTTCACCTTCTGCCATCATTGTAAGTTTCCTGAGGCTTCCCCAGCCATGCTTAACTGAGTCAATTAAACCTCTTTCTTTTATAAATTACTCAGTCTCGGGTATTTCTCTTTTTTTTGAGACGGAGTCTCGCTCTGTGGCCCAGGCTGGAGTGCAGTGGCGCGATCTTGGCTCACTGCAAGCTCCGCCTCCCGGGCTCACGCCATTCTCCTGCCTCAGCCTCCCGAGTAGCTGGGACTACAGGTACCCGCTGCTACCACGTCTGGCTAATTTTTTTGTATTTTTAGTAGAGACGGGGTTTCACCGTGTTAGCCAGGATGGTCTCGATCTCCTGACCTCATGATCCATCCGCCTCGGCCTCCCAAAGTGCTGGGATTACAGGCTTGAGCCACCGCCCCCAGCCATGGGTATTTCTTTATTGGAGTATGAAAACAGACTAATACAAACTAGAATTTATTTATTAACACTCCAAACAAAGGAACAAATGTTATCTGAACCAAACATCACTCCCTCTCTGTTTACTAATTAATATTCTGAAAGTATCATATGGCTAGTGAATAGAACTATTAAAGCCGAAGAGCAACAGTATGAATGCAGTCACTGCTGCTAATGGCGGGTCATAGTGACCAAGGAATTCCCAGGAAAAGAGGGAGGGAGGGGAACATTTATTGAGCATCTATTATATGCCAGACCGTGTGCTTTCAGCTTGTCCTATCACTCAGTCCTCACAGGGACTGCACAAGTAGTTGCAGATGAGGACATTGGGCCTCAGAAAGGTTAAGGCAAAGGCCCAACATCACACCACCTATGAGGTTGTGGACCCTGAATGTAACCACACATGTGATCCACTCCTCATTCCCCGGAGCCTCTGCAGCATTTTGTTTTATCAACATAAAAGCCAAGATGAAAGTCGTGACCTCTCATCTAGAACAGCAGAATCATAGTAAAGGAATTTATGTCTTTGGTATATTTCAAACTGTGGTTAATGTAATTTATTTATTTTAAAAATACTCAACTGCAAACATTTCAGTTAAATCATTCCAGCCAATATTTTCATACCACTCTGTTGAGGAAGATATGTTTATACCGACACACATTTCAGGCGTATTTCAATGAACTAATATTTATTAATATTTGGATTTCTCTAATATATGCATGGCAAATTCTTCAGCTATTTCTGGAGGGCTTTTATAAATGAGTTCACAACCATGAATGAAATAATTTTCATTCATTCATTTCATGCATCTACCCCTCAAAATAAGTAATATCTTAATTTTTCTCAGTTTTGTTAATTTTGATGTAAATAAAAATGAATGCTCTTCCCAACATTGTAGAAAATAGGTGCCCAAAAGGCATGAGACAAATATTATCAGTGATCTATTTTTAAGTTAATAACTATTTAAAGGTTCACATTTATTGAATCTAATCTTAAAATCAGAACTATAATTTATTCACATGGCATTAATATAGCCTAATTTAAAATTTCAATGAGTTTTTAAAAACCAGAAATATAAATTATAAAATCAGGGCTAGTGTCTAATATGCTTCGTTTGACTGTTGGTATTTTAAATGTACTGTTTTACGTGTATACTTTTATTCTGCTTAGCTTTTTTAAAAATTGCAGTATAATTTATATACAGTCATCCTTCAATATCTGTGGGGGATTGGTTCCAAGATGCTCAAGTCCCTTATATAACGTGGTGTATATTTGCATATAACCTACACACATCCTCCTATATACTTCAAATCATCTCTAGATTACTTATAATACCTAATACAATGCAAATGGTATGTAAATAGTTGTCATATGATATTGTTTGGATTCTCTAAATAATCTAAATATAAATGTGTTTATAACATAATAATGACAAGAAAGATGTAGATGTTCAGTATAGATACATTTTTTTCCCAAATATTTTCAGTCTGTGGTTGGTTGAATCCATGGACACAGAAACTTCAAATACAGAGGGCCAACTCTACAGTAAAATGCAAAAACCTTAAGTGAAGTAAGTATGCAGCTTGATGAATTTTAACGTATGTATGTACTCATGTACTCACTATTCATAGCAAACTGACAACATTCCAGAAAGTTCTCTCCAGTCCCTTCCCAGGCAATACTATCCCCAACCCCTCCCCACCCCAAATCTCAGGTAACCACTTTCCAGCTTCCTACTCCAGATTAGTTTAGACAGAGTTTCATCTTCATAGACATGGGATCATATGAGTGTCTCTTTTGTGTCTGGCTTCTTTTACTTAACACTGTAGTTCTGAGATTCTTCCACGTTGTTGCATGTATCAGTCGTTTGCTGGTTTTTATCAGCTTATCTTTTTTTTTTTTTTTTTTTTTTTTTGGAGACAGAGTCTAGCTCTGTTGCCCAGGCTGGAGTGCAATGGCACAATCTCGGCTCACTGCAACCTCCACCTCCCAGGTTCAGGTGATTCTCCTGCCTCAGCCTCCCAGGTAGCTGAGATTACAGGTGCCCACCACCACGCCCAGCTCATTTTTTGTATTTTTAGTAGAGACAGGGTTTCACCATGTTGATTAGGCTGGTCTCAAACTCCTGAGCTCAGGTGATCTGCCCACCTCAGCCTCCCAAATGCTGGGATTACAGGCATGAGCCACTGTGCCCGGCCTGTCAGCTTATCTTTCTACAGGCTGTTCACTCTGTGTCAGATGCCACCTTCGCTGCCTCACAAATCTTGCTGATCTTACTGAACTCACCCAACACCATCTCCTCCATCAGGCTTTCTCGATCTCCCCAGACAAAATTAGCAGCTCCTTTTCTGCTCATGTTGTCTTCTTTAAAACACATTTGGTTTTGCCACCTGTGGTGTGTTGGTGCTCCCTGGGGGACATGAAGTGCTGATTCCCTCATTCTATAGAGCACTCACCAGAAGGACAGGAGAGGACAAAGACCAATAGACACTTGGTGGATGAATGTAGCTGGGAGGTGGAGCCTTGGAGGACAGAGGGAGGAAAATGTTTATTTAAGGCCCAGATGCATTCTCATCATTTTCCTTCCCTTTTTCCTCTTCTGCCACCTCTTTTCCTCTTCTTTCTCCATTCTTCTCCCTTCTGCTCTTCCTGTTCCTCCTCCTCTACGCTTTCTTCTCCATCTCTCTGTTTCTCTCAATCTCATTCTCTGTTTTCTTTGCCTTATATGTCCATTTATTCCTCTTCTTGTGTGAGTGAATTCACTTGACAAATATTTAATGGAATATTAGCTACTAAGTTCCTGGAGGTTTCATTATACCTCTACCCAGACAGCAGGCAGCGGGCCTGGTGGTCATTGTTCAGGATATCGGGGAAGAAAAAGAGTGGTTTCCAGGTGGCAGTGGGAGAGAACTGTCAGGAGTAGAGAACAATCCCTGTCTCTGAGCCTTGGTGAGTGCCGAGTCTCGACTAGCCAGAAAGGGGGCCAGAAATTTGACAGTGGGTCAGACTATCTCTTAGTGCTTGGGGCTCTCAGAAGACATGTAAGAGGATCAGGGGCTCACTAAGGAAAGAAACCCACAGATTCGCAGGACAAAAACCCATTGACCAGACGCACTCCTCCTGCACTACACAGCTGCTCCAGGGGGTGCAGAAAGGCAGGGGAGCAGATGATAGGACAAATGCTTCTATGAGATATAATCATAATGAATTTTTATTTATTTTTTATTTTCGAGATGGAGTCTTGCTCTGCCACCCAGGCTAGAGTGCAGTGGTGTGATCTCAGCTCACTGTAGCTGGGACTACAGGCGCATGCCACTATGCACGGCTAATTCTTTTGTATTTTTAATAGAGACAGGGTTTCACCATATTAGTCAGGCTGGTCTCTAACTCCTGACCTCAAGTGATCCACCCGCCTAGGCCTCCCAAAGTGCTGGGATTACAGGCATGAGCCACCACACCCAGCCAAATTTTTCCATAAAAGCTGAGACTTTGTGATAACTTCAGGAAGGAGAAAACAGAGTTAGAGGGAAGACTGAGTCGTGTCACTGCTCAGACCTACAGCAAGCATAAAATGAAGAAAGGAGCTTACATAACATGGTAGAACTCAATGGATTTTATAAATGAAGACAATGATCCAGGGAGAACCAGTGATTTATCCAATTTTACACAGCAGGTTCCTGTACGCTTCTGCGGGTTTCTGAGGTCAAATCTAGCATTGTTCCTACCATATTTCTCAAAAATAAAAAAGTTCAAGAGCAGGATTTGAATAGGTAAAGAAATTTTGCAAGAGCAATTTGAGATGGTAGAAAAAGTTAGAATAGAACACTAATGGAGGAGGAGGTTAGGAAAGTAGTTTGGGCCAGATTAAGGATTTCAATGCCGAGTAATGAAGTGTAGACTTGATCCTTCAGAAGCAGTAATGGAATTAAGGTTTGGTTTTTAAATCAGAGGTAATATAAAATATAAAGAATGATTTAAAAGTCTTATTGAAAAAATAGGAGTGCGAAAGTCTTAATTAAAAAAATATGATTTAGGCCATTAGGTTAGTATAAAAGTTGCACACATTGTGACTTTTTGGGCTGGTTATGCTTTACGCTAAACAGTTCTCAGAATGGTACCAAACTCACAGTCTCTGCCAACAGACAGTGTTCCTCCATGTGTCACCATATGGAAACCATGTGATCTCCCCATCATGACGAGAGATGGGTTAGAGTTAAGGGTTAGGAACTGACCCAAGATAAATCCACCTATTCACTGGACAGCAACTAGGCCATAATATGATCAACTAAACCTATGCTACCCTTGCTTTCAGAGAGTTTGAACTTGAGACACACGATGATAGATAAACAATTGGTAATAGTCATAGATGCCGAAAGGCATATATAGGAAAGCAGAATCAGAGGGAGATGAGCTACATCGATGGCCCAGCACTCCAGCAAGTACCTACAGCTGTTGTGCTCAGGTGTTGGGAAGATAATCAGAAGTTCCAGTTGTGTTAAAGCCCAATGACAATTGTCCTTTTCCCAGATTACACTTTCATCTCCATGAAGCTGACTGTAACGAGGGTTCTAGGCAACCTCCCTGAGTGAGATTCTGGCCACAGATCCTTATAACTAGGCTGTAGTACTTCAGGTGACTGAGGAGTCTCTGTTCCTCCTAACTAAAGAATTTTACCAGCAGCAAAGCTCAAGACTGGCTCAACTCCAAATCTTCAGAGGAGTTCAATGTGCCCTTCTTGTGTTAGTGAATTCTTGTGTTAGTTTCACATTATGAAAACCCCCACTGCAGGTCACAGTGGTTGTCCCTCACTTTCCGCGGTGATTCATTTATTTATTTATTTATTTGGTTTGAAGAGACGGAGTCTTGTTCTGCCACCCAAGCTGGAGTGCGGTGGGGTGATCTCGGCTCACTGCAACCTCCGCATCCTGGGCTCAAGCGATTCTCCTGCCTCAGCCTCCTGAGTAGCTGGGATTACAGGCGCACACCACCATGCCTGGCCAATTTTTCTATTTTTAGTAGAGGTGGGGTTTCACCATGTTGGTCTCAAACTCCTGGCCTCGGGTGATCCATTCGCCTCGGCCTCCCAAAGTCCTGGGATTACAGGCATGAGCCACTGCACCCAGCTCTACGTGGCTTCTAAACAAGCTTCCACTTGCATATGATTCTCCATCTCTTCTTTCAAATTCCTCTCTTGCACTTTCCTTCTAAGGGTTTGTATGTAGTTCCGGAGCCAGGCTTCTTAACTTCTTATGATGAACTCTGGCCTTGGCTGAGTGCCGTGGCTCACACCTGTAATCCCAGCACTTTGGGAGGCCTAGGTGGGTGGATCACCGAAGGCCAGGAGTTCAACACCAGCCTGGCCAACATGGTGAAAAACCCCACCTCTACTAAAAATACAAAAATTAGCCGGGCGTGGTGGCACGTGCCTGTAGTCCCAGCACTTTGGGAGGCCGAGGCGGTGGATCAAGAGCTCGAGACCATCCTGGCCAACATGGTGAAATCCCATCTCTACTAAAAATATGAAAATTAGCTGGGCCTGGTGGCGCATGCATGTAGTCCCAGCTACTAGGGAGGCTGAGGCAGGAGAATAGCTTGAACCCAGGAGGCGGAGGTTGCAGTGAGCTGAGATCACACCACTGTACTCCAGCCTGAGCAACAGAGTGAGACTCTGTCTCAAAAAATATATATATATTCTGGCTTTTATTAATCCTATTGATTCTCTCTGCATCGATCTCTCTCCAGCTGGTCACCTATCCCAGGCCATCCTCCTGGACCCAACCCCAAATCCTGATCAAACCTCCTGCAACCATAAGAGAAATGAGGGCCTGACACTCATCAGAGCAACAGATTCAGGTCTCTGGTCAACCTCGTGAGACTGAGGCCAATCAGGATGCTCCCGGGACAGTCAGTGTGTGGGTCTGATTAAAAGGACTAGAGGGCAATTTGAATTTCAGAGACATTCTGATGTTACTTTGTCATGTCCAGCAAGTGAGTGCCTTACTTTAGGAAACTACTGGTAATGATAAACATTTCAATTCCATGCTTGAATACAATTTTAGAGGAAATATATTGCATAACAGATGGCAGTGGGGAGCGACTGCTCTGGAATCACCTCCCTGGAGCACCGCTTACATACAACGTCACCTGCCATGGCAATCGCTCCCAGGAGTGTTGTCAGCACCAACGCCGGTCATGTCTTGAATACAGTCTCTTATTTAGAGGGGACATTTTTTTTCTCCTATTTCTTACATCAGTGGGGTAGATCGGTTAGGAATAATAGGAACTGCAACAGACT
Source organism: Nomascus leucogenys (assembly GCF_006542625.1). Classification (NCBI taxonomy): domain Eukaryota; kingdom Metazoa; phylum Chordata; class Mammalia; order Primates; family Hylobatidae; genus Nomascus; species Nomascus leucogenys. The sequence goes on along the minus strand of NC_044383.1, from coordinate 133,636,548 downwards.
AAATGCTTCAGGTAAATGATCCATTTCCTTCCTTTCACTGTATGTTTATCAGCCAGCCCAAATACTTTTCACATATAAATGTAAATGGAAACCTGAACACGCACAGTGTAAGATGTGTAACCGGAGATTTGTGTCCAGCATGGAAAGTATCTCATAAGTGAGAAAATTATGTTCATTGTTTATAGAGCACAGCACACAGCATAATGTGCGATCTTCATACTTGGTTTGTGGCTATTTTCCCAACTGTCTGATGAAAACAACAAAAGAGACAACAAGTTGTGTTCTTTTGAATTAGACTATTATAAATCCAGGTGTATCTAAAAAATAAAAAAAAAAGAAATGTTTACATGGGACAAGTAGTTTTCTTTGATCCACCAAATATGTTCTCCCTGGCCGGGTGTGGTGGCTCAAGCCTGTAATCCCAGCACTTTGGGAGGCTGAGGCAGGCGGATCATGAGGTCAGGAGTTTGAGACCAGCCTGCCCAACATGGTGAAACCCTGTCTCTACTAAAGATACAAAAAATTAGCCAGGCATGGTGGTGGGCACCTGTAATCCCAGCTACTCAGGAGGCTGAGGTAGGAGAATTGCTTGTACTCGGGAAGCGGAGGTTGCAGGTGGCAATGAGCCGAGATCGCACCAATGCACTCCAGCTTGGGCAACAGGGTGAGATTCCGTCTCAAAAAAAAAAAAAGAGCAAATATGTTCTCCCTTTAGCAATCCAGTAGTGATGGGAAATAATGTCTTTCAGTGAGTGCAATAGTTGGCTGGGGCTGCCATAATTAAGAACTACAGATTAGGTGGCTTAAACAACAGAGATTGATTGTCTCACAGTTCTGGAGGCTGGAAGTCCTAGAGTGAGGTTGGCAGAGTTGGCTCCAAGTCCTGTGAGGCAATGTTCTGTTCCAGGCCTCTTTCTTTAGCTTGTAGGCAGCCATCTTCACATTCACGAGGTGCTCCTCCTTTTTATGAGGACACAAGTCATATTGGATTAGGGCCCACTCTAATGACCTTGTATTAACTTGATTATCTCATTAAGGTCCTATCTTCAAATGAGATCATATTCGGAGGTACTGAGGGTTAGGACTTCAGCATATGAATTTGGGGTGGGGGAACACAGTTAAGCTCGGAACAAGAAACTTGAAAAATAATAGCTTTTAAAAGGTAGCTCTTACCCATTTGATACAAGAAAACAAGTATCCTTTAAAAAGTGATCACTTTCTATTTTATTTAATTTTTTAACTTTATTTTTTTTAATTTTTGTGAGTACACAGTAGGTATATATATTTATGGGGTACATAAGCTCTTTTGATACAGGCATGCAATGTGAAATAAGCACATCATAGAGAATGGGGTCTCCATCCTCTCAAGAATTTATCCTTTGAGTTACAAACAATCCAATTACACTGTTTACATTATTTAAAATGTACAATTAAGTTATGGTTGACTATCATAACTTAATTTGATTGTGCAGTCAAATAGTAGGTCTTATTCATCCTTTCTATTTTTTGAAGTCTTACATTTAAGTCTTTAATCTATTTTGATTTGATTTTTGTATATGGTGAGAGACAGGGGTCTAGTTTCATTCTTCTGCATATGCATATGGATGTCCCCCAGTGTATATTCTTGGCAGCTTTATCAAAAATGAGTTCACTGTAGGTGTGTGGACTTGTTTCTGGATTCTCCATTCTGTTCCATCGGTCTAAGTGTCTGTTTTTAATGCCAGCACCATGCTGTTTTGGTTACTATAGCTCCATAGCATAAATTGAAGTCAGGTACTATGATTCCTCCAGTTTTGTTCTTTTTGCTTAGGATAGCTTTGGTCCTAGGTCTTTTGTGGTTCCATGTAAATTTTAGGATTATTTAATGTTTCTGTGAACTATGTCATTAATATTTGGGTAAGGATGGCATTGAATCTGTAGATTGCATTGTGTAGTATGGACATTTTAACAATATTGATTCTTCCAATCCGTGAACATGTAATACTTTTCCATTTTTTTGGTGTGCTCCACTTTCTATTTAAAAAAATTCAAAATTCTATGAGAGTTAATAAAAAAATTCTAAAAATGAAAGAATTTTTTTAAGGCTCATCATATGACCATAATGTCCAGCCATGGTTGCAAGCCACTGCTTTAAAATGTGCCGTAAGTCTGGTGTTAGACTTGCTACTTGAAAAGCAGAAGACAAGGACTTCATATATGTCTCTCTCTCTTTTTTTTTTTTTTTGGATAAAGCTGCTACAGATTTGAATGACTTTGGATAATACAGTTCTCTCTGTTCCTCCTTTAACTATATGTAATAGTCATTGAAAATACATTCTCTGGAATTGTCTGACTTTACTACTGTGCAACCTTGTGAAAAAGCTGTGCTTAAGCTGTTTCTCAGTTTCCACATCTGTAAAGTGAACTATAAATATGTTGTGAGGATTAATTGAGAGTATATATATATATCATATATCATATATATGTATATCATATATCATATATCATATATCATATATATGTATATCATATATCATATATCATATATCATATATATGTATATCATATATCATATATCATATATATGTATATCATATATCATATATCATATATATGTATATCATATATCATATATATGTATAACATATATCATATATGTATATCATATATCATATATATGTATATCATATATCATATATATGTATATCATATATCATATATATGTATATCATATATCATATATCATATATATGTATATCATATATCTATATATGTATATCATATACCATATATATGTATATCATATATCATATATATGTATATCATATATCATATATATATATATATTTCTTAGAATGGTGCCTGGCACAGTTAGTGGTTTGAAAGTATTTACTATTGCAGTTGTTACTGTGATTCCTCTGTCTGTTACCCACTACCTAGACTCTTTCTAAAAAGTCTTTTTTTTTAAGTTAGCTGTCATTTTTTAGATAATAAATAAATAAATAAAAATAAAAAACAAAAATGCAGTGGTAACAGATGTTCCTTGCGCCATGCAGACATAAAGATTATTGCAATTAAGGACCTACCTTGGGCCATCAGGCCTGCCTAATCTCACCCATGGCTTTTTTTGGTTCTGTTTAGTTTTATTTAGTAAGTCCAAGAGCACTATTAAAGCCTCAACATTTGCCAAGAAGGAAATCAAGTGGGAATCCAAGAAAACAACCCAACAACAAAAGATCACTTTACAGTACATCAGACACAAAGGGGGCCACCAAAGTCACCGAAGGCCAACAAAGCCACCCGTGCCCACCTTCCACACATTTCTTGGGTCCTCTCTACTGCACCCACGCCATAGGGTCATCTAGTCTGTGCTGGGCAGGAATCCCCCTGAGAGAATGCCCGTCCTCCTGTAAGCAGCCGGAAGGTAAAAGTTCTTCCTTTTATTGAGTAGAATAGAACCTAATTCTGTCTGTGGGATCAAACAGAACCGATCTAATTCCTCCCTCACATGATAATCCCAGAGTTTTTGAACGCTGTTAGTCATGCGTTCATCAAATATCCGCTGTATCTTGTGTGCCAACTCTGCTCTGGGCCCACTAGAGTCTCCTCTGTGATAAGCACTTTGTGCCTCAAACATACCCCATGGGAAACAGTTTTATTCCCTTTGCCATTTTGGCTTCCCAGCTTAAAAGAGGAATTTTTCTCCTTTTAAGGTACACTGCCCAGCATCAGACACAGTCCTGATGGTAATTGTTTTTATCTTTCGGCTCAACTCATCACTCCATCTTGGATTTCTGTATGATAAATTTGCATAAATTGCAATTAAATTAATGTGAATTCTGTGGAATTTAGGAAAGCATAAAGGGGCTAAGTCTCTGATTTTAATGGAATTTCAATGGGTTTTAAAAATAGGTTAATATTTTTTAAATCCCTCCCATTCACTCCATTTTCTGTACATTGCTTTGTTTATAGAAAAACCTGGAAAAGTATTTCTTTTCCAAGCATATTACGTGGTACTATGGTTTCCAGAATAGGTTTAAGACTACAAAGATTACTTACAGATTCTTTACCATCCATTCTTATCAATACATTTTATGAAATTAAAATGCTAAAAACAAGGCCGGGTATGGAGGTTCATACTTATAATCTCAGTGTTTTGGGAGGCCAAGGTGAGAGGATCACTTGAGGCCAGAAGTTTAAGATCAGCTTGGCCCACATAGTGAGACCCCCCATCTCCACAAAAAAAATGTAAAAGTTAATCAGGTGTGGTGGTGCATGCCTGTAGTCCCAGTTACCCAGGATGATGAGGCAGGAAGATTGCTTGAGTCCAGGAGTTGAAGGCTGCAGTGAGATATGATCATGCACCCCAGCCTAGAAAACAGAGCCAGTCCTTGTCTGTTAAAAAATAATAATGAAATAAAATGCTAAAAACAGTAACATGAGCATGACATTGAACTAGAGAAATCTTAGATGTGGAAATGTAACCAGAGCATAAATTCCTTATTTTAGTGGTCAAGGCTCTGATTATCCCTCTTATATAAATCAATGGCCACACTTTAGAGCTTTAGAAATTCTTCCTCAAAACATTTTTAGTTCCCCACTATCTTTTTTATTAAATTTTTTTTAAGTCATTTGCTATTCTCCATGCTCCACTAATCCAATAAGGTATACCCTGGAGTTTTCCTAACATCAACACATGTGGACTGCAGGTATTCTAGAAGACGTATGTAGAAAGCTATCATTAAGGCAATTACATAGTAGGTAAATTTATTCAGTAAATTTGCCAGCTTTTGTTCACATATTCCATGATGCTGAAGCTTAATTAAGTCAATGCGCTGGAGAATCAAAAGAATTCTTCCAACCAAGCTGAGCAAAAGCTCCTTGGCACTTCAACGAAAGATGAGCCAAAACTAGTTGCATTCTTGAAAACCAGAATTGAAATTGGATCCCCACCTAATGCTGCTGGCATGGGCTCACGTGTTTCAAAACTCCCCAGTTCTGCCAACTATATTTTTCCCTCTCTTGAACGTGATTTTGTAATTACATAGCACTTAACCTAACAGGGAAACTATCTCTTGGCTGGAACTTACGTGGTAGAGGGAAAGGGGCATCATTTCCTCACAAGCTCATTCCAACTGCAGAACATGTTTGCTGTCCTCTTTCTTTCGTCAAAAACTGTCAGGTCTTTATAGGAGGAACAATTAAGGGCAATGTTAAAAATGAGACTTTTCACTGATCTAAGCATAACTCAAGTTATAAGTCCTGATATTTAACCATCATTTAGTAAAAAAAAAAAAAAAAAAGTTAGTACACTTATGTAAAAAGTAATCTTGTCAGTCTGGCATAACTCACTTTGGCTGTTGTGCTAAATTTGCAATTTTTCTAGTCATCAGTCTTCATGTTAGAAACAAAACATTATTTTATCATAGTATTAAGCCTATATTCCAGATTAAGCACCAGGGTTATTAAATTTAAAATTGTGTATTTTTAATCCAACCACTATGGGAAATTAAGGCCTAAAAATATACATGCAGCCTCATAAGCTAAGATAGGATGTCTTCTAGAAAGATTATTAGAGAGTAGTATCAACGAAAGCTAGAAGCATACAGAGACTAACTCCATCCTGCCCAGCTTTCAATTTCTGCATAAACATGGAAAAATCAAAGCCTCCAGCTCCCAGCAAGGAAGATAGCTTGTTTTTTGTTGTTGTTGTTTTTGTTTTTTGTTTTGTTTTTTAATGAAATGAGTGTATTCTGTTCATAAATATGCCAAATGTCAAGTTACATGAACTCTTGTGAACAGCTTAGTGGAAAGGTATTGGTTAGGAAACTGGGAAACCTGTGTTCCAGACCTGGCTTTACACATAACTAGTTCTGTGACACTGAGCTGCCCTCACTGGTTCCCAAAAGAACTGAAGAGCAGCAAGGCCCTGGTGCTAGGAGATGCAGCCACTGAGAGGCTGTCACATTCTTGTCGTTCCTCCAACTCAACGTACTATTGTCAGTTTCTAACTAGAGCAAATTTGAAGCACTGATCCCTGTAGTTTTGAAGTAAGGATTGCCTTTGGGGAATGTCTGACTCTAATAATAGTAATTTTTAAAAGGTCAAAGCTAGAAATCTAATGAAAAAGGATCTCTCTGTTCATCAATATAAACCCATCAATACAACATCTATGTACACCTCCATGCTCAGCAAAATTATTGTATAGGGCACTGAAAATATTATACTGAGTAATATATCTGTGGGCCTGAAATTGTGCTGCCAATAGACTGTTTTATTAATATCCCCCCAAAACTCAATTTAATTTCTGTTGTAATTACCCTGAAATAACTTCAGTTAATATATTTGATGTAATTCCCCAAGAAGAAACATAAGATCTGTTTCTTTTTAGAGAATGAGAATCTTGAACTTGGGTAGTCTTATCTTTTCAATTTCATCTTTACTTTTATATGGCCTTAAAATTATAGCACAGTAATTTGTGTATACTTAGGAAATGTATTTCCATTCCATCCATTCCTTCCATTTCAGTTGATTCTTAACTTCAAATAATGTAGCCCCTTTTCCATTAGTTCCAGACAGAGTTGTGCTTTCAGCATCCCTCAGCCTCCGCAACCACACATTTCATTTTAGCATTATTGGCCTGAATATTTCTCTCTTCTATTTTTAATTATCTATTAATTTTTCTTGTTCTAGAACTACTCCATTTTATTGGGTGTGGTTTTTTTTTTTTTTTTGGTTGGTTTTTGTTTGTTTGTTTGTTTGTTTTTTGAGACAGAGTCTCACACTGTCTCCCAGGCTACAGTGCAGTGGTGCAATCTCGGCTCACTGCAACCTCTGCCTCCCAGGTTCAAGCGATTCTCCTGCCTCAGCCTCCTGAGTAGCTGGGATTACAGGTGACCACCACCACGCCTGGCTAATTTTCGTATTTTTAGTAGAGACGGGGTTTCACCATGTTGGCCAGGATGGTCTTGAACTCCTGACCCCAGATGATCCACCCACCTTGGCCTCCCAAAGTGCTGGAATTACAGGCGTGAGCCATCATGCCTGGCCTATTGGGTGAGAATTTTTGTGACAATGTTTGTTTCCACAAGGATCACTTCAAACATTGCAAAGGAACATTTCTGAAATATGACCTATCCCTATATACTATCCCTATAGGTAATTTGGAAAAAAATACATTAGTATAATTTTTAATGCAGAATTAATGGCATTAACTCAGCACTGTTACCCTTTCCAGTCCAGTTGTTTGGTTTAGAATTGAAAATGTTATGTCAAAAATGACACACTTTCAGTCTTTAGCCTGTCCAACCCAAATGGGAATGAAAGATATCTAAGAAGTGAGAGGTTTGACCAGTTCTCAAGCTGTTATGTAGTTCTCAGTCTGTGTGAGGATATTTTTAAAATGTAAAATGCATTTGTGTCTCTTACAAAGTAAGACAGCAAAACCAGAATGAAACAAGTTGCTGCAATTTGATGTGAGCAAATTCAGGCAGCTGCTGTTATACTAACGAGATTGGGGGTCTCTTCCAACTCTGCTGAGTCTTCAGCCCCTTCTTTTAGGACAATTCAGTGCTAATTCAAGTGAAGGAGGCAATGCACCAAGATAGCTTTCACGAAATATGAACACTCCCTAGCACCCATTCCTTCTGGCAGCTGCTTCTTCATGAAAACCCCAAAATGCATAATTGCATTCACGGTGAAGTAAGCTGTGTTAAATCTATGGGTCCACCGGCAACATACCATGATTAATCCTTTAGTACCATATGAGGCATGAAGAACAGTAACATGAGAAAAAAATAATGCTTTAACTTAATTATTTAATTTTGTTTCTTATTTTTTATCTTTCTAACAAGTATTTCAATTCATGACCGGCACTGAGCATTATAATCTACGGTATGTTTATCTTCAAACAACATGTACATGGACGTGTGTTCCGTTGGGGTCGGATCAAAGTGTGCACTCAGGACATACCAAAGTTCCCACTCTCTAAAACAATATTAAACTGACACATGTACAATGTTTTTTTTAAATCACAAGTTACAGTCAGATACAAATCATACAGCAAAATAAGTCCTTACATGAGTTAGAGAAGTTGTTCTAGACATAAAAATAAACTGATTATCCAAATATCTGAATGAAATAGTTGCCTGCAGTCCAGCAAAAAAAAAAAAAAAAAAATCTGATTTATGGTGTTTAGGGTATGTACAAATAATGTACATTCACAATCTATAAACTCATATGGGAGAAACCTGATGGATTTTGTGATTTGCTTATTTTTGGATACTCATTTCCTAATGAACTGCTGCCAAGCTGCTGGCCACACCACACTGAAGGAGAATAAAAGATGGATCTCAAACATGCTCCACTGGAGGAGCATGCAGACTTGGTCTCATCTGTCTAGGGTCAGCTTGCGTATTCTAAATGAAACCAATAGAAAGCTAATAAATCTGTCAGCCTTTCATGTTATGTTTGTCATCCAAATAAATAATCATAGTTCGGTCCCAACCACAGCAAGAACATCCCACCTGTGTTTTTGAAGATTCTATGATTGTGACGATCTAGTTTTAAGTTTTAGCATTCACTCCATATTGCCTGGTGCACTGTTCACACACAGTCAAGGGTAGAACTGCTACAGTGGCATTCGATTTCCTTAAGGCATCTGATTCGAGGTAGCCTCATCTCACCTCTGCCCTCATCCACAAGAATCCATAATTTGTTCTCACACTTTCTGCTTTCTCAAAGTCTCTTGAAGATTCCTATCACCATCCGACAGAACATAGAGACCCTGTGATCAAGTCTTGACAAGCCTCATCTCATTAGTGCCATTTTTAATCATCAAGGGTGACAATCCATGATAAATTATGTCAAAACATAGGATTCTAAATCAGGAGAGGGAAAGTGGAGAGAAGTGATGTACTCCAAGAACAGGTATGTTTCTTTATCTAATTTTGAAAGTAAAGAGAAAGACAAATCTGAGATCAGGGAACCCTGTGAACTAGACAGGAGGGTGGGAGGAAGCTCCATGTGAAACTCCCAAGAATGGGAGACTGGTCATTGCTCAGCACGGTTTCTTTACCTCTTTTATCTATCAAGGAATAAAAAATCTATCTGAAGCCAAGAAGAAGCATCAAAGAAAAGTTTGCCATCTCGAAGTATGGAATCCTCCTTAGCCTGTATGCAGGCACAGGCTGACTCCCAAGTGAACTCCCTAGAGCAGGGTTGGAGTGACAGCAGAGATACCTGGAAGAGGAGGGGTTAGGGAGAACTGCTGCAGAAGTCATTACAGCTCCTAACTAAATAGAATATCCATAAGGAACCATTGCTACAACGCTTTGCATTGGTAAGGAGCTCCTCACGGACCCAGAGGCTCAATATCTAGCAACTGTTCTGACCACACTGCAAAGAGGATTCATGTTCCCTGGTCACTTTTCCTCCAAGTAGAGTGGCTCTCACTCCCCAAACCAGAATGCTCCAGGAGAAACAGGCAGCGGGAGAGGGATGGGGTGACTATGACTGGTCCCACACACACCTCCTGGTCCCATACACACCTCCTGGTCCCATACACACCTCCTGGTCCTATATATACCTCCTGGTCCCATATACACCTGCTGGGACCTCTTGGAGCCCCAGCAGTACACTAAATTTAGCATTTGTTTCCTTATTGCCACAGAGGTCAGGCTGGTCCAATAAAATACATGTAAATAACGCTTTTACAAGAATAACTGAGAGAAACAACCAATGATCAGTCTGGTAGTGAGGTTTTTGGCTTTACCAAGCAGTGAAGCAAAACTGTGTTCATTGCACAAATCTCTCGTGACAAGAAATGGAACAGAAATATGAACTGACAATGGTTCTGGTTCTCTTCACTTCTAATTCTAACTCAGGAAAGAAACATCCAAGCTGAATGCTGAGGCCTCAAAGGAGGTCACAGAAAAGTATGTGGACATGTCCTTTTCCCCCCAAAGGATTTCACTAGTCAAAATCTCAAATTTATCTGGATAAAAAGAATTTTAAAAAATTTAAAAAATACATTTTCCCTCCATTTCCGACAACTTCTATGGCTAGATTAGATTAGAATTTATACTTTAATAATTAACATTGTGCTCACAGATTCATTGACATTTTACAGTTTTAGAAACCTTATCTCACTGCAAATTTTAAATTGTTGTGGCAAGCAAAATTATCTGAAACTTATCACAACATTGTCCAGTCTGAAAATACAAAGCTCTTAGCCCTGTTTGTCTCTTTTACTGCCTTCTTGCCTTTAGAGTCAGGCTTCTTTCAAGAAACCCATACATTCTCCTTCTTATTCACTTCTCAACCCACAGCAATTCGGCATTCTTTGCCGTTACTCCATCAAGGTCACAGAAGTCCTAGCCTTGCCCAATCAATCTGGTTGATTGGGCAACTGACAATCAACCAGAACCATTGTCAGTTGCCCAATCAAAGGGACACTTGGAACCATTTGGTATGCTTCCACTTGCCCCTTGGAAGTCTCCCTCATCTACAACTTCCCCCGCTGTGGTTCTCAGTTCTCCTCCCGCTCCACTGACCACATGTCCTCAGTGTTCCATGACGCAGTGTCAGCGTTCATTATTGAACAACTCTCCTACCCTCCCTTGAAATGTCTCTGTTCCCCAGAAGAACATCCTCAGCCTTTGTCTTTTTAATTTGTGCATATTCAGTTCAAATGAATCCATAAGCTCAACTCTTACTCAGGCTTTTTCTTCTCTCCTGTCCTCTTCCCCAACTTTATGCACTTGGGACACACCTTCAGGACATAAATCAACGCAGTGCTAAATATTAATAATAGATACACAGTAGGTGCAGATTGACGAATGAATGAATGCACACACGTCAGATGTACAGAAGAGGATGTTCTTAACTCTGCAGGGGATCCAAGGGCTGGATTCCAGAAAGAGGAGAACGAGATGCCTGGATTCTATTCAGTCTTCCCAGAGCAATTTCTCGTGGCTACCTGTGAAGTCAGCATCATCATGACTATCCACTTTTTAACCTATGTAGACACAGGGTAGATGAATGCCTTGAACCCAGGGCTTTCTGATTCAAAAATCTATATTGTTTTCTGCTGTACTACATTGCTGCCAAAAAAGCAGGGGAAAGAGAACCATGCTTTTTCATTTTAAAAAGAATATGCTAGCCACAGTGGCTCATGCCTGTAATCCCAACATTTTGGGAGGGTGACACGGGCAGGTCACTTGAGCTCAGGAGTTGGAGACCAGCTGGGTAACATGGTGAAACCCTGTCTCCACAAAAAGTACAAAAATTAGCCAGGTGTGGTGGTGCATGTGTGTAGTCCCAGCTACTTGGGGGGCTCTGGTGGGAAGATTGCTTGAACCCAGGAGGCGGAGGTTGCAGTAAGCCATGATCACACCATTGAAATCCAGCTTGGGCAATAGAGCCAGACCTTGCCTCCGAAACCCCGTCTCTACTAAAAATACAAAAAAAAAAAAATAGCCGGGCGTGGTGGCGGGCGCCTGTAGTCCCAGCTACTCGGAGAGGCTGAGGCAGGAGAATGGCGTGAACCCGGGAGGCGGAGCTTGCAGTGAGCCGACATTGCGCCACTGCACTCCAGCCTAGGCGACGAAGCGAGACTCCGTCTCAAAAATAAATAAATAAATAAATAAAAGAAAATAAAATAATTGGTAAAAGAAAAAAAAAAGAGAAGAAAAAAGAATATCTGACAACTTTTTCAGCTCCAGGACTCCACTGCATCAATGGTGTGGTGACTCTGCCTGGAGGGCCTGGCATAATCCAGCCAAAGTAGCATGGCACCAGGAAGGAGGGAGCCATCCAAAGGAGCAGCTGTGCAGGGCTGGGGTGCTCTGAGTGACCTGGCCTGCAGGGTGGTTCTATCTGGGCAGTATCTAGGTGACCAGAGGACAGGATGGGTCAGTCATGCCCAGAGGAAGAAGTCACCCTGTAAGCTACTGGATCATGACTCCCTGGTGATTCCTAGCTACAGCCACAAAAGGACTGTTCAGGGAACCTGGAGCTCACGTGAGTTTGAAGCAAGAGTCAGGAAAAAACTGGTTGCAACATAAAGTTTTGCCTTGGAAAACAATGGCTCTTGAAGAGATCATGAAATTTGTATGACTAGAATTACTGGTATAATTTTCTTGCTTTATTGAAATAAATAAATCGTGTTTTAGAACGTGATGACTCTTCTCTTTTCAACTGCAATGTTTAATTTTGTAAGTACACTTTCCAGTAGGGTGAGAGGAAATACATCTAAAAAGCTATTAAGATTTTATCAAACGTTATCAATTCACGACACAGAAGTATGTCACATACGTGAGTGAGAAGGATAACCTGAAGTAATTACAAATAGATTTTTGCTCACAGCAAACCCACAACTGGGCTCTTTTAATAAATAGTCTCCTTTTACTGTAGAGTTGAATAAGTGAAAGGGATTAATTCATGGTCTGAAAACATATCTCAGCAGTGCTCAAGGGACAGTATCTCAACAGACATCTGGAGAAGCCACTGATTAATTAATAGATTAATTAGTCAGACAGCTGTACTCTTAGGAGAGAATTTAATTGTTTGGATTAATAATCCTACTAATTAATCCTAAAAATCATCAACCTTACAGTTGAGAAAATGGTGATTTTTCTAAAGATCCATCTGTATGATAAATATCCTTCCAAAATTTTCGCTAGCTAACTAGACAATGGCATCCCGTGCTATCATGAATCCACCTGATTCCTCAGCTGGGTGTCCACTCCCCACATTCCCACCATAACCCAGAACCATAAGGACTTAAGGCATGAAAGAAAAGTCCTCAGATGACATTTATCTGAAACTTAAAGCACATGGCCCCCAAAAGTAACCCATTTCCTCTGAAATGGGAAGGTTCTGAATAAATGTAATGAAACATCACCAACAGCTGGTGCAACTGGTCCACACGGCATTTTTCCAAATAAAATCAAACCAGACATAGACCCTTCTTCCACAACACCTATCTAACCAATGAAGCAGATGTGTACAAATGTTAGTGAATGGGCAGGTTTGTTAAGTAAATTTTAAAAATAATTGTAAAAGAAATATTGTTTATGAAGTGTGGCTAGAGTAAATCTAAGTGATGTTCATCATTCTCATAGTTTTATAGAGTTTTTGGTAACAGCTCATTAATAATTGGGGAAAGAGAAATACTGGAGTGCTTAATAGCTCATTATTCAAATTGAGTTATTAACATGAGAATCTTACAGCAAATGATAATCCCATTTTCTCTGAAAAATATATTTGTAGAGAATGAACATTAGTCTCCATTATAATTCATATATACGTACAAACCAAAATTTTGCCAGAGTAGCAATTACGGCCATAACCACAGATTAGTAGGTCTAATAAATATGCAACTGAAAATTACTTTTAAATCAATGTTTAAAAATCATACTAAGCTTAATACTCGAGAATATTTTATAAGAAAGTTTACAGTACTGAAGGCACTGAAGCAAAGACAGTCATCGGCCAATAACCCATCTACACTATGACATATTGCTTGAAAAATCACAGTAGTCATTAAAAAATGGAGAAAAAAATCGACAAACACATAATCCTGGCAAAGTGGAGAAAGCAAATGAGGACAAAAGAAATCATTAAATAAACTGGTTTTCCAGCCAATTTTCAGTTACTTTTCCATGGCCTTGAGTTTCTTACTTAACTGGGAAACTGACAAACATAGGAAGGATTACAGCTAAACTCATCATGTAATCAGCATGTATTCCAAACATATTGTACATTGATATCCCTGGCTTGCACATTCTGTGCTGCTAAAAGTTTATCCTACATTCATGTGCATTCTAATAATATGAGTAATATGGAGCTGTATATAGGGCCCCTGTTATCTCTATTTTCCAGGTAAGCAAATTGAAACACGAGAAATATGGATGGCTTGCCTACTAATTAAAAAAATTGTAGTTTAGACCGGGCACAGTGGCTCACGCCTGTAATCCCAGCACTTTGGGAGGCTGAGGCAGGTGGATCAGGAGGTCAGGAGATCGAGACCATCCTGGCCAACATGGTGAAACACTGTCTCTACTAAAAATACAAAAATTAGCTGGGTGTGGTGGTGGGAACCTATAGTCCCAGCTACTCAGGAGGCTGAGGCAGGAGAATCTCTTGAGTCTAGGAGGTGGAGGTTGCAGTGAGCCAAGATGGCACCACTGAACTCCAGCCTGGGTGACAGAGCAAGACTCTGTCTCAAAAAAAAAAAAAAAAAAAAGTAGTTAAGTCACTACTAAAAATAGAGTAGGGGGTGGGAATAGTCCAGGGCACATTTATTCTAGCAGCTTAATAATAGCAGTTCACCAAAGACTGGCTTGAAGAGTCAAGTTATAATTAAAATCTGGGCTCTACTGGCTAACTGTTGGAAAAGTTATTCTAAGTTTCAAACTAATGCGGGAAATAAGAGTACTCTCATAGCTTGATGTGACTACTAAGTTATATGTTGCATATAAAGCTTTTTGCATGGTGTGAATAAAGCAATGCTTATTATTGTCATTATTCTGAAAAACAGATCTCATAATTTGTGCAAACATTCCAAATGTATCAGGCATTTTTTAAGGAGCTGCTCAAGGCGGCGTGAATCTCTGAGCTAAAGCAACTCTCAAGACGTTATATTATGCAGTGTGGTCTTAACAGGTACAGCAATACTAAGATAGTATATGAAACTTATTCTAACACATAAAATTAATAGCTTCGGCAAGTTTTTCATCTGTAGTTTTAGTCAAGTAGGATAAGTTATATTTTCCACCCGGGGTTAGAAAAGGGATGTACTAGTTGAATAAAAATTCTGGTAAACAGAACTGTCACATTTCAAGATGCAGAAGATCACCAACTTCTGAGGAAAGAATATACAAATAGTTAATAAAATGATACTGAAGTTACTTCAGTCTTCCTATGAGGCTTCAGAGGCTACTTCAGCCTCTTGAATTACCTGAAGACCATCAGGTTGGACCCCAATCTTCTTCATATGGCCAAATTTCTGAGAGATGCCTGGTTGGTGACCATTTCTGATTGACTGTTAGTGAAGCATGTTTACAGTTATCTTCCCCAAGCAAAGCTGTAGTTTGAATGGGCTCTGAACTTCCCCCTGCTCCATCCTCCTGTCTGTCTTTCCCCTTTGACTACTAAAAGGAATCTGCTGTCATCATAACTCTATTATATCTGTTTATTAATAGACTTGAAAGTGGAAACAGCAATTTACCAATACCTGCCTTTGTAATATAATGGATTAGATAAAAACTTGTAGAAAAAACTCGGTCTCAATTATGTCTGCTACTCAGAACTTGGCATAATTAAAATCAATGACATTATCTGTGAACTTAGTTATAGTCTCATTTTACCTTCAATCTTCTCTGCTCCCAAAACCTTTTACAACAGCTGTTAACAAAAAGGAATAGAGACTATTTCATTCTCCACATTCTGCTCTTACCTAACTCTGATTGCATCTTAGCAAGCAAATGAGCGAGAGATGAGCAAAGGAGAGGGAAAAAGGGATCAAAGTGCTCAGCTATTGATAATTCACAAATGGTCTAATTCAGACCAGGAAATGGAAGTTGCTCATTGTTGCACATTATTCTTTTGCTCCTGTTGCTTTTTTTTTTTTTTTTTGAGACCAAGTCTCACTCTGTCACCCAGGCTGGAGTGCAGTGGCACGATCTCAGCTCAGTGCAACCTCCGTCTCCCAGGTTCAAGCAATTCTCCTGCCTCAGCCTCCTGAGTAGCTGGGATTACAGGCACCCACACACCAAGCCAGGCTAAATTTTGTGTTCTTAGTAGAGATGGGGTTTCACCATGTTGGCCAGGCTGGTCTCAAACTCCTGACCTCAGGTGATCTGCCCACCTTGGCCTCCCAAAGTGTTGGGATTACAGGTGTGAGCCACTGCGCCCGGCTGCATGTTGCTTTTTTATTTTACTTTCATGGGGATAAGTCCGCAAAAGAGTCTTAGAGCTCCTACAATGGATGTGTCCTCTAAGCCTTCAGATGTGGAGAAGGAAAGTAAATTCAAGACATGACTGTGGAGAAGCGAGCACAGCAGAGTCTAACTTTGATGCATGCTTTTGCAGTTTTAATCATTTTGAAATCTGTGTTCAAGTTATGTCACTCTCTGAAAGACCCTCAGATGAAGGCAGCTTGAAAAACGCTGGATTCAGGCAATTGCAAGTGACTAATACTAATGCTTCAATACACAGCTGGGGAACTGGTTACTATTTCCAACACATTTGCTATAAAGAATATACCAAATTGATTGACCAAACATTTTATGGCACTTCTATAAGCTCTATTAAATCGGTGACTTTTTGAACAGACGGCCTTTCTTGGTTCCTTAATCTAAAGTAGGTTTCTCACCCCTTCCCCTTGGCCTCCCTCTCCTTTTGCTTCAGTGTATTGATCATACATTTATCATACATTTACTTGGATATTTATTTGTATGTTGTCTGTCTCCCTACTAGACTCTCAGCTCTGTTAGGATAGGGAGACGGGTCTAATTTGCTGGGGACTATAAAGCCATATATTTTCCTAGTGTATGATACAGAGTAAGATCTTAATGTTCAGTAAAATGAATAAATGAGTGAATAAATGAGCAAATGCATGAGTGCTGGATTCCAGTCCCAGCCACTAACTTCTGGCCAGACCTAATAAAGCCACTTCCCTCTACCACACCATTTCCCCGACACATGAACCCAAACCCAATCCCTCACAACCTTAATTACCTCTGCAGTATCCCAGGACTCTACCACATAGCTGTTAAAAAAAAAATCAAACACCTAGACTACATAATCCTGAAGTCTCTTCTAGCTCCAAAAGTCTAGGACCGACCTCTGGCTTAAGGAGGTTCAAGATCTCAATGGTGGATGAATGTTATGGATCCTGAATATAGTGTAAGAAAAAAGAATGTTGGTAACAGCTGTGCTAACCATCTATAAATCCTACTCCATGTCGGATCCCAGGCTGGACACTTAACATACGTTCTCTCACACATTCTTCATGCATCCTTTCAATATGGGTATTATTATCTGCCTTACAGAAGACCAGACTAAGGCATAGAAATGCTAAGCATCTTGCCCAATCCTTCAGAGCGAACGTGTTCATCATCGTCACCATCATCTAGTTGCCGGGTGTTATTAACACATGAACCTAGGCTTTTAGGAGCATAGAGTCTATCTGAATTGAGTAGAGCTTTACGTATTTGGATGTCATTCTTTAAATTATGTTCACTCTTTAAATCCACAGGAGCCAATTTCTTGTGTTGGGATGTGCTGGCTGCTTAACTAAGATGTCCCTCTTCGTCTGGGAGCCATCCCTGAATATCTGTGACCATGGGAAGTGCCTCTCCCGCACTCCCATGGCAGCCTGTGCCCACCTCTTTCCCTGGACTGACCCTACTTCATTCTAGCTGCCTCTTCATTTCTATGGTGGGAGAGAAACCTTCTGCAGCCACTAGGGGAATGGAACAATTCATAGGAGAAAAGGTAGGTCTTTGTTAAGGAAAATATCTGTTTAGGCAGGAGGATCCCTGGAGCCTAGCAGTTCGAGACCAACCTGGGCAACATAGTGAGATCCTGTCTACAGAAAAATAAAGATAAAAACATTGCCTGCCTTGTACTTGTCTGTAGTCCCATCTACTCAGGAAGCTGAGGCTGGAGGATCGCTTGGGCCCATCTCGTTGAACATAAAGGATGAGGCATGTCAGGGCCAAGGAGAGAGCAAAATTCTCTACTCCTTTCCAGCACTAACTCTCATCTATTTTTCCCAATGCTCCTGTGGCTATCTTACCCACCAGGCTAGAAAAACTGGGGAGACTTCTAGAGAACGAAGAGCTGCTTGCTGAGGGACACTGCCTCCTGAGCCCTTCTCAGAGGTGGCACAGGAACTCTGAGAAGGCTCTGGGGGAGCACCTGAAGGAGGTGCTTCCCTGGGGGTCAGGGTGACCTGCAAATATAGATGCTATATGCTTGTCACAGCTTCAGTCATTCTCCAAAAATGCCTCAGACATCTTTATATCCTTAGGTTTTTCAAACTAGTGAAAATCCCCTATTTCTAAATGAATAAAATCCCCATTTCAATGGAAAACTGAATAGCCTGTTATCCAGATGTATGACTGAATTGGTTTTGTGCTAGAATGCCCGTCCTTATAGTGCAAGCCATAAGATGTGAGCTGGTCATAAGGAAATGTTTAAAACTATGCATAAAGTGTCACATACTCCAGCAGGTCAAGCAGATTTCACATTAGTGAACTCTGTTCTTAGTATGTAAGTGGGAAGAAAGAAAGAAAACTGACACATCCAGCTGTGGCCGACCCTCCCGAGTGCAGCGACACCCTTTAATTCAGCGCACGCTTCCTGAGCGCCAGCAGGTGCAGGGTCCCGTGCTGGGCACGTGAGGGATACAGGGACAATCAGGTAGTGCACGCTCTGAAGCAGCTTTATATGCCACTGGAGTTACACCTTCTTTGAGTTATGCACTGAAACCATCATGGTTGAAGAGTGAAGTGCTTTTCTTATCAATATGAGCATTCTGTGAAATGGTTGATTTTAAGAGAGGTAGTTGCTCTGTTGACCTTTTCCCCATCTTGTTGTTGTTGTTTTTTTTTTCCCATAAATTGATGCTCTTACGGAAACAATACAGGTAAGAATCTGTCTTAGATAAGTAATTTTTTCCATCTATTGTCTCCGTGGTTTTACATTGTTTAACAGCTTTTTGAAAGACCTCGAATAGCACTAATACACCCAGGAGAAAAAGTCACATAAAGTTATAAGGTTCATTTCATTTTAACCTTGAATACATTTAAACAAAGATAAATAACATCCAATGTCAAAATAATCTTAAGTCCTTGACCACATTTTAAAAATAAAACAATTTATTACCATTTAGTTACTTCTTACAGGAAAACAGATACCAGTAGGTAATCATTAGATTTTTCTAGGTGAAAATCATTTCTGAGAAGGCATTCTCTTTACCAGAGCAGTATTATTTCCAATAAAGAAGCCAATCATTAATCTAGTCCTGGTATATTAAACAGTTACTGAGGCCAGGCGCAGTGACTCACACTTGTAATCCCAGCACTGGGAGGCTGAGGCGGGCAGATCACTTGAACTCAGGAATTCGAGACCAGCCTAGGCAACATGATGAAACCCTGTCTCTACAAAAAGTACAAAAATTAACCAGGCATGGCAGTGCGTGCCTGTAATCCCAGCTACTCAGGAGGCCGAGGTGGGAGGATTGCTTGAGCCCGGGAGACGGAGGTTGCAGTGAGCTGAGATCACGCCACTGCACTCCAGCCTGGGCAATAGAGCAAGACTCTGTTTCAAAAAACAAACAAACAAACAAACAAACAACAGTTACTGAGGGCATACAATGAGCTAAACACTATGCTATGTAGGTGGATTTTTAAATGAGAAAAACACAGACGCAGCTATCACGGGTTTCTTTGAGAAACATTAAATAAATAAAATTACTCCCAGTTCCTTTGTGGAGATAGGTATGGGCCTTTAAGAGATAAATACAATCTCTCTCTCTCCTGCAAAAACCCAAGGAAATATTTAGGACTGTTAAACCATCATGATTCTGGCTCTCACTTCAAATAAACAGGATAAATAAACCTCCCTTCTCTGCATTTCTAATTTAGCAAAGCCTTTATATACCCTTTAAGAGTAAGTGAATTTCATATTTGCATCTTATTCGAAATGTGCTGGCATTTTGCTAGATTTTTAACTGCAATTTGGCAGCCCTGAACAGTCTATTTGGAGAGATAAAGCAATATCTGCTCAGAGTTTCTAATTCCGGGCCTATGCACATACAAATGTATGCACATATTTAGAATATCTGTGAAGAATACATTATTGCTGGGATTAGGCAGGGATAGAAACCAGAGACATTCCAGGTAAGTATCCAGTGACATTACTGGATTTCATGAAGTTAGTGCTGACTATGTGTTAGGCATCACGTTTATACTGTATTTAATCCTCAGAGCACTAATAACAATTGCTAACATATACTAAGCACTTTTTATGTGCCAAGCTATAGTTTAAGAATATATATACCAATGTGTTTAATGCTGTCATAGCCTTAAGTTATGGTGGATTCATACCCATGCAGTTGGATATGAAAGTCTAGGTTCGTAACTGCTGTATTTTACTGCCTTTCTAAGAAGTGCTACTACCATCCCCCCAGGCTCAGATGAGGACGCTGAGGCTTGGAGAGGCTGGCTAGCCTGCTCAAGATCACAAAGACAGAAAATGGCTGAGCTGGGATTTGGACCCAGGTAGTCTGGCTCCAACTCCTAATCCTTTATGTTTCATAATGGCCGAGCTAGGTTTGTCTCTGTGGCACATTTGAGAAAGACAGGGTTGGTCTGTGAGAATCAGAGGTGGAGAGAAGTGGGGAAAATATGTGGAGGGTGTTTTAAAAGTCCCTATAGATGGACTAACATATAAATTACTGTCTAAATTTTTGAAAGTGAAAACGGGCATTGTTAAAATAATAATGCCAGGTAGGACATGGTGGCTCACACCTGTAATCCCAGCACTTTGAGAGGCCAAGGCAGGAGGATTGCTTGAGCCTAGGAGTTTGAGACCAGCCTGGGCAACATAGATCCTGTCTCTACAAAAACAATTTTTAAAAATTGTCTGGGTATGGTGCTACGTGGTAGTCCCAGCTACTGGGGAGGCTGAGGCAGGAGGATCACTTGAGCCCAGGAGGTCAAGGCTGCAGTGAGCTCCAATTGTGCCACTGCACGCCAGCCTAGGCGACAGAGTGAGACCTCATCTCATAATAATAATAATAATGCCAGGACCACAGGCATAATCCGAAGGTATAGTCCCCCAGCGAGGCTGTCTGTAACATGAAATCATGCCCATATTTCATGAATTGAAGTACTGAGTACTTGAGTACTCAATACATGAATCGAAAATCAGTAAAAAGATGGATGGGGAAAACAACCCAATACCAGTTTCCGTAAGTTAAGTGATCCTTATAATAAGTAAGCCTGGTATAACGTCTTGATAAGCAAACTGTTACAGTAGTGAGCTTCCAAAAGCTATTTCAAAATTGCATCACAGGGTAACAAAAAACACATTTTATTTGGGGAACTGAAATGAATCATTGAAACTGGACAGGCTGGGCGCCATGGCTCATGCCTGTAATCTCAGCACTTTGGGAGGCTGAGGCAGGCAGATCACCTGAGGCCAAGAGTTTGAGACCAGCCTGGCCAACATGATGAGACCCTGTCTCTACTAAAAATGCAAAAATTAGCTGGGCACGGCGGTGTGCATCTGTAGTCTCCACTTGGGACTACTACTTGGGAGGCTGAGGCAGGAGAATCGCTTGAACCTGGGAGGCGGAGGTTGCAGTGAGCTACGATCATGCCACTGCACTCCAGCCTGGGCGACAGAGCGAGACTCCGTCTCAAAAAAAAAAAAAAAAGTAAAAGAAAAAAAAAACTGGTCAATATTATTCATATTGTGCATTTATCTAAACTATTTGAAAACAAATTAAGATATGTATCTATGTTTCAAGTTCCCACCGAGATTTGTTAATTAGCTTATAATGACTCCTTTTGAGAATGAATGAGGGAGATTTAAGTGACTGTACCCTAGACTTTGTTCCTTAGCCTTCAGTTGCCTGACATTATTGCTTGTTTCACCTTAATTTATTTGCTTTCATTTATAAACCCTAGAAGCACACACGTATCTCCTTCGAAGAAATCTATGTACAGAGAGCTAAATTTAAAAAGTTGAAACAGTAGATCCACAACATATTTTGAAAAATGCAAATCTTCAAACGCTGAGAGTTTCCAAGTTGTAGAACATACTTCAGAAAAATAAATCCTCACAGTTCAGCTCTATTTGTTATTATAAACTTAGACATGAAATAGAGAAAGGAGGTTAAGTTCTAGGAACTTAACAAAACGAGTGATTGCTCTGGTAGACTGGGAAGAACAAACTACGTCAAATAGTCAAAGGGAGAGCCCAGAAGAGGAAAAGTCCTACCAAGTCTTGAAACTGCTGCAGGAGAAAAAGTAACTCTATAGTAAATTCACCAGCCAGAAAAGCATATCCCTGTTGGCATATTAATATAGCCATTATAACATGGGAGTAGATGATCTCTCAACTGAAATTATCTATTTTACAAAATTTTCAATTTTTTATACCAGATGATATTTTTCTAGAACAGCATCAATAGTCATTGAAAACGGCGGGGTGCAGTGGCTCACGCCTGTAATCTCAGCACATTGGGAGATCAAGGCAGGTGGATCACTTGGGGTCAGGAGTTTGAGACCAGCCTGGCCATCATGATGAAATCCCATCTCTACTAAAAATACAAAAATTAGCCGGCGTGGTGGCACATGCCTATAATCTCAGCTACTTGGGAGGCTGAGATAGGAGAATCACTTGAACCTGGGAGGCAGAGGTTGCAGTGAGCAGCCATCACATCACTGTACCCCAGCCTGAGCAACAGCATGAGACTCTGTCTCAAAAAACAAAAAACAAAAATAGTCATTGAAAAAATATTTTTAGCAGGAATTACAATTGCCCTAGGCGCTGAGAATATAGTGATGAAAAAGACATAGTCCTAACCCTCTGGAAACTTACAATCAAGCAGGAAAGATACGAATTATAAACACACAAATAAATAAATACTCAAACCCCAAAACCAAATCTAACAGGAAAATAACATTCATTTTGTTGATATTCATTGTACAATCAACTCTGCAAGCAAGCAGATATTTTTCAAAGCTTAAAATATCATATATAAAACTGTAGATGAGGAACAATGGAATTAGTGTTAATATAACTTATGTACAAATAATTGTTTATTAGTTCTCATAATTCTGAAATTTTATTTTATAACACATCAGAGAAAGAGAAAGGTGAGAAGAAAGAAAACTGGAAGAATGCTAATATATTTCCTCATTTTGGGTTTTATTTCATTAATTGTCTTTTACTTTATCTTATTTTGGCTACCATAGGCGCTTTTCCACATTCCATGTATCATTTATTTATCTTTATATTATTTATATCTTTTTGTTACTTAAAATATAAATTATTATAACTAATACTTTAACTCCCACAATTATCACAGAGTATTGAAGAAATAGTGATTAAAAATATCTAGACAATATGGACTTATTTAAAGAAAAACCATGGTAATGTTGATTAGTTTAAATGTGGAGTCCAGGTGGAGAGATTTTAGCCTCTCCATTCCACAATCTCTCTCAATATCCATAGAGCTGTTTCACATGAACATCAATATAGATATTTCTACTTTTTTTCCCTTGTGGAGGGCACAAGCATATTTATCTGAGGGTGAAATTTCGTAAGACTTGGTATTTTTTGAATGTATGTGTACTAAGGTTTCTCCCCACTCTCTTAAAATAAGTAAAATATTTCTGTTTCCAGAGCTTTCCAAATACACACACCCTGACAAATTGGTTTGTGATGATATGAGACTAGGCAGTTTGCCCATAATTGAAGACATTTTGCCAGCAAGTCACAGGCTGCCAAGAGAAGCAGCAGCAGCACTGTGAATATGAGCGTATGATCCCTATGTAAATATTGGGGCTTTCTGCCCTTTCCAAAGCGATGATTGAAGCCCAGATGACTGGCAGATACCTTAATTAATAATGGCGCCCTACAATGGCCATCCTTGAGGAAGACTGCTATCTCAGCTCCCAACTAAAACTCACCCCCTTATTCTTTGATGTGACCCATTTTTTTTCTGTCATGACCATGTTGCTCTGAACTGCGACATGAAGAAACTTTGATTTAAATTACAACCTTTATCTTTTTTGAGATGCTTTCAACAGGATTTATGTCAACACTGAATTTTTACTTTTTCACCAGCTGTTTTTAGCCTTCACGGTGTGAATGTATGTATATATTCTCTCTCAAAAGCAAAATGGCATGAGGTCTTAAGAAAATCAAAGTTCTTCAGAAATCCATCAAATATAATTTGTATGCAGGTAATTAAAGACCAAAACTCAGAATTCTTTATTAAACGATGAAGAAATGGCTGGTTTTTAATATTGTATATGGGGCTTGTTCCTCCTGCCAAGAAGGGAGTAAATTGCTACTCTACGGAACACTTTTTTCTCAGGCCATGAAGGGGTGATTTCCTATGCTAGAATAGCAATTTATTAAATAAATTCCTAGTGGCCTAAGATAGTTAATGCACCTTCTAAACAGGAGTCCTCGGTGCCTTCCCATTACTAAGTTCTTGCCCATTACATAGAGTTTGTAAGAGTCAGTACTGAGCCCATCACAGCTCTTAAGAGCAAACTCTTATTCTGTTTGGTGAGATCAGTTATTGACTTTGGGGAAATGTTTTCTGACTAAACTTATTGGAAGGGGTTCATGCTGTAATGTCACCAGCCTCATCCTTTCCTGTCTCCATTCCCTCTGATAATAGTTACAGTGGCATTTGGAGTTATCTCTATAATTTTTCTCTTGAACTTGTCAATGTTTAAAAATCTTCCACTCACTTCCATCCCTCTCCAGAACAGATCCTCCATCTAAGAGCCATGATATTCTCCAGATTCTTATGTCACTATTAATGGGTCTCAATCTTTCATCTGCCCCAACACACCTCTCATAAGTAAGAGTGGCTCATGGAAGTGGGTGAGACATTGAGTGGAGGTTGGGGACAAAGCACATAGAGTCAACATGAGTGGGTACAATTTATAGAAGAGCTCTCTCCCATCCTCCAAATACTTCTAGTATACTCATACATTTAGACATCCTGAAGTATTAAGAATCATTGGTTTGTAACATCTATTTTTATCAGCAGCTACTTTTGCAAAATCAACAGGTTTTTCTCTCATGGGCCTTCTTTCCTTTCTGTCACATTTTCTAATAAAGGTTTTCTAGCTGGTAACATATCTGCCATGGATAACACACATGTTATATTTTGCTAACTTACAGAGCTAATCTAATTAGTGGTCTGAAACTCTCTAAAGGAAAATACATACCCTCATTTATTTACTCTAAGAAGGCATATTACACTAACAAAATATGTATATAATTGTAATGTACCTATTAATTCATCATCGATAAAATGCTGTGTGACTCAGATGAACAAATGCCACCTACAGCTGGCACTGTCTCGGATCCTCCTTAGCTGATAATAAGGACTATGGGCTAGGAACTGGCCAAGGCAATGGTGGTGAGGCCAGGGCAGCACTGGCTAGTCCAGGCCTTTGGGAAGCTGGGGAGGGCATGTGCTGAGCCAGCTGCAGGCTAAGTGGCCACTGTCCAGTACTCCGATGCTGTGGTCTTTGGCGTGAGGATAAGAAGCATCCATGGCAAAGAGTGACAGAAGCAGTAGATCAAATCATAAAGATTAAAGAATTTCCTCATCAATATAACACAAGATAAAGGCAAAGATAGTTTTTTGACAAACAAAAGCAAGTGCTTGGTTAACATCATCTGAATGATGTTTGTGAACCTCCCATCACAGTGTACGAAATGCTTAGGGTGTTACTTGTTTAGCGGGTTATATTAATAATATATTAACGTATGGAAGTAATACATGCTCAATGCTGATATTCACTAATAAAGGAAAAATAAGAAAAATGCCTATAGTCACACCAATCAGAGATAGGAATTGTTAACACACTGCCGTTTGACTTTCCAGTATTTTTCCTAGACGTGTAGACTATACATATTTTTTTTTCTAAAATCATATGCTCTGAAGTACTTCAGAGTATTTTAAAGTCTTTCTTAAACTTGGCAATATAAATGAACACTTTTATTTATACCTGTTTTAGAAATGGAAATATACTCAAGAACTTTATCATTTATT
The DNA here is from genome assembly GCF_006542625.1 of Nomascus leucogenys. Taxonomy (NCBI): domain Eukaryota; kingdom Metazoa; phylum Chordata; class Mammalia; order Primates; family Hylobatidae; genus Nomascus; species Nomascus leucogenys. The sequence goes on along the minus strand of NC_044383.1, from coordinate 133,610,738 downwards.
TGTCAAAGATGATTGACTAGTTGTTTTTACTAATAAATTTCTTCAAGGTAAATAGGCATTTTGTGTGTGTGTGTGTGTGTTTGAAAATTCCACTTTTTTCCCTTTTATCAGGTCACTCGTTCTAGACCAATAGACCTACAGCATAAATTTCTCCCGCTGTTCATTTTACCACTCTATGGGGCAGAATGGCAACAGGTTATAAAGTAGTTGATGAGTATTTTCTCATTTCAGTACAGAGCTGATGGTTCCTGCATTAAAAATTACCTGTAACCTTCTAGATCTATCTTTCAACTAGTTATCTATGTAATTTAATATGCTGGTCCAGGCATATTAGAGTCAGCTAAATATATGGATTGTGTGTGTCAGCTCTTTCTCATAAATAATGATGTTGTACTTTCTCTCTCAAAACAATTGGCTGCCACAATGACAACTGATTGTAGAAAAAACAAACAGGGTTTCTTGTGATGGATCCTTAATACGTTTTAAATAATAAAAATTAGAATGCGGTAAGCTCAAAGGCCTAGCAATTACATTCCACTTGTTTAGAATGTAATCCAAATTCTCACATTAATTCCATGCTGTGTGTTTAAATTTTAGTTCACTGAGGCTTACTGATTAGATCAGATACATCTTGTAGCATTTCTTTCGATATCTAGCTAAGTATGGTATTGGATTTAGCAACAATTCCCTTCAGAGCCCTGATGTGGCATCTGGAGAAACAGCTGCTCAGTTTTATGTTAGAGAGATATTCACAGAATGAAATGTCTATGTGTAAAACTAGATATGGATTTTATATGTCCTGTTTTTATTTAATGAAAGGGTATGTTGCTTTAAGAAATCATTAAGTCTTTTAATGTTTATTTATATTTTCATTTTGCATAACAAGGTTTTCTCAGACGCTGATGCCACCCAGATCCAAACACACTCCACGTGCCTGAAACACATGTGTTTTCTAGGACCTGCAAAGGTCACGTCTGAGCTGCACACTGTGGTAGGCACACGTTACAGACCCCACTGTCCTCACAAACAAGTGCTGCTGACCATGAATAATGGGCCAATGAACACAGTGCTGACCCAACCCCAAGCCTCACTCTCTGCATAGGGCTCTGCACCTTAGGCATTCCAGGACACATTTTTATAGAGTTTTCAAAATTAGAATCATGCACTTCAAATAGAAACGTCAGAGAGAAAAAGCCAAAACAAGTATTGTGCTTGATTCTGGCTTTTACTTTAGTCAAGGGGAAATACCTAAAGCTCCCCTTCACTTTAGAGCTTCAAAACTGACTGCTGCTAAGAAGTCCTTCTGCAGATGAGACTGGACAAGTTGGCTTTCCTAAAGCCCTGTGCCAACTTCAAATGCACAACTCGCTTGGACTGGGATGCTTTCTATGAGAATGTTTACATTAGCTCCACTCAAACATAAAAGTCACTTGAGGAATATATAGAATCTTAGATATAAAACTAGTTTTGGCAAAGCCGGCACACAGACAGGACCTCTCTGAACCACCATCTCCTGAGCCTATTAACTTACCTGCAGCCACACCCATCCTTTCCTTTTTTTTTTTGGTGGGGGAGTGCGGATCTCGGCTCATTGCAACCTCCACCTCCTGGGTTCAAGTGATTCTCCTCCTCAGCCTCCCAGGTAGCCAAGTAGCTGGGATTATAGGCACGCACCATCATGCCCAGCTAATTTTTGTATTTTTAGTAGAGACGGGGTTTCACCATGTTGGTCAGCCTGGTCTGGAACTTCTGACCTCAGGTCATCCACCCACCTCGGCCTCCCAGTGCTGGGATTACAGGTGTGAGCCGCTGTGTCCAGCCCATCCTTTCTATCTTAAACTGAAAGTCATCCCTCTCTCTGCCTAGGTCAATGTGTCTCTCACCACCTGTTCTCTAGACCCCAGCCTCCTCCCTTTTCAAGGGCTGGCTCCTTAATGATCTCATTCCCTTCTGTGTCTTTATCCACTGTCTACCAACCCCTCTTTTTGCCACCAGTATTTAAACATACTCTGAAAACAAACTCTCCACCCACCTCTCATCCTCCTGCCCCACCAGGTATAGCTATTCCAGTTCCCACTCTTCACAGCCAAATATTTGAGCTCTCTATACTTTTTATCTTTGTTTCCTCACCTTCTACCCATCCTTCGAACCCTTGTCACCTGTTCTGACACTGTTCTCACTGAGGTCTCTGATTTCTACATCATAGGGCTCAACCTAATGGATACTTTGCAGTCCTTCCATTACTTTGACAGTCCCACAGCAGGTGGCATTGTTGAACATTCCTTATCTTGGACTTGTCTCCCCTTTCATCCTCGGTGACTGCCTTCTCTTGGTTTTTGCCCTCCTCCCCGGTTCAAAGCTCCTTCCTGTTCCTCCATCCATCACTTCAATGGTGGTGCTCTGGCTATGTTTCATCACTCATCCTCTCCTCACTCTTCCCGCTGTCCCTGGGCCATCTTATCCTTTCCTGTGGCTTGATTAGCACATACCAATGACCCCGCCCCAACATTCATCTCCAGGACAGATCTTTCTCCAGAAATGCACACATATAGGTAACTTCCAAGGACATATCTCAACATAAAGACCTCAAACTCAACATGTCCAAAAGGGATCCCATTATCCCCCTTGCTCTACAAATGTATTCTTTCTCTTGCATATGATTTATGAATGAATGGTGCCATGCATGGAGTCACCTGTCAAGCCATACATGTCTGCTCCTTCTCCTTCGCCCCACAACCATTAGCAACAGGAAGCAGTGAGGAGGGATCACATCACAGTTTAAAGTACACTGTTATCTAAGCAGAGCTACCTCTTTCCTCTTGCAGTTCTTACCTTAGGCAGCCTCTTTGGAGAAAAGAGAAAAAGAGACAAAAATAGAAAAAACCGCTCTTTTCCTTGGCTAGAGAATGTCAAGAGGTAGATTAAAATAAAAAGCCACCGCAGAGCTTTACCCCCAACATAGCGTCTCTTTCCTGGCTGCTGCTATGACTCTAAGGGCAAGTGTAGACAAAGAGTGAAATTCTCTACCACTTTCCTGCTCCTAGAACTATGTGAGAATATTTTTTTAAAAATCGTAGTTTAGCTGCAAAAAAAGAAATGTATGTCTTTAAAAGCTAGATAAACTTAATGTAAGAATTCGCTAGATATATATTGTCAAGGAAATAAAACACGGAATTGGACATTTTCATGAACATCTAGACTTGTGCTAATATGCTACCACTGGCCATGCATGACTATTTAATTAAAATGAAATAAAATTTTAAAGTCTAATCCTCAGTCACACTAGCTACATTGCACGTGCTCAGCATCCACACATGGCTAGCCAGCGGCTACCCCAGTGACCAACACAGAATAGAACATTTCCATCATTACAGAAAGTCCTATTTGACAGTGCTAGTCTAGACAAATATAATTACAGAAATGAGAATGGCAAATAAAACAAAGAGGGGTAGGATATAACGAGGGAGGAAAAGCCCAGTGGTGAATTCACAACGGAAAGAGCTATGTCTTTGGCCTTTATGACATAAGAGGAGGTCTGACAAATAAGTAGGAGGTGTCAGGGGAAGTTTAGGAAAAGGTTGTCCCTGACCTGGTGGAATGGTAGTGTTCAGAGGAACTTGAGACTGGCCTTGATATTAACATTCTCTGGTTCTTTCTCAGGTTACACTACTGCCCTCCTGGAAGACCTGAGCAGCAGTTGTCAGTGCTGGGGTCCAGACACTCAGCAGAGTTGGCCTTGATTTTGAGTGCACTAACAATCTGCTAACAACTATATTTAAAGCAACATTTTGTGCATGGTGTGCATTGTTATAAGTTAGACTCTTTCTATCATAACCAAATTATGAGGGACTTGCATTTTGATACTCCCTCCTGAGTGAAGGAGAAAGTAGTAGCCAGCATTCAATTGCCCACACTATATTTCTCTAGAAAGAAAATCTCCATGATGGTAGGAGTTAAATCTAGTTTGTTCTAACATTTACAACAGTGCCTGGCACAGAGTAAGGATTCCACACATATTTGTTGCATGAAAATATGTTGGGCATCATTCATAAGCCTAAAGAAAGTTGGAAAATACCCAGCCTATAAAATAAAATATGCCTTCCCAGTATAACATTTAAGGATTCAGGGCCAGGCCCTGATTCAGTGGCTTACGCCTGTAGTCCCAGCACTTTTGGAGGCCGAGGCAGGTGGATCACCTGAGGCCAAATTCAAGACCAGCCTGGCTAACATGGTGAAACCCCATCTCTACTAAAAATATGAAAATTAACCAGGTACATGCCTGTCATCCCAGCTACTTGGGAAACTGAGGCAGGAGAATTGCTTGAACTTGGGAGGGAGAGGTTGCAGTGAGCTGAGATCACACCACTGCACTTTAGCCTGCACTACAGAGTGAGACTCCGTCTCCAAAAAAAAAAAAAAAATTCAAAGCCTGCTTCCAAACTTTCACAGGCGTATCTTTGCTTTTATTCTTCCCCTCAGCCTAGACTGCAAAGCCACTGGCCAATCACTTTTCTTCCACAAAACACCTTGTACTCTTGTCCCTTTATGCTCATCAAAATCCTACCAATCTTTTAAAACTGTTCATCTCAGTTATATATATCTTCTCTTTACTTCCCAGTATGTAAGCATGTATCAGGAATTTATTTGACACTGGTGCCACTCTGTTTTGATAGAGATTAAGTTCTCTGCATGGCTATCTCCTCCTACTTATGGTAAATCCTTTATTTATTCCTCCTTGTGTTCCCTCAGAGACCAATGCAGTACCTGCAGGATATACTGCTCAGTCAGTTGTTCTCAAACTGGATTGTTTAGGAATTTGTCAGGGCTTGGTTCATCATACAGTCTTAATATTTATCAAATATGTACACGAATTATGATTATGATAGCTAACACTTACTGAGCATTTACTATGCATAGAACTAGGTAAATTATTTATATTATCCTGAGACAGGCAAGGTAACTTGCCCAAGACCACATGGACTTAGGTGGAAGAAAGAAATTCAAACCCATGTCTAACTCTTCTTTCCTTTGATGCAGTGTGTTTCATCATCTGTAACAAATGTGGATTGGTTTTTTTTTTTACTTCACAGATATTACTTTTGATGTCCTGTATAAAATATAAATGATTATTACCCACAAACAACTTTTAACACCTGCCATATATTTTCCTATGATTATGAACACCAAATTGTTTTTGAGGCATTTTAGTACCTAACATGACCTACAACCTACTGACGTTTATCATTCTCCATGTCTACTATAATCAATTTGACAATTACAGAGAAAATTAATTTTTTTCTGCAATTAGATAATCCTTCAGGATTATTTATGAATAACAAAAAGAACAAATTCATCCCTTATTATAAAGACATATTCTCATGGAATTTTTAACAACTGATGTGAATTTTAAAGCTCCCTCACTATCTACAAAAGTGAACAGAGAGAAGCATTAGTCAGAGCATGTTTTTATTGTAACTTAGGATCACTCTTCTTCAAGGAGGTGGGAATGGAAATGGGTATGACATGTTAGTTGCTCAACATTATTTCCTGTTTATGAAGCCAGGTAAATTACATGAGAGAGAGAAACAAAACATTCTACTAACAACACAACTAAATAGCATGGTATCAAAATAAATTTTAAGCAACTAATAATTACAGTCAAAAAATTCAAAGGCAAGATTCAAAAAATTTATAAAGTAGAGAGAAACCTCTTCTGATGGACAGTAAACTAAATGCATGGCTCTTTCTTATCCTTCTTGATTCTCTCTACTCTATATAACTTTGAAAAGTGGGCTTTGTAAATGCATTTCAACTTCTCTCCATTGTATGGCAGAGTAAGAAGCCTTGCCTTGTTCCTAAAATTGCATTTAACAGATCTGTTATTTTGGTAGACTGAACTTTTGTAATAGTGTACTTGCTTCTAGAATATAGCTTTCATTGGTTTATTCTTTTCCAATTATTGGTTTAGGTTATGCTATGGTTTGTGATGCGGAAGTACTATACACTAGATTTACATATATATTCAGTTGCTACATGCTTTTTAAAAACACTCTATCATCAAAACACATAAAACCTGGCTATTTTCCTTATGAAAATGGCTATTTTGGTTTATATCAATGACGCCTCTGGGGATTTTAAGTGTAAGTATAGACTTATTTTCATTCAAAAATCACTTGCCAACTCTCTCCTCTTGCGTTCAAAACCAGGAAATGTGCCAAGATTTTCAGAAAATATATTTACTTATTCTTCAAATGTACTTGGAAGGAGATTAAAGCATAGAAAAATAAAAGCAGATGAATAGGATTTGTGGGCTAAAAGAGATATATTCAACTCATTTAGTTGTCAGTTCCAAGAAGGGAAGACAGAAAAAAAGAAAGAAAGGAATGAGGGAAAGAAGAAAGGAAGATAGACAGGCTAAAACATTTGAGGCAATTATTGTAATGTTTCTCTAAAACTATGCTTTAATTAATTATACCTATCAAATTATTGAATTAACTTCTGTTTTAAACATGTGTATAAATATTACTCTTCTTTGCATTGGTAGGGGCAATGACAAACGTTTTCTAAAAGGAATACTTCTAATGTGGACATTGAAGTTTTATAAAATAAGAACTACTAGAAGTTATGCATCCAGCAGGATGGTTATTGATTCACAAAAGTATAGATGATGTTAGCTTGCCTCACCCAAAGATCCACAGAAAAAAGAATTTCATCACTGTAAAGTACAAATTCCTTCAATTTAGGCATGAAGGAGAAGATTTGCAGGCAGTAGGAAATCTTGCGCATTGGTATGAAGCTGCCTACTGGTTTTCTTAATTTTAAAAAATGAGGATTATCAATCACATAAGACAAAACAGGTAGAATCAAATTGCGTAATAGGAAGTTATTTTTATTCCAGTTTTAAAATTCTAAAAAGTTTATTTTCCTCTTAGAATCTGTAAGGCTATTTCAAAGGGCAATTTAATACATCTTGGGGAATGGAGGAGAAAAGCAATTAAAAACCAGTGTAATAAAATTAGATTCCATTTCAGTCACCAAATATGTGCAGTGTGCTTTATGCATGTTATGGCTAATACAGCAAGTCTGTGTTTTATAAATCTAAGGACATCACAGATGACAGAAATTAATTTTCTAAGGTACTTAAACTCTCTGTGCCTTAGCTTCTTCACCTGTAAAATGGATCAGTAACAACAATTGTTTATTGGGTTGCTGGAGGATTCTCAGCCTCCAGAAGTGTGAGAAAATAAATATCTATTCTTTACCCAGTCTCAGGCATTCTGTTATAGCAGCACAAATCAGACTAAGACACCATTTTCACCTGGTCTCCTCATCCCACGAGCACCCTGTCTTTTATGAGAACTTTGTCAATCTTCTTCTGTCCTACTTCTTGATATGTGATCCTTACATTTGATTCTGTATTAAGTTTAGTCCCCACAGAAGATAAATAAAGGTTAAGAAGACAGGCCTAAAGTCGCACTGCTGAGATTCCAGTTCTAACTTTCTTGGTTACTGGCTGTGTGACATTAGGTAAATTATGAAAAAAACCATCTTTACCTCAGATTCCTCATCTGTCAAATGAGAATAATCACATAGGATTGTTGTAAAGATTAAATGGGATAATACATGGAAAGTGCTTTGAATTATCCTGGGCACATATTAAATTTTTTTTTTTTTAGTGTTGGCAACCATATTTTTTGATGTTTTTGTTTTGTAATTGAGTAATGAATGTAAGCTTTTACTCTAGCATATCTTGAAAACAATTTTCATTAATGAGTCACAAACTTCTTTTCTGTTCCCACTCTCCACATTCTACTGACCAGCTGACATGTAGTAAGGACTTGTGTTCCTCCAATACAAAATCCTCTGTCATTATCTTACATGTCATTTTGCTAAGTTTTCCCGGAAACCCTCTGATGGGGTATTAGTAACCTCACTTTTCAGATAAAAGAACAGACTGGAAAGGATTTAGTAACTTATGTAAGGTCACATAGTGATACAGTTTGGCTCTGTGTCCCCGCCCAAATCTCTTCTCAAATTGTAATCCCCATAATTCCCATGTGTCAAGGGAGGGACCCCATGGGAGGTGGCTGGATCATGGAGGCAGTTTCCCTGATGCTGTTCTCATTATAGTGAGTTAGTTCTCACGAGATCTGATGATTTTATAAGCATCTGGCATTTCCTCTGCTTGCACTTCTCTCTCCTGCCACCCTGTGAAGAAGTCCTTGCTTCCCCTTCACCTTCCACCATGATTGTAAGTTTCCTGAGGCCTCCCAGCCATGTGGAACTGAGTCAATTAAACCGCTTCCCTTTATAAATTACCCAGTCTCGGGTAGTATCTTTATAGCAGTGTGAGAATGGACTAATATCCACAGCCAGGTGTGAAGAACTGGGATTTGTATCCAGGTTTTTGTGACTTCAAAGCTCTCATGTCCATTTCTGGCTCCCATGTAATCCGTATATATCAGAGGAAGAAAAGGAAAACAAGACACATAATGACTGCAGAGTTGCAAGCTCATTCTTAAGGCAAGCAATTGTAATTCTCGGCAGCTTTGTGGGATTCAAAGTCAGGTCTGAATGACCCTGGACTGTTCTTAACTACTTCACTCTTTTTTGCCTTTACTTTGGTACAGGGTAGAAGTATCCTTTAGGGAAGAAATAATTATTTCCAGGGACAAAATTATGGGTCACAAATTTATATCAAATCTATCTAAAAGGGGATGTGTCCAAAATGTAATCTAAGAGGGAAATTAGGGTTTGTGCAGAACACATCAAAATGTCTTGGTATTTTGTCTAGCAGTATACCATATACTAACATGTATGTGATTAAGTACATTAACTATAGTTTGATTAGCTATAATTGCAGAAATCAATTGATTCTTATTAGTTTTAATTGCATATATCCCTCTCATAATTCGCAGTAGGAATATATGACCTAAAAAAAATCTTAATTCAAATAGTGCAACATTGGGAGTCTGAGGTGAGAGGATCTCTTGAGCCCAGAAGTTTGAGGTTTCAGTAAGCCACGATCATACCACTGCACTCTAGCCAGGGTGACAGGGTGACACCCTGTCTCACTGTGACATTTTAGTATTTTTCGTGTGCTTTCACAAATTACAATGTTTACTACATTTCTGCAACAGAAAACCTAATTGAGTTTATAAAATTTTATTTTTTGAATTTTATTTGCATTTATGGTTTTATACAAAAGTAAACAGGAAAGTCAGAAAATCTGAATAATAACAAAATCATACCATAAAGTGAACTTCCAAAAAGGAGAAACTTGGTTTCCCATGTATGGGGGAGAAAGCCACTATCCTTCCAACACAAAGCCACAGTGTTCCTTCAGGTTCCCTGAAAATAGGAAATGCCCTGTCTAACCATCTCACATAACCTCAGCATTCAGTTTCTTTAGGCTTATGAGAAAGTTCACTTAGTCCTTCATTCATTCTACGATACTACTGAGCACCTGCACCATGCCAGATAATACACTAGGAATGAGGGAAGCACCAAGTGGGGAACAACCCCAGTGCGACAAACCAGATGTACTGATGGCCTGGTGGAAGTCGTAAAAAAAAAAACAAAACTTGTACGTTATTCACAGATCCCATCTGTGTCTCAAACCTTTCACAGGGTGTGTTTAGCAATGCTGTCCACTGAGCACTTTTGCAGATGGGAGACTGAAGGTGTAAAAGGAAGTGACTTAGACAGCTCTGCTCACCAGGAAAACCAAGAGACTGGATATAAGGACTTCTGATTGATAGGCAAGGATTTTTTTAAATTAAATGTATATTCTTCACTCAAAATGGCTATTTTTGCAAATGCTATTATGTAGATTAATTAACTTCCAAAATGGAGTTGAAGTTAAATTGATCGAGCTAAAGGGATCTAAAACAATGTACACTGAATATACAGTGTTCACAATTGGTGCTTATTATTCAGCCAAGAAACAAATGAGATTCCACAGACATCCTGTTATTGGTACATGAATGTACTTTAAAGTAGACGAGTTAGTCAAAAAAGTGTCCATAATTACATCAATGTACCCTGTCCTCAGGGTAACTCTAGGAGGTGGGCGAGGGGGCGGGGTGCGGGTAGAGTAAGTTTTTCATTTAAAATTATTCAAGATTCCTCTTTTAAATTAAACAATAATCCTCAGTGGGACAGCGAATGGCCTGGAATGAAACTAGAAGATATTCATTATCTAGATTCAGATGAAAGATGTTTTAAAAGCTGACTTATGTGATGTGATTTCATTAATGATATAAACCATCCTATTCTTTAACAAACACTTATTTGTGAACTTTACTGCAGGCATACATTTCCCTATTTTAAAAAAGTACATTTTAGGGCTGTCCACCAGTATCATGAACTTTTCTAAATATGCTTATCAGATCAAGGAGGACTTGAAGCATAAGGTTTTAAGGCTGAAAGATCAGGTTTTCAAGCTACAATGCTGGCCCCTGCAGAGACCTGGTGCAGCTTGGAGCTTTAGTTTATGAACAAAAGGGCTATGTCTATATCTTAAAAGCCAGGGATCTAAGTTCAAACTAAGTCCATTCTAGAAAAATGAGTCTTTTTTGAAGGAGCCACAGAACCCTTTAGGTATGCTTCCCAGGATTTAACATCAGACAAAAGACAGGATTAGAGGATATGGAAGAACGCCAATCATCTGCCACCCACCTGGGGTGTTATCATGGGCATGCCACAAACTCCTAGCACCTTAGTCTCTTAACTACACAATTTATGAATCAGACTAGGTTATCCTTAAGGTCCTTTTCATTTCTAAAATTCAAATTTGTACATATTTCTCCTAATATTTACCATACTTTTTTTTGCTTTAAATTTACTTTCTTCTCATTTTGCATCCAGTGGGAATAAAAACATGCACATGATTTGATTAAAATTAAATGATTTGGTTAAATCAAATCATTGCAAATGATGACATTTATATAAAACCCAAAACACTGTGATAAAACTTCTTCAAATTAATGTCTGGGGACTGGTGACTGTGTTAAGCATGCACAGTAGTTAGTCCATTTGCCAAAGGTCCTGAAGCCAGAAAGCAGTAAGGCTGGGATTCAAATCCAGCACTCTGTGTCTAATGACCACGGAAATATTGCTTATCTGTAGTTGAATCGCAACACATTTCAGGTGATGGAGATTCAGGGCTGCAGGAACCACAGCAGAAACACATGTACAGAAACTCCACACACGGCTCCTCTTAGCACCCGACAGCCCCCACCATCCCATCTCCCACCGTGGTGAGCCACTGCCACCATGACTGGCACAGAATCACACAAGAGAAGGCTACAACATACTCATATATAACAACCATACCAAAGGATCCCAGCTCATAAGATGGATTTATTTCACTTTGGTGTGCAGTGTGGGAAGACCTGCTTTTTCCTTTCTTTCCAGTTAGAACTCTGATTTCCCATGCTGACCATAATGCTATAGTACCATAAATATTTACATATTGTCAATTTAAACAATGCAGAAACTCCATCACATTCATCAAAATGTGGAAGATCACAAAAGAGGCCAAGGCGGAACCGCTGTGAAAGCCGTAACATTTATTGAAGAGTGGACATGTTTGCAAATCACAGTGTGCATGGGCATACATTACATGGTTCATAATGCTGTTCCAATTAGGCTTTTCATAGTGCCTTCTCATAACGTCCTTTAAAAAAAATAATAACTGAAAGGAAAAAGAAAGTGTCAATTGCAATTACATTTACAAAACCAAACTGCTGCTTTCAATTAGAGTGAATCTGTGCTTCGCTACTCAGATATACACATGTAGATTTTCCAAGGCCCATGCACACACTTCCGTAGGGGCAGAAATTTTCTATGTATAATGGCTTTAGCAACCCATATAGTATCTCTAAACATTGACAAGCTTGGGTAACAGGGAAACAACTGCAATGAACAATACAATTTCTAACATTTGTCCCAGTCAACATACCACTTTGCCCTGGAGATATTTAACACAGCATTTCGTTTTTGGAATGATAAGGGATAATTCATCTAATTAAGGGTATTATACATAATATACCTATAAAAGACATTTCCCATCTTAAATAATATTTAGAAAGTAGATTTATTGTAGATTTATTTCCTTTTGGTCCAGTAGAAGAAATTTTGGCAAAATTGTTAAGGAAAAAATACTACTTAGCTCTTAACATGGAATTTAGCCTCTTGTTTTCCTCTGAAAACGTATCTCTCAACTGCAGTAATAAAAAATAACAATTTCTAGGAGTTTAAACAATTTTTAAAAATTATCTATTTCATAAGTAGAAAGGTTATGTTCTTCATTTTTTCTTTTTTTTTTTCTTTTTTTTTTAGACAGAGTCTCACTCTGTTGCCCAGGCTGGAGCACACTGGCGCGATCCCAGCTCACTGCAACCTCCACCTCCCAGGTTCAAGCCATTCTCCTGCCTTAGTAGCTGGGATTACAGGCATGCACCACCACACCCAGCTAATTTTTTTGTACTTTTAGTAGACACACGGTTTCACCATGTTGGCCAGGCTGGTCTCAAACTCCTGACCTCAAATGATCTGCCCATCCCAGCCTCCCAAAGTGCTGAGATTACAGGTGTGAGCCACCGTGCCTGGCCATTTTTTTCTGAACTACCTACCATTTTTTTTCCCTTTAAGCCTTTTATGGAAATATCTAAAAGAGTAGTAATTAATGATCATGGACTAGTAAGTTATTTGATTTTATGTCCTCAGAGATTAATAATGTAAAGCTGAAGATGATTTTTTAATCAAAGAATCTGATAGTGTAAAATATCTGATGTAGGCATATGTAATTGATGACAACTGAGGGAGCTAATAAGAGTAAAATTAGAAAACTCTGAAAGAGAAAGCCTAATGGATTTGCTCTGCTCTGCACAACTTATTTGATTTAATAAAGTAACTATGTGTGCATCTATATGGCTTTACTCTAAGCACAAGATGTCAGCTGATATAAAAAACTCCTAATACTTTGTACTTGGTCTGAGAGTTGGCAATGTAGGGTCAGACTTTCACTTATTTCTCTTATTTTCCCTAGATGCAATGTTCCGCCTTTTATGCCTTATTTGCCTTGAAATTCAGAACTTCCACCTGCCTAAACCTATTTTGATACCTAATCAAATATTACATGTAAGAATTTATATAAAGCAAATGTTTTGTCCAAGCATTTTAATTATGTTAACTTTTTTTGTTATTTTTCAACCCCCCATGCAAGAGACCTGTTACAATACTCAGGCTCTTATAAGGGAAAAATTCAGACATGCTCATATCAATTTTCAAGCAGGTGCTTTCCAGTCCCTGGTACATCTGGTTTTTCTTTTCATAAAAAATAGTTTGCTGATCCACCATCATCTGCTTTGTATCTTGGTTGGATTCTTCCCAGAAGATGCTACTGGGGAACAGCCCATTTGCCTCCTAATTTGTAAATCAGTCATAAAATCAGAGGAAAATATACATATGCCACTCACTCATTTGCACTTCAAATTTATCAATCTGAAGCTGCCATAAAAAGAAGACAGCTAATGAAATACCTTCATATCTGTCTATGTGCTTATTTCCCCAGACTTGAAAACTGCTGGCCTTTATGAATTTGCTGTTTTGTTTTGTTTTGTTTCGAGATGGGGTCTTGCTCTGTTGCCCAGGATGGAGTGTTATTGTTTCCTTAAATCAAATTCTTTTCATTCAATCAATAAATATTTACTGAACTCCTATGATGAGCAGGTACTGTAGCCTTTTTTATCCTTCCTAAGAGAAATCAAAGGGGACTTATTCAGTGGGTTTCAGGCAATGGTAAGGAAATGTCAATTTATGTCTGAGTTTTCTAGTCAGCTTTAAGGTAATCTCTTCTGCATAAGAAGAAATAAGACAATTGAGAATAAAGAAGGGAAGGGAGAGAGGCAGTCAGCACCTGCTACATGCCTAGCCTGAGCCAAGGACTGTATGTGGGTGTAAGCCGTAGAACTCTTAAGCCTCTTAAGAACTATAGACGTATTTATTTTTCCCATTTTACAGACAAGGGAAAAGAAGCTTTAATGAGTTTCATAACTGTTCAAGATGATTCCCCAAGCTACACTATAGCTTACATCCTTAACAGATTCACCACAGGAAAATACTACTAGAATAATTTTAGAATTTAAACTAAGATCTGAGTAACTCCAAAGTGAAAGCTCAATGCTTGTTGTTGTCATTGTTTATTGCATAACACCAAGATGCTATAAATATCTCTGAACTGAGAAATTGCTTGAATGCTCCAGGTTGAGAAACTACTATCCTTTGTTGCTATAAATTCAGTTTTCCCCACAATTACTGGTTCAGCTCCCACTTGGGTAAGGAAGGAGCCCTTAACATTTTGCCTTCCCTATGCCCAGAAATCTTTTATGTGAATAAAATCATTTTTTACTTCCCTAAATTTTAAGATGAACTAAAGAAAATTTTTCTACGACCCTCCAAACTCCTCAATATTATCAAGTAAAAGTCTGTAATTAATCTCTTTTAATGCTCTAGGAAATGCAAATCAAGATAATCCTCTAGTTTTTATAACATATTTATTCTTAGTCAATTGCTACTTCTTTTATATTCAAAAATTAAGTATATTATTGGTGTTTAAAGAGGAAAAACACGAAAAAATTACTCCTTCTAAGACTAATTGTCTCCAGATACAATTCACGGTAAAAATAATTCCTTTCTTTTATATTCTACCCCTTACCTCATCTTGATTTTAATGCAAAGGAATTTGTGGGCATCCTTCAATACTTCTCTGCTTACTTGAAAGTTTTCTTCCCTAGCTTTAACGAAGATGTCTTTTTAAAATCCATTGGCTTTTTTTTGCTGTGACTCTTAACTTTAAGTAGAGCATTGTTATTTTCAAATTCTAACAGCAGACACAGAGAGAAGGTTTAAACTTGGCAAAATAATTGAAGTTAGATATTACTCAAATAGAAAATAAAACTTGAAATGACCAAGGAACCCTTTTTCCATTGCAGTAGATTGCCTCATAATGCCCACAGGGAAAATAATAGATTTGTCAAAAATTGAGTCCTTCCTAGCAAAGTTCAACAAGTATATGCAAATGTACATCTGTGAAATAAATCGGCCACAGATGCAACACCTGGAAATGAGGTCAAACAGGAAGCCATTTGTTATCACAATAAATTATATCTGTAAACTATACAGACCGCCCTACCACTCAAAAGAATCTATCTTAGGAATTTTAAAGACGCTAGTTCATCTGAAAAAAAAAAAAAAAAAGATGGAAAGGTTGACTGGAATATAATCCTTCTGAAACTACAAGCTTTTGTATAGTTTAAGGACAACCTATACATGCTTTTAAAATTTAATTTCCTTACATTTGTATATAATAATGAGACTGATTTTAGTCAGTGCCTGAATTAACCTACAGAAATAGCTAAACTATTTAAACTTCAGATTTTTAAAGCAGTATTGTGTTAAAATTGCCCTTAGAAACCTAATATCCTTCTTAATTGCCTATCTATTCTTAGGAACCAAAATGGACCAGGAAAAAGTGAATGTAAGTTTCTTTTCCTTTGAGAGTTTCTTATTCTTCTTACCATGACAGTGCTGATGGGAACTTACATCTTGTACATACTTCTAAGTAGTAGATTCCGTAACACAGTACTACATGGGAGCTCTAAAAAACTGACAGCCTCAGGAGCCTGTTGTATGTCAACATCTTTTGCCATGGCTTCCTTCAACTAAGTTTTTGGTCCCATCAACATGGTTGCATTTTCTAAGCAGAAAATAAAACTACCAGCATCCAGGCCAGGTGTGATGGCTCACGCCTGTAATCCCAGCGCTACTGGAGGCCAAGGCGAGTGGATCATTTGAGGCCAGGAGTTCGAGAACAGCCTGGCCAACATGGTAAAACCCCATCTCTACTAAAAATACAAAAAAATTAGCTGGGTGTGGTGATGCGTGCCTGTAATCCCAGCTACCAGGAGGCTGAGGCAGGACAATTCCTTGAACCTGGGAGGCGAAGGTTGCAGTGAGCCAAGAGTGTGCCACTACACTCCAGCCTGGGTGACAGAGCGAGACTCTGTCTTAAAAAAAAAAAAAAAAAAAAAAAAAACTACCAGCATCCAAACACAAAAACAATAAGAATTATAAAAACTCTAGATTCAAGTTAATTTCCTTCCCCCACCTCAATCTACTTTCTTTTTCGGCCGTAGT
This sequence comes from Nomascus leucogenys, assembly GCF_006542625.1. Taxonomy (NCBI): domain Eukaryota; kingdom Metazoa; phylum Chordata; class Mammalia; order Primates; family Hylobatidae; genus Nomascus; species Nomascus leucogenys. The sequence goes on along the minus strand of NC_044383.1, from coordinate 133,594,535 downwards.
TCTACAGGGCTCCTCAGGCCACTGCGGCTGCCCACCTCCCGGCCCCCACAGGCCTGAAGTCAGAAGCCTGGAGAGCAAGGTGGGATAAAGCACTGCAGCCCAGAACAGGCTGTGGGCTGCGGCCCTGGCAGTCTCCAGAGAGTGTAAGAAACTAGCTATGAAGTAAAATAGCTAGCTCTTGCTTGATACATGTCAGAGCAAGACACTTTTATTAGTCCTAATACTAAACCTCAGCCAGATTAAATTTAAAAAGAGAAGTTAGAAGAAATTGTCTTCTCTTGGTGATGTTCCTTAATTCATCAGCTTTAACATTGTACCAATATACAAAATAACGATATAAAAGCACATTAAAATAAGAATTCCTTCACCAAACTATTCTACATAGAATTATATATCTTATGAAAACATGGTCCTATATGAAATGAAATAGAATGTATGCTTGAATACAAAAATTAAAGCTACCGTTTCTCAAGTTAAAAGCAAATTTGGAAATAATATAATTACTACTTACTGTCAGAAATCTACCTTTTTGTTATATTGTACTTAAAATAAGTTATGACTCAAACGCCTTAGCCAACCTCATCTGTTTTCATTAAGAATGGGAGGGAGAATGCCAAGAAATGCATAAGACTGTATCTCATGGTATCTTCTTAAAAAATGAACTCAGTACTTCTTTATGTGCGATAGTTCACTGCCTTATTTCTAGCTATTATAAGCCAGTTACCCAGTTTACTAAGTTGATTATTCCAGAATTTGTCCAAGCAAAAAGTTAAGCTGATGAGTATTTCCAGGGTCATCATCCATTTCCCTTTTTGAAAGAAGGTTCTAAATATGCCCTTTTCCAGTCTTCAGGCACCTCATCAGTCCTCCACGAGGTCTCAAAAATGATATCTAGCGGTTCTGTGATGACTTCGGCCAATTCATTAAGTACTCTAGGATGCCAGCCATTGGGACCTGTGGATTTGAACATATCTGGGTTATTGAAGTTCTCCTTTACCCATTCTTCCCCTAGTCCGTCATGGATTTCTGCTCCTATTTTTAAGTCATTCTTGTCCCTTTCAGCTTACCACATGGACTTTTGAAGAACAGCCCTAAGAGTTTTTGCTTCTTATCTATCAATTTTCTCTTTCAAGCTAATTAAAAAAGAATGTATTTTATCCTTGTAAAGCCTATATTTTGTTTAAAAAGGTCTACTTTATTTTCCTTTTATGTTCCTTCTAAGAGGTGGAAACTTTAAAAAAATGGTTAGATAAAAATATACCTTGTAATAGTTTGAATTCCTAAGTCACATTACTCAGTACTACACGTTAGCAGCGTTAGTACTAGAGCAACAGTCAATACATTGTGAGACATTCCAAAGGGGATCTATCTCATGCTGGAAGAGCACTTATCTATTCAACTTGTAGCTGCAAGTGCTAGATCGAAATGCATCTTCCAAAGTAAAAATGATTCACAATCATATTTAACCATTATCATCTGTATATATAAACAGTAACTTTTTCACATAGGCATGTAAAAACCATAGTTGTACGTGAGCTGGAAAGAGGTTAATTAAGTATTTCTTACAAAGCAGCAACCTAGTCGAATTCATGTGCTGTGTGGTCTTTGCCATCAAAGTTCTTGGGTTTATATTACACTAATTATCTCCAAGCTCTGATAGGTGTTGACAGTTTTAACCCCTTCATTGTCACAATGATCCCTCTGAAACTAAAAGGCAGCAGTAGATTACAGTGCACTGCCCATCTGTCATGGCTCTGCTGTGTGCCCACAATCCCTTGACAGACCTAGATGGACAAAGAAGAGGAAGAAAAGGAAAGCTGGAAGAAGGAAGAAGGATGCCTGAGTCTTTCCTGGGAATTTTGTGCTGCTTAGATTCAACCGCTTGCTTATTGAATTGGAAAACTTTTGGAAAAGGTTAAGTCAATTTTGTTCTCCTTTGTTTTGTTTTGTTTTGTTTTTCTAGTCTCTATCTCTGCAACCTCTCCAAGCCTTGTAAGCACCCAAAAAATAAAAATCATACTGCAGACATCATCAGGACTCTTTAAAAGAAGAATTCTGTACATTTCTCTAGGGTACAGCGATTTGTTTTAGCACCTGCCATTTTCACCCCTGCTCAAACAGCCACCTGCTGACGGCAGTATGTTAGCTAATATGTCATTATTAATTAGTTTGGGTGACACCATCAGGCAATCACATCTAAATAGATGGAAAGTATTACTATCCAGGCTCACGAAGTTTCTTTCTCCAGAGAATCAGCCTATTTTGCTGTAATACTAAGTAACGATATCTTACTACTATTTAATATATTCAAATAGTCGCCAAAAGAAAGCCATATCCAACCCAACATCTCTATTAAACATCAGCTCTTGTTATAAACTGCAAAAAAAGTAATCTTCAACCTATCTGAACAAACCAAGTTGTTGGGCTTTTGCAGGGAGGAAGGAGGAGTGAGGGAAAATTCCGTAGAGAAGGGAAGTACCTGAATATAAACAAGGTAACAGTTTGTTTTTTCTTGTTTGTTTTTTGTTTTGTTTTGTTTTGTTTTTGAGATGGAGTCTCGCTCTGTCGCCCAGGCTGGAGTACAGTGGTGCGATCTTGGCTCACTGCAAGCTCCGCCTCACGGGTTCACGCCATTCTCCTGCCTCAGCCTCCCAAAGAGCTGGGACTAAAGGCGCCCGCCACTACGCCCAGCTAATTTTTTGTATTTCTAGTAGAGACAGGGTTTCACCATGTTAGCTGGGATGGTCTCGATCTCCTGACCTCGTGATCCACCCACCTCAGCCTCCCAAAGTGCTGGGATTACAGGTGTGAGCCACCACACCCGGCCAACACTTTGATTTTTAATGCTCTAATAAATGAATACATAAAAAGGTGTTAACACCAAAAATTGCATTTACTATCGAGTACAAGAAAACAAGCTATTTGTGTCAGAAAAAAATCCAGGAAAAGTCTTAGGTTATAGTGTTAGGGGTCACTCAGATGGCAGCAAGACTACTTCCAGGAAAAGAAAAGGCCACAGAGGGAGTCTGCTGTATCTTGAAGACATTCTCATTATAATGCAAGATTCCATGTCTGCCCCATGTTCAACAGACTTCTGCCTGAAGTCAGAGACATGATCCTGCCTACCTTCAAAGGTCACTTTGCTCTACAAACATAGAAAAATAAAGAAAATGCCTTTGGACAGATTATCATCTAGCAAGTAAAGACAGCCTGCCTATTAAACCCATCTAACGGTGTAGACTATGAAGTCATTTCACAAATCTAGTGTCAAACTAACAGCCTCCAAAACCTCTCATGCCTTTGATTCCACAAAAACAAATCACATTCATTAAACAAGTCCAGCCTTGCAATCTGCTATCTTTCATTCTTTGAGGGTGTAGGTGGGGGGCAGATGAACAGGATTTCCGCAATGGGTCATGGAGAGTTTCAAGATGTGAGAGCAGTCACAGAGAACAATAATTAGTGGAGCATATGTTGCTTCATGACCATAGGAAACGTCAGTGATTTCCCTGTGCCGAATGCTCCTCCATTCTTTTCTGGCTGATCACATTGTGGCACTCCAGAGGCTGGTCTTGATAGATCTCACTCTTCAAGTGGAACAGAAATGAACAGTTTTAAAATTCTGACAAGCTTGAAGGAGGTAACTGCTGAAGACAACTCTTGTGGACAAACATGCATTTCACAGAGCTGTTCCCATACGTATCACACATTTCTCATATTTCATTTTCCCCCTAAATTATTAGGCACACCCCTATGAAGAAAATAAAAGCTCTTTCTTCACTCCACCAAGAAAAAGAATAATCTATTCACATGTGTTCACGGTCTTCTTTGTCGGTTATCATACTAGGTTGACCTAAAAATCATGAAAGGCATTGATCCCTTCTTAAAATTCATGAAAGCCGGCCAGGCACGGTGGCTCACGCCTGTAATCCCAGCACTTTGGGAGGCTGAGGCAGGCAGATCACAAGGTAGGTCAGGAGATCGAGACCATCCTGGCCAAAATGGTGAAACTCTGTCTCTACTAAAAATACAAAAATTAGCTGAGTGTGGTGGCACGTGCCTGTAGTCCCAGCTACTCGGGAGTCTGAGGCAGGAGAATGGCTTGAACCCGGGAGCTGGAGGTTGCAGTGAGCCAATATCAGCCACTGCACTCCAGCCTGGTGACAGAGTGAGACTCTGTCTCAAAATAAATAAATAAATAAATAAATAAATTCATAAAAGCCAACCTCTGCAGGAATAAATACCAAGTTATATTTTGGTGTCTTAACACCCCTAACGTTTTGCATTTTTAAAGACAAGGTTTTGTTATTGTTGTTTTTTAAAGTGATTGCCAGAAGTTTCTTTGTAGTGTGCCAAATTATTATCTCCCTATTTCTAGGAAAACATTGCTAAAAGGTTTACATCAGTTAGTCTATTCTCCCCCTTTGACTTTGAGACCACTCTCAATCAGGGAGTTCTTACATTCAAGCCACCCAAACCTAATTCTTGGGTTGTGACTTTCTCAGTTTCATTTATTCTAGGCTTTTATGGGGTTTGAGGGACCTTTCATTTCAGAGGCTAGGCAGTTCTCCTATGCCAAATCCCCTATCAGTGTTAGAATTCTCATCTGAGAAGCAGGGAGAGGCAGTAAAAGTCATTCAATGAATAAAGAAACTATTACCCTATGGTTAAAAATTAAGATTTATGAGATTGCACTTTTTTCTCAGTTGATTACTCTGATTTTTAACTGACTTCAAGTCTGTTACTCTTTTTAGCTTGTGATTTTCCCCCTAATTAAAGGCAATCAGAGTGATATGCAGGCTAAACACCATTCAGAAGTCGTTTCTCTATTGTGACATTATTCTAAAGGATGTAGCTCAATTGCAGCTGTAGAACCAGTTGACACACATTTTCCATATTTGGTTGCTGAAGAAATATAACCGGTGACTGTATATTAATAGTACGTGAAATTTGCATACAATTTGGGAGACAACTGTGTAACAAAAAAATTGATGATGGTAGGAGTGTTGCTTTCCATCCTTCTGGGTAACACATGGGCACAAAGCAGAGCCTTTGGGTGGTTGGTGACAAGACACAAGATTTTTTGACCTCATGACATAACTCAACTTCAGTTTTCCAACATTCAGCTACGTCACACTGGCTATTACTCTAGTACCAAGAAAGGTGGGAATTTGCGTGGAGAGCCTCACTGTAACTGTAAATTTCTCCAAGGGCAAAACCCCCACATTTTACATTTGTTCATATCTCCTATAGGAGCATTGTACGTAATGTCAGCCACTACTACTGCTGATCGATTGAATCGTCCCTACTATAATTTTCACAAAAATTTTTCACTAAACTAAGTTCCTATTGGAAAAGTTTAGTCTAGAAAGTCAGATAGTCTTTATTGCCTACACAATAAAGAAAACATGATAACATATGTTCATTGAGCCCATATGTGTCTTAATGATCATCTTTCCTCTAAGCATATCTTCTTCAGCTTCTAATACTGGGGAAGGCTCAGCCTGGATCCAGAACCCCAATGGGCTGAAGGATGCAATGTTAGGTTATACAAATAGCTGGCATACACACGTGTCCTGATATGCTCTTTTTCTATTTAAAGAGTTTTCTAGGGTACATTTTCTAAGATTCTATAGTAGAGAAAAATGTTTGGCCTACTCTAGAATGATCCACATTATGATCTACATGTATTTTCTTTTTTGTTGTTGTTTTTTTTTTTTACTTTAGAAGCAAATACCCAAATGCCATCCTACTTATAAACTCTTCTCACTGTCCTGTCTTCCTCCGAGGTGTGTCCTTGGTAAGTGAAATAATTTTCTCTACTTCCCAGAGAAAAATTCAGGGCTTCCTGCTGCCTCTTCAGGGCCACACAAGTTCGAAACTTCATTCGAGACTTTTCTGCAGCTTCTACACAAGTTCTAACCTTCATTCATGACTTCTCTGCAGCTTTCAGCAAAGGAAAAGTATAGTGGAGAGGCTGCCTGGACATTTTCCTACTGCCTTTTCTTCAGAAAAAAACTATCAGAAACAAATTCAGAGTTTAAAAAACAAAAGCCTCTTTGTTTATGCTATCCTGGGGCATTAACCGATTTTACAATTTTTCCAACTGCATAGCTATGCAAATTCCCTACTTTCTTAAAAGTACTTTGCTCTACTCATCACTGACACTTCTGAGAATGCCAACTTCCTACACAAAAGAACAACCCACAGGGCTGTGGTCTGCAGGCGGCAGCCAGTGCTCCCAGAGACAGCTGCTTCTGAGGCCAGCGCCGCCTTACCGCCTGGAGTCAGGGCCATGCCTTATCTCAATCAGGAAGAAATGACTGGGAATTTAACCGTTGGGAATTCTGTACTGTACTTTCAACCATTATTTAATAATTAACAGCTGATCACAACAAGAAGTGGGGGCTAGGTCACCACTCTTTCAAGAAGTTTAATAGAACGATTAAGGAGGTATTTGGTAGTTGGAAAGGACAGTAATTTTAAGAACAAAGAGGGAGCTTGGGCATATTTACAGACGGAGTGGAAGGATTCCATGGAGACAGACTAAATGCAAAAAACAAAGGGATAATTATGAACCATAATTATCACCTGGGTCGGGGTAGATGAGGGGGGAGTTAGTCTTAAAGGGGAGAGGGGTAATTTCTCATCAAAATCAGAAGGAATGAAGACAGATGGGTCAGTGGGCCCACACATTTGGAGGTGAGTGGGAGAGAGAGGGAGGGGGGGAGTGTGCCATGGACCACTTCTCAGTTCTGATGGGCCAAGGCTACCTGCAGAAGAGCCCATGAGAGGGGCAAGGGCAGAGTTTCTAGGAGGACGGGGGGGGAGATTCGAAAATAGCCACCAAGAGAATTGTGACAGGAAATCAATTTGACAGCTGCAGGAGGGCAGGTTTCGATTGGATTGTCGGGAATCACAGTGATAGATGCCTTTAGATTTTCTCTCTGTCTTGTGATTCAGGTTCTCCAAATACCATCCAAAATGTGATCAAGACACAGGCCTTATAATTACACAACACAAGCCCAGAACAGAACTAGCCATAAACGCCGGAGTGTGCTGAACGCCAGTGTCTGACCTCTACTGCAGTTCTTTAAAATACGGTGGGTCTTTGATACAACACTTCTGCTGCCTGGCTCTCACCAGGCTCCTGGGCTGCTCACTTAAAGTTCTCATTCTCTCCCTCCTTCCGTCTCTGTCTCTCATCAACCTATTCCACAGGAAAATCATCTATTATTGTATACTAATTGTCTTTGAAATCACCATTAACATTAATCTGCTAACTCATACTTCAATTATCACCAATATAATTGCCATGACGGTATGCTTATAGAACATACTATGATTATTATTACCTGCCTGCCCCAGCAACAGCAGCAAACGGCTGCTAATATTTACTGAGTGAACTCCCTCTGTGCCTACCTCCCAGTGACTGTGATGAGAATGTACACTTTCACATAATCACCTTTACTTCTTACCACAAGCCAATGTGATGGCGATCCTAGACCCAACTTTATTTATTTATTTATTTATTTATTTATTTTTTTGAGACGGGGTCTCGCTCTGTCGCCCAGGCTGGAGTGCAGTGGCGCAATCTCGGCTCACTGCAAGCTCCGCCTCCCGGGTTCACGCCATTCTCCTGCCTCAGCCTCTCCGAGCAGCTGGGACTACAGGGGCCCGCCACCACGCCCGGCTAATTTTTTTTTGTATTTTTAGTAGAGACGGGGTTTCACCGTGGTCTCGATCTCCTGACCTCGTGATCCGCCCGCCTCGGCCTCCCAAAGTGCTGGGATTACAAGCGTGAGCCACCGCGCCCGGCCGACCCAACTTTATAAATGAAGAATCTGAGGCTTTAAAGTATTTACTACCAGGGTCAAACTGCTAATCAGTGGCAGGGTGGGTCTGTGCAACAGCAAAGCCCACTTTATCAAAACTACTTCTATGCTCTGCAATCATTTTATATTGGGAAACTGTAATGGTTGAATAGTGTCCCCCCTCACAAAATTCACATCCACCTGGAACCTCAGAATGTGACCTTACTTGGAAATATCGAGTCTTTGCAGACGTTCTTAGTTAAGGATCTCGAGATGAAATTATCCTGGATTTAGGGTGGGCCCTGAATCTAATCCCTGGTGTTCTCATAAGGAAAGGAGAGGAGAGGATACAGGGATACACCAACGAGAGGCCAGGTGAAAGTGGAAGCAGAGAGTGGAGTGGTGCAGCCACGAGCCAAGGAATGCCAGAAGCCACCAGAAGCTGGAAAAGACAAGGAAAGAGTCTCCCCTAGAGTCTCTGGAGGCAGCATGACCTTGCTGACACTTTGATTTCAGACTTCTGGCTGTGAACTGTGAGAAAACAAACTTCTCACAGTTAAAACAACATGTTTTAACACACACAGGTGGTATTATTTTGTTACAGAAGCCCTAGAAAACATAGGCTCCTTTGCAGGAAAGACAGATCTTTAAATGCCATTAGAAATATTTTTTAATCCGTTCATTGATTTTGGTGATAGATACAAAGGTGATTTTAGACAAAAGGTATTTTATTTTTATTCAGAATATAAAATGTTATGCATGATGCTTATTTAGTTATATTTAATGTCATAATGAAAAAGTTTGACTTCTTCCTATTCAATAAATGATGCAAACTGTTTAAATTATGTATGAAAAATATGATTTGTTAAAATACATTAAAAACTATATGTTTATATGTTGACTCCATGTATATTAATATGCAGACTGAGATTTAACTATTGGTTACAGCATCAAAAATAGAAAATAGTCAACATACAGAACTACTGTTTTTCTTTTGCTCAAAATATCCTCTGGTTTATTTATTATTTACTTGAATATTTGTGATTTATTTTAAATTGCAAGACGAGAGAGAAGGTTTTCGTGGCCACTTTTAAGCATTGCTCTATAAATAACATACCATCGTTGTAGATATAATTTATTTGTGATAAATTAAAATTGAAAATAATTGCCAGTATTTTTGTTTTTATATCAGTTATTGAAGAATGAGAGTTTAATGTGTGATGTAAGCATATTTGAGATCTACAAAGTTTTCATTTTAAAGATAAAATTATTTAAGTAATTGTCTCTGATGTATTTAAAGCTATATACTGAAAAGTCACTATTCCCAGCCTGGGAAACTTTTTGTAATTTCATGACAGCTCAGAAACCTCCACTTGAGAAACACTGCAATGTTGTATCCCAGCCATTCTCTGGTTTTGGTTCTAAAAGCCATTTGAATTCTTAAAAATTACTGAAGATTCCAAAGAGCTTTTGTTTTATGGGTTATAACTGTTGATGTGTACTGTATTTTAAGTTATAACTGTGAAATATTTAAAATACATATTTAATTCATTTAAAAATAACACTAGTAGCCGGGCACGGTGGCTCACACCTTAATCCCAGCACTTTGGGAGGCTGAGGCAGGTGGATCATGAGATCAGGAGATCGAGACCATCCTGGTTAACATGGTGAAACCCCGTCTCTATTAAAAATAGAAAAAATTAGCCGGGTGTGGTGGCAGGCAACTGTAGTCCCAGCTACTCGGGAGGCTGAGGCGGGAGAATGGCGTGAGCCCGGGAGGCAGAGCTTGCAGTAACCTGAGATCATGCCACTGCACTCCAGCCTGGGTGACAGAGCAAGACTCCATTTCAAAAAGTAATAATAATAGCAACACTAGTAAATGCATTGCATATTAACACAAATACTTTTATGAAAAATAAACATATATTCTCCCCAAAATTAAGAATGGCACTGTTTTACATTTGTGCATATCTCTGTATATCTCTTTATATCTCTTTATATTCGATCTGTGGCAGTATGTTTTTAATTGAAGTATATGAAGCACATCTGGCCTCACATAGATGTGTCACTGAAAAAGTAGGGAGTATCTGAACAGACTTTTCAGATAAATAATTGTAGATATTCATTTTAACACCATGGCAAAACTTGACAAGTGGTGGTTTGTTAAGTCACTTGCCATGTGAAATTTGAAACCATATCAATGACTTTTCTTACTGTTTATTACATTAAAATCATTGGTCAATCTTCTACTTTTAATTGACTTTTTCCCCCATGCATGATTTTATGGTATCATGTATTGGCCATTTGGAAAATATTCAGTTTCTGAATTACACAGATCTTCCAAATGTTGACACATATCATTATTCAATATACTTTTAAAATCCCATGTGTTAATATCACCACCCAAGGTAGCCTAATCAAAAAAAAATCTTCAGGCAGTATGAAACTATCAAGCTCACTGGGGCAAATATAAGTTTTCTGAAATTCTTGTTTTCACTTGAACATTCAAATTTTATCATTAGCAACAGATACTGTCAATTACGTTTCTTGAAATATTAGGTTCACTTTAGTTATTTTTAAGAAATCTGCCAAATACCCAAGTAAATAAGCATGGCTTGTTTCTCAGTTGTTCTTTGAAGTGAAAATGGTGTTACACGGAAAATGCAGCCAGTTCAGCCAGCAACTCAAACAAGAGCACAAGTGGTTTGCAAGGAGACAAGATTTACATACACGTCCATTTGCAACAGAAGTGCTTTATGAGTAGTTCTCATTTTGTCACACAGAATATTCAAACTCATGTACACAAAGGTGGAGATTTAATAAATGTTAATTACTGCTTCATCAAGGCTATTTTAAGGAAAAATTGCTTCTTTTGGCAGGTGTATGTGGGTGTGCATATGGGTGAAGAATCCAGTAAGTATAACACAGGTCGATGCTAACATTTTCATCCACTGTTGCTTTTGTGCTGCCAGTACAAATGCCCTCCCAGTGAAAAAGGCAAATAACATCACATTATAGTATTGTTATGCAATAATTATTACCTTGCAGACCCCCTGAAAGGGCCTTGGGGGCAACACTTTGAGAACTACTGCCCTATACCACTTCTGGATACAAGAAGTCAAGGTAGGTATCACAAAATCAGCAACAAGCGTCAAACCAAGTCATCAGTCTGAAATAGAATTCTGCCCATTCAAACGATAGCTCCATCCTAGCAATCGCTCTACATTCACCCTTTTGGCTCTCATCTGGCTCAGTCCAAGGAACTGGGAAGTCTGGAACCTTCCTGCCATTAAGGTGAGGTGACTTTTCTCTCCTGTCTGGTGAGGGGGTTGCAAAGATGGCTGCTCTGCCTGGAAAAAACATGCTTCTCTGAAGGACTGTGCTTGCCAGCCTTGCCAATCACAAGAACTTTTGAAGTGACCCAGCAATTGTGAGTGCAGCCAGCCTGCCATATCAAAATAGCCTGTGGCCTGCTGGCAACCAAGCTCAGTTCCCCAAACACTGAAGCCTGGCCTCCACTGGTCATGACCTCACTTGAAGGATAGGAAGGGGCAAGGAAGCAAGACAACAGCCGTTATCCTCTTTAGCAATTCTTTCCCAGGCACATTTGCATGTTGATATGGTTTGGCTGTGTCCCCACCCAAAACTTATCTTAAATTCTAGTTCCCAAAATTCCCCGTGTATCATGGGAGGGACCCGGCGGAAGGTAATTGAATCATGGGGGTGGTTACCCCCGTACTGCTGTTCTCATGATAGTGAGTTCCTGCAAGATCTGAAGGTTTTATAAGGGGCTTTTCCCCCTTTTGCTCAGCACTTCTCCTTCCTGCCACCATGTGAAAAAAGACATGTTTGCTTTGCCTTCTGCCATAATTGTAAGTTTCCTGAGGCCACCCCAGCCCTGCAGATCTGTGAGTCAATTAAAGCTCTTTCCCTTTTGAATCACCCAGTCTTGAGCAGTTCTTTAAAGCAGTGTGAGAATGGACTAACACACGTTTAGTGGCAGCCAGAATGAAGGAAGTCCAGGGTACCCGTGCTGTTTTCTGTCCCATTACCTTGCCTCCAATTTTGGCAGGGCTGAAAAAGAACACTTTCAGACTTTTCAGAAACAAAACAAAACAAAACAAAACAAAAAAAACATGCTGTGATGTGGCTTTCAAGTTAGACCATGGCTAACTGCTTTAAAAGAACAGTGCTAATAAAGTCATCTGAATAACCCTCAAGACATTGACCTTATCCAAATGAACTCAGAAGAAGCGTAAATGGGTTACCTAAAGCAGGAAAACGTGTAAATAGGACTGAGTTCTGTCATGCATTAGAGACCTTACCCATTCATGCTGGGTGTTATGCAGTGACAATTCCTAGGGGAAGGTTTAGGAGCAAAGCCCAGATCGAAGGACCTCTCAGCCATTGTCCAAGGTAACCTTATGGCATAGCGTCAAGAGTGGGTCCAGAGTGGTTGTAGGTATGTGAGTTTGTATATGAGAAAGAGAAAGATACAGAAAGAGAGAAAACAATTTGGGGGTTGGGGTTAGGGAGTGGAGAACACATGAGGCATACCACCTCAAACCAAACCAGCCAGCCTCTAGGTATTCCTCAGCAGTCATCCCATCCCTTCCTGCCACGACAGACATGAAGTCCTCTGGTGGAAGCAGGACAGAGCAAGGGATCTTCTCAGACTCTGGATTCAAAGTCCAGCTCTGCCATTTCCTGGATGGATGGCCTTGGGCATATTACCCAACCTAACCACTCTCTGCTTCAGTTCCCCATCTACAAAATGGGAACCACAGCAGTCCCTACATCCCAGAGAGTTATCATGAGGATAAATGGGCTAATATCTACAAGACTGTTTAGAACAGTATCTGGCACAGTGGAAGCCTATGTAACTGGTTGATTTTTCCAGTACCTGTTCTATACAAAGACACGGAATTATATATCTTAGTTCAATCACTGAGATATGTAAACCCACCCCTAAGGAGGCATAGATACTTAGGCACATCTTTAGAACAAAAACATAATGGATGTTCAGCACCATTATTAAGTTAGTCATCCACAAATGTTATTAGAATAAATCATGAATAATGTGTATGCTTTAAGCACTGTTTAGTCATTAACTTTAAAATTTTTCATTTAGCTTTGTGAAGCATGCCCTATAGAACGTAACTACCATAGTAGTTCTCAGCTTGTTAAAGCATAAAGACCTCTTTAATTGTTTTTAAAAACACAGACTGCGCCTCCGCACCCCCGCCCCACACAGGCATATGTATGCATGTGCACAAACACACACACAGAGTCACCTGTTAGGCTTTTCTTATTTTCCTGCTACACTTTGATTGAGAAAAAGTACTGCTTTAAAAGCGACCAAAAATGTAAGAACACCTTCAAATGTATTTATATAAAACACTATTTATGCAGATGTTCACTGACAATGGTTGATGCCCAAATAGGTTCCAGGAGTCTTGTATTAATTCCTCAAGGGTCTGTGTTCTTTGGATTGGGAGCCACTTTCTCAGGGGAATGGTATCTTCTGAAGTGGAAACTGGATTCTTAAAGAAAATTCAATTACATTAAAATAAAAATTCATTAACTGAGAAAAAGTTGAACCTCAGAATCCCAACTTCAAATATAACATGCTTGCATTGGTTCATGTACAACAGGCAAGGGGTCTTTACAGTATTATTTCAAGAAGCAAAAGGCCAACATTTTATATGTCTTCTCTCAGAATAGCTGTATTTCCTCTCCACATAATCTCCCACAGTTAGCCTTAAAACATTTCATTGTTTACTCCTTCAGGAATCTGACTCACTGCAGCAAAGACATTAAACAGCAAAGAACACAGATAATCCCTTGTAGTTTCTGCGGGAACCTCAATTCCAGAGATAAAATAGAAAGGACCCAAATTTCCTGGAACTAATACAGACCCATGGAAACATCCCAGAGCAAGAACATAGAAGCTCAACGGGTGGGATATTTTTCAGAAAATTTAAACTCGGATAACAAGGATTTTAGAACCTCTCTTCTGCTGATAGGAGCTTCCTCTGTGTGACATAGAATACAAACCCAAACACTGACTTTTGTTTTTCAGGTTTAAAAGTATTAAATATATATAAATTAAAATGTTAAAATACATATATACATATATATATATATAAAACATATATATAAGAATCACATTTAAGAATAAGGTCTCCAATTCTTTTCTTCCGTGCTTTTCATTTCATTTGAGATCAAATAAAAAATAACCTTTCACATTACTGCATTTTACTATCACTTTAAGGGAGTTGTTTTTATTTTAGGACATAATGTGCAAAATCATGCTATTTAACATTACATTATATTCACACATCATGGAAGTTAAATAAAGACACCTTGCTGATTTCTTAATATAGATTCAGCTAAGATTAGTTATGCATCTGCCACCTTAACATTCAGATTGGGGGTAGAAAAAAAAAGGCTTAGTTAAAAATCACACTCGCATAGTAAGTGCTTAGAATTTCATGGTTCATTTAAGAGCATCACAATCAAGAACTTAATTATGTTAAAAGAAAATGGTATTTCCTTAACAGCCAAAATTACATTCCCCCTTAATTTCTCTCCTTCACCCCACAAAGTAGATCATTTTCCTTAACCTCTTGTTTTTTGACCTATGAAATAAGGGAGTTAGCTAGATTATTTTAAGATATGGTTCTATCATGCTGTAATTTTATGATTTCTAGGGAATAGACTGATGAGGAGGCAAAAAGGGAACAGAGCCTAGACGCTATGAGAATTTGGCCAATTCAATTCCTAAACAAAACAATATTTCCCTTGGCACCTAACAACTGAACTGTGCCCCAGGGCACTGTCAGTGGTCCGAGAACTTCGAGTGGAAGGGAAGCAAGGTATTATAGAATGACAGCTCTCCCAACCCCTCTACTGTGCTTCCACATTTGAAATTTGTGTCTAACAACATGCTACTCAATCACTGATTGTCAAAAAACATGGATGCCTCCCAACGAAAATCTGTGTGTTATGGCACCAGGATGGACTGAGAACTAATAATGGGAGTGTTTATATATACATATAAATCTAAGAGGTATAAGTGCAGTTTTGTTACATGGATATATTGAGTAGCAGTCAAGTCTGGGCATTTTTAGTGTAACGGTGACCCCAATAATGTACATTGTTCCCATTAAGTAATTTCTCATCCCTCACCTCCGTCCACCTCATACCCTTCTGAGTCTCCAATGTCTGTTATTCCACATTCTATGTCTATTTGTACACATTCTTTAGCCCCCACCTCAAAAGTGAGAACATGCTGGTTTTGACTTTCTGTTTCTGAATAGTTTAACTTAACGTAATGGCCTCCAGTTCCATTTATATTGCTGCAAAAGACATAATTTCATTCTTTTATATGGCTGAATGGTATTCCATTGTGTATATATACCACATTTTTTTAATCTAGTCATCCATTGATGGATACTTAGGTTGATTCCATATCTTTGCTATTGTGAATAGTGCTGTGATAAACATATGAGTTCAGGTATCTTTTAATATAATAATTTCTTTCCTTTGGGTAAATATCCAGTAGCAGGATTGCTAGATCAAATGGTAGTTCTATTTTTAATTATTTAAGAAATCTCTGTACTGTTTTCCATAGAGACTGTACTAATTTACATTCCCACCAACAGAGTATAAATGTTCCCTTTCCCTTCAACATGCTATTTTTTGACCTTTTTGTTTTAAGAGAGACAGAGTCTCATTCTGTTGCCCTGGCTAGAGTGCAGTGATCATAGCTCACTGTAACCTCAAACTTCTGGGCTCAAGCAATCCTTTTTCTTCAGCCTCCCAAGTAGCTCAAACTACAAGTGGGCCACCATGCCCATCTAATGTTTCTATTTTTTTAGAGACAAAGGTTTTGCTATGTTGCCCAGGCTAGTCTCAAAATCCTGGGCTCAAGTGATCCTCCTGCCTTAGCCTCCCCCAGTGTGGGGATTACAGGCATGAGCCATCTCATATGGCCTATTTTTGACTTTTTAATAATAGCCAGTTGATAGAGGATTAATGGGGGGAGGGAGAACTTATTTTTAAATCAGCAAATCTAACAATAACTTCCAGTCTAAGTAGCAAAGTGTTTGTGTTTTGCAAGTTACTATAAATGTACAGTATAATCGTCCATGCTATAGAAGTACATAATTTGCTATGGTGGTGGATAATGTTCAAGTTGGTTCAATTCAAAGAGAATCTAACTGGTGATGAGTCATGTTCTCCCAGTAAACAAAACATGAGGCAAAGGCTCATATGTAGATAGTTTATTTGGGAATGTGATCCCAGAGAGTAAAAGGAAGGAGTGAGTGAAACAAAGGAAGGAAAGCCCAAAACCGACGCAATGCGTGAAGGGGTTGGCTGCTCGGTGATGTGTTGCTCTATTATGGAAAACCTTTCCAGGAGCCTTAGGAAATACATCTCAGAGCTGTGCAAGAAAAAAGAACAAAGAGGGAAACATTTATCCATCACCTTCCATTACTCATTTGTCAAGGTTTGTCTCATGGATGTTAATATCCTTGCACTTCCTGTTCATACATGTATGAGTGCCTAGTCAGTTCCCACAGGAGTACATGACAAAGTTAGAGGAATCTCTGGACTGAAAGCAAGAAGCACAGGCCTAAACCAACGAGCTGCTAGGGTGCACCTATGTGATGCTGGATGAAACTCAGGTAGAGCTGTTTGCTCAATAGTGGCTGCAATACGAATTCAGGCCAAGATGATTTGAACTGGTGCACGCAAGTATCAGGCGTTTATCAGTCAGGATGGGCCAGTTCTGCTACAGTAACAAATGACCTCACAATTTCAATGGCTTTCAACAGTGAAGGTTTATTTTTCACTCATGCTACAAATCCAGTGTGGGTCAGCTATGGTTCTGTGCCATTTTCTTCACTCCAGGATCACTGCCAGTCATTGTGACTAAGGGAAAAGATTTAATTTGTGAACCATGCACAGTTTTGTAAAGCTTCTGCCTGGAAGAGAGCCACAACACTTCTACCCACCTTTCATTAACCAAAGCATGTCAGAGTTCAAAGGGTTAAGACACATAATACTCCTGCAGGGAGGGGCAATGCAAGAAAGGTGATTTCAAGAGGAGAAATAAAATCTGTCACACTCTGCCTTCATTTTCATGGGGAGAAAGCCAAGGGTAAGAGAAACAATTCACTTCAGGGAACCCGGTGCAAATACCTTCACAGCACCATCTTTTCTTTCAGCACATAACCACCCAATATTTTTAGAAATATTAAGTCCTAATCAAGAAAGCAGATCATTTTGGAAACAAAGGGAAGAAAAGGCATAGAGGAAACCTTTGGGAGAAGCATTTGAAATCATCTAATTCCTCTACTGTACATTCTTCATTTAATAGATGTTGAGATGAGTTCAGTTCTCAGAATCACAAATGAATTGACTTCTAAGCAAGTTAATGACAGACCTGGGACTAGGACTTGGTTCTCTGTATTTCCCATTCTGGGGTAAAGTTAACAGGGAACACATAATTCTGTATTCAAATTGGGAAGCAGAGAATAAACAATTAGACATGTAACATAGACAATTTCAAATTCTGCCACGTTCTAGAAAGACAGTAAGAGAGTAATATGATAATGAGTGGTGGGGTACTGAAATGACGGTCTCTCTGAGGAGGCAACATGTACAAAAACTATTAAACCACTCATGTAAAATCACAACCTGATCTTTAATAATAGTTAGCAACATTATCCTCTAAGGGATACTGTTCATCTATTAAGATCTCTGAATGGATTTTACCCTCTGTGCTGTCTCTCTACTTCCCACTCCCCGCTAAATCTCTTTCTCTTAATTGGCTATTATTATATTTTTTCTTGCTGAACTTATTAAATGAGATTTTACGAGTGCTGTTCTCAATTTGAAAATCAAGCAAGTAAACTATTTTATATGCCCATTACCTAAATTAAGTTGCTTTTTAAGTATTTTCTGTATATCAAGAAGCCTTTAAAAGAAAATTCATTTTCTCTCCCACCAGCTTTAGCCACCTCCTCTTCCCTTATCAGTATCTAATTCTTGTTGAAGAAAGATTTCTTACTTTTCAATTCTGCATTTGGGCAAAACTACAGGTTCCAGGAAAAAACTTCCTTCCTAAGCTATATTTCTTAGGCAGAAATATATGCAGTCAACTGATTTCTAAGAATGACCCCAGTGATTGCTCTTCTTGTGTAATCACGCCCGTTTCGAGTGTGGGTGGAGCCTGTGAATATATGATAGATGGCGATCCCACGATGAGCTTACAGTACATGACAAAAGGGAGATTATTCTCTCGGGTTGGTCTAATCTAATACCTTGAGCCCTTTAAAGCCACAGTGTTTCTCTGGCTGGAAAATAATAAGTCAGAGAAATTACAAGTTTGCGAAGATCCAACCTACCATTGCTGGTTTGAAGATGGAAGGCGCCACATGAAAAGGAGTGAGGGCAGCCTCCAGCTCAGAGAGTGGACCATGGCTAACAGCCAGCAAAGCAAACGGGAACCTCCTATCTGTAGCTGCAAGGAATTCTTCCAACAAACTAAATGAGCTTGGAAGTGGATTCTCCCCCGCAAAACCTCCAGATAGGAGCCCCGGCTGGCTGATACCTTAATTTTGGCTTTCTGAGACTCTGAGCAGAGAATCCAGTCAAGCTTGGGGCTTGCCCAGGAATTCTCACCCACAGAACTATGAGATAGTAAATGGATGTTATTTTTAGCAGCTAAGTTTGTGGCCATTTATTATGCAGCAATAGAAAACTAATGCAACATGTAACTAAATTTATCAACCGAGGTGTTCTGTTAAACAGCTAAATAATGACTCTTTCCCACCTTCAGAATGTGCACCATTAATTCTCACAAAAGAAAGAGCATTCAACAGGGGAAAGAGGGAGGAGGTCAGTGATGGAAA
This sequence comes from Nomascus leucogenys, assembly GCF_006542625.1. Lineage (NCBI taxonomy): Eukaryota > Metazoa > Chordata > Mammalia > Primates > Hylobatidae > Nomascus > Nomascus leucogenys. Next base: position 133,575,796 of record NC_044383.1, on the reverse strand, counting down.
GGAGGACCCAAAGTGGGACAGACTAATGGGAAATGCCAGTGCTGCCCAGCTGTATGGTGTTATTCTCAGGTGAGGCCATCAACTACTCTGAAGAAAGAGGCAGAGTAACAAGAATAAATTACAGTGTACCAAGCCACTAGTGATAGGAATCTAGATACAACCAGCTAATTTTCTTTACAATTCTTAGCACATAGGGCAGAAGGGAATGGGGAGATGAAGAAATTTTTTAAAAGATGCCATGCATTTTTGGCATTTTTCTGATTGTAAATTCACACGATTATATTCAGAGAGTTCAGAAGCATTTTACATACTACAGCAGACAAAACACTGTATTCATCTAATGCCATTTTATTTTCCTCTTAGCACACACATAAAAAAGGCTTTAGTTCCCAGGCTCTCTTACAGATAGGTTGGGGCCACTTGATGGAACTCTGGTCAATGGGATGTAAGCAGAAATAACAGAAGTCACTTCCAGCCCTCACTCTTTATTTATTTATTTATTTATTTTTGAGACAGAGTTTCGCTTTTGTTGCCCAGGCTGGAGTGCAATGGCACCACCCAGGCTCACCGCAACTTCTGCCTCCTGGGTTCAAGCAATTCTCCTGCCTCAGCCTCCCAAGTAGCTGAGATTACAGGCATGCGCCACCACACCCGGTAAATTTTTGTATTTTTAGTAGAGATGGGGTTTCTTCATGTTGGTCAGGCTGGTCTCGAACTCCCAACCTCAGGCGATCCACCCGCCTTGGCCTCCCAAAGTGCTGGGATTACAGGCATGAGCCACCGCGCCCAGCTCAGTTCTCACTCTTAAAAATCATCCTAAGCCAGTCTTCACTTGTCCCTGAAGAGGTCATGTTGTAAGATGACAGGCCACCAGATGGAGGGAGCTTGGACCCCTGAGTCACTGAATGGAAGAAAGCCTCCATAGACCCTAAAGACTTCACAGGAGCCAGAAATAAGCATTTATTATGTTAAGGTTTCGAATTTGGGGGTTGGAGGAGGAGCAGATATTTTCTTATTAAACCATACCCTAGCTTATCCTGAATAATACCCACATATTTTCTCATTTGATTTAACAGTTTTATACACAGTCTCTTTCTCTTAGATATTTATCTTGTTTTAGCATAACACCCAAGCATTACACAGGAATTTGTATATCAAATTTAATTAATGTTACAAGAAATTCCTATCCTAATACACTTTGATGTTTATATTAGATGATTTCTGTCTTACATAAAATATAAAGGTATATAACCTGATTTATGTATGTATATATGTGTGTGTCTGTGTTTTATATATATATACACACACATGCACACATTTGTACTTGTGTGCACCTGAGTATAAATATATATGTACACATATATGTACACATATATAGTATGTACACACATATATGTACACACATATATGTACCCATATATAGTATGTACACACATATGTGTACATATATGTGTGTACATATATATGGGTACATATATATTTATACTATATACGTACACATGTATAGTATAAATATATATGTACCCATATATATGTACACACATTTGTACTTGTGTGCACCTGAGTATAAATATATATGTACCCATATATGTAAATTTATACATAATCACTAGTAATAGGAATAATGACAAACTCCCTTCTGCAATGCCAAATTAACGTCTGCTTACCCTTAACTACATTTCCATCCGCCACAGCCCCCCCACAAATCAGGCAAAAAGCCTCCCTCTCAGATCCTTTCAGCTAATTTAAGGAATGTCAACGTGGAACAAAGACAAGTTATTGCGAGAACTTGCATTTGTTTAGCATGGAGAAGGACCCACAATGAGAAATTAGGAAAAGGTGTTAACTATTTACAAACCAGGAGGCAAAAGTAAATTCACTGAACTCTCTAACTCAATCAACCATTTTGCATTTACTTGAATTTCAAAAGACCTAAAAAGAGACAAAGGACTAATCCATATTCGTTAATGTACAAGATTATAATTAACCTAATGTCTGCTTCAAATTTACTATTATCTATTAAAGAATAAATAATTTTACAGCCCTCTAATGTAGGTCTTAAGCTTTAAATCACTGACCATAACTAATAAGCAGCTTAATAGCAAGAATGCCCTAAATAGAGCCACAGACCACAATTTCACCAAGCATAAATCATCATCATTTTTAATGCAAGCGCAACAGCAAATCTCTGTAATTACCGGGTGCATTTTGAATCATTTTTATTATTAGTGCACTGGCCCCATTAAAAACCCAAAACTCTGAACTGCATGGAATATAAAACTGGAATTATGACACACTACAAACACTAATTGAAATCCATAAATTTTCTACTAGTATCCAGAATTTATTTTGTTGCCAAAGAATTTCAGCTATGCAGAATTAACTTTGAAAGTGTTCATTTTGTCTACAGCAATAAGTAACAGCATTTTACACTGCCAAATTTGGTGGTCCATTCTGGGACAAAATTATGTGAATTGTTTCTTATTCACTCAGGATTTTACATTTCAACAGCAAATAATGTTATGCAAAAAATAGAGTAAAAAATCATACCATCCACAAAAGGATATAAAATAGTACATCACTTCCCATCCCACTGCAAAACCTCCACCCATCAGAGCTGACTACAACAGATCCTGCAATGTCAGCATAAATGAATCTCCTTACTAAAAATGGCAAAGGTATGTCGCTAAATTTGCTAAAGGGTAACAAGGACACTATGACAACAGTTTTATTTGTGTGAATATAAGAAATGAATACAAGATAATCCACCAAACCATTGTGGGAGATGGCCATACTCTGAATATAACTTTCTATATAAGTTTAAGTGCTTATAACTTAATAATCACTTCTTAAAAACCCTTAATACTCCTCTGATGAATACTTTAGATAACTATAAGTCAAGTTGTTTTGCTACACATATAAATTTATATAAATGTTACTCTGAGAAGAATGGTTATGTGGGAATATCTAAGATAGTGTATCTTTCAGAATTTCAGATAAATATTCCATAAATACTGGAATTCACATGGATATATCTAAATATACTGTTTACTATTAACATCATACAGCTGATCATGCAATGCAAATCAGCTCATTAAAATCAAATTTTCTATATTTTGACATTAACTTGTCTGTTGTCCACAACGGGGGTTACAGCCCTGCAAACCCAACAATTTTCTTATAAAAATGTTGTGCCACCTTAGGAAGTATTTTATAAATCATGTGCATTATAATTTTCTATTCACAGTACACTGTTAAGGGCCTTAATCTCTTGTGAGTATCTTAATTTTAAACATACCTTTCTTATTACCTTTAAAAGAGAGGAGCTTGCTCTCCCTTAAACATTCCTTTCCCACGCTACACGTCTGCTTGTATTTTACACTCTCCTGCAATGCCTCCAAACCTTCTCCCAACTCATATCTCGACCTGACTGCATGTCCAGATCACCTCATCCTGAAGAATTCATTTTCCCTATTCTGAACCCTTAGTTCATTTAATAACCATCCTGATTTCCCATATTTGCTGCGTCAAGCTGTCACTTAACTTATGCATTTAATATTTCACAGATTTGTCTTTGTCAACTGTAAGTTCATCATTAGAGACCATATCTTAGTGTTGCAGTAGTAAAGAAAATTATCCATAATTCTTAATACCTAGCCCTTGCATAATTTCAGAACAAGGTATCCTTTCTCAAGTATACATACCTAAATATTATAAATTATGGTAATTATAACCAATTTGGTATATCCTGCATAATGTGGGTAGGCGTCAAGCAAATAAATCAAATACACAAACACCACTATGAAGACTCTGATAGTAAATTGTTTTTAATTAAAATTTTCTCACTTTTATGTAGGTTCAACTTAGTTCCATAATTCTGCCCTCACTCTCTCATTAGAACTTTCTCTAGCAATGGAAGAAATGAGAGATCTACCAAAATGCTCTATTTTTAAATTGCAAAGTTGTTTCTAGGTATCAGAACATGTGTTTAGGCAAATTAATGTAAACGGATAAAACTAAACATCTTTCAATCAAGAAAAAGAATTTTGCAGTTAGAAGGAACATGACTTCAACTCTTAATTTTGTCATTCTGTGATCCTGGGACAGATATAGGTTCAGTGGCTTTAAAAAACTAGGATAGGGGAGTGGGGTTAGAATGATGCCAATCAGCGGTTTTCAAGTTGCATTCCTCACAGTTGCCCGGCCTGGCCAGGGGAGCTGGTGACCAATCCTGAAAGCGCCTTTGCAAAATTATAACTGAGATAGTGAAAGAGATTTAACTTAACTGCTTTTATCTTATTTTTAACCTTTAAGCTGTCCTTGTTTATTCCTGGGTGTAGGCTAAACTAACTTTTGGAGAAACTTAGTTTATAGTTTATAGTTTAAACAAAGACAGTAACAGCCCTTTCCCAAAGCAGACCTCCTTCATGCCTGGGGACTAGATTGCTTCTGTAGGACTAATATTAGCGACAAAATTAAAAATTATGGTTTAGGAGTTATGCAGTTTGAGACTACAAAATTTTAACCCTCTCTAAACTGCTTCTAAGATCAGTGCTTGAGATATTTTGCAGACCCTGCCCCTGATGGATCAGCTGGCACCAACCAGATCAATAAACTGGCTCATCTGATCTTGTGGCCCCCACCCAGGAACTGACTCAGCACAAAAAGACAGCTTCAACTTCCAGTGATTTCATCCCAGACCAATCAACACTCCTGGCTCACTGGCTTCCCCCCACCCACCAAGTTATCCTTAAAAACTCTGATTCCCAAATGCTCAGGGAGACTGATTGGAGTAACGATAAAACTCCAGTGTCCCGCATAGCCGGCTCTGTGTGAATTACTCTTTCTCCATTGCAATTCCCCTGTCTTGATGAATCGGCTCTGTCCAGGTAGTGCACAAGGTGAACCTCTTGGGTGGTTACAAATTTGGGGGCTTGTCCGGGATTGTCCTTGTGGCTAACTGCCCCTGGTTCAGTGGCGCCCCTCCAGCAATGGATCCAGAAGCCAGCCCAAGCGGCCACCTAGTTCTCTTGGACTGGGGACTGACTCCGGTACTCTCTCTACTGGCAGGGTGCTGCCAACCCAATATGCATGGATTTAATTGCAATGGAGAAATAGTCCTGGGAAGACGTCCCTTAACTGTAGCCCTATGACAGGGTGTCTGTCTGTAGCCCCATGGTGGGGTGTCTGTCTGTAGCCCCATTGCAGGGTGTCTGGATTGGTGAGTATCCTAGGCACTGCCAATGCCTCCTTCCTTCTCCAAACTGGTTCTGTAGCCCTATGGTGGGGTGTCTGTAGCTCCACTGCAGGGTGTCTCTTTGTAGCTCCACTATGGGGTGTCTGTGTCTATAGCCCCATTGTGGGGTGTCTGTTCAGCTCCTGGGGGATCTTGGTTGGCTCTTTCTACGTAGTAGGAAGAGCCCTGGTTTGGGAGACTTCTCAATCAGGAAGATTTTGAGGAGGTTTCTCAGACGGAGAATAGGACGATCGTTTGGAAGGGATACTCTTGGAGTTCTTGGTTAGGGATCTGATTTGGAAGGCCTTCTGTCTGTCTCGTCTTTGTGTGTGTTCGTATATGTGGAAGGGATCTCAGAAGGGGTTGCTGATGGAAATCCAGCATGTCTAACTCAGAGAACCCTCCTTATTTGTCTGGTCACATTCAGTGAGTCCTAAAGAAGGCTCAACAGGCCTGTCTCTCAGGGTGACTATCTGCTCTTTGCCTTGCCCAGAGACCCCATTGTGAATTATGGTTTGGAGGTCGTCCCTTCCCACCTGGAATGAATCAAAGACAACAGGAAAAAGTTTGAGCTTTGCCAGGTTAACACTTGGTACCGAACAAGGTGACTAATGTTTGTTTTGTTATATGTGTTTTGCTGGAATGGAAAATGTTAATTTGATCCCCCCTGCAGCCCATTGGCAGCATCTTGCAAATTAAGAATCTTGCATATGGTTCCATAAAACAGGAAAGGGTGATTCTCTCTCATAAAGTGGCTTGAAGGGCCCGGTGTCATGGCTCATGCCTGCAATCCCAGCTTTTTGGGAAACTGAGGCTGGCGGATCACTTGAGGTCAGTAGTTCGAAACCAGCCTGGCCAACATGGTGAAACCCTGTCTCTACTAAAAATACAAATATTATCCAGGTGTGGTGGTGGATACCTGTAATCCCAGCTACTCAGGAGGCTGAGGCAGGAGAATTGCTTAAACCCTGGAGGCGGAGGTTGCAGTGCGCTGAGATTGTGCCACCGCACTCCAACCTGGGCGACAGAGCGAGATTCCTTCTCAAAAAAAAAACAAAAAACAAACCAAAACATGGCTTGAACCCCACAGCTATGGTGCGGTGAGCAGGGTCATCAGAAGCCACTCCATTCTTCAGGAAGCTGCAGAGAAAGGGAGCCTGGAAACCTGGTATGCTGGCAAAAAAGGGTAAGAAATTCTTACCAGCCAAATTTCTGGTCCCCCGCCGCTCTCTCTTTCTGTCTGGGTAAACGGTAAATTTCACTACTTGTCTTTCTGCAAGGGTTTGATTAACAGAAAAAGGATTTGTGAGACTAGTCTTAGGCGGTAGCAAGTCTGGTGTACTTTGTGCTAAGGATTTGCTTTTCTGTGTTCTGTAATGGAGAAAGGAGTATCACAGGATAGAATGTGGGTTTAAGACCCCTATAAGCTTGCAGCAGGCTGGTCAGTTACAAACTTTGCTACAGGTCTCTGAAACCAATAAATACTGTATGAAATTCGTCTGTCTTGTTCTGTGTCCTTAAGAGCTTAACCTTGGGACCATGTGGGGATACTTTCTCTTGGTTTCCGCCATCCAGAGGACAGGAATTTTGAGGTCCACGTCATAGCCCTAAAATTATCTTAAGCAGTTAAAAGCCATTGCAAGCCTGAAACTGGCTTCTCTAGGCTCCTTCTGGGAAGAGCAATAGAAACTGCTGACTGCTCTCCAACTCAGTAGCTAAGGCTTTGCTTTTTGACAGTGGCAGCCTGGGTTCTATTGTTGGCTTCTGGAATGATTCCTTTCTGGTTTTTTATTTGTGTAACTTTGCCATTTATTGAGGTTTTCCCTCCATTAGCTTCTGATTTGCAGTCCTAAATTTTCCTTTCTCTAAACTACCCTGGGGGACATTCTAAATCTTGTAAAAAGAGAAAAAAAAGAAACTGCTTACCATCTCTTTAAGACACCTATGTGTCCATGGTTAAGTTATAACCTTAATTATGTAAATTATTAAAGTAATTATGCAAATTAGTAAAGTAAAACTGATTAATTTCATGTGGGACGTTAACTGTGGTAAAATTCAAAAGCCAAAAATATTGGCTGCTTGGCATGGCTAAAGTTGGGTAAATAAAAAAATTTTTAAGGATTTTTTTTTTAAACACTATGATTAAAAGCCAGCTTAATTAAAAGTGAATAAACAAGCTATAGATATATTTAAAAGGCCTTTATGTTTTTATTTTCTTGGAACTTGTTTTTCTAGAAAAAAGTTTTTTCTTCTCAGTTAACCAAATTATTTTTCTCCATTTTTTTTTTCATCTTGCCACTCTTAACACACACGTAAGAGGTCCTAAGATAACTTCTGGTAGCCTGGAACTGATTGGGAAGAACAGAAGGCACCACAGACCCCGTTTTGGGAAAAAAAAAACAACAACAACAACTCTGTTTTCCTCATGAAACCCCAGGAATTAAAAGCAGATAAATCCCTCTCAAAATCAAAGGCTCTGTTCTGTTCTGCATTGTGTTATCTGACGGTTTGGAGTTTTGGGGGGTATCAGAAATTACTTTGCATTATGAAAGAATTTTGGTGTGTAATAACTAGGTAGGAAATATACTTTAAGGGATTGCTAATAATAGTTATGGAGGGATACTTGACTCTTTGCACACCTGGATCAGAGAAGCATGCTCTCAGCCACCTGGAAGACAAGGAAACGTCCTCGCCCCCGACTGGGAGATGAGACTCCGGTGAAGGATAGGCTGATTACAAAATGGAGTGATGGGCTTTGGGTTGCCTTGCAATGAAGTGCAGAGTAGATGCACCACACTCTCTTCTCCTGGAGTTATTTCCCTCCTTTTGGGGATCCAGGATCCAGTATAAAATGGCACCCTTAATTTTGGGGATCTGTCTTTGCCTTCAGCTGCTTATTTGCTGCTTATTTGGCCCTAGAAATGCATGCTTTGCTAGCCCTGTTCCTCCAAGCGCTCCACCCTTAAGCCAGTAATCCAATTACAAAACTGGCAAATGAAAAATCTTGTAAGTGCTGAATCTTCTGTCTGCCTGTATGTGTTGTGTGTGTGTGTGTGATGTTTATATATAAAAAAGCTCTGATTAATTGCCTTAAAAAAGCACTTAAATCAAATATTTTGACAGAAAAATAAAAACTTTAATGCCTTTTTGTTCATGTGACCTCAGTAATCTTTTGGAAATAAAGACAGTTTTAAAAATTATTAGTAAAATAAAATGTCTTGAAAATGTCAACATTTGGTCTAAATGAAGGTCAGATATCCGATTTGCTAAATGCTTTAAGGTCAAAGTTTTTCTTTAACTTTTGAAAATTGTTTGATGTATCTACTTTGGAGCATTAGATTATAAATAAGGCCTGGGGACATACAAAGAGCTATGCCCACTAGCTATGCTAAAAACAGTCAAACCTTATCTTCATTTCTGTCTGACGTCCTAGGATCCACCCTGGTACATAGTTAAAATCACTTACTTATCAAGTTTTTCACTAAAAATAAAAGTTGCTAAAAGTTAACATTATAACATACAATTAAGACAACTGGAGAAACAATTTTACATGCAAGGTGTGTAAAATCTGTTTTTGTTAAAAGATTATAAAAAGGCACAGTAATATGGCTTTTGTTAAAGGGAATATAATTTTGTCTAGTTCAGAGGGTCTTAAAGATTGTTTTAACCTAAAAGAGTAATGAAACAAAACTAAAAGTTTAAGCAAAGTGAAAGGGTTTGTAATGAGTTTATCTTATTAAAAAATTCTGTGGGTCTAAATAAGTTGGCTAAGATTTTTTAAAAAAGTATTTAGCTTTTTTCCATAGGTTAAAACATCAAAATGATACTGTTGTGGGGCCAGAATCTTGGCCCATGTGTCCAAATAACAGGGTTTTCTTAAAAAATTAATCTACTATTTGACTGAAAATTGTAAAGGGTTCTAAAAAGTTTATAAAAATCTTAGCTTATGGTCAAATTAATTAAAACTGAACAGATATAAAATTTTTAAAAAACTAGCCTTAACATTAAAAATTCACTAATGCAAACATGAAATTTACTTTTTTCTTTCAAAGACGATTTTTATGTAATGTTAAAAAATACAAAAAGGGTTTTATTTTCTCCTTTAGGTAAATGGCAAGGAAAAAAGGCAGAAAAGAAAAGAGACAAATTTAGTTGGCCTCATGCTATCTTTATTGGGTCTTGTTTGGAAAGCTGAGTTTCCTCTATCAGAGAAAAGGTTTTCTTTTTTTTTGTTTTTTTTTTGAGACGGAGTCTCGCTCTGTCGCCCAGGCTGAAGTGCAGTGGCGCAATCTCGGCTCACTGCAAGCTTCGCCTCCCAGGTTCACCCGCCATTCTCCTGCCTCAGCCTCCCAAGTAGCTGGGACTACAGGTGCCTGCCACCACGCCTGGCTAATTTTTTTTGTATTTTTAGTAGAGACGGGCTTTCACTGTGTTAGCCAGGATAGTCTCAATCTCCTGACCTCGTGATCCGCCTGCCTCGGCCTCCCAAAGTGCTGGGATTACAGGCGTGAGCCACTGCGCCTGGCCGGCTTTCTGTTTTAAAAATTTGTTTGGAGTTACCATTTTGGCCAAATGTATAACTTACGGTGACCAGGAATTCTATTTCGTGATATCCAGTGTTTTAAACCTTTAATATTTAACAAACTTTCCAAAATCAAATTATAAATCATGTCTCTTTCTAACCTAATATTTTAGATATTAGGTCCTCTAAAGTCCAAAAATGGCAGTTGGCTTATTTGGTACAAAAATCAAACAGAAAGCATTGTCAAATATAAAACGGTGTTTAGCATTCTTTGGTCTATACTTGTGTAAATGTGTTATTGGTATATATTCCAAAATTAAGTAAAACTGCTATAATTCTAATATGACTTACTATATGTTATCAGTAATAATTACAATTATTATGTTAAATGACTATGTGCTACAGAGGTAAATTTCTTCATCAATTGTGACTTTAACTGTGGCTGCTCTAAAATGTTTCTGTCATCCACAGACAGTTATTGTCTCACTTTGGTCCTCTTTAAAAAATAATTTTATAATCAGCTATAAAATTTAACAGGTGCTCTTAAATGTCGGTTTCTGATAAACAACTTTGGAAAATTATAACATTAGAATAAAAAACCTATTCAAATAAAAGAGTGAATGGTGTTTGGTTTTCTTTGGACCGTATTTGTATAAATATGTTATTAATATGTATTCCAAAATTACAGAAAACTTCTATAATGTTAATATAATTTAGTGTACATTATCAATAATTATAATTATGTAAAATTGTTGTATGCCACAGAAGTAACCAAAATTCCTAGTCAATTATAGCTTTAATAATGGCTACAGACTTGTCATCCACAGATATTCTGTCTTGCTTTGGTCCTTTTCAAAAGGCAGTTTATAATCAAATATAAGGCTCTACGTGCAGGTCTCAAATAACTTTAAAAATTGTGCTACTGGAATTAAAAAAGAAAACAAACTTCTTGGACTCTCATAAAAAGCTAATGCATTAAACATTGCTAAACCTTTTGTTTCCAAAGTCAAAAAAACTTATTTACTTAAAGCTATTTGCAACTTTTAATGAGTAAAATATGCTCCTGTAAACAAAACTTAAAGCATATTTGTTCCTCTCTACTTTATTTCTCCAGAATTTAAAAACTATTTGTAAGTATTCCCAATTTATGGCAGTATAGTTAATTGCACATTACAATAAAAATCTGTTTTCTTGGCCGGGTGTGGTGGCTCACGCCTGTAATCCCAGCACTTTGGAAGGCTGTGGAGGGCAGATCATGAGGTCAGGAGATCGAGACCATCCTAGCTAACATGGTGAAACCCCGTCTCTACTAAAAATACAAAAAATTAGCCTGGCGTGGTGGCAGACGCCTGTAGTCCCAGCTACTTGGGAGGCTAAGGCAGGAGAATGGTGTGAACCCGGAAGGCAGGGCTTGCAGTGAGTTGAGATCGCACCACTGCACTCCAGCCTGGGCGACAGAGCAAGAGTCCATCTCAAAAAAAATAAAAACTTGGTTATTTTATTAAGGCTTTGACTGAAATGGCATGGTTCCTTTAAAGAATCAAAGTTGACTTACAGAGCCAATTAAAGCCCATTAGGGCATCTGGCCTCATACCTTGTCCACACAGAGTCCCTGTACAAGGTTCCTGACCTGTGGTAAATAAAAAAATATCACTTTCTAACAGGCCTAGGAACCCCAAATTACCTTAGGACCTCCAGAGAAAAGGAATTTGCCCAACCCATAGATATTTAAGAATACAAACCATGGCTAGGCTCAACTTTTAAAAAGTCTTATCTAAAATTCTTCATAGAATAAAGTTCTATCAAAGCCAATTTAAAAAGCCTCAGTAAAAAATAATTATTATTGCTACACTTTATGCAAATAATCAGTCCAAGTACAGAAAGACTAAAGTTTATTTTGTAAACAAATCAGTTCTATCATGATTTGTTTTTAATAAAAATGGGGACTAAAGAAAAAAATTATGCTTCAAAAGAAAAACCATAGTACACTGTTGTTAGCTATTCTTAAGGTTTTTTCTGCAGTTTAAATTCTAAATTATGTGCGGGTTAAAAGTCCCCAAACTAATGTTTTCAAATCTTTGCTTTTAAAATTGAAAATTGTACTTCTCATTCTAGGACTCGTTATTTACCTTATAGTAGGCTGTTTACTTAAACACTGTAGTGAAACTATAAATAAACATACTAATGTTTTTGCCCTGCAAGCCTTGGAAGCTCAACCAGGGCTGCATGCGCATGCTCAGACAATTACAAAGCGGTTCCACGCTTCTCACCTAGGGGTTCACTCCCATTCCCACTACGTCCCCTGTCAGCAGGAAGAAGCCAAAGCGATCAATGGCCTTTTCCCATCTTCATAGCCTATACCTTAAAATTCAGGTGTTATAAAACCCAAAGGAAGGGATTGAAACCGCCTTTGCAAAATTATAACTGAGACAGTGAAAGAGATCTAACTTAACTGACTTCATCTTGCTTCTAACCTCCAAGCTGTCCTTGTTCATTCCTGGGCATAGGCTGAACTAACTTTGGGAGAAACTTAGTTTATAGTTTAAACAAAGACAGTAACAGCCCTGTCCCAAAGCAGACCTCTCCTTCTTGCCTGGGGACTAGATTGCTTTTGTAGGACTAACATTCGCCACAAAATTAAAAATTATGGTTTAGGAGTCATGCAGATAGAGGTGACAAGATTTTAACCTTCCCTAAACTGCTCCTAAGGTCAGTGCTTGAGATATTTTGCAGACCCTGCCCTTAATGGATCAGCTGGCACCAACCAGATCAATGAACTGGCTCATCTGATCTTGCGGCCCCCACCCAGGAACTGATTCAGCGCAAAAAGACAGCTTCAACTTCCTATGATTTTAACCCTAACTCCTGGCTCACTGGCTTCCCCCCACCCACCAAGTTATCCTTAAAAACTCTGCTCCCTGAATGCTCGGGGAGACTGACTTGAGTAATAATAAAACTCTGGTCTCCCGCACAGCCGGCTCTGCATGAATTACTCTTTCTCCATTGCAATTCCCCTGTCTTGATGAATCGGTTCTGTCTAGGCAGCGGACAAGGTGAAACCCTTGGGTGGTTACAATCCTTGCCCCAACCATTCATTTAGACAAGCTAATTTGAACTCTGTTTGGGGAGGTTTGGATTTCACATGAGATTTTGCTTCAAAAAGGGTGCCATGAGAAAAAAGAACTCAGTCCTTTCACCTGTGACTCATCATGTCTCTACAAGTGCTCTCACTTCACCCAGCAGAAAACTCAGGCTGGAAAGGTAAAAGGGCCCACCGCCCCCGGGCCCAAAACAAAACTAGCTAATGGCATCAAAGGGCTCTGAACTCCACATTCCTCTTGCAGTCCTTCACCTCTATTCGAGGTACCTGGGGTCATGTCCACACTGTGGGAGAAGACGACCTGCCCTCCTGGCCCTCCTTATGGGCTAGGCTGAGAATCTACACTGGGGCTTCTGATGGTTAATTTTAAGTGTCGACTTGGCTTGACTGTGGTGCCCAGTTTATTTTTGTAAGACATCAGTCTAGACATTGTTGTGAAGTAGTTTTTAGATGTTGATTAACATTTAAATCAGTAGATTCTGAATAAAGCAGACTAGCCTGCATAATGTGGGTAGGCATCATCCAATCAGTTGGTGGCCTTAAGAGAAAAAGACTAAAGTCCTCCAAGAAAAAAGGAATTCTGCTTCCAGACTGCCCTCAATCTCAAGACTGCAACATCAGCTTTCTTGGATCCCTGGATCTGCAGCTGCCAGTCTGCCCCACAGTGGTGTCACCAATTCCTTAAAATAAGAGAGGAGGCGGGGAGGGGGAGGAAAGGGGAGAGGGGAGACACACATCCTCTTGGTTTTATTTCTCTAATACAGGGCTCCTCATTCTGCTGGACTCCTGGTGACTCTCTTCTGGCTGTCTTCTGCCACCACTGATGCTCTTGAAAATCCTGTCGTCTACCTTCCTGATGTCAGACTGGAAGCTTTTTGGTTTCTTTTTTTTTTTTTTTTTGAGATGGAGTTTCGCTCTTGTTGCCCAGGCTGGAGTGCAGTGGTGCGATCTCGGCTCACAGCAACCTCCGCTTCCCGGGTTCAAGCCATTCTCCTGCCTCAGCCTCCGGAGTAGCTGGGACTACAGGCATGAGCCACTGTGCTCAGCCTTGGTTTCTTAAATGCTCTGTCTGCTTGATCAGTAGGTCAACCATGAAGTTGAGGCCTCAGGCCCTCTTGCCCTGGTTTTCCCAGGCCCTTTACCTAATTTTGCATTCTTTTCCTTTAAAGAAGACCTTTACATTTCATAAACTTCATGCCCCGCAAGCCCTGGACCTGCCTCGGGGCTTGGTGGATTGGTCTGGGCCCCTATGTTGGGTCTGGGCTCTGGGTGTGCTGGCCTCTGCTGGCACCGCCAGCCCCCCTTCCCACCCAAGGCCTGACTCATGGCTGCACTGTTTTCATTCTGCTGTACAGGGAGGATGACACAGGAAGTAAAACACCACCACTCCCCCAAATCTCAGTTCAAAAGAACTTTAGTTAACATTTACTAGCCGAAATCTGAACTAGAAGTAACCATAATAAAAATGCCCTCTCGGTAGTGCAGGGCTAAATGTTTAACAACTGGCTCTCCGGGAGGAAAAATGTATGCATGTAGACCCATTCATAACCTCATTATAACTATGTTATAAACTGTACTGATATAAAGGCTATGTAGATGTTGGTGTGGATGTGGTGAAAAGGGAACACTTTGATACTGTGGGTGGAAATGTCAACTATTGCAACAACTATGAAAAACAGTATGGCAATTCCTTAAAGAACTAAAAGTAGAACTGCCATTTGATCCAGTAATCTCACTGCTGGGTATCTACCCAAAGGAAAAGAAGTCTTTATATGAAAAACACACTTGCACACACATGTTTATAGCAGCACAATTTGCAATTGCAAAGATCTGGAACCAACCTAAGTGCTCATAACCAATGAGAAAATAAAGATAATGTGGTATATGGAATACTACTCAGCCATAAAAATGAATGAAATAAAGGTTTTTGCAGCAACTTAGATGGAGCTGGAGGTCATTATTCCAAGTGAAGTAACTCAGGAATGGAAACCCAAATATCATATGTTCTCACTTATAAGTGGGGGCTAAGCTATGAGGATGCAAAGGCATAAGAATGATATAACGGACTTTGGGGACTCAAGGAGGTGGGGGAAGGTGGGAGGGAGTGAGTGAGGGATAAAAGACTACCTAATGGGTACAGTGTGCACTGCTCAGGTGACAGGTGCACCAAAATCTCAGAAATCACCACTTAAGAATTTATCTATGTAACCAGAAAACACTAGCACCTCCAAAACTGAAATAAAAATTAATTATTTTAATTATATATATATATATATATATATATATATATATATATGCCAGCCACTGTTCTAGGGGATAGTAATAGAGCAATGAAGAAAGAGACAAACATTTGTTTTCTGGTAATGTCTACATTATAGTTGGTTTTAGTATCTCTTTTGTGATCTCATTCTATAGAAATGATTACTCCACTGAATTTCCTTTTTTTTTCTTTTCTTGAGACGGAGTCTTGCTCTGTCGCCCAGGCTGGAGTGCAGTGCAGTGGCGCAATCTCCACTCACTACAGGCTCTGCCCACGGGGTTCATGCCATTCTCCTGCCTCAGCCTCCCAAGTAGCTGGGACTACAGGCGCCCGCCACCTCGCCCGGCTAATTTGTTTGTATTTTCAGTAGAGATGGGGTTTCACCGTGTTAGCCAGGATGGTCTCGATCTCCTGACCTTGTGATCCACCCGCCTCGGCCTCCCAAAGTGCTGGGATTACAGGCGTGAGCCACTATGCCTGGCCCCACTCCACTGAATTTCTACAAAATTTTTCAGTATGTTTATCTTGTCCATGACAAACTATTATATTGAGTATAATTCTCCTATTTCCTCCTTTTTAAAACTTTTTGATGATATAATCTCATACAAATTTCTATTATGGGTCATGTTATTGCTCATCTTTAAATAAAATTAATTTTTTCTAGACCAAAATATAAGGCTATGTAGCACACAATTTACAAAATAAATAAACTCTATAATATCCCTCATTATCAACTTCATATATCCAATTGATCCTCACAGAATGTTTTTTGTTGATTTTGGCCAAGCTCTTATATGGGAAGCCATCCTACAGTTGCAATAATGAGAGTAATAAGTTCTGACATGAATGTTGGTTGATAGGTTTGTTTGCACTGATGGGCAAAATGAAAATGGAGGAATGTGTCCAAGTGAGCATTCCATTCCGAGCAACACTCACTGGGTGCCCGCCAGGTACCAGGTATTATGCCGGGCCTGGGGCAGATGAGATGAGTAAGGCATGGGCCTGCCTTCACATTATATGGAAATAAGAAGATTTAAAACAGCCATTATCCTGGTAATAATCTAAGATTACAATTAAATACTGCAATTTTGGGCAGGATTTTGAATTGCTTAGCCAAAATCAGTTCTACAATTTACATAATCATAACTGATTATTATGGCTTCAGTGTAATTTCACATGTGGACTGGACTTTATTCACATAAACAGGATTAAAATATTTTTCTAAAACATCAGAACCAAAATTAATCAAGTAATTTTTTAGAGCCTAAAGAACCTCTATCATCTCTAAAATTGACAAAAAAAAAAAAAAAACTTTTAAGACTATCATTTTTAAGTGCTCAAAAGTTTAAATGTCCTGGGATAACTGAAAAATATATCTTGGTTTTCTTATATAGACCTCTTCAGCCAGAAAGGATCTACAGTAAAGAGAAAAAGGTTTATGTTTTATAAACAGAACACTACTTAGTGTGCTTCAGTCATGATTGTAGTTTACAACTTTAAATAAGGCTAATTCTAAATGAAAGTAGGTCAAGTTCAGAGGTTAACTTGGATTAACTTGGATCTGTGTTCCACAATTTTATAGGTCCCAGAATAACGGATTAAGACATCAAATAGTAGAAACAGCAAAGAAGGCTGTGATTATGCAAAATGCCTGGGGCTCAGAACCCTGAATGTGCTTTTTCTCTCTGTGTTTGGGAACCATGGCCTGGTCCTGCAATTCCTCAACTCCACCCCAAGCCATTTGCACCTTTGCTCTCTTCTTTTCAGTCGGTGATCCTTAGCTTTTGCAGGAATTCCCCTGTCTGCAAGGTTTGCCTCTCACTGGTGGTTCTGCTTATTAATTGCACAAACCTCAACAAGGACCACAAAGACAAAAAGCAAAACCACAAGCCGGTTGTGGCTCAGGAGGCAGGGACTGGGGCAGGATGGCGTATCTCCAAGATGCGAGGGGAAGGAAGGAGCTGGTTGGCCCCAAAGGGCAATGCCGGCTGCTTCCCTTCGTGCTCCTCAGCATATAGGAAATGAGAATTGACATGCCCTATCACTGAGAAAAAAGCCATCCGCACCTGCAGCCTTTGTGCCGCGCACAGACCATGCTCTTCCGAGGTAAATCTTGACAAGTAAAACGTCCCTGCACATGGGCAGTGCCTGTGTACACAAGGTGGTAAGTTACCGTATTGCCAAAAATAATTTCTCGTCCAGTATCAATGTGTTTCCTGTCCACAACACCTCCAATGATAGTTCAAAATCTAAGGTTAATTATTACTGCACAGAAATCTCAAACACAAAAAATAAATATTGTCCTTTCTGCAGCGAAACCTCTAATATGTTTGTTTGATAGTTCTGTTTGGAGTTTACGCAGAGCCTAAATATCGGGGGAAAAATCGTCCCCATATATGGTAAAAACATACTTTGAAAAAATAAAAAAAAAAACATAAGAAAAAGTGCTGAAGAATCCCAACTGCACATGACATTTTTAAATGTCTTCTCAACTGATTTCTAGAATAAATCTTTTTCACTAACTGTATTCTTATAAACACCTAATACAGATCATAAGTATCTCAGTTGCCATATGCCTTGTATAAACTGGGAAATCCTGAAATAACTGTTTTAATGACAATATTCAAAAACAGTCTTATAGTACAAAATATTTTTAAGTGCCCAATTCATTTTTATTGGATATTTAAAAATGTTCTAAAATGAGTATAATACTAGCAAAATAAGTGGTATGAAAAACATTAATAAAATGAAATGCTTTACTTAGAGGTGGAGATGAAGTAGGGAGAAAGTAAAAATGACCCAAGGAAATCATTACTGATGAGTTTATTCAGCATTTTCTATGTGTGCCATATTCCTTTATGCAAACCTTCTGGAAGGCTTCCTATGAGATTGTCTATAATGAAACAATAACAGTGTCCAATCATCCTGTATATCTTAGCAACACAAAGGAATAGCTTATCTGTGTGTATACCTTATAAGACAATTAAAGTTTATACTATTAGCAGAAGAGAATGTTCAATTCTAGAAGATAAATACACCTAAATTACATTTAAATTGGTATTCATCGAACTGTTGGATTAAGACCAATTAAAGTTATTCTTGAATAATATTGGGGTATAGATAAGAATAAAATCTATATCTTATTTGATAAGGTTAGAAGAACAGTATTTATAATTTTTAAAAACATGATTGCCAACCTATGAAAACTTATTTGATTTACATAACTATAACTGCAAATACTAGTATGTCCCTAGTAGTTTTATTGCTAACATGCCTGTGAATAGATCTGCCATTTTCATCTTTAATAAAAGCTAATACTGAATACATAATAGTTTACTAAGTGCTTGCTATGTACCAACCACTAAGCTAAGTGCTTTACATACATTTTCTGACTTAATCCTCAGAACAGTTCTAGGCAGGAGGAAACACTGTTATGTTAGATTTATCTATAAGGCAACAGTGGCAGGGAAAGCTGAAGCAATCTGACTGAGGTCACACAGATCAAAAGTGATGGAGTCAGGACCATGTGAATTGGGAGTCTGAGATTTATTTCATCAATGGTACTATTTGGCCCTTGTTTAGGGGGTTATTCTCTTAACAAATGCCATGCAAATATGCAGTGGATTTATGTTCATCTTTTCCAAGCCTACTTAAAGCTATTGTAATAGTGACTGCTCCTGCAGTCACTGAACTATTTAGGGGAGACCACTTTCACTAGGCAACAATCTAGTTTCATCAGCTGTTAGATTCAAGCTCCAATTTCAACCACATGTGACTGGGATTAACTTAACCACTGACAACATAACTTTCTAAGTCAGGTGGTACAGCATGGATTAACTCCTCAGGTCAGTCTTATGGGGTGAACTGTGTCCCCCTAAAGTTAATATGTTGAAGTCCTGACCCCTAGTACCTCAGAATGTGACTGTATTTGGAGACAGGGCCTTTAAAGAGGTGATTACAGCAAAATAAGGTCACAGGATGGGTCCCAATATGACTGGTGTCCTTATAAGAAGAGGAGATTAGGACACAGGCAAGATACAGACACAGGGGTGACCACATGAGGACACAGTAAGAAGGTGGCCATTTGCACGCTGGGGCACGTGGCCTCAGAAGTCCACACCTTGATCTTGGACTTCAAGCCTCCAGAACTGTGAGAAAATAAAATTCTGTTGTTGAAGCCACTCAGTCTGTGGTATTTGATTATGGCAGGCATAGGAAACTAATACAGTCAGCAGTTAAATCCATGCTTAACCCTTGCTGGTTTATCCGGTTCCTGAGTGATACGGTTTGGATCTCTGTCTCCAGCGAATCTCATGTCAAATTGTAATCCCCAGTGTTGGAGGTGGGGCCCGGTGGGAGATGATTGGGTCATGGGGTTGGAGTCATCATGAAGGGTTTAGCAGCATCCCCCCTTGTATAGTGAGTGAGTTCTCACAAGATCTGGTTGTTTAAAAGTGTATGGCACCTCCCCCTACGCGCTTTCTTGCTCCTGTTCCTGCCATTAAGATGCCTGCTCCTGCTTTGCCTTCCACCATGAGTAAAAGCTCCTGGAAGCAGATGCTACTATGCTTCTTGCATAGCCTGCAGAACTGTCAGCCAATTAAACCTCTTTTCTTTATAAATTACCTCTTTATAAAAACAACCTTTCTTTATTAAAAACACCTATTTTCTTTATAAATTAGTTCTTGGAAGTAACTAACTCGTTTTTGATTTTACAGGCTCACAGGTGAAAGGACTAGCCTTGTCTGAGATGAGACTTTCGACTTTTCAGTTAATGCTGGAACGAGTTAAGACTTTGGGGAACTGTTGGGAAGGCATGATTGTATTTTGAAATGTGAGAAGGAGATGAGATTTGGGGAGGGGTCAGGGGCCAAATGATATGGTTTGGATATGTGTACCCACCCAAATCTCATGTTGAATTGTAATCCCCAGTGCTGGAGGTGGGGCCTGGTGGGAGGTGACTGAATCATGGTGGTGGACTTCTCATGAATGGTTTGGCTCCATGCCCCCTTGGAAATGTATAGTGAGTTCTCAAAAAATCTGGTTGTTTAAAAGTGTGTGGCACCTCCACCCTTGTTCTCTGTTCCTCCTGCTCTGGCCATATTCAGTGCTGGATCACCACTTTGCCTTCCACCAAGAGTAGAAGCTCCCTGAGGCCTCCCTGGAAGCAGATGTTGCCATGCTTCCTGTACAGCCTGTAGAACGAAGAGCCTGTTAAACCTATTTTCTTTATAAATTACCCAGTCTCTGGTATTTCTTTATAACAATGTGAGAATGGACTAGTACACTGAGTTATGTGCCTTTGATCAATGAAAATAGGAAAATGAACTGATTATCACTGAAACAATGTAGCAAAGCTTTTCAATCCAAAGCTTCAAAGCTGGAGGATAAAGTGGGATACAGTAAAAGGGGTGTCTATGGATAAAGAGATTAGGAACTCCTGAAGAGAGTATGGGAAAGAAATCCAAAAATGGTAAAAATGTGAAGGAGCTTCATTAAATAAACAAGGTTAGGTAATTCTCTAGGTCAAATATATCTGACAGGTCCCAGTTTCTGGAATAAATTCTAAGCTCATTAGTACCATAGGGAAGTTCCTCAACAGCTCAGCCCAACCTTATGCTTCATTTGTACCAGGTAACTACTGTCTCCCATCCCATCGCCGCCCAAAGTGGACCACTCACCAATCCAAACTTTGCACTTTCGTCACTCTGAGATTTTGCTAATGCCGTTTCATGCATGCATTCATTCAATAAATATTTATAGCAAGGTGCTGAATATACAAAAGCTTATAAATGGACAGTATCCCTGTGGAGTTCACAGTCCAGTTCCCTTAGCTTCCAGCATACAGTCCACACTGTGGCTCTGCCTAGTAAAATCCTACCTATCCTTCACGTTCAGTTATTGCTGAAAGATACTCCAAAACCTCAGGCAAAATGAATAGTTCTCCCCTTGGTGCTCCCACAGGTTTGTGTTTCATTTTGGCATTCATATGATGCTGAAATGTTATGTTTACTTACGTATATATCTACAAACGGATGGATCTGTGGATGTGTGTGTGTTTATCTTTCTCCAGACTATAATTTCCATTAGGACACATTCATAGTATTGTCACCTTTGAATTCCCCCCATCACCCCTAACAGTGCTTTGCACATTCTTGGTGCTCAATTAATATTTGCTGAATGTAAGTAATAATATTAATTAATAATCATGTAATAGGCTAAAATGCACTATTAAACACAAATATGAAACTCACAAATCCTAAGCCTATAAAACTCCAGTTTTAAAGTGTTTTCCCTGCAAAACACTGCTCCCATTCCCTCTGCACATATTCATGCTTTTTAGTTGAACTGCAGTAAGCCCAGTTCATCATGTCCTAGCTCTGCCCTAGGAATTCATTTCTAGCAGGCTATTTGAAGAGTGTGGTTGTAGGTGACACTGATGAAGTGTCAAAAGGCAGCCAGGTGTGGTCTCTGTGGTATATCCAAAGATAATGGCCAGAAGGCTGGGCCTATACCTGCTGCTTGTTGAAATTGAAGATTAGTTTGGAGATTGATGGCACCACCATGAAACCATCTAGCTTTCCAGAAGGCATGCTGGCTTTCTTGGTTGTGCTTTTCTTCTTGTATGTGAACACATCAGTTCTGCTAAAGAAGCAGAACTGGTCAAGAACATTCAGGGACATTGGCAGTAACCAGTGCCTCCCTAATGCTGACTGGCAAAGGCTTCTTTCTTCATCAGACTTTGTGATACAGGTGTTGATTTTGCTCACATAGTAACCAACCCCCATAGCTCAAACCCTGATTAAATTCTGAACTACTCTCTTTAGAAGGTTGATGACTATGATTTAAATTCGGCCTTTCCATTGCCAGTAACAACAATGCCAAGTCACAAGCAGGAAAAGTTAGAGTCATTACCCTTGTAACCTCTAGCTACTAATACTTTGGATATCAATTAATGGAGTTTACTAAAAGATTAAATACCATTTCCACAGATTCCAGTCTATTCTTATTTCTCCATGTATTAGTGTTCTATGGACTTTTAAAAACGTATTCCCACTCCAGGCTGGCCAAATTGATGACACACTTGCCTCCAACACACGTCTTCAGGGGTCAGCCATACCATCACCACCTCCATGAAAATCTTCCTTCCTGCCATACTAGATGCCCACTCCATGAACCACATAGACAGGTCCCCACAGCTACTCCTCCTACTCACCACAGTCAATGTAAATCCTACTGACTGAGCGGTTATTGCCACAATAAGTTCTTGAGGGCACAGGCTGCTAAGTCTTACTCTTTTTTTTTTTTTTAAATAAAAATCTCTAAGACATAACCACTCCCTATACCATACCTATTTTTCACCAACAGAGAAACAGTTGCCAAATCTTATAAAGCAATGTTTCTTGGAGAAATTGCAAGTGATGAGAACCATGGGCTCTGAGGTCAGTACATGTGGCTTTCAAATGAAATTTTCTAATTATGTGACTTGGTGTAAGTTACTTAAGGTCTTTAAGCCTCATTTTCCTTGTGTATAAAACAGGAATGGGAAAAACAGTCTCTCCCTTAAGGGCTTGCTGTGAGGATTGAAGGAAATAATGTGGTAAAGCACTCTTCACAAATGATAATAAATATAAACTCACTACTGTTTTTGTGATTTGACATATTTCAAGGCTTTTTCCTTATGTTATTAATATATCTGATGAGACCACCAACAGCATGAAGCTTCTCCCAACTTGTGCGAGTCTTATTTTAAAAAGTGAATCTAGGTGCGAATGGAAAACAATATTTTACTTTTCTAAACTCCACAGGGAGAAGGAGGGAGGTGGTTCAAGCAAGCAGAGAAGTCTGCTCCAGATGTGAAAAGGAATGGCAGACATATCTGTGACTAATTAACATATAGCTGAATGAAGAAGAAAAATTATTACAATCAATGAAATCAAAGCATGATGAAAAGGTTTTCAGAATAAAGCTTCAGTTCACTATTATAGGAGCTCTTGCTTTTACAATTTGCCTGCTTTCAAAAAAAAAACAAAAACAAAAACAAAAACAAAAAAAACCCATTACTCTTCCCCTTTCCCCCCAAACCACTGTTACTAAAATTTATCATGCTCATCCAAAACCAGCTATGTTGGGGGATGATCAAGAATATCATACTTGCTGTCGGAGAGCAGGTCAAGTGGGTCACGTCACAGAGAACAGATAAAGTGGGTCATGCCACAGACAGTGTTTGGAGAAGTTATGAGACGAACAGCAGAAGAGTCAATTCACCACCATTTTCAAGGTAAGTATATCAACATGAAGGATCATATTAACAGAGAGAGAAATACACTAGCCCAAACTGCTATGCCAAAAAGTGGCAGTAAAATCCCTGGCTTAAAATGACACTGCAACAAAACTGAAAAGTTAATGTCACCAACCTAACTGACTCTCTACCAACTCTCTGCAGTGAAGTAGGTGTAATGAAGTAGGTCTCAAAGAGTAAATTCCTTGCATACCCCTGGCTCAACTCTAATCTATAATGGGTTCAATGTGAATATCCTGATTTTGTCTTCCTACTGTACAAGCCTAAGCAAGCCAGAGATACAGTGAGTTTGTGTGATCCCAGGCAGCAACTATCCCATCCTTTCTTCAGATGCCTATAAATGACAGTGACTACAGGACCAGCTGTGCAGGTAATTAACAAATTAGCAAATTATCAGTTTCCGCTTTCACATTTCACATTTTGCCCCTTAACCTGATCCTGAAGGAAGCAAGTCCTAAGAATTGCTCCATGGATTTTCATGTAAAATATTTTCTCTTCGTAAAGCTCATCTTTAGTTTTATTACTTCCTGGCCATGAAAATACTGCTGCTACTTAACACAGTACTATTTTTGTCAATCAAGAACTTCCCAGAGGAGTGGGTCTTAATATACCAGTGTTCCATTCTGTGTTGATACATCGTTGTTTAAAGTGGCTATATCTTTATTGCATGATTGATGGTTACCTTGGAAAGTGTTGGGTGCATCCATTTCTGCAAACTCAGCTGAGTTTGGCACTCAATTGAGGTATTTTCTCCAGAAACTACTATTCCTGTACCCTGTTCTTAATCCTTGCTTCAATGACCTTTTAAAAAAATCCACTTATTTGATGTTTCAATAAATGTTTAAATGTAAATCAAGGATTTGTTATAGTAATATTTCTTGAAGAATTTTCAATTTTATTTTTGTTACACATTGAGTTGTTTCTTTGCAAAGCCCATGATTCAAATTAGAATGAATGCCATTTCAATTTCTTTTATAAGGGTTTTCAATTTGACATGGCATCTGGCAAGCAGCTCCTAAGTGTATATTTCACTAAACGGTCTGGGGTTGGGTGGGAGCAGGAAGGGAGCCGACTATGGGGGACTGAGTGGAGGCGAGTAGAAGAGTGGAGGATGAAGAAGAATAGAATTCCAGAACCTGGGAGGAATTTCCTCAACTATATTGAGAAAAAAAGCCCCTCGTTACAAACAGTAAAATCAGTAGAGATTCAAGTTAACTCCTTGCCCCCTCACAGTCTCTGTCTCCGGTTCAAAAACAGAATGTCTGCAAAAGCCAGAAAAGGAAACCTTTACCCACAACTATGTGGCTGCTGCCTTTTGAGCAACAAAAGGCTGGTCCCCACACCCCACTGCTATCGCTGCCTCATGTACCTGTCTAGACAGAGACCGAACCTTCCAAAAAGTTCCTGGCAGGAAATCAACTGTAATGATATCATGACAACAACCGTTGAAGTGGTTACACAACTGAAGGTAAATGTCAAACATTTTTCATGAAAGAAAAGATACTATAGTGTAAAAGAATGTATAATGGTCTTGGAGTAAGATTATTATAAATTCCTCATCTCACACTCTGCTTTCTTTAAAAGCTATCCTTTCATTTTTTACTTCTTCTCAGTTACGTAAAAATAGTTTAAGACTAGGAAATCTGTTAATGTAATATTAATACATCACAATATTGGGCCCAGTTTAAAAAGCTCTCGATTATTTTTAAGTTGCCTAAAAGATGTTTCATAGGATTAAATATTGAATCCCAATAAAAACTCCTACAAAATTAAGAAAAGAAGAATGTTTTCCTTAATGCTTTTCCTTAATATAGTCATGAAAACTATGTTAAACTGATAGCCAGCAACAGCATAATAGCAAAATACTTTCAGTATTTCCATTTAAATTGGAAAAATTACAAGAATACCTAGTTGTCATTATTATTTAACATGGCTATATGAATTCTAGCCAATGCAATAGCACTAGAAGAAAGAAATAAGAGCTGTAATTCCTGTAAAGTAGGAGATAAGATTATCATGTGTGTGTAATTTTATAACAATAGAGCTTTACCTTATATCACATACTAAAATAAACTTAGACAGATTAGAAAGTTACATGCAAAAATGAAACCAAAATATTAATGCAGATATGGGTGAAAATTAATGGATTTTGAACTAGAGAAAAGATTTGTAAAGATAAAAGCAATCACAAAAGATTTGTTTTCTCTAATTAAACAAAGAAAACTAAAAGGCAAATGACAAATTGAGCAAATTATTTTTTAATGGTTGTGACAGTAAAAAAAGTTGTCGTTCTTGTTATTTAAAGAAGGTTTTAAAATTATGACAAGAACACCCACGTCTCCGCAGAAGGGCAAGGAAATGAACTAATAATTTAAGATAAGGTCTTCACATTGAGAATCACTTCACAATCGTAACACTATGTATAACATTATAAATATTAGTCAGATGTTCTGTGTGATTACTGTGTGGCAGGCATTATATGAGGCCCTTTACATACTGCTTCATTGATTCCTCACAATAGCCTTAATAAGTAATATTACATCTATTTTATAGATGAGGCAATTCAGGTTTACAAAGACTAAATTACTTATTCTAGTAAACAGTAAAGAAAGAATTGACAATTCTGTTTGAGACTGCACCCTCTCTATTTCTCCAGTTTGAAAGAAATCACTAAAAAATTACTGAAAAGGTAGAAAATATAAGAATTTCAAGCTTCCGGACATCTAAAAAAACTCATAAAATTATGCGGTAAGTTACATGCTTATGTTTGGGAAAAATATTTGCAACCTATATGAAATAATGATTGTTTTCTTTAATGCATAAAAGCTCTTCCAAAGCAACAAGAAGTGGTCTAAGACCAGCAGAAAAAAGAAGCAAGTACCATGAACAGGCAATACATAATTGTACATATAAAGCCACAAATATAAAACCATATGAACTGGTAATCTAAGAAATGTAATTCAAAGAATGATGAAATACCACTTCTCAAACATGACATTTTCAAATAATAAAAAAAAATAATTAGTAGTAACATGGGTAAGATTTCATGCCAATAAGGATATGTTTAAATTAATTATGGTATTAACTTGAGATTGAATATGTATTAGTATTAAAAGCATTTTTTGGGAGGGAAGGAGAATGGGAAAATGTTGGTTAAAGGGTATAAAATTTCAGTTAGACAGGATGAATAAGTTCTCGGATCTATTATACAGCATGGGAACTACAGTTACTAATAATGTGTTGTATACTTGAAAATTGCCAAGAGATTATATCTCAAATGTTCTCATCATTAAAACATAAGTATGTGAGGTAATGGATAAGCTAGCTTGATTTAATCATTTCACAATGTATACATATATCAAAACATCACACTGCACACCAAAAATATATACACTTTTTATTTGTCAATTAGGAGAAAATCATTTTTCAAATGACAGCTGCTGACAAAAAAATAGCCTGACTCATCCATTTAGACTGTGATACTAGTTTTGTGTATCAGTATAAAACATATTCTGACACATAAATTATTTTTAAAGAAATATAGTATAATGTCACAAATTGTAATATAGGCCATTTAAAATTATCAATCTGTTTCACTGTTCTCCAGATTTTCTCCGTACACAATGTGTTTGCTTTTTAACAGAAATAGTTTTCAAATTTTGTTATAAACATAATGGTTTACTCACTATCAGTAAGGGCACTTAAAATCTATAAAGTTCTCAACCGGGCATGGCGGCTGTAATCCCAGCACTTTAGGAGGCCAGGCAGTGGATTACCTGAGGCAGGAGTTTGAGACCAGCCTGGCCAACATGGTGAAATTTAGTAATCTCTACTAAAAATACAAAAATTAGCCAGGCATGGTGGCGGTGCCTGTAGTCCCAGCTACTTGGGAGGCTGAGGCAGGAGAATTGCTTGAACCTTGGAGGTGAAGCTTGCAGTGAGCCAAGATGGTGCCACAGCACTCCAGCCTGGGCAACAGAGCGAGACTCTATCTCCAAAAAAAAAAACTATAAAGTTCTCTTAGAATTTTACAAAGCAACTTCATAAGTACTATCTCATTTAATTCATACTACAGCTCTGTGAGACAGACATTGGCACCACTATACAGAAGAAATAAACTTCTCTTAAAGTGATCACGTTTCAAGGACCAGGCAGAGGGAAGGGTCACTTCAGTTATAAGAATAAAGGAGTCCTTAAAAACAAAACTTTTTATTATGAAAATGTCCTGCTGACAATTTTAAACAATGTCAGTGATTAAACACTTCACCTTGAAAAAGTCTTCTGTTGGCCTAAATGCTAATTGCTGCATGTTAAGTTTTCATCGTTTGTATAAGCTTCAAATTAGCATTTTACTTGTCCTTTAATAAGCATTGTATTCTACATGGAAGTTAATTCAGAGGCCCTCAACCCACATACTTGGATAAAGAGTCCTTTTCAAGAGTAAGTTTGTAAAGCTGCCCCATCTCCCCTATGAGACTACATATTCTTGAGTTAAACAGTCAATTTGAAATAAACAATAACACTATGATATGTAAAAATGAGCAAACAAAATCTGAGATAATTTAGTTCTTTTATTCTTACGTGACCACTTGAAGTTTTTATTTGTGTTGAAAAATTAAAACAGTGAAACAATACAAACTGCAAGGTATAATACTTGAGTTTGGTAAATGCAAATTCTATTTTGCAGATGAAATATTTTTACTAAATTTTAATACTTTAAAATGTAGTCCTTTGTTTAATTATTAATTGCTTTAAAACTAAAGAAGGAATAAGGACAATAATAATTACTGTGTATTATTACATGACTATTAAAGTAAATTTTCATATAAAAGTGAAGGTATTAAAAAATGATACATTTTGGGTATCAAATGCAGTAGGTACATCTCTAGTCTTATTATAAAGTTACGTTATATTCTAGGGGAAAAAATCTTTAAATTTGTCAAATCTGTGCATTACAACTTTGCTAAATAGAGAATACATACCAACTGTTTTCCTTATCTTTCTGACATTTTCCAAATCAAGGAGATCTTATTTTGTTTGCATTTTTAACTTTATGGAAATGTAACAGTAAGATTTTAGAGAGCATCAGACCATTTATTTCAATTAGAAGCAGTAATGAGATATTTTTTAAACTATTAGATGTCACTTAGTCTTTATGTAAGACAGATTGTATGTTGAATGCCTTTTGGTGTGATCCACAGTTATTGGCCCTTAATAGTTTTTATATTGACTGAAAATGGGGACTCCCTCACTACTCTCAGGCCTCCCCAAGTCCAAATCAGTGGCTGATCTGAAACAGCATTTTTTCATAAAACTTAGAAAATCACTGCTAAAAACCTTTCAACTCAATACTAGTAGTATCAATAGTAATAACAAGCCTTTCCCATAGCCAGAAATGCAATGTTGTTTCTAGCTCTGCACACGCTATAACCTTGAGAAGCTGTGTGTCATCAACTACGGCTCCCAGTGTACTTTATTCCATCCTAGACAGTGTTCTTTCATCTTCAGGGTGTCTTCACCTCAGGATAGCCCTTCTTTATTTCTGGGACCAATCCTCATCAAGTCCATGTCATCTGACTCATCTTACTTCAGGAAAATTAGTTTCAGAACATATTTCTGGTGAACTAGAACCTGAGCACTTAAACAGAATTTGAAAAGAATTGCATGTTTATCCATATACATAGTTGTTATTTCTATCTTATTTTTCATGGGTATGCCTTAGATAACTACTGAAGAGCAGACAAAGTTCATGAGGGCAGCCTTAATATTGCTACCCCTGCCTTTAGCACCTTTTTTTCACTCAAGAGTGCGGAGGAAAGAATGAATACAGCTATGATCACGTTAACACTTGATAAGGTGGTAGAGAGTAGAGGGCTTTCTAAGAACAGAAGGACCAGCGAATGAAGAGCCCTAAAAACACTGTTATACTATCCAAATCCTGACTAAACCATCGAGTGCTGCACAGTTTACTGATACCTGTGCACGATTTACCTAATTCCTCCCCTTTTGGGCCACAGACACCTTTACACTAAAATTCTATCTGGAGAGACCATGACAGGTGCCTTGCTCTTTGCAAATACATGGGGAATTGACTTTTGTGTTTTGAAAAGCCTTTTGGAGGAATTTGCATATTTACAAACATGGATACCCACTAAGAGCATTTTTAAAGTGTTTAGAACTAGGGAAAACGAGTATAAATATCATAAAATCTGAAAACCATTCTATAAGTCATACCAAAAAAAAACCACCTCATTATTTTGTTGCCAAGATTACATTTTCCATTTCACACTTTATGAATGTCATTACTCTTAACTGCCTGATTTGACTCCAAATTACTTTAGGTGTTTACCCCAAACCAGATCTATCTGATAAGAATGAAGGCTTGCCACCACTGAAGATACTCCAGAGAATGTTCTGAGACATCAGAGGTCTAGAAATGTTCTGAGAAACAGCAACACAGAAACAGCAACACTGTGATCTTCCAAGTGACTGTTTTCAAGATTGCTACCTAATTTTGAATATCTAAATTTTGAAATGTTTATATTTTTAAAAATCATTTTTGTTATTGCATCCTCCGGTACACAGAAATAACTGGGCATCATTTCCACTAAAAATCTACCACTGATTTATCATCAAACACCCCTATCATTAGGAATAAGTTCCGGGTCAGCAGACCCTTCTGTACACAGCTGATACATGGCCACTATGATGGAAGCTGAGATGTCCAAGGAAACCCAGGTACAGAAGAGCTACCACAGGTGAGTGCTTACATAAGCCAGGCTGTTCATCTGGCAAATGTTTCTTTTTCCCTCAACACCTGTTAGTAAAGAACACCAGAAGCAGGTTACTTTCAACTGGAAGGCCAGCAATACAGCTTCACTGTCCTGCCTCAGGGATCTCACCTCTCCAGCACTATGTCATGATTTAGCCAGCAGGGGCCTTGATTGCTCTTCTCTTCCACAAGACATCATTGTTGTCCATTACATGGATGACATTATGCTGTTTGGATCTAGTGATTGAAATGAAGCAATTACTTTAGACTTACTTTGCATGTCAGAAGGTGGAAAATAAATCTGACAAAAAATCAGGGACTTTCTACCTCAGTGAAAACTGCAGGGGTCCAGGGACATGGGGCAAATCAAGATATCCCTTCCAAGATGAAGAATAAGTTGTTGCATATGGCTTTTCCTACAACCAAGAAGGATGCATAACATCCAGTGAGCCTCTTTGAATTTTGAAAGCAACATATCCCTCATTTGAGTGTGCTACAAAAACCTATTTACTGAGTGACCCCAAAGCTGCTAATTTTGACTGGAGCCAGAAAAAAAGAAGGTTCTGCAGCAGGTCCAGGCTGCCGTGTAAGCTGCTCTGCCACTTGGGCCATATGATCCAGCAGATCCAGTGGTACTTGAAGTAACAGTGGCAGACATGGATGCTGTTTAAAGCCTTTGCTGGGCCTTAGAGCTTACTCACAGTGCAGGCCTCTAGGGTTTTTGTGCAAGACCCTGACAGCACCTTAATCTTGGACTTACAGCCTCCAGAACTGTGAAGAATAAATTTCTATTGTTTTAAACATCTAGTTTGTGGCACTTTTTATGGCAGTTCTAGGATACATACGAATGTCGATCTAATAAGTTCATGAGTGTTAGCTCATCTTATGTCCATAACAACCCTATGTGGCAGTCACTAGTTTTGCCCATATTTCACAGAGGAGCCAACAGTGACCTAGTATGGAGCAGAGCTGGGACTTGAACTCTGATGTCTGGTTCTGAGCCTGTTGCACTGAACCACTACAGTACAGTGTCAGCAGAAAGCAGTATCATTCTTACTTAAATGAATTCCACGGGCTGCCATAGCTCCAAGAAGCCATGTTTTCTTAGTCTGGGAGATGGGCACTGATAGATGTGCACTGATATGGTTCTCAGCACATTGCTCTTGAGGACAGGTATTAAGCATAGAAGAGTAGGTGACTTGGTGTATGATTTGAGGAATGCATACAATATCTCTTAATACCTAATATTTCACAGTAACTAATTTATTTTGTTAATGGTGGTCAGCCATCTAGCCCAGCCTGGACTCGCATGAGCCTGAGAATCAGCTCCTCCTTCAATTTTGTGTCCTTGGTGTCATCTCACTTGCTTTACCCTAGTCCTGGCCATGCTGCAGAGAGAGGTCTTCTTTTAAAATATCCTACAGGAGTAGCATTTTCATTCCCAGTCCTTCTTCATTAACCCTTGAGGAATAAACATTTTGATTTGAAATTTCATCATTCATTATCTTTACTTGGGTTTTAATCCGAGGTGATTTTTTTTAACATTTGAAATAAACACAAGTGCAACATCCTCCAATCTTTCATGTTTGCAGAAATAACATTCAACTTTGACATAGTGCAACTACTATACATCAGGCATTGGGTTAGGCCTCCACATACAAGCAGAGACCATGTCTGTCTAGTTCCTTGCAATTCTGATCTTAAAGCCTAGCACATGGCATGTGCTCAGTATTTGTTAAGTGGAAGGATGGATGGATAGATGGATAAATGGATGAATGGATGGATGGATAAATGGAAGGATAGATGAATGGAGAGATGGATGGGTAAATGGAAGGATGGATGGATGAATGGATAGATGGATGGATAAATGGAAGGATGGATGGATGGATGGATGAATGGATGGATGGATGGATGGATGGAAGACAGATGGATAAATGGAAGAATGGATGGATAGATTAATAAATTGATGGATGGATGGGTGGACAGGCAGTTGGCTGATGGTCCACTTATGTGGAAACTCCACAGGCAGTAAACTGTGAGGAGCACAAAAAGGCAGAAGTCCCCACACCATCAAAGCTCTTGTCTCCTTCCTGCCCCCACTTTTTTCCACAGTGTTCCAATCAGGCACCGAAAGCAAAAACAAAACAAAACAAAAAAACCTGGAAGGATATAGATTGAGGATATTTGAGGACACTGATTGAGTTGGAGAAAGCCGAAGTTTTCCAGCTTCCAATCTGTCCCTAGTAATGTCATGAAGGCAGAAGGCATTCTTGGGAGGAGGAATATTTATTGCCATTTCAGCTTCTGCCAACACGCAAGGCAAAACTCCAAAGGACACAAGCACATCTTTGCCAATCTCTCTCTTTCCTTTCTAAATATTTCACCCTGGCCCCAGTGACAGAAACCTTCCTACTATGTCTGTCTCTTCAAATTCCTTCATTATAGGCCATCTCTCCAGATTATCCATAAATAGCCTTATTAGTATGAGATTCTTGTTACTTCATTAAAGTCACACTAAGGGTATGAATGAAGACGAAC
This sequence comes from Nomascus leucogenys, assembly GCF_006542625.1. Classification (NCBI taxonomy): domain Eukaryota; kingdom Metazoa; phylum Chordata; class Mammalia; order Primates; family Hylobatidae; genus Nomascus; species Nomascus leucogenys. The sequence continues at coordinate 133,543,066 of NC_044383.1, read as the reverse complement.
CCTCCTACGAAAGTATGAAATAATGTTATACTAACTCAAACCATTTTAACTTGTACATATGGCAAGGAGCAACTTTTCAGTGAAAAAATCTAGACGCCCCCCCCCACACTATTCACCCTAGAGCCTGCCTTTTGCTTTGACAAGTCTGCTAGAAAATAAAATATATTTACAGCCCCATACCCTTCACATCTGCCACAACCCTATAAGCATTGCTAGACATGACGGGATTCAACAAAAAGTCATGCACAACCTGTAACCTACAGCACGAATATGTGAATGGTGAGCGTACCTTCTGTATATGTGTACTTAGAATCCTATACATTCCATCATGTAATGTTTATGACCATATCTAAACATTACATGATGGAATCTATAGGATTCCACTAGATCACAACATCTAACATTTCTATATTAATACAATGTTCTCCTTAAACCTCTAATCCTTCCATCTCCTCCCTCACTGGTACCACTCAGTCAGAAAGAGAAATGAGAGCTCTTTGGTGTAACACCTCTAAAGTTCCGTCTCCTGACCGCTTCTTCTTCCCTCCCCTTGACCTGGAGGAGAAGCTCCCCCACCACCGGAAGCCGAAGTGAATGCTCCCTTCACTTATGCGCCCTGGGCACAATTCCCTCACAACTCCTCCAGGACCCTGGTCTCCTGGGTTGTCCCCCAACATCTCCTTTTCTCTAGCTGCTTACCATTAACACTCAGACATACTCCAGATTCTCTCATCCTAAACACAAACAAATCCACAAAACCCTTCCTTTGACACAAAGTCTCCCTTTTTCCTCCAGCTGTAACCTTAGTTCTGTCTTCTCATCAAACTTGGTTTCAAAGTTGTGGGTGATCCCTGTCTGCACTCTCACTGGTCCCATCATCCAAATCTGCTGTGGCAAAAGTCCTCGACGGCATGGTTACCACTTCCCACGAAGTGATTCTATTCTTGTCCTACCTGGCCATTATCTGACTTCCTGACCTGTCGCTCCTCCTTGAAACATCACTGCTTCCAGTGGCTTCCAGAACACCACTTCCTCTTGCTTTTCACCTACCCTCTGCTTACCCTTGTCAATCTCTCCACACTATTTACGCTAGAGCTTGCCTTTTGCTTTGACAAGTCTGCTAGAAAATAAAATATACTTACAGCCTCCCTTAGAGCTTCCTCTTCCTCTGCCCACCTCAGAAATCCTGCTGTTCCCCAGGGCTCCTCCCTCTACTGCTCATCTGTAGTCACAGCTGCAGTGTGCTGTGTGTGATGTAGGGACATTCCACAGGCATCTCACACTCCATATGTTTCAACCTGAAGGCAATATCTTTCTTGCCCAAATTCACTGTTCTCCTGGGTCCCCTACATCACGTCACAATCTTAAACCAGGAATCTGCATGTCATTCCAACCTCTCTCCCCTCCCACCCTGTCATCCAAACAATCATTTAAGTTCTATCAAGTCTATTTCCATTGCTCCTGACCTACTGTCATAAGTGGCCCATGCCACCAGCATCTCTCTCCTAACACCGCAACAATCTCCTAAGTGTTTGGCTTGCCTCTGGTCAGGATGTGTCAGTAGCTCCCTTCTGCTCACAAGATATACTCCAAATTCTTTAACATGACTTCTAGGCCACCCAAGACCAGCTGCCACCTGCCTCTCCATCTCTTGCCACTTTCTCCAGGCACTCAGTGCTTTAACCAGACAGAATTCCTTGCCATTCCTGCTGATGCTAAACTTCCTCCCCTTCCTGGCCTTTGCACACACTGTTCTCTGCTGAGAACACTCTTCCCCTTAAGACCCTGCTCCTCTTCATGCTAAATCTGCTCAACCATCAGTACTCAGGTCATAGGCCAGTTCTGGAAAAACTGCGATGGTGCCCAATCCCTGCAAACTGGGTTGAATGCACCTGTTCATAGTATCATGTACTTCTCATAAAATCAATCGTCACACATTATCATTATTGTTCATTCCATTTTAAGTCTTCCCTACTAGATGCTAAGTTCCCAGAGGGCAGAGCTTTCACATCCTGCCAACCACAGTAACCTAGAGTCCAGCAGAAGGCCTGGCATAGAGAAGCTTGGTAAAAAATTATTTTATCCCCATTTCACAAAGGTAGAAATCACAGCAGTCAGAGAAGCTACACACAGGGCAGAAGAGGAACTGTTCCAATGATGTTTGATTTCAAGCCTGGTGCTCTCTCCAAGCTCCTGTTTTTTCAAAGCTATAGACTTCCCTTTGGAAAACAAAAGAAAATTTACTTTTTATTTACGTGTTAACTCACTGATCCCTAAATCGCATAACCTTGACCATTCCTGGATCAAATCCTACAATCCTTTCAGGTGATTCTTGGGAAGACCCCTCAACTTACTTTCCTCTGTAAGAGACTCACTCTCCCTACCTTGATAATCTTTGGCATAATTCACTTTCAAGCCATCTAAAATTCTCAGCAAAATACAAAATCACAGGCATCATCAATGCAAATGACTGCAAAGGAGACTAAAGCCCACTCCACCAAGCAGAATTCCAAATGCACATCAAAAATACTACACATTTTGGCGGGGTGTGGTGGCTCAGTCCTGTAATCCCAGCACTCTGGGAGGCCAAGGTGGCTGGATCACCTGAGGCCAGGAGTTCGAGACAAGCCTGGCCAACATGGCGAAACCCCATCTCTATTAAAACTACAAAACTTAGCCAGGAGTGGTGGCAAGTGCCTGTAATCCCAGGTACTACTTGGGAGGCTGAGGCAGGAGAATCGCTTGAACCCAGGAGGCAGAAGTTGCAGTGAGCCGAGATCTGGCACTGCACTCCAGCCTGGGCAACAGAGCGAGACTCCATCTCAAACAAACAAACAAACAAACAAACAAAAAATACTATACACTCTGATCTTGACAAAGCCAAGGAAAGTGGAGAAATTAGAATGTGGATCACATAAGAAAAGAAAAAGTTCTAGCACTGCTCATGAAGAAACTAGCTACATCAGAAAACAAATTCTTCAATAATTTAAAATCCAAAACGGAAGAGGCAATGTGCACATAAGCGACAAATCCAGAATGATCAACGTGATCTGGTACTAAACATTTGTATGCTCAGTTTGCTATATATGTATATTAATTATATGTGTACATTAATTATATTTTAATTCCTATTTCAGTGTGTGTTACTCTTTCTTACAATAAAGTTTGTCAGCACCAGTTTTTTTTTTGGTCCCCAACTCAAGGATCAATGAGGGAGATAATGAAAACACTTCTAGTTCTATTTTATTCTTCCATCAGTTTGAGGAGAATTAAATATGTATAGAAAGTGAATAGGAGCATATCTTTGTTATCAAGCATTATTGCTATGGGATTTATTTTAAAGCAAAGTTGACTGAAGTAATTATTTACATGGAAAATAAATAGTATTGCAATGCAACTTGGCATTTTCTTATGTAAACTGCACTTATGCAAATGCACTACCATATCACCCACTGATCTAGGCAGGAGTCCACAGTTCAAAGCCTATGAGCTGATGTTTCATCCCCTTAACATCCTTTCCAGCCTCTAAGTTTGATATGTAGGTCTGTCTTTTGCTCTTTAAGAATCAGAACTAAAATCTGTCACTTCAAGCTTACCCTTCTCACCTCCAGCCCACAGTGTCCCTGCTCTCCCCGCCCCATTACACAGCACTTTTCCTGAAGAATAAGCAAGCTCTAGTGACACACTTTGCTTTCTGCATTCCTTTCTTGCCAGGACTTGAACTATGCCCTCACCAGGTACTCACATTCTCTCAGACTAAGCCCACCTTACATCCTGGGATGCTAATAACAAACATCTAACTGGCTTTGATCTCCTTTGACCTGCTGTGTCCAGGACCAAGCCTTTATACTGATGACCAGATCTCTCTATCCACACTAGACATACATGGAACTCCTACATACAGGCAACTGCCTAGGAAAAGTGTTCTTTCCTGTTTTGCGCACACATCAGTGGCACAGTCAGAGTGGGTAACCAGAACACGTGTTTAATTTGAAGCACTCTGTCCTCCTAACCTGCCTTCTTTGTATCCTCCTTAAAAAACCAATTAACATGGTCAAGCAGGTTATCTGAATTGCCTAAGGTACCTGCAACGTAGTAGATAATATTAAACCCCTTATTCCCATCTACCTTAGATATTGTTATCTACTGTTTACAAAGCTTTCCCTTGACCTTCCTTAAATCCAGGCATTACGGCCTTTACCTAAAATTTTACAGCAATACTACCAGGGCCCAAGATGCCCACACAACACTGAGATTATCCACATTTCCTATTAGGGAGTTGGGTTTATGTGGCCCACCAGCTGAGTATCTTTGCCATCATTTTCTCCCTGGGCTCTTCTAAGTCTTGATTTTTAAGCTGAGGTGCTCATATTCCTGTGCACCTTCTGCAATCCTGAGGGTTACCTGTGCAGTCTACTTCTCTATCAAGTCAGGACCCTCTACTCCGACAGCCGCCTAAAATAGAAACCTAAACGGAACAGACTCGCAGCTAGAAGCAGAGCTCTGGTGTGAAGTACCATTTTCTGTTAATTACCCAGCTCCCACTCCACATTTCGGAACTTCCAGGTTCCTTCCCTGAGGCCCCCTGTGCAGAGGATTCCCCTTTAGTTCACTTGTGCTCGGTCCTCCTCTCCCAAATGCAGGTCCCCTCACACTTCCTGGAAGTCACAGTTGTACCTACTTCATCTTATCTGGTTTAATAATAAACCAAACTGGTGACAGCACAGACCTCTGAAGCACATCCTGTGGCTGGATTATCTCCGACGTCCTTAGTACCTTACTGCCTCCAGTATACACGAGTTTACGAAATCATCTCAAGTGGACTGACACGTGCTTCCTTCACTTTTCCTCTTAAAATGCTCATGTGAATGGTACGCTTCTCAAATTTGCAGCAGCGCTGGGATTTTTTATGGAATTGAGAGAGGCAGGGCCTGACTTCCCACTCTTTTAAAGAGTTCACCGATTTCCCTTGAGAGTTTCTCAAGACTCAAAAAAGGAAAAGAGAAAGGAAGGTAGAAAGTAATGCAGGAATTAACCATTTTTTTCTGGTACTCTTCAAACCCAAAACTATTATAGAGGGCATTAGGAATTCCCCCTGGCTACCAGGAGAAGCAGCGCGAGTCCGATTCCTGACAGGCGAGCACCAGAGACCATGTGGAGCTTTGGTCGTTAGTTTAGAGATAACATCTGGATGCGGGGGCTTGTCTTACCAACCACTGGAGACACCAGGAAGGACGAAATAATGGGCCGATACAGAAAGAACATAGAAAAGGGTCCCAGACACCCAAAGCCTCCTGGCCTCTTCGTCGTCACCTAGAATGGGTTGCAAAGCCTTGGCAAAGGCAGCTGGGCCGTGTTCCCTCCCGCCGCGCGCCCCGGGCCGCCCGGACGGCACCTCCTTACCTTGCGGGAGTACGGGGGCTTGCTCAGGTGGATGCCGTCACGGACGAGCTTATCCCTGATCATGATCTTCAGCTTCAGTTTGGGGTAGCTCACCAGCTCCCTGCTGCGGGGGGCGGTCGTGTGGCCGCGAGAGTCCCCGCGGGTGCCCTGGGCCGGGCCGCCGCACGGCTCCCCCCGGCGGCCGGTGGGGACGGCGTCGGCGGGCGGCCCGGGGGGCGCCGGCTGCGGCTCCAGCGTGAAGTAGAGGCCGGCGGCGTTGGCGTCCTGCTCCCGCAGCCGGCGCACGGCCTCCAGGATACGGCGGCGGTGCGCGGGCGCCAGCACCCCGATGGCATCCAGGTCCGGGTCCCCGATCTGCTTGCACACCTCCAGGTCATCGTAGCCGTTATCCACGAAGGACTCCGCGTACTGCGGAAGCTGCAGCGCTTTGAGCCACTCGTAAACTATGTTGGTACACATGGTGAGACCGGGAACCCCGCCGCCGAGCACCTTCTCAGCGCCCAAATGGCACGGACGGCACCAGTTCTTGGAACTTTTAATCCTCTCCTCCAAGGGGAAAAAGGTATCGCAGTAAAGTTTTCCTTTTAAAGGGAAGGCTCGGGCCGGAGGCGGAAAATCATCAGAAGAAGCCTGAGGAAGGGAGAAGCGAACAAGCAGCAAAGTGAATTCCCCAAGCAGCCGCGGACCTCGCAGGCACTGGCTGCTGGGCTGGGCAAGCCGTGCCGCTCCGCACCGCGCCGCCCCTGGATGCGCCGCCGCCGCTGCTGCCGCGGGGAGGGGCGCGCGACGGGCGCGGGAGGGGGCGGAGGTGGGAGGGGCCGGGGCACACCCCTCAGACCCGCGCGGGGTCAGCTCTGCGCAGTACCGCCCGCGAGTTTTCCCAGCCCGGACGGTCCTGAGGCTGCGCGCCGCATCTCGCTCTCTGGCCGCCGCCGCCGCCGCCGCAGGCCCGCTCCGCGCCGGGAGGCGACTCCTCCGCGCAGACCTGCGGCCGCTGGGAGCGCCTAGTGTTCGCGAGTGTCACTCACTGTAGTCCTCCCAGCGGGAATCCGGTGGCTTCTACGCTGCTGGGCTCCGCTGGCTGTCCTGGGTTGCTTTTCACATTTCTCTTTAATCTGACTCCTCTACCCGTAGAAGTCTCTGTGCTCACTTCTTCCCGACCCTGCCGCACTCCAGCTTGCGCGTCCGCTGGCAGCCCAAGGACACGTCCCGCCGCCCCACGGCGCTGGGGACGCTGCGGGGTTCAGTGTCCGTTCCGGATCCGCGTTTGAATCCCCCTTCCTCGGATCCTGTACGCAGCCCAGAGCCCGGCGATCTGGCTTCTTCCGTGGGCGGCCACTCAGTGACCCGAGCGGCGGCGTTTTGGCCCGGAGGGTGGGCGCAACGTGGGGACCGCCCGCGTCCAGCCGGCGTGCGCGCCGCCCCTCCTCGCTGCAGCTGGGCACGTTGGGCGGCAGGAGAGGCTGCTGTGCTTCCTGGCTTTCCCTTCCTAAGCTCCCGGGTCTGCGAAAGTTTGGGGGTGGGTTGTACTTTCTCCTAGGTCAGTGTGTCCCACCCGGTACCCCACCCTACTTTCTGCCCGGTCCCTCACCCTCGTCGGCGCTATGCTTTCTCTCCGGGCCCCCCACCTAGTATACTGCACGGGCTCCCTGGGTGGCTTTGCCCCCGGGGACACTGCCAGGCGTTCGGTCCTGGAGCCCGGGAATCCGAGCCTATCCTCTCGCTCCCGCCCGGGGATCGCGTGAAAATCAATAGAGCACCACCCAACTCGTGTTGCAAGGGACGCTCAGACATCTCCGCCCACGGCATTTTCCCTCCAGGAGGTAACAAAATCAACCGAGTTTCCCCATCATGCCAATGTCTGGGCAACCGCTTGGGAGTGGGGACTTGAGTGGCAGGTGGAACAGTCCAAGCTCCTGGGCCCCATTTCCCGGTGTCTGACCTCTTCTTGGGACTAAGGGAAGTGAGGGACGGCAGGGGCAGGTACTGTCTCCTCTCTTTCCGCAGAAGGGCGATTCAGCTTCGCACCTGAGCTGTTTAAGGACCGGATCTTACCTTTTTTTCTGAAGATTGCCCGTGGGGCTTGCCAGTCTCTCGCCCGACCTTGGGAAGTGGACAAGGAGTGATTTCAGAGTCGTTTCTCGACCTGCTGTGTGTTTGGCCTTTGGGTGGGTGGTTGGGTGGGCCCTCTTACCCTAAACCAAGAGAGCTTAACCCCCTCTTGGGACACGAACCCCTTAAAGAATCAGATGATAGATTCTGTCCTTTTGCCCAGGAAAATACCCGACATAGGCGCACCCAAAACGTTCCCTACAGTTGCAGGGGGGTTCTGGTTTCCCAAACCCGGGGACTCACGAATCTCAAATTAAGGACAGCTGGCAGAAAGGACTGTCTGCTTAGGGGGAGGGGAGAGACCAACGCGGAGAGCCGTGGAGCTGCTTGTGGCCCCAACCTTGGGTCACCCAGGACGCCCCTTCCGGAGCCGAGTTAAGGTCTCGGACCCTGGTAGGTGGCGAAGCTCCTGGGCGCTGGGATGCTGGAAGCGCGCACCCCTCCCCGCCCCGCGCGAGCCTCCGGCTCTCCCTCGCCAAAGCGGACTCACAGTGCCCCCTTGCGTCCGCGTGTTGCCCCATTTTAAGGCGTTGTCCGTGCCCCTAAACTCGTTCTATTCAACAGAAGGAAGTGGGCTTTATGGCTTTATACTGGTTCCCCTTTGAAGTACAAATGTTTTTGTCACGTTTTTCTTTATATCCCAATACTATCTCACAAGGACCTTTGATTTTTTTTTAAAGAAAATATTTCAGCAGTTTGAATGATGCTGCTAAGAAACAGAAATTGTCAGCAAATATTTATTGGGAAATTATGCCAGGCATCTATTCACAGATCTGTACACATGTGGTAAATAGTAATATTATCCCATATCTTACAGAAGAAGAAATTGAGACATCAAAACTAATTTTCCAACGATCTCACTGTTCCGGATGGAGCAAGGGGTTCGAATTCTGGGGGGATAAATTTAGCATCAGCCTTCAGCCGTCCAGCTACTCACCTTCGAATCACAGTCCCCAGCCTGTGCTGTGCTGTGCAACATGTAGGGGGAAAAAAGGGGCAGGTTGTATGGGGTGAGGATTTTTGTTTGTTTGGGGGTTTTTTGTTTGTTTGTTTTTGGACTAGAAAACTTAAAGCTCAGGAGGTTTTTTTGTTTGTTTGTTTTGTTTTTTTAACAGAGTCTCGCTTTGTCGCCCAGGCAGGAGTGCAGTGGCGTGATCTCGGCTCACTACAACCTTCGCCTCCTGGGTTCAAGCGATTCTCCTGCCTCAGCCTCCTGAGTAACTGGGACTACAGGCGCCTGCCATCACGCCCAGCTAATTTTTGTATTTTTAGTAGAAACGGGGTTTCGTCATGTTATCCAGGCTGGTCTGGAACTCCTGACCTCAGGTGATCCGCCTGCCTCGGCCTCCCAAAGTGCTGGGATAACAGGCATGAGCCACCGCGCCCGGCCTAAAGCTCAAGAGTTGTATTGTGTTGTTTTCTTTCCCAAGTTGTATGAAAAGTCCAACAGCACTGTTCGGTAGTTCTTTGCCTTCTTATATGTGGCCTTTTCCCCTCTGGGGGCTTAAACATATTCATCTTGTCTTATAAATCCTCAGGGAAGGCAGTGAGTATTTTTATTTCCGTTTTACGATTAGGGATACTGGTTGGGGGAAGATGAATGACTTGCCCAAGGTCATACAGTAAATCAGGACACAGACGAGAACAAGCTTACCCTATCAAAGTGCTTCCCTGACGGGCAGCAGCGATCCTCCTTTATTTATGTGCAAGCACTCTCCAATTAGGAAATAAAGCATCCTGGTGCTCTCTTTGGAAGGGAAGCCCTTTATAAATTCATCACTTGTTAATCAGTCATAAATAAAACCTCCTCACTTTTGACCTCTCAGGAAACCTGCTATCTGGAGACTTCACTAGTCTGAGCTATAGAGACTTTTTGTTTTTTCCAGGTTTCCCTTCTATTTCTCTTGTACACTTCTACACTTACTCGAGTCCTCTTTGGGTGAACCATTGAGGCTTGTGTCTTTCCACTGCTTGCATTAGCATATTAAACCTTTTAATAGATTTCATTCTTGAGGCTACTATGCTAAAATATGCCTATCTCTGTGGAGACTAAGGGCTAAAGCTCAAAGTGACACTGGCAAGAATGATTGGCTAATTTTAAGATTTAGAACTGTAGCCTTTTAGAACTAGAGGCCATTGGAGATCCTACCCAGCATCCAGATTTGCATGGAGGAAGCCAAGGCCCAGAGAGGTCAAGTTCCTTACCTAAATTTACACAGCTAGTTCATGACAGAACTGGGACAAGAACCCATATCTACTTCCTCACATTGCTCTTTGCAATGTACTGCATTACCTCATTTTTGCTGCAAGCCCTTGGCTACTGTCAAAATCATTCATTTACTCATGAAATGTTTATTAAGTAGGCACTTCAGTGCCAGGCACTGAAGCAAAAAAAAAAGAGTTTTCCTTCATTAATTGGAACGGGAGAGACTTCAGCATTTTAAATATGTAGAGAATACACTGACAGCTTTTTCAAATATGTTAGTTCATGAACTGTAAAGATTGCAAAGATACAAAACAGTGTTTTCTTCTATCTGTAATGTTATCCAAATTCTGTGATCACATTAGCCAAAATTTAAAATTAAACTGTATTTGAAATCCAGACGAAAATGTACTTTGAAAATGCAAGTGGCTACTCTGCTCCTAGTCACAGCCTTAGAACACACAGTTTACTCAGAAAACATTGTCAACTACCTCTAATTTTGTTTTACTTTTATTATTGCTTTGTTAGTTTTTTTATATAAAAATTTTCAAAATATTTGTCATGCTGATTATTATTTAATATGTTTGGGGCCACACTTACTTTTGCAGAGGGATGCCTTGCCTAATGAAAATCAATGGGAAAATAGGTTATGGAGAAAGTTTCTTTTTAGGCACCATTTTAGAACCGTTTTGCAATGGTAATCACTATGGCAAAATGCCTGTTGATCCTCTCCATGTGATTAATTAATGATAATTATATTCAGGTTTTAAATTCTAAGTATCGGAAAATAGCTTTTCTACTTTGCTCAGTAACTTGATTTAAGGATATAGAGTGAAAAATAATTTGTTATGGAATTTTCTTGGTGCCGTTTAAGGTTTCAGACTATTTTAGAAGATAAATGCTCACACCTATTGCATGTAAAAATTAAATTCCATTAACATCTATTAAATGTCAGTCCCCAGGGTGTCTAGCCTTGTAAAAGTCAAAGATATATAATATTAATCTTAAAATGCAAAATATGTCTTGCCTCTGCTTAAACCATGAGCTAAAAAGCATCTAGAAGGAGTGGATGCCATAGGGAGAAAAGAGAATAATGGGCTTGAGTGATGTAACAGGCAATCTCTTCTTCGGTGGCTGGGAGTGAGGTGCTGGGTTGGCAACTTAATTGGGGGCAGGCAGGGTGGGGGTGTCTCTTAATATGTCTGAGCTGTATACATTAGACTTGTGTGTGACAACACACATATGAAAGAAGGAAAGACAAGGAGCAGTGGGGAGTGCCAGCAGGATCCCATTAGATTATTCATTGCTGTTATAACAGGCCTTTCTTTCTTTAAAGAAGGAACAAAGGGGAGGAAATGCATGTTCAAGAAGTCATTCACTTAGAGGTCCCTAACAAAAGGAGAGCCAAGCTACGGAATATGTTTGTGACAGAAAATAAAATACGAACCATTTTTCAAAAATTTTATTCTCTCATCTTTGGTAATCCCCAAAACTTCTATGTTTTAAAATGTATTCCAGAAGAGGAGGAAAGGGTTAATCTAGTGTCTCCTGAGGTAAAAATGATAGGTGCACTATTTTGTTAGATAACAATGGGCAGCTCTCAGGAATATCTTTATTTTTTCATTCTAAATCAGCAAAACTATTATAATTTAGCACCTAAATGTTAGGTTATGGAACCCCATACAAGTGAAATTATATTGGTCAATGCTATTTCATACAAGTGCAAGTCATGTATATAATCACAACGATGAAATCACTCAATTTATGACCAATGCAAATTGACTAAACAGCATTTTCCCATCTGACAGTTTCTTCCCATTTTGGAGTTAGGACAAGCAATCCCATAGAGCCTGCTTCCTGAGACCTGCATGGCTACCGATGACTGAGAGGTGGTTGGTTTTCTCTCTTTAGACAATGTAATTTTATGTATTTGTTTTAAAATCTTCAGTACTTCTTGTCTGGTTTAAACTTGCTAGTGGAATATATACTTTATAACTCTTGAATTCTTAAATTATAAGAACCCAGCATAATTAGAGCTCTTAGTAACGCTTGAGATCTTGCCTCTTTGCAGCTTTGGAGCAAGGCAGTATGGAGTGCATCCCAGTTTTGAAACTATCTCTGACCTTGGAGGCTATATATATATATACACATATATATACACATATATATGTGTATATATATAGTCTCTTAGACCCTATTTATAAATGTGCAAATACAAGACGTAGGTGAGGCATCAGATGCCTACATCAGAAAAGCCCAGTTCCTAGAAATAAGGCTGACAGCCTGAAAGTAGGAGATGTTTTGAATATCCCTTCAAAACTTTTGTGCTTAACAGTTTCACGAAAGCCAAATTTCAGACCCTTTCTTGGAGCTGTTCAACTGTCTTGTCTTAGTGAGCCCAGATGCCCACAGCTTGGACCAGGGCTGTGTCTTGGGGCAGTATGCTCTCAGCCAGCATGCTGTGGCCTTAGAGGACTTGCTGGGGTCATAAGCAAGGAGAGAGGGTCTTCAGGGACCTGCCCAGAAAAGTAACATAGATGACATTTTCTTTATGCTTTACAATAGGATAACTTCCACGTGTTTCAGAAATGTAAAGATTAAGATGAAACAATATACTTAATTAAAAGGTAACATGGGTTTTTTCCTCTATAACCTGAGTGGGGAAAACTTTCTTAATTTTGATTCAACTTCTTGAAGCAATGGGGAAAAACCTTGATACTTTTGATCATATAAATATGATAAACCTTTGCATGGGAACAAAAACCTCTATTAGCAAAGTAAATAGACAAATTACAGCTTGTCCTTGTGGGAAAATATTTAGAATTTATATGGTAACCATAGATTGGTATAGCTAATACAGAAAAAGCATTTAAAAACAGAGAAAATAAAAGGCCAGCAGGGCTATGGAAAGATGGGTCAGAGAGTTCTCAGAAAAAAACAGACAAACAAATAAACCCTCATTTAAAATGATTCTCAAGTAGCCTCAAAGTAAGAAAAATGCAGTTTAGGAGGCCAAGGTGGGAGGATCACTTGAGGCCAGGAGTTTGAGACTAACCTGAGCAACATAGCAAGACTCCATTTATATTGAAAAAAAAAAATGGCAAGCGTGGTGGTGCATGCCTGTAGTCTCAACTACTGGGGAGTCTGAGGCAGGAGATCGCTTGAGCCCAGGAAGTTGAGCTTGCAGTGAGCTATTATCACGCCACTGCACTCCAGCCTGGGTGACACAGCAAGACCCTATCTCAAAAAATAAAAAGAAGAAAAGAAAAATGCACACTCAAACTACACTGAAAGACTATTCTTACCTATTAGATTAGCACAAATCATAAGGTTTAGCAGGCAAGGTTGAGAGAACAAGCATTCTCATAAATTGTGGGTAAAAATAAAGATAAAATGGTACAATCCCTCTGTTAGCCAAATAGCACTCATATGATTTAATTTAATAGAAACAGAATTGTTAATCAGGTATTGAAGAGTCTGAAAGACAAAGTAAACTCTGAAGTATCCCAGATGTAGTAACTTTAGGAAGTGTTATGTTGATGCAAAAGTCATTGAAGTTTTTGCCATTGAAAGCAATGGATTATTAATTATCCTTAAAGATTGGGGAAACAAAGGAAGAAGGTTGGGATTATTAGAATATAGAAACTTGGATGAGGGGCCCTGCTGAGCTGGGACCCAGAATTCTGAAAAGGGAGTGCTTTCTGCTTGGTTAGGAGAAAGAACCCCATGAGGCTGGGCCCAGACCTCCAAGGAAGGGAAATGAGATCTGGACGTACAGGAGCCCCAGGGGACCCCCGCAGAGCAGAGGCTCAGACTTCTGAGCTGGGCTGCTGACTGGCTGGTGTGGATACCTAGAGGGTTCTAGGAATGTAGAAAATTGGAAACTGTAACCTACCCCTACTGGGTGAAAAACTGAGGTTTGGGTGACGCTGGCAAGAAGAGGAAACAAAGCAGAAAGCAGCCAGTCTCCTGGTCATTCTTTTTCCTGCTGTTCAGTCTACCTTTTGCGTGCTTTTGGAAAAACTCTATAGGGAGCCAGCTAGTAAAGCAGAAATATGTGCAGAGTCCTGGCCCCAGCTTCTCAAAGTGGAGGGTGTAGAGACAAAAGTAACTCCATCTTTGATGCTGATCTGCCGTGTTAACTTCTGATTAATCCCAGTCCCATGAATTCCTCCTGGTTTCCACTTTATGTACTGTCTCTAGTGAAAGAACAAGCCAATCTTGATGTTATTGCACAAATTACAGCACTGATGCACATAGCATTCTTGCCTGTTCTGGAAGGTGCCTTTAATTATCTTGCTGATGTACATATGCCCTTCCCCTATGGTGTAGAAGCCTTGGGTCTGGGGAGTAACATTGTAGAGATCTACCTATCTTGCAGCTGCCCAAGACCATGCTTCTATCTGTAAGCTCCCCCAGTAAAACACCCCAGACTGATAAACTGGATTTATTATATTTGCCTTGGTCTTTGCTTGCTTGACTCATTTAGTGTTTGGAGGTCATTTTGCACATACGGCCCTTTCACGGAACAGAGGATAAAATGGAAAGTATAGAAATGAGAAAAAAATAACTGAATACTCAGCACAATGCCTTTGGAGTGGGATTTGTCAATATCCAGCAAATTTCATATGCATTTTCCCTTGGATTTAGCAATTCTACTTTTGGGACTCTATCCCAAAGATACACTAGCAAAAATTTTAAAAATAAGATAATAGTATGCACAAGACTATTCATCACAGCACTCTGTAATAACTAAAGACTGGAACCAACCCAAATATCCATCAATAAAGGACTGATGGAATACACCATGGTACATCAACATAATAAAGTACTTGGCAACTGTTGAAAGAATTGAAGACTATTTCTACACACTAGAATGCAGTGATTTCCAGGATATATCACTACAGTTGACTCTTGAACAACACCAGTTTGTACTGCGCCAGTTGCTTATACAAGGACTTTTTTCCATCTCTGCTACCCCTGAAACAGCAAGACCAACCCTCTTTTTCAGACTAATCAACATGAAGATGATAAAGGTGAAGACCTTTATGACAATTCACTTCCATTTAAGAAATAGTAAATGCATTTTCTCTTCCTTATGATTTTCTTAATAACAGTTTCTTTTCTCCAGCTTGCTATTGTGAGAATATAGTATATAATACATATGACCTATAAAATATGTGTTAATCTATTATTTATGTTGTCAGTAAGGCTTCCAGGCAACAGTAGGCTATTAGTAGTTACATTTCTGCAGACTAAAAAGTTTTACTTGGATTTTTGACTTTGTGAAGGTTGGCACTCATAGCCCCTGCATCCTTCAAGGTTTGGGTGGAAAAAACAAGATGGAGAAAAGTGTGTATAGCATGCTACTCTTTATTTAAGGAGGAGGTAGGACTGTGTAATTAAAATAAAACAATGGAAGAATAAACACTTAAGAAATGATTACCTCAAAAGGGATGGGCAGAATAGAGTAGAGGGTTGGGGACAGGACCTAGACTTCTTTGAATATATATTTTGTGGATTTGACTGTGGAGCCATGGAAACACTTTACATAATCATAAAACAAAGTGAAATTTTAAAAAGCAACCTTGCAAAATTAGAAGTAAAATAAAACAAATGAACCTCTGTCTTAGAGTAGCATGACCAAACTGAGAGGAGCTATTCCAAGAGACTTTTAAAAATAATAATTTGATTGTACATACCTGATTGAGTTACTGATATGGATTGGCTCTTTGTCCCCATCCAAATCTCATCTTGAATTGTAATCCAAATTGTAATTCGCAGGTGTTGAGGGAGGGATGTGGTGGGAGGTGATTGGATTATAGGGGCGGTTTCCGCCATGGTGTTCTCCTGATAGTGAGTGAGTTCTCACAAGATTTGGTTGTTTGATAAGTATCTAGCGCTTCCCCCCTCTCATTTGCTCTCCTGCGGCCTTGTGAAGAAGGTGCCTGCTTCCCCTTCTGCCATGATTGTAAGTTTCCTGAGGCCTCCCGAGCCATGCAGAACTGTGAGTCAATTAAACCTCCTTTGTTTGTAAATTATCCAGTCTCAGGTAGTATCTTCATAGCAGTGTGAAAATGGACTAATACTGTTACCCTATGGAAAAAAGAACAGCAATAAATCATAAACTATTTTCAGTAATGCGTTGGCAGGAGTATGAGAATTATACTGAGATTGTTATGTGTATAATACAGTATAAAAAATAAATCATTGTTAGTGTTGTGGAGATCTAAGATTTTTGTCATAATTGAAAGGAGATACAGCTGTAAGATCAATGAGTTTAAATAAATAGTCTATAATCCTAAATTTTAATTTGAAATATCAGTATGAGCTCATAATGTATTTTTCTCTTTTAAAAAAACCCATAATTTTTAGCTCTATGAAAAGATTTAGAGCAATGATTGACCCAATTGTAATGAGATCTCTAGCATCCAAATTTATTCTCGAATACTATTTCCCAGTAAAAGGAACTAGGGCTCCTTGAAGAAATGCCTGATTCTAGGTTTAAAATCCTGTTTGTCAACAACAGCAGTAAATGAACAAAATGGACCTGGAAATTTTTTTCATATCAGAAAGCAAGGAATTTATCAAAGATGATTAAGATCATGCCAAAAAAAAATCAGTGGCCAACCTGAATAAGTTCTCATCAGGCAAAGATGGAATAATTTGAGCATCACCAATAAGGATGATAACTGAATTGAGTTGAAACCCATCACATATGTTTAAACTCATAAGCTCATCTAATATTGTAATGAAACCTTAATTGGTAACCTTTAAAGAATCTTAGAGAACCACTTCCTTATTCTGAAAACTGGCACATATAGGGAGTGTATCAAACACTTTTTATGTTTTTTTCTATATGATCTGTACCTGAGGAAACAAAATCATTCAGGAGGAGGGGTTTCTTTATACACATATTCCAGCTAAGTAAATTACAGTATCATTAATGCAACTTCTAATAAAATAAAGTATCTGAACCAGCAGATTTCTGGGTATGGGCTGCTGAACATCCCTAGGACCCTTTTAGGGAAATCACAAGTTCAATATTATTTTCATGGCAATGCTAAAACGTTATTGGCCTTTTTCCCTTTGTTCACATTTATATTGGTGATACAAAAGCAATGGTGGACAAAAAAGCTGGTGCCTCAGCACAAATCAAGGCGGTGGCACCAACTGTGCTACTGGCAGTTATATTCTCTACCACCACATGCTGCAGGAGGAAAGGCCAGTTTAATGTAAGAATTTCCTTCATGGAGCAGTAAAAATTATTACTTGTATTGAATCTTGAAATTTGAGTCCTTAAAAAAAAATCCATGTAATAAAATGTGAAAAACACATGAGGCATTTGTGCTGCATTCTGACCCATGCTGGTCATCTCCTTGAAAACCACTCATGTGATTGTTTGAGTTGCCAGCTAAACTAGCCACATTTTTCATGGTACATGATTTTCACTTTAAGAAGTGACTGACAGAAAAATTATGGTTATACAGATTTGGATCTGGCAGATATATTTTTGAAAATGAGTACAATAAATCTGACACTTCAAGTAAACTGACAGTACTTACTGCTCAAGATAAGATTCAAGCTTTAAATTAAAAATTTGAATTTTGGAAAACTTCCATTTGCCAGCATTATTTGGACAGCTTCCCAATATTGACAGGCTTTTCTACCTAATAACATTGATAGTTACTAATGCATGTGGTGTTTCTTTGACATTGAATAATGAAATTTTTCCACATTTGTAAGATCACATATATTAGTGACTCAATATTTTCCAACTAATATCACAAAATAAGGCAAGGGTAAGATATCTATTAAAAGACTAAGATAAACCAAGGGATTTTAATGTAACAGAATGAAAGTTTGTTGACATGGTTTCAGATTATACACTGCAACTAACCTTTAATAAATTACCATTTCTCAAGTTTTGGTAAAGAAAAATATGTACAATTAACCGAAAAAGATGCTAAAATAATTTTGACACTTTCAAATGTACATCTTTGTGAGGTTGAAGTTCTTTAGATACTTCAACTAAAGCAACAGATTGCAACAGATTGAATGGAGAAGCAGAAAGGAGAATTCAAATGTCTACTATTAAATAGACAGAAAGTAAAAAGATGTAAAAAATCTAAAACTGTGTCCCTCTTCTTAAACATTTTTTATTTTTGAAAATAATTATTTTCAATAAAAATATTTCTGTCATCTTATAAGGGCTTGTTGTTAGTTTAAATTAATAAATATTTTAAAGCTCCTTTCTCTTTAGTTCCTAATATAATAAATATGAATAGATAAAACCCACATTAAAAAAAAAGCTCTGCAGGACACTCAGTAATTTTTAAGAATGTAATACGCTCATAAGAAAAAGTTTGATAACTGCTGATCTAAGTAATATCATCAATGGCTGTTGCTGATAGCGTCAAAAAATAGAGAAATTTAGGCATTATTATTACTTTCTTCTGAAAGTAGACGATACCACCTATGAAGTAGTCTTGCCAGAAGTTATACTGAGCCTGAATCTGATCAAAGCTGCGAATGTAACTACCAACTTATAGGAAATACAACGGATGAACACATGGGAGATGAAATCAGCAAAACCCAGAGTGAGGGAGACTGTGAAGAAAAGAATGACCTGGTTTCCTAAAAAAAAAAAAAGTGGGTGCAGAAGAGAAAGAGAGGAACTGAGAGAGGGAGAGAATTCCACAAGAGACATAAAAGGTAGATCAGCCAATTTTTAAAATGTGGAACTTTTCTGGAACCTGATTCAAACAAACATTGTTAAAAATTATTATAAAAAAACAAAATAATGTGTATACTGACCAGAAATTTGTTAATATTTAAAAAATAATTGTTAATGTTTAGCTGTGATCATGGTTTTGTAGTTATGTACATTTTCCTTTTTTGATAAATGTAGAGATTCCTTATACATTAAAGATGAAACTTTTACAGATGAAGTCATATAATGCTTGGGGTTTGCTGCAAAATAATCCCAGAAGGGAGTAAGTGATAACATAATACACAAAGTCAGATTAGTCATGGGTTCATTGTTGAAGCTGAGTGATATTGCATTGGGTTCATTTTACTACTCTCTTTGACTTCCTAGCCTCCAGAAGTGTGAAAAATACATTTCTGTTGTTTAAGCCACCCAGTTGCTGCCACAAAAACAAAACAAAACATAGTTTTTTGTAATATCAGCCTGATATGGTTTGTCTGTGTCTCCACCCAAATCTCATTTTGAATTGTAGTTCCCATAATCCCCACGTGTCATGGGAGTGACCCAGGGGGACGTAATTGAATCATGGGGGCAGCTTCCCCTATGCTGTTCTCAAGACAGAGAGTGAGTTCTCATAAGATCTAATGGTTTTATAAGTGGCTTCCACCTTCACTCAGTTTTTACTCTTCTCTCTCCTGCCACCATGGAAATAAAGATGTGTTTGCTTCCCCTTCTGCAATGATTGCAAGTTTTCTGAGGCCTCCCCAGCCTTGAGAAACTGTGAGTGAATTAAACCTCTTTCCTTTATAAATTACCCAGTCTCAGGTATGTCTTTATTAGCAGCGTGAGAATGGTCTGATACACAGCCCAAGCAGACAAATACAAGAGCTCTATATAAAAGAATATGGCCAATATCCAGTGTGACAGAGGGGTGGAATCAGAACTGAAAATTTGGAAAATACCTTATACCATTGATTAACTGTCTTGTCACTTAATATCTACTGAGGATCTATTATTATTTCAGCACTTCTCTCAGCATAGAGATGCAGCAGTGCCCAAGAGAGACAACATTTCTCTCCTCGTGGAGCTTAAATAAATATATCATTTAGGTGAAGATGATATATTTTTTTCTCATCTTTTTTTAATGAAAAAAATAAAGATAAAAAAAATAAAGTAGAGAAAGGAATAAAACATGTCATGAAGTACCTGGAGGAAGAAGGTGTTCTGGATAGAAGGAGCAGCAAATGCAAGGGTACTGAGGCAGCACCCAGGATGGTGTGTTTCGGGAGCAGCAAGAAGGCCTGTGTGCTGGAACAAAGTGGGAGTGGCAGCAATCGGTATTGGGGAGACAGGGCCAAATCACTGTAAGGGCGTTGGAGCTTGTTCCAAATGTGTTGGGAGCCACTGGAGGGTTTTGAGCAGGGGAGCAATACGAGCTGATTCATGATTTAACAGGACTACTCTGGCTGCCGCATGGAATAGAGACCACAGGGACAGAGAACAGAATCAGCGAGGCCACTTAGGAAGCTGCTTCATAGGCCAGGCAAGAGATGAGAGTGATTTGGACACAGGCATGATGATAGTGGTACAGTTAGTAAGAAGTGAACAGAATTTATGATACACTGTGATATGCGCTGAAAGCAGACTGAGAAAAAGAGAGAAACCAAAGTTGACTTCTAAATTCTTGGCATGAGCAAGTGAGTGAATGCATTGCCACATCCTAAGATAGAGAAGATAGAAGATGAGTGATTTTGGGAGTGGGGGGTGGGGAGGAACAAGCGATTTCTTTCAAACACAAACCCTCAGATGGAGCTGTCCAGATGAGTCTGTAGCTAGGGGAGACAGGTCGCAGAGATATAAACTTGGGCCATTTCAGCATATAGTTGGTATTGAAAGTCACAGGACAGACTAGATGGAACAAGGCCAAGACTAAAACTTAGGGCACTCCAACATGCAGAACCTAAAAGGGACTCTGAGGAGCGGGAGGAGGGGAGGGAAGGAAAAAGAACAGCCAGTGCGGTCGAGATCTAGAATCTGTGAATAAAGCTGTTTCAAAAAGGGAATGGGCCACTGCGTCCAATGCTGCTGACGGTTCCTGAGAGGCGAGAACTGAAATTGACTTTAAATTGGACACCACAGAGGTCAGTTTCTGACTTTGTCAGGAGCAGTTTCAGCTGGAGCAGGCTCGAGAGACTCAGAGGAGGAAGTGGAGGTGGTAGTATGAGCAATTGTTCTAAGGAGTCATACTGCGAGGGATATGAGAAATGGGGCAAGGGCTGGAGAAGGGTGAGCAGCAAAGGAAGAGTCTCTCTCTTCTAATGGTGGGAGAAGATCTATTCAAGCCATAGTTATCAAAGGCTAAATTTTCAGTGTAAGATAAATGGAGTATTCTTCATTATCCCAAAAGGATCAGTAAACTCAAATATGTATCACTTGTGCTACATATCTTAAGATGTGTTTCCAAGAGCATCTGAAATTTCATTTGTACACATATCTTGATCATTTATAAAGCCACTGTGATGTATAAATCAAGAAAATCCACTGTCATGACCATTTGTAAAAGTCAAAAATTAAGACATCCTTAATTAAAAAGTTTCAAATCTAGACATTAAACGTGTGTGAATGTACAAAGATAACAAACCATTTCTAATGCTGTTATATACTCGAGAAATTTTGTTTTGCTTGCTGTTTTAACTTAACAGGTGAAAGGCTTTAGTTGACTTCATATTGTAAGAACTGTTAATAAAAGTTGTCAGGTAAAAAGCCCTATATCTAAAAATACCTTATGAACAGTTATTCTATCAACTTTTAAAGGTTTTTAAACCTGCCCAGAAATTAGCTTGGTATCTGAAGTTTCCCTCTGTCTCCTCCTCTAATTACACTTGTTATTTGTTATGCACCAGCATTGGAGATAATACAATTTCTTGTTCTGTGTAAAAAAACAAAAACAAACAAAATGATCCCAGGTGGGTCTGCAGAAAGGAACAATAGAGGAGAGAGGAAGAAGCTGGTGGTGCAGGAACAAAGTCTTTAGGTGGCTGGGAGGGGATGGAATCCAAGGCATGAGTGGAGGACCTGGCCTTGGGTAGGAGCCCAGATGGTCCATGCATTTGTAACAGCTGGGAAGGTAGAGTCTGTGAGTACAGATGCAAAATGAGTTTGTAGATTTATTAATGGGAGGATGTGGAAGTTCTATTTTGATTGGTGACCACAGGCAAGGTCATCTGCTGAGAGAGCAGGAGGGCAAGGGAGCTGGAGATGGTGCAGAAATAGTCATCCCAAGGAGAGTGAAGGGCTAGATAAATGGAGCAGGGGTGCCAGGAATCCCAGGGTCACACTTGAAGCTGATGGTCATTAGCTCTAGTGAGACCAGTCAGCAGGATTGTGTGTTCTCCTTCAGTTCCATTAAGATGCTCAGGTGCAGGTGCAGAGCTAGTGGAGGGTTTACTCTAACCAAACCTGGATTCGGAAGAAAACACAGAGTAAAATGCAAGAAAGGATTTTCACATAGGAAATGAAAAACCGGAACAGTCACACAAACCAGCTTAGAAGTAGAACAGTCTTTCTGTTATTTAGCAGAGAGCAAAGGAAGAGTTATCTAGTTCACCAAATAATATGATGAATAAAAACTTCATAATACAGGATCATAACCTTTTTTTTTTTCCTTGAGACATAGTCTCACTCTGTCGCCCAGGCTGGAGTACAGTGGCGTGATCTCAGCTCACTGCAACCACTGCTTCCCAGGTTCAAGTGATTCTCCTGCCTCAGCCTCCCGAGTAGCTGGGACTACAGATGCATGCCACCATGCCTGGCTAATTTTTGCAGTTTTAGTAGAGATGAAGTTTCACCATGTTGTCCAGGCTGGTCTTGAACTCCTGACCTCAAGTGATCCACCCACCTCAGTTTCCTAAAGTGCTGGGATTACAGGGGTGAGCCACCGTGCCCAGCTAAGGATCATAAACTTCTTTAAGTTTTAAAGATTTAGTATGATAAAGTACCTACTTAAAGCATACTGGCAACCTTCTTGATGATTCTGAAGACCCCTGGTACCTTGGGGTTATGAGCACCAATTACTGCACTAGTGAAAGAAGTAACTGTCCTGATATTAGAGAGATGAAGAAGAGTTGACTATACTTAATGGAATTCCAGAGAACCCAACTTACATTCTAATCAAAATCACCTTGATATAACCTACCACCCTGAAAATGCTTTAGGAAAGGAAATCACAGGCCTCAAGAAATCTTTTTCCAGGGCCTGAGATCAATGGTGCAGATGGGCAAAGACGATTTACAAGTCACTGACTGCAGGCACAGAGAGACATAAATTTCAGGTACAAAAGAAATAAAAGAAATGAGCACAAAAGCTATATGAAAGGATGAATTTCTTCTTTAAGTTTTATTGCATTAATTTAATTCTATTCCTGGGAATAATGGGAAATGACTTAAGGCAATTTTTTTTTTCTTCCCAGAAAATTCTGAAAGATTGTGCTTTTGATTGGTAAAAGGAAAGTGGGAATAACTTATAAAAATCACCATGAAAGATTTATAAAATATAAAACCCATAAAGTAGACTTTTCTGAAGAGGTAGACATTTAAGATCTTTGAAAAAAACTATGTTCTCCAAGAAGTTCCACGAGATTAATAGAGAAAAGTTTTAAATTTTTTTTGACAAAAAACTTAAGGTCCACATGAAAATGGAAATTTGCTGAGGAAGATACCAGATGATAAATAAGACTACAACAATAAATTATATAACCTTGAAAGAACTTAACGTGCACATATCTTGCAGTTCCTTATGGAATTGCTAGGTAAGGGCAGGTTTCTTTGAAGCAAATGGTGTCAATGTTAGTGTGTGGCAGAAAGATACAGGATTGTGCCTTTCTTTAAAATACACACAGCTCCTTTAAAAAAAAACACATACCTCCTATACTTTCAAAGGAACTCTTATGTGATACGATGAACTAAGGGAATTAGCTAATTTTTTTTTTTTTGTAAAAGCCTTGCACAGTGCAGAGTAATCTATAAGCAAAATATTTTAACCTGACTATGTTTCAGTAAGATTCCATTTTTTTCCTGAATATATTACATTCAGAATTTCTTCTTCATATAGGCGTGTCACATTTCCTACAATCAAGTTAAGACAAAAAGGATGAATTAAATATTTTCTACAGACAAAAGAAAAACAGAGGTTGTGCATTTCCTACTACCAATACAAACTAAAAGGCTCTGTTGAAGACACTGATAAAATATAAATTTTCAGACCTGGCAGCCTCTGCTTGGTTTTGTCTGACCCTAACATCTTGCAGTCTAGGACACTGATCCTTTCTGTTATCCACCCTCCCCTTGGCCTTGGTGACCCTCCACAGGTTTCCCTCTTGCAGCTATACTTTTCTGAGCCTCCTCTTCCAGCCCCTCTTGAGAAGAGGACCCTTATTCACTTACTGCTAAATCAACTTCTTTTCTGTAGTGCTCTCAATTTACTTCCTCCCCATGCAATTCACTGATTTGCTAGTAACAACTCAAAAGCTACAACTGAAACTTAGTACCTAAACTATCTCTTCTGCTTTTAAATCCAAGGTTTTAGGTTTCCGGAAGAAAAAATATACATGACTCTCTCACTATCAATTAACTTGATAATTTAATTCCATTTGCCCAAAATATAATCATCTTACTTCCCAAACTGATTCTTCAACCCTCTGTTCACTTTCTTTTCTTTTTTTTTTTTTCTGAGGCAGGGTCTCACTGTGTTGCCCAGGCTGGAGAGCAGTGGCTTGATCTTGGCTCACTGTAGCCTCAACCTCCCCAGGCTCAGGTGATCCTCCCATGTCAGCCTCCCAAGTAGCTGGGACCACAGGCATGTGCCACCACACCTGGCTAATTTTTGTAATTTTGTAGAGATGGGGTTTCAGCATGTTGCTCCGGCTGGTCTCCAACTCCTGGCCTCAAGTGATCCTCCTGCCTTGGCCTCCCAAAGTGCTAAGATTACAGGTATAAGCCACCACATCAGGCCTCTTCTCTCTTTAGTAGAGTCAACAACCACGTAGTGAGTATACCGTGAGAGGCCCTTTTGCTATAAAAAGTGAGTAACACCCCTCACTACCTTTGAGGACTTGCTGTACAATGGGAAGCACAAATACTAAACCCTGATGATAACACAATGAATACACGCTTGGCTGGTTATGAGAATGAAGGCTGTGGTTTCCTAGCCAGTTGCATGCCAAGTAGCTTGGCCTTCATCTTGTATGTAGAGATGATCTATCTGACTTGTGGTTTTAGATGCTGCCATGACTAAGTGAAGAATATGCTGGAAAATGCCAACTATTACCTGGCCAGGTATAATAAAATGCCAAGTATAATGCCAAGTATACTATATAGATAGATGATAGGTAGGTGGGTAGGTGGGTAGGTAGGTAGGTAGGTTACATAGATGATAGCTAGCTAGCTAGCTAGCTAGACAGACAGACAGACAGACAGACAGATAGACTTCGTGTATTGCTGGGAGGTGAAGTAAAGACGCATTTAAAGATTGAACAATTCCACTCCAGCATGTGTATATGTATGTGTATGTGTGTGTGTATGTATATATATCCCAAATATGTTCTTGCAAAGGTCTACAAGGATATTCATTGCAATGTTACTTGTGATGATGGGGCCACAGAGGCAACCTGCTGTTCACGGGAGGGTGGATAGGTAAAGACATGGGGTTTGTGCAGCATGGGGTAGCATCCAGTAGTTAGACTGTATGATGGGAAGAACACATTCTTTTGTCACTCAGAATAGAAGGCACCGATAAGGAACTGAGGGTAGAGAAAAAGAAACTTAAACGTAGCATCTCTAATATGGGCATATGACAGAAAAAATGGAGAGATGGAGGCTGCGATGGTCTTAATTTATCCTCCAACTTGAAGAGGATTTGTTAAAAGATCAGATCAAGCTAAGCCTGTGTCTTAGGCTGTGGCTGAGAACTTGGAAGGGTAAAATGTATCCTCCCACCACAAACCTCAAGTCCTGTTCTGGGAAGGTCTCTCTGGTAACCCCACCCTCCCTAGAGTTTTACAATGGATCCCCCTGTCGGAGCACCTACCACACAGGGCTGGAATCTTTGGGGAGATGGCAGAGAGAATGGTGAGGTATCTGAACTTTTAGTGACACTGCCTGGTTTAGCATCATGACTAAATCCATATGGTCACGTGGCCCTGGGCAAGTTATTGAACCTCTCTGAGCTACGGGATTTCCTCTTTCAAATGGTGCTCATGGTACCCACTTCACAGGCTGCCCACAGAACTAATCAGATAATCCAGGGAAAGTACTCAGAATGGAGTCTGGCCCATAGTAAAAGCTCCATAAATGTTGATGAATATTATACTTATTAAGCTTCTTAAGACACAAACTAGACTTTTATAGCTTTGTATACACAGCAGCAACCCAAGTTAACATCTGTTGGTGAAGATGAAACTTACTTGTGTATTGACCCAATGGTATATAAGTTTTCTACCTATGTTTTTCACAATAGAGTTAAGTTGTCAGAACAAATGAGGTCTTAAGAAAACGTTATACAACAGGCCACAGGCCTGTTTGCTTGCTTTCTCTCTCTTTCTTTCTTTCTTTCTTTCTCTCTCTCTCTCTTTCTTTTTTTTTTTTTTTGATGGAGTTTTGCTCTTGTTGCCCAGGCTGGAGTACAGTGGTGACATCTCAGCTCACTGCAACCTCCGCCTCCTGGGTTCAAGCAATTCTCCTGCCTCAGCCCCCCAGCAGCTGAGAGTATAGGTGCCAGCCACCACATTCGGCTAATTTTTCGTACTTTTAGTAGAGACGGGGTTTCACCATGTTGGCCAGGCTGGTCTCGAACTCCTGACCTCAGGTGATTCACCCGCCTTGGCCTCCCAAAGTGCTGGGATTACAGGCGTGAGCCACCGCCCCCGGCCCACATGCCTTCTTTCAAAGTCATTTGCTCTGGTGTGTGTGTGTGTGTGTGTGTGCGCACACATGATTCCAATGTTTGTCCCTGCAGGATATCCCCAATTCCCAGACACTTTTGTAATGGATAATGGGCATAACCTCATTATATCAGTAACTAGCAAAGATTTACTTTTTAATTAATTCAAGTGCTTACAGTGCCATATCCACTATCAACTTTTAATAAATTGTGGCATAAATAAACAATTATCTCTATGTGAACATGGGCAACTGGGGCAGGGATTGTCGACCTTTTTCTGTAAAAAACCAGATGGTAAATGTTTCAGGGTTTGTGTTCTGCACAAAGATCTGAACATACTCAAGCTGATGATTCCACAAAGTAAAGGGTCCAAAATGCATTTCCCCCTTTAAAAATAAATGTCCATCTGGATACATTTGTATTGATTATTTCACTCAAGTGTCTCTGATGCAAACGCAGTGGAAATATGTTCACATGATTCCATGATCCAAAGTTGGCCTTCTTTTGATGAGCCAGGCAGGGATTTACTGGGGACCACCTTGAGAACCAAGGTCTTTCAAGGTCCTTGGACACTGGAGGCTTTCTTTGCAACACCCACAGCTGTGACTACCTTTCCCTTATGATAGACCTAACTTCATTCATTTTATAGTGGAACTATGTGAGTTGATATTTACCATATAGAGTACAATGAAACAGATATGAGCAAGGAAGACTAGGAAACAGGCAAGACAGGACAGATAATTCCTTTTCTTCTTTTCTCCTGACTGGTGGTAATAAAAAGTCATTTGAAATATACCAGTAAGGAGTTTTGAGAAGGTGAGAGTTATAGGGATAAATAAATCCCACTCTATCAGTCTTTAAAGCATCATTGTCAAACCTCCTTGAAAATTTTTAAACAGGAAAGTTTGTGATTCTTTCTGAATTTAACAAGTTCTTTAAGCACCTGAAACATAGAAGTGGGAAAAGGATGTGGATTTCCAAATGTACATTGTATTATTTGCAGAGTGAGGTAGGAACCATTGCTCCCTTGGTGATTCTTAACTCTACAGACGCACTGAACCAGGTCAAGTTGGAATCCAGCAGTTTCTTGACAGCAAAGTGAAAATAGATGTGGTAAAAATAACACTTCTCTAACAAAGAAATATAGATTTGCAAGATTTTACAAAGCATAGTAGTTTCAGTTCTGTTTTTAAAAAAACAGAATAGGCTTAAAGCATCACCAGTGATGAAAGGGAAAATTGAATAGGAATGTTAACTTTTCTATATAAAAACTTTAAAAAGAATGATTGTAGCAAGATTTCATGGACAAAAAGGTACATGTAAAGTAACTGAAGTTACTAAAATGTACAACAGGAAAAAATTTATCATTTTTTAAATAATTTTTTTTTCTTTTTTTAAATTGGAAACAGAACCTCACTCTGTTGCCCAGGCTGGAGTTCAGTGGTGTGATCTTGGCTCACTGCAACCTCCGTCTCCCAGGTTCAAGTGATTCTCCTGCCTCAGCCTCCTGAATAACTGAGATTACAGGCACCCACCACCATAACTGGCTAATTCTTGTATTTTTAGTAGAGACTGGGTTTCACCATGTTGGCCAGGGTGGTCTCAAACTCCTGACCTCAGATGATCCACCCACCTCGACCTCCCAAAGTGCTGGGATTACATGCGTGAGCCACCGTGCCTGGCCATATTCATTTTTTTTTTCTAATTGTCCAGACAGGAAGGAACAAAAATATTAAGTGATTGCCTTAGGATGGTGAGGCCATGAGTGAATTTTAATTTGTGTTATATTTAGCTGTATTTTTAATTTTTTGCAATTACCATGGGCCTGTAAGCAAATATAAACAATAATAAAGCAAGAAATATTCTTTTCTTAAGATTCATATTACTCTGGCATAATTTTCTCCAGGAAAGCTTCCTAATCACACCCTACTCCTCTGAAAGGGATTAGAGACTACAACAGAGAGTCTGGCTTGAGTTTTGATGATTGACTGCTGACGGTTTGATGCCTCACCCGTTCCTTTCCCCTTGTGTGTCACAACTAGCCAAGCTGATATGAAAGCCCGAGTTCCCCCTCCTTAGGATCTAGTGGGAGATTCAAACTCAGCCCCTCACTACAATAAAAACCCAGAGCCAGTCTTCTTTCCTTGCCTCGTCAAGCCATTTTGGCCCTGCTAGAGGGGGCTGCCTTGCTCTCACCAGAGACCTGTGTCATGCAAGTAATAAAGCTTCCCATTCCCTCTTGGGGTGTGTGTGGCATCATCAATCTTGACATCTGATCCAAAATTTGGGTGGGGCTCCCTCTTGCTTTTTCAGACTAGCCACAACAAGGAAGTCCCCTTTATCCTGTATTCCCATAATGCCATGATGTACCCCATCATTGCACTTATTAAACTGTGTATTATCTATTCATGTGTCTGTATGCCCTACTACTTGCGAACAAGGGTATGTATCATTCTTTTTTATTCTTTATCTAGCAGTCCCAGGGTTATAGTAGGTATTTGTAAACACACAATAGTTAGGAATTGCTCCACAAATTTCAAAAGAGTGAAACATTTCTTTGTTTTCCTAAAATTGGGCCACCCTTATGAGGTGGCAGGAAGGATAAAATCTATTTCAAGGTTGCCCACCCCCTCCAACTTTGTCATGGTCGTAGTAGAAGAACCCAGAGGCTCTGTACACCAGGAAATTGGAAAAAGACAAAAGAAGGACTAAAGGCTTCCGTTTGCCCTGGCTGCATTTCTTTTTCTTTCTTCTCTTTACATTTTTTTTTTTTTTTTTTTGAGACAGAGTCTCACTTTGTCACCCAGATTGGTGGAGTGCAATGGCGCGATCTTGGCTGACTACAACCTCCGCCTCCCAGGTTCAAGTGATTCTTCTACCTCAGCCTCCCTCGTCACTGGAATTACAGGCACCTGCCATCATGCCCAGCTAATTTTTGTATTTTTAGTTGAGATGGGGTTTCACCATGTTGGCCAGGCTGATCTTGAACTCTTGACCTCAGGTGATCTGCCCGCCACAGCCTCCCAATGTGCTGGGATTGCAGGCATGAGCCACCACACCTGGACTTCCGTGGCTGCATTTCTTTGTCCAGTCCCTTGTGGGGTCTCTGCTGGTGACATCTCTAATGCCAAGCTCAGTCTCAGTGTACATAGGCCCCAGCTAAATACAAAAAGTCCTCTGAGTGGGGTTCTCCACCTCTTCATTGCATTCCAAACGGTTGCAAGTCTTCTCCACTGGTAGAATCTGCCATTAGACAGTCATCTTCCCATCCCTCCTCTACCCCCATTTCCTTTGCCATATCCCATCTGTTATGGACTGAATGTTTGTTTCCTCCCCAAAATTTATATGTTGAAGCCCAAACCCCCAGTGTGGCTGTATTTGACATCAGGCCTTTAAGTATATAGTTAAGATTAAATGCAGTCATGATGATAGGGCCCTGATCCAATAGGATTAGTGTCCTTATAAGAAGAGACACTAGAGAGAGACCCCACTTACTCTTTCCACGATGCATAAAGGAAAGGAAACAGAAGAACAAAGCAAGATGGCAGCCATCCACAAACCTAGAAAGGAGGCCTCACAATGAATTCTAACTTACCAGTCTCTTGGTCTTGGACTTCCCATCTTTCAGAACTGTGAAAAATACATTTTTATTGTGTAAATCATCCAGTGTGGGATATTTTGTTATGGTTGCTTGAGAAAAAAGCCCCAGACTCAAAGTCCTGGCTTGCCTTCTTGGTTAGCAATTAATTTTCAATAAAGTCTGTTACAAATAATTGTTCAATGAATAAAAGAAAAATTAATTACTTAAATGTTTAATCCAATCTAAGTTTCTTCTTTTAGTATTGGTGTGGTGGAAAGGAAAGATAGACTCAGTTATTGTGGTAAGTGGTATCTTTTTATGCAGTTGTTGCCATCTTTTAAAAATACATTTATTACCCAGGAATCAAACTTACAAGGGATGCGAAGGACCTCTTCAAGGAGAATTACAAACCACTGCTCAACAAAATAAAAGAGGATACAAACAAATGGAAGAACATTTCATGCTCATGGATAGGAAGAATCAATATTGTGAAAATGGCCATACTGCCAAAGGTAATTTATAGATTCAATGCCATCCCCATAAAGCTACCAATGACTTTCTTCACAGAATTGGAAAAAACTACTTTAAAGTTCATATGGAACCAAAAAAGAGCCTGCATTGCCAAGACAATCCTAAGCAAAAACAACAAAGCTGGAGGCATCATGCTACCTGACTTCAAACTATACTACAAGGCTACAGTAACCAAAACAGCATCGTACTAGTACAAAAACAGATATATGGACCAATGGAACAGAACAGAGCCCTCAGAAATAATGCCACACATCTACAACCATCTGATCTTTGACAAACCTGACAAAAACAAGAAATGGGGAAAGGATTCCCTATTTAATAAATGGTGCTGGGAAAACTGACTAGCCATATGTAGAAAGCTGAAACTGGATCCCTTCCTTACACCTTATAAAAAATTAATTCAAGATGGGTTAAAGACTTAAATGTCAGACCTAAAACCATAAAAACCCTAGAAGAAAACCTAGGCAATATCACTCAGGCCATAGGCATGAGCAAGGACTTCATGTCTAAAACACCAAAAGCAATGGCAACAAAAGCCAAATTTGACAAATGGGATCTAATTAGACTAAAGAGCTTCTGCACAGCAAAAGAAACTACCATCAGAGTGAACAGGCAACCTACAGAATGGGAGAAAATTTTTCCAATCTACCCATCTGACAAAGAGCTGATATCCAGAATCTACAAAGAACTTAAACAAATTTACAAGAAAAAATCAAAAAACCCCATCAAAACGTAGGCGAAGGATATGAACAGACACTTCTCAAAAGAAGACATGTATGCAGCCAACAGACATATGAAAAAATGCTCATCATCACTGGACATCAGAAGAATGCAAATCAAAACCATAATGAGATACCATCTCACACCAGTTAGAATGGCGATCATTAAAAAGTCAGGAAACAATAGGTGCTAGAGAGGATGTGGAGAAATGGGAACACTTTTACACTGTTGGTAGGACTGTAAACTAGTTCAATCATTGTGGAAGACAGTGTGGCGATTCCTCAGGGATCTAGAACTAGAAATACCATTTGACCCAGCAATCCCATTACTGGGCATATACCCAAAGGATTATAAATCATGCTGCTATAAAGACACGTGTACACGTATGTTTATTGCGGCACTATTCACAATAGCAAAGACTTGGAACCAACCCAAATGTCCATCAATGATAGACTGGATTAAGAAAATGTGGCACATATACACCATGGAATACCATGCAGCCATAAAAAAAGGATGAGTTCATGTCCTTTGTAGGGACATGGATGAAGCTGGAAACCATTATTCTCAGCAAACTATCCCAAGGACAGAAAACAAAACACCGCATGTTCTCACTCATAGGTGGGAACTGAACAATGAGAACACTTGGACACAGGATGGGGAACATCACACACCTGGGCCTGTCATGGAGCGGGGGGAGCGGGGAGGGGGGAGGGATAGCATTAGGAGATATACCTAATGTAAATGATGAGTTAATGGGTGCAGCACACCAACATGGCACGTGTATACATATGTAACAACCCTGCACGTTGTGCACATGTACCTTAGAACTTACAGTATAATAATAAAAAATACATTTATAGGACTTCCTTTATGTTTAAATATTAAAAAGGCATATTTAGGTATAATTTACATCCAATGACACTCACCCATTTGCATTGTATAGTTCTATGAATTTTGTCATACATACATAATCCTGTAACTAGTACCACAATTAAGACATAACATTCCCATCACCCCAAAAAGTTCATCTTTCCCCTTTGTTGTCAATTCCCACTCATACCCTAGCCCCAGGCAACCACTGTTGTGCTTTCCTAATATGATTCTGTCATTTCTAGAATTTCATATAAATGGAATCACAAAATATGTGGTCTTTAATGTCTGGCTTTTATTGTGTAGCAAAATGTTTTTAAGATTTGCTACATTTTGTGTAGCAAAATGAATGTAAGATTCATCCTTTTTGTTGTGTGAATCTGTAATTAGTACCCTTAGATTGAGTAGTATTCTAATGTAAGAATAGGCCACAGTTCACACTGCCCAAAGTAATTTACAGATTCAATGCCATCCTCATCAAACTACTATTGACTTTCTTCACAGAATTGAAAAAAAACTACTTTAAATTTCATATGGAACCAAAAAAGAGCTTGCATAGCCAAGACAATCCTAAGCAAAAAGAACAAAGCTGGAGGCATCACACTACCTGACTTCAAACTATACTACAAGGCTACAGTAACCAAAACAGCATGGTACTGGTACAAAAACAGATATATAGACCAAGGGAACAGAACAGAGGCCTCAGAAATAATGCCACACATCTACAACAATCTGATCTTTAACAAACCTGACAAAAACAAGAAATGTGGAAAGGATTCCCTATTTAATAAATGGTGCTGGGAAAACTGGACAACCATATGCAGAAAGCTGAAACTGGATCCTTTACTTACACCTTATACAAAAATTAACTCAAGATGGATTAAAGACTTAAACGTAAGACCTGAAACCATAAGAATCCTAGAAGAAAACCTAGGCAATACTATTCAGGACATAGGCATGGGCAAGGACTTCATGACTAAAACACCAAAAGCAATGGCAACAAAAGCCAAAATTGACACATGGGATCTAATTAAACCAAAGAGCTTCTGCACAGCAAAAGAAAATACCATCAGAGTGAACAAGCAACATACAGAATGGGAGAAAATTTTTGCAATCTATCCATCTGACAAAGGGCTAATATCCAGAATCTACAAATAACTTAAACAAATTTACAAGAAAAAAACAAACAACCCCATCAAAAAGTGAGTGAAAAATATGAACAAACACTTCTCAAATGAAGACATTTATGCAGCCAACAAACATGAAAAAATGCTCATCACTGGTCATTAGAGAAATGCAAACCAAAACCAAAATGAGATATCATCTCATGCCACTTAGAATGGTGATCATTAAAAAGTCAGGAGACAACAGATGCTGGAGAGGATGTGGGGAAATAGGAACGCTTTTACACTGTTGGTGGGAGTGTAAATTAGTTCAACCATTGTGGAAGACAGTGTGGCAATTCCTCAAGGATCTAGAACTAGAAATACCATTTGACCCAGCAATCCCATTACTGGGTATATACCCAAAGGATTATAAATCATTCGACTACAAAGACACATGCACACGTATGTTTATTGTGGCACTACTCACAATAGCAAAGACTTGGAACCAACCCAAATGCCCATCAAAGATAGACTGGATAAAGAAAATGTGGCACATATACACCATGGAATACTATGGAACCATAAAAAAGGATGAATTCATGTCCTTTTCTGGGAACGTGGATGAAGCTGGAAACCATCATTCTCAGCAAACTAACACAAGAACAGAAAACCAAACACCACATGTTCTCACTCATAAGTGGGAGCTGAACAATAAGAACACATGGACACAGGGAGGGGAACATCACACACCGGGGCCTGTGGTGGGGTTGGGGGCTGGCGGAGGGATAGCATTAGGAGAAATACCTAATGTAGATGATGGGTTGATTGGTGCAGCAAACCACCATGGCACATGTATACCTATATAAAAAACCTGCACGTGTACCCCAGAACTTAAAGTATAATTTGAAAAAAAAAGAATAGGCCACTGTTTATCCATGTAATAGCTGATGGACGTTTGTGTCAACCCCAAAGGAAAAAATTGATGTTCTTTCTAGTTCTTGGCTTTTATGAATGCTGCTGCTATGAACATTTGAGCACTAATCTTTCCATGAATTGATGCTATGCTTTCATTTATCTTGGGTAAAAACCTAGGAGTGAAATTGCTGAGTCATACGATAAGAATAAGAAACTGTCAAAATGTTTTCCAGAGTGACTGAATGACTTTGCATTCCGACACGTGATGTGGGAGAGTTTGATTTGCTACACATCATCCACAGCACTCACCATTGTCAGCCCTTTTAACTTTCACTGAATGTATTTAATTTCAACTGGATGTGCAGTTGCATTTCTGTTGTGATTAATGATATTGACCATACTTACCTGTGCTTATATCTTTTTTGGTGAAGTGTCAAATTTTTGCCCATTTTATTTTATCAAGTTTTTTTAATATGAGGTAACAAAAGTTCTTAGAAAATCTGGATACATGATTTTTATCAGATATTTATACATCATGAATAATTTTTCTCAGTATGTGGTTTGTCTTTTCACTTTCTTTACATAGTTTTTTTAGGACAAAATTCTTAAATTTTGTTTAATTTATCCATGTTTTTCCCTTGGGGTTCATATTTTTTGTGTCTTGTGATGGTTACTTTCTTTTTTTTTTTTTTTTTTTTTTTTTTTTTTGAGATGGAGTCTCACTCTGTCACCCAGGCTGGAGTGCAGTGGCCCGATCTCGGCTCACTGCAAGCTCCGCCTCCCGGGTTCACGCCATTCTCCTGCCTCAGCCTCTCCGAGTAGCTGGGACTACAGGCGCCCGCCACCACGCCCGGCTAATTTTTTTGTATTTTTAGTAGAGACGGGGTTTCTCACTCTGTCACCCAGGCTGGAGTGCAATGGCACGATCTCAGCTCACTGAGACCTCCGCCTCCAGGATTCAAGTGATTCCCGTGCTTCAGCCTCCCGAGCAGTTGTGATTACAGGCATGCGCCACCATGCCTGGCTAATTTTTGTATTTTTAATAGAGACAGCGTTTCACCATGTTGCCCAGGCTGGTCTTGAACTCTTGACCTTAGGTGATCCACCCACCTCGGCCTCCCAAAGTGCTGAGATTATAGGCATGAGCCACTATGCCCAGCTGTGATGGTTAATTTTATGCATCAACTGGACTGGGCTAAGGGATTCCCAGATAGCTGGGAAAATATTATTTCTGGTGTGTCTGTGAGGGTGTTTCTGGGAGAAATTAGCATTTACATCAATAAACTGAGTGAAGAATATACACCTCACTAATGTGGGCATGATCCAATCTGTTGAGGGCCTAAATAGAACACACTCTGCGTGAGCTGGGACATCCTTTTCCTGCCTTTAAACATTATAGCTCCTGGTTCTCATAGATTGAAAACCTCAATATGTTAAACTTCAATTTTCCCCAATTTGATCTATAGATCCAGGCTTTATTACTATTGTTATTATTATATGTAGAGACTGACAAGCTCATTCTAACATGTACATAAAATTGCAAAAAATTTCGAATAGCCATAACAACTTAGAAAAAGAAGAATAAACCAGAAGTATATCTGATTTCAAGACTTTCCATACAGCAACAGCAATAAAAAAAAAAGTTTAGTATTGGCCTAGATACAGACATATAGCTCAATGGGACAGAACAGATAGTTCAGAAATGAACCCACATGTATATGATCAATTGATTTTCAACAAAAAATCATGACATTTTAATGGAGAAAGAATAATCTTTTCAATAAATGTAGTCTTCAATGTACAGTTTCTGTAAACTTTAGTAAAAGTTTATTCCTAAGTATTTCATATTTAGATATTGTAAACATTGCTTTAAAAAATTCCAACTTCTGATAATTTATTGGCCTTAGAAAGAAATACAATTGATTTTTTCACATTGACCTGGTATCCCGTGACCTTGCTAAATTCACTTCTTAGTTTGAGTAGGGATTTTTATTTGTTTGTTTGCAGGTTTCCTCGAATTTTTACATAGACAATCATGTTACTTGAGAATAAATGAAGCTTTACTTCTTTTGCAAATTATGTCATTTCTTCTGGTTTTATTGCTCTGGGTAGGCCATCTAGTATAAGGTTGAACATAAGGGGTGAAAGCAAACATCCTTGCCTTGCTGCCTCAAGAGAAGAGAACAGCTTCTTGGTTCCTCTTGCTAAGTACAGCAGAGGCCTACGTCTCCTACAACTTTGAAGCTAGATTTGGTTTGCTCTGAGGATTCCTGTTCCTCCTCCTACCTTATTAAATAAAGACTTTCTGAATTGCATGCTCAACTACCACTCCTTTGGGTGATTGTCATGATAGTACCTTATGCATGGTTTTTAACACTTTTAGGTGACCTCAGAATCACTGTTCTGCCCCGACCTTTCATCATCTCCTGCCAAGATGACGACAGTAGCTCTTCATTCGTCTCCTTGCTTCTGCCCTTGCTACCGTACCATATGTTCTGATCCAGCAGCCATGGTGATCCTCTTAAGATGGAAGTCATGCCATGTCTATCTTCTGCTCAATGCCCACCATTTTTGCTTTTCTTTCAGAGTAGAAGCCAATGGTCTCACAAAGTTCTACAAAGCCATAAAAGATGCTACCACATCTAGCTCCACCAACCTTCTCACATCCTTATTCCACCCAGGTACACTTGTCTCACTGCTAATCCACAAATGCACACATGCTGCCCCCTCAGGACCTTTACTCTTGCTGCTTCCACTGCCTGGAATGTTCTTCCCCCAGGTATCTGCAGCACCCACTCCTTCAAGTCTTTTCTTAAAAGGGCTTTCCCTAGCCACCCTAATTAAATTACCAAACAAACAAATAAATAAACAAAATCCCTAGCCCACCACCTCACACACTTTGTCCCTTCTTGGCTTTTGTTTTTCTTACTGGAACTTACTATCATCTAACATAATATTTAATGTAGGTTCAATGACAGCAGAGATTTCTTCGGGGTGGGAGGAAAGTGACTGTTTTGTGTATTGCTATACACTCACGGCCTAGAACACTAGCACGTGGTAAGTGTTCGATGAATATTTTTTGAGTTAATGAGGGGTGATTAGCCATGTAGATGTTCTTAAATAGATCAGGAGAGATATGTTTGGTGGAGAAATCCATAAGGCACGTCTAGACCTAAGAGGCTAGTGTGAAAGAGTTTGTACAATTTCCACAAATTCTTATTAAAGAAAATGCTTATCTCAGTCACTTCATTGTTCAGAGTTCAGTGTGCCACGTTGCATGCTCCTCTGCCTAGAACTGCACCTGTACCCCACAGATAAACTGGAATAGAATGAGGTACTAATGTGTGGGCTCCAGAGCATGGTTGAATCTGGGTTTTAGCATAAACTGAGAATATTAACAAAGACAAAATAGCAGATTCAATTATAGATGTGGAAAGCCTCAGAGACACTAGGAGGAAGGGAAGACAAAGAAACATTCAGACTTAAAATAACAATAGTGTTAGTATTTCACTGTACAAAGCACTTTTGAGAACTTTATCTTTTGTGAGCCTCATTCACTCTTTGAAATAAGCATTTTTATCCCTTTAAAGATGTGGGAACTAAAGCTCACAGAGGCTGTGAGTCCTTAATAGCCACATAACTATTAAGTGACAAAGGATTACCAACTCCACGTCCACCAGCTCTAAATTATATGCCCTTTTCACTGCATTAGGTTCACATACTAATTGATCCTTGATCAAAAATTATTAAAGTGTCTAAAATAAACTGCTTTTTAAAAAGCAGTGCAAAAGCAGTAAAAGAGATAGCACAAAACCTTGCAAACAGGAGGGCTTGTATAATAATTTTAAGTAAAAGGAAGAGGTCGAGATATAGGAAGGAAACCAATGGTCAGTGTCAAAATGAAAAGAAATGTCAAAATAAAGTAAAAACCAGAGACATAACAGAAACAATGATAGTAATAGCGGAGATAAATGGCTTCTCATGTGCTGTCTGCATTTCTGTGGATCCACTGTGAAAAGAGAGTTCTTTTGAGCTGAAGAACTTCCTGGGCACTCAAAAAGTGATTGCCATTATTATTAATGGCAGGAAGGAGCTTAAAGTTAAATGAGGCCCTCTGTGTGGTAGATTGTTAAGCAGTCTTAATAATGCCACAATCTAGTATGTTATTTCCTTATAGTAGTCTCATAAAATATTGCCTAATGTATTTTTTACATTATAAAGATTTTGGCCTGGTTTTCTGCTATCACACTAGACGTCAATGCTCAAAAAAAATAATAGACCCATGTTATAAATTTGGATATAATCAGAATTTCAGAAACAAAGCCAGTGCTTTGATGATGTGGAAAATATTTCATTAATGAATTGAATGTCTCATGCATTTTTTAAAACACAAGAAAATAAATATCTTATAAAAATAAAGTAGCAGATCCTGCTGTTGGAGTAAGTTACATAGCCAATATAATCTTTCTTCTTTAATATTTCAGGGAAAAAAGTTGTTCTAGAAGATAATAATGAAAATTAAATTAAATATAAAACCATTGTGTTGTTTGCAAGACCATTTATAATATAAATGAGTTTATGAGATAAATGTGAAAGAAAGATTGAGCTTATTTCAAATTTTTCAAAGCAGAGTGTATAATAAATTAGTTATCTACAAGGATAAATTACACTTTTATATTCTAGGCATTTATTTTGTCACCAACTTGATAGATTCTAGTTATAAGTTTTAAGAGGGACAACCTGTAAGATGGTAGAATTATTACATTTAATATTTCTTAAACATTTGGTTCACACACTTTTAGTTTACCACAAGGCTTTTCATTTTATCATAATTTATACACCTAATGTAATTTTTGTGAATATACATAAATCAGTTGATTGAGTTATATATTCATATGCGATGCTTGCAGGTTCGGCAACAAGGCAAGCTATTCTCTTTAAAAAAAATGGCCTGTAATTTTATTTTTTAATCTTCAAAATTATAAACTAGGTTTTGGAATAAACATTCTTGCTTAAAATGGTGAATATAGAAAGTCAAAACTCTTATAGACATACGTCTTTTCAGACTATACTGCACTTTCATCCATGAATAAGAATTCTCTTTTTCCTTATCAAAGTATTTTTAGGAGATAATTATCATGAGGAATAATATCTGTACATGTTTGATGAAGCTTTTGATACATTCACCTGTTTAAAAAGAAAATACTTTTCTTAAACTTGCTTTTTTAAAATTTCAATAGTTTTGGGGGTACAGGTGGTTTTTGGTTACATTGATAAGCTTTTTAGCAGTGATTTCTGAGATTTTGGTGCACCCATAACCGAAGCAGTGTACACTGTACCCAACAGGTAGTCTTTTATCCCTCACTCCCTCACCCTCCTTCCTGCTTGAGTGCCCAGTGTCCATTATAGCATTCTTATGCCTTTGGATCTTCTTAGCTTAGCTTTCACTTATAAGTGAGAACATATGATACTTGGTTTTCCATTCCTGAATTACTTCACTTAGAATAATAGCCTCCAGCTCCATTCAAATTGCTGCAAAAGACATTATTTCATTCCTTTCTACGGCTGAGTAGTATTCCATGGTGTATATATACCATATTTTCTTCATCTACTCATTGGTTGATGAGCATTTAGGTTGGCTTAATATTTTTGCAATTGTGAATTGTCCTGCTATAAACATGTGTGTGCATGTGTCTTTTTCATATGACTTCTTTCCCTTTGAGTAGATACCCAGCAGTGGGATTACTGAATCACACAGTAGTTCTACTTTTTATTCTTCAAAGACTCTCCACAGTTTCCCACAGTGGTTGTACTAGTTTACATTCCCACCAGCAGTGTAAAAGTGTTCCCTTTTCATCCCATTCACACCAACATCTATTATTTTTTGACTTTTTGATTAAGAC
This sequence comes from Nomascus leucogenys, assembly GCF_006542625.1. Taxonomy (NCBI): domain Eukaryota; kingdom Metazoa; phylum Chordata; class Mammalia; order Primates; family Hylobatidae; genus Nomascus; species Nomascus leucogenys. Next base: position 133,503,078 of record NC_044383.1, on the reverse strand, counting down.
TATTTTGCAGGAGTAAGATGGTATCTCATTGTGGTTTTAATTTTTATTTCCCTGATAATTAGTGATGTTGAACATGTTTTCATATGTTTGCCAGCTGTTTGTATATTCTTTTGAGAATTGTCTACTCATGTCCTTTGTCCACTTTGTAATAGGATTATTTGTTTTGTTTTGTTTTTTTTCTCACTGGTTTGAGTTCCTTGTATATTCTATAAATTAGTCCTCTGTGGGATGCATAGTTTGTGAATATTTCCTCCCAGTCTGTGGTTTGTCTGTTTACTCTGCTGATTATCTCTTTAGCTGTGTAGAAGCTTTTTAGTTTAATTAGGTCCCATTTATTTATTTTTTGTTTTGTTGCATTTGCTTTTAGGGTCTTCATCATTAATTCTTTGCCTAAGCCAATGTCTAAAAGAGTTTTTCTGATGTTATCTTCTAGAATTTTTATGGTTTCAGGTTTTAGATTTAAGTCTTTGATCCATCTTGAGTTGATTTTTACACAAGGTGAGAGATAAGCATCCAGTTTCATTCTTCTACATGTAGCTTGCCAGTTTTCCCAGCACCATTTATTGAATAGGGTGTCCTTTCTACACTTTATGTTTTTGTATGCTTTGTCAAATATCATTTGGCTGTAAGTATTTGGCTTTACTTCTCTGTTGTCTATTCTGATCCATTGGTCTACAGGCCTATTTTTATACCAGTACCATGTTGTTTTGATAATAATAGCCTTGTAGTATAATTTGAAGTCAGGTAATGTGATGCCTTCAGATTTGTTATTTTTGCTTAGTATTGCTTTGGCTATGAAGGCACCTTTTTGGTTCCATATAAATTTTAGGATTGTTTTTTCTAGTTCTGTGGAGAATGATAAAGTTATTTTGATGGGAATTGCATTGAATCTGTAGATTTGCTTGGGCAGTATGGTCATTTTCACAATATTGATTCTACCCATCCATGAGTGTGGGGTGTATTTCCATTTGTTTGTGTCATCTATGATTTCTTTCAGCAGTGTTTGGTAGTTTTCCTTGTAGAGATTTTTCACCTCCTTGGTTAAGTATATTCCTAAGTATTTTATTTTATTTTATTTTATTTTTTGAAGCTCTTGTAAAGGGACTGAGTCTTTTCCTGATTCTCAGCTTAGTCGTTGGTGTACAGCACATTTCTCAGCAGAAACCTTACAAGCCAGAAAGGACTGGGGCCCCATCTTTAGTCTCCTTAAACATAATAATTGTCAGCCAAGAATTTTGTATCAATCAAAACTAAGCTTCATAAATGAAGGAGAGATAAAAGTCTTTTTCAGACAAACAAATGCTGAAGAAATTTGCCACTACCAAACCAGCACTACAAGAAATGCTAAAAGGAATTCTAAATTTTGAAACAAAACCTTGATATACACCAAAATAGAACCTCCTTAAAGCATAAATTTCACAGGGTCTATAAAACAATAACACAATGAACAAAAAAACAAAGTATCTAGACAACAACTAACATGATGAATAGAACAGTACCTTACATCTCAATATTAACATTGACTGTAAATGGCCTAAATGCTCCACTTAAAAGATACAGAATGGCAGAATGGACAAAAACAAACAAACAAACAACAAAAAAAAACACACCAACCAAATATTATCTGTCTTCAAGAGACTCACCTAACACATAAGAAATCACAAAAACTTAAGGTAAAGGGGTGAAAATATACATTCCGTGCAGGGCTGGGCATGACGGCTCACACCTATGATCCCAGCACTTTGGGAGGCTGAAGTGGGTGGATCACCTGAAGTCAGGAGTTCGAGACCAGCCTGGACAACATGGTGAAACCCCATTCCTACTAAAAATACAAAAATTACCTGGTCGTGGTGCCAGGTGCCTGTAATCCCAGCTATTTGGGAGGCTGGGGCAGGAGAATCATTTGAACCCAGGAGGAGGAGGCTGCAGGGAGCTGAGACCGTGCCATTGCACTCCAGCCTGGGAGGCAAGAGTGAAACCCCATCTCAAAAAACTAAATAAATAAATAAATAAAATAAAGGATACTCCATGCAAATGGAAACCAAAAGCAAGCAGGAGTTGCTATCCTTATATCAGACAAAACAGATTTTAAAGCAACAACAGTTTTAAAAAGACAAAGAAGGACATTATGTAATGATAAAAGGATCAGTCCACCAGGAAGATATTACAATCCTAAATTTATATGCACCTAACACTGGAGCTCCCAAATTTATAAAGCAATTACTACTAGACCTAAGAAACAAGATAGGCAGCAACACAATAATAGTGAGGGACTTCAGTACTCCACTGACAGCGCTAGACAGATCATCAAGACAGAACGTCAACAAAGAAACAACGGACTTAAAGTATACCCTAGAACAAATGGACTTAACAGATATTTACAGAACATTCTTCCTAACAACTACAGAGTATACATTATTCTCATCGGCACATAAAGCATTCTCCAAGATAGACGATATGATAGGCCACAAAACAAGTCTCAATAAATTTAAAAAATCAGTCATATCAAGTGTCTTCTCAGATCACAGTGAAATAAAACTGGAAGTCAATTCCAAAAGGAATCCTCAAAACTATACAAATACATGGAAATTAAATGATCTGCTCTTGAATGAGTTCGGGGTCAACAATGAAATCAAGATGGAAATTTAAAAATTATTTGAAATGAATAATAATAGTGACACAACTTATCAAAACTTCTGAAATACAGCAAAAGTGGTGCTAAGAGGAAAGTTTAAACTTATATTAAAAGAAATGTATACTTCTGTTGAAAATCTAGATACTAAATGACAAAGAAGAAAATAGGACTTGTTTATAATCTCATCAACCATGGATAAACACTGTTAACATTTTGGTACATTTTCTTCTCATTTTTATATCTACATATAACATGTAAATTTTCTTCCACTAGTATAGACATATAATTAATATCTTTACACATTCTCCTTTGTTCACATTTCTGATTATTTTCTTAGGTTCAGTTCCTAAAAAAGGAATTACACCATTAAAATGTCTGATACATATTGCTAAAATTACTTTCCATAAAGATTCTACCAGTTTCCCCTCCACCAAAGATGCATATGTCTTACTCAGTTCTAGGCAATATAAGTAATTTAAAAATTTTTTCAACAACCAAAATTAACATACCAATATTGTTTATACCTTTATCTCTTTGATTACTAGATAAGTTACACTTTTCGAAATGTTTAGTAATAATTTGCATTTGTTCTTGGTAAACTATTTTTTTTTTTTTTTTTGAGATGAGTCTCGCTCTGTCGCCCAGGCTGGAGTGCAGTGGCATGATGTCAGCTCACTGCAAGCTCCACCTCCCGGGTTCACACCATTCTCCTGCCTCAGCCTCCCAAGTAGCTGGGACTACAGGTGCCCGCCACCACGCCTGGCTAATTTTTTTTTGTATTTTTAGTAGAGACGGGGTTTCACTGTGTTAGGCAGGATGGTCTGGATCTCCTGACCTCGTGATCCACCCACCTCAGCCTCCCAAAGTGCTGCGATTACAGGCGTGAGCCCCCACACCCAGCCAGTTCTTGGTAAACTATTTGTTCATATACTTGGTCTATTTTTACCAACTGGTACTTTTAAAATTTATTTTACAGAGTGCTTTATTTATTTATGATATTGTACCCAGTTTGTCTTTCAATTTTACCTACAGTTTTTTTTGAAACAAAAATTTAACATTTTATGTAGTCAAATTATTTATTCTCTATTTTTGCTTTAAGAAGTCATTTCCCAGTCAAAGATGAGCTCTAGGTAAAGAATCTCTTTAGCTTTTATATCATTTGATTTTTTTCTACTTAACCCTTTAATTCATCTTAAATTTGGTTATAGTATATTATTAAGTGAGAATATAGTTTAAAAAGTAATAACTAGCTATTTTATTAGCTTATCTATTTGACGATCCTTCTTTCTCCACTAGTTTTTGATGCCAACATTTTCTAATTTGGGGTCTGCTGCTACACTGTTTTCTGCTCTGTTCATTAGCTTATCTGTTCTTATGCCAATACTATACAAACTTAATTTTTATTATCTTTTAATCTGTTTAGAATCTGTCTTATAATTTTAACCAAGCCTATGTATTCTTCCCAGTACATTTTACAATCATTTTGTTAAGTTCCTTTTATAATGTAATATTTTTGAATACAATAGCCTTAAATCAGTCTTCTACTTCAGGAATAGATTATAGAGTGTATCTTACTTTTTCTTTTGGTCACTTTCAGTAGCGTTTTTGTATTTTTCTTCAAATGGTTTCCCAAACTTTCTGGAATGGGTTTACCTTGATTGACCACCCTGAAGTATTAAACCCCAAACCCTCTTTATCTTACTATTTTTAATGCAAATTCCTTCATTTCTTTGATTCTCCCAATCATTTGCATATGCAAATGGATTCCCTTCTATTTTAGTAAGATATTATTTAATAATTAAAATCCTTCTAGTTTATACTGTTGTTTCACTGCACTCATCTTTAGTAGAATTTGCTTTTTTATCTTATGAGCCTCAAGTACTAAGGCTCAGAAATAATGTAGGTATCCACCTTGCTTCCCTTAATTCCTTGCAAAAATAGGTACAATTAGCTGAGACCCTCCCCATCTACCAAAATTTGCCAACCTACCTGCCTCCCCTTCTTGATCTCAGCTCACTGCTACCTCTGCCTCCCAGGTTCAAGCGATTCTCCTGCCTCAGACTCCTGAGTAGCTGGGATTACAGGTGTGCCACAATGCCTGGCTAATTTTTGTATTTTTAGTAGAGACGGGGTTTCACCATATTGGTCAGGCTGGTCTCGAACTTCTGACCTCATGATCTGCCCTCCTCGACTTCCCAAAGTGCTGGGATTACAGGCATGAGCCCCTGTGCCCGGCCACCTGCCTCCCCTTCTATTGTAGTGGGAGAAGCATTCATGTCCTGAACTCCACCAACCTCTCCACCAGAGTGACAGCGGTCCATTCCTGCATTGTCTACAAGACTCTGCTTCTGCAACTTTACCTTCTCTTTCCTATATCAGTTTCTCTATCTCAATTGAATTATTCTCATCTGCATACAAACTTCTCTAACATTCCCTTTCTTAAATACTTCCTGGACTCTATGGCCTGCTCTGGGTACAACACTATTTCCTGTTATTCTTTTAGTGGAACTCTCGAAGTTTTTAATCTAGTCCCCATTTTTTCCTCTCTCCTTAACTTCTCCCAGTCAAATACCTTTTCTCTCCACTCTTTTTGAAAGGTTACCAATGATTTCTGTGTTGTCCAATCCAAAGGGCTCCTCTCTGTTCTCTCAGCAGAACGGAATTAACCACTCCTTCCTCTGGAAATACTTCTTTTCTTGGTTTCTGTATCACTAAACCATCCCGGAAAACACACATATACCATGCTTTCTAAATCTAGGCGAAGAGGGATGGAATTTAAGGAGTTTAAGCCCTGGGCTTTCCCTCAAGTGACCACAAAGTGTAGGACTAGACAACATCAGCCTGACTCCCGTGTGTCTCAGTCTGCAGTGCCAGGCATGTTGGAGGCAGGTTAGAAAAGCAGACAAGCCACTTTCCTCCCAGAGCTCCTCACATTTGTTGAGAATAAATAGATTCTACTAAAACCACCTTGGAAAAATAAACAATCAAACTTTTACTTTTGTCAAATCCTCATTAACCAAATATAGCAAAATGGGTCTTTAAGGTTTTACAGACAGATGAAAATGTTACGAGTGTTGGATACAGTCACAGACTTTGTCCAGAATGTCCTTTGAACACTGACCATAATTCAGGTTCAAAATCGTTTGTTGAACCCACATAGTCTTAGATCCTATCATTACATACTGTTTATATTAGATCCTGTTATTGCTGTAATATATCCTAGAAGCAAACTAATTAAGTGCCTTTTGATTTGAGTGAAGTGAAAACAGTTAGACAGGCCAGATTCTAATTTGCTTGTAAAGTTAATGGAGTCATGGACTGGTGGGAAGTAAAGGTGTTGAAGGAGAAACTCAGCAGGGAGAGAGAGCAGAAAGACCCCCATCCTCCTCCCAAATTAGGCTACTTCCTTTGTCAGAGAGGAACACTTGTTAATTATGAAATACTCATAAATCTGCCTCAACTTAAGTGCCCAAGAGCCGAGGATAATGGAATGAAAAACAATTTAAATCACATTATATAGCAAGCAACTGAACAATGTATTTTTGTGCCGTCTCAGTGCATTTCATTACTTCAAGGCCACAGATTTGCTCCTGCAGCTTCAGATAGCAGAAGGAAACACACTTGGGTTGTATTGTTCTTTATGATTCATGGGTTCTCAGCAGTAAGCAGAGCTTTTGCTGCCAGAGGGTTTTTCCTTTTCAATGCCTGCTACCAATTTATGGGTTGTGTTTTGAAGGGCTTTGAAAGTGTTGAATCTGCTGAAAATATAGTTAGCTTGGAATGTTATCAGAAATTTTAGAATTTCTATGACTAACAACTCTTTTAAGGAAACGTAAACCATATCTTAAAAAGAAAAAACTAGTAGTTATGAATTATTTTCAAGGACATACATTGTTATTTTATCTCTTCTGGGTACTATTAAAATCCATGAGAAGAAAAAAAACCTTTTACTTTGGCATATTTTGTTTTACTTTTATAATATTTGAAAATGGAGTTACAGTAGTCATTAATCAGATGTACAGACCCCGATGTAAGAACTCCCACTAGCTGAGAGAAAATGAATGAGCCACTCAGGTCAGAGAAAAGCTATACATTTGAGTAGAACTATCTCATCCTTACTGATATAACTCTCTGAATGCGATTAATAACAATCAAAGATCCCATCCAATTAAAACTTATTGCACCTAAGAGTCATGGACATTTATTTCCAGAAAGGTCCATAGAGGTCATTTGGTCTAACTTCCTCATTTTTCACAGATGAAGTTACTAAGACACAGAGGGAATTAAAGACTTACCAAAGGTCATGCTGCTAGAACCAGATCAAATTCAATACTTTTTAACTTCAACTGGAGTGAAATTAAAGAGATATTAATTAGGTTCCATTGCAGGCCACCTTATAGACTAAATGTCCAGAAGAAAGGAAAATTGCTGTAAAAAGTGTTAAAGTATTTTACAATGCATGGTTGAGCTGGCAGAAAAATACAAATAATAAGAAGGGCACGAATGATAAGAAAGTACACATTGAGAGTTGCATATAAATGCTGGAGTTGTGTCTGTTCATGGTATTTGCCAATCCCTGGGATCTCCAGTCCTAGAATTTAAGGAGCCACATGCAAAATCTGGAGCCTGAGCTGGGTGGGGTTTGGGGCAACTGACCTCCACATAAAGCAGCAACTTTAAAGATGATAACCTGAGCAATAGTGTGAAGTAGAAAAAGTTAATAAATTCACCTTTTGTCAAATTTGGCTCTGAGTGTCGGGCGAACATTCAGATTTGCTCCTGCAGCTTCAAATAGCAGAAGGAAACACACTTGGGTTTTCTCAAAAACACAAGTTTTCCTGGAAGATTCCTTTCAAGAAACTGGCACTCAGCGGGGTTTGGAACAGGAATGCATGCACTTCCACTGTGGTAAATCTTCACCTACAAATTTAGCTCCAAGTGACCATGGCTTGGCAGCAGTTCCAAAGATCTGGCAGAAGCAAAGCCACATACTCTCTGAATACCTTCAAATAAGCTTCACGTCAGACCTGCAATTAAAGTTCCAAGAAACCAAACAAAAGCTGAGCCTCACCCTTTTGAGGTTATGCCTCTATGATATGTAAAAAGAAAATGCAAGAAAAATAGACCTGTGAAGACTTCAGATATTAAAGTGATCAGATACTGAATAAGTTCTGTGCCTATGAGTCTGAATCTGCTGTCTTTTTTTTTAAATAATAGAATGTATTTTTAGAGCAGTTTTTGGTTCACAGCAAAATTGAACAGAAGATACAGAGATTTCCTGTATACTTCTGCACCCACACATGCACAGCCTCCCTCAGTATCAACACCCAAATACCACCAGAATGGTGCATTTGCTGCAATTGATGAACCTATATCGACGCATCACTATCATCCAGTCTATAGTTTACATTAGGGTTCATCCTTGGTGTTGTACATTCTGTGGGTTTAAACAAATGTATAACTACATGTGTCCACCATTATAATATCATACAGAGTATCTTCATTGCCCTCAAAGATCCTCTTTACTCCTCCTCTTCATCTCTCCCTCCCCACTAACTCTTGGCAACCACTGATCTTTTTACTGTCTCCATTGTTTTGCCTTTTCCAGAGGCCATATGGTTGGAATAATACAGTATGTAGCCTTTTCTTATTGGCATCTTTCACTTAAGTGATATGCATTTAGGTTTCCTCAATGTCTTTTCATAGTTTGATAGCTCATTTCTTTTTAGCACTGAATAATATTCCATTGTCTAGATGTGCTACAGTTTTCTTATCATTTACCTACTGAAGAACATCTTGGTTGCTTCCAGGTTTTGGCAGTTGTGAGTAAAACTGCTATAAACTTTGTGTGGGTATAAGTTTTTAGCTCCTTTGGGTAAACACCAACGAGTACAATGGCTAGATTATATGGCAAGAGTGTGTTTCAGTTTTGTAAGAAACTTCCAAACTGTTTTCTAAAGTGGCTGTACCATGTTGCATTCTCACCAGCAATGTCGCTCCATGTCCTTGTAAGCATTTAGTGCCTTCAGTGTTCTGGATTTTGGCCATGTCAATAGATGTGTACCAGTATCTTTTGTTGTTTTAATTTGCATTTCCCTGATGATATATGATGTGGATCATCTTTTCATATGCTTATTTGTCAGCTGTACATATTCTTTGGTAAGGTATCTGTTAAAGTCTTTGGCCAATTTTTTAGTTGCATTGTTTGCTTTCTTATTGTTGAGTTTTAAATGTTCTTTGTATATTTTGGATAATAGTCTTATCAGATATGTGTTTTAAAAATATTTTCTCCCTTGGCCGGGTGCGGTGGCTCACGCCTGTAATCCCAGCACTTTGGGAGGCCGAGGCGGGTGGATCACGAGGTCAGGAGATCGAGACCATCCTGGCTAACACGGTGAAACCCCGTCTCTACTAAAAATACAAAAAATTAGCCGAGCGAGGTGGCAGGCGCCTGTAGTCCCAGCTACGCGGGAGGCTGAGGCAGGAGAATGGCGTGAACCCCGGCGGGCGGAGCCTGCAGTGAGCCGAGATCACGCCACTGCACTCCAGCCTGGGTGAAAGAGCGAGAGTCCGTCACAAAAAAAAAAAAAAAAAAAAAAAAATTTTCTCCCTGTCTGTGGCTTGTCTTTTTAATCTCTTAACAGTGTGTTTTGCAGAGCAGAAAATTTAATTTCAATGAAGTCCAGTTTATCAGTCTCTCTTTCATACATTGTGCCTTCAGTGCTGTATCTAAAGAGTCACTGCCAAATCCAAGGTCATTTACATTTTATGCTATCTTCTAGTTTTATAGTTTTGTGTTTCACATTTAGGTTTGTGATCTGATCATGTTTCATACTAAGAAAAAGTATTAAAGCATGAACAACTAAGCCAGTATGGAAAAAAATACTAACAGGATTTTACATAATTAAAAAAATACTGTAATTGAAGTTAAAATTTAATTGATGGAATGAACAGTGCAAAAATGAAATTACAAAAAATTCCTTTTTACAATAGCATAAAAATAATAAAGTGCTTAGAAATAAATGTAATAAAAGTCCAAAAATCTATATTCTGAAAATTATAAAACATTGCTTAAGGAAATTAAGGAAGACCTAATTAACTGGAAAGACATCACATGTTTGTGAAACAGAAGACTTAGTGTTGCTAAGATGACAATATTCCCCAAATTAATATCCAGATTCAACATAGTCTTTATCAGAATTCCAGATGACTTCTTGCAGAAATTGGTAAGACGATTATAAAATTCATATGTAAATTCAAAGAATAGGGAGAGGAAGAAAGGGAGAAAGGAAAGAAGAAAAAAAGAGACAGAAAGCAAAGAAAAAGAACAATGTTGGAAGACTCTCATTTCCTGATTTCTAAAGTTACTACAAAGTTACAATGAAGTGTGGCATAAAGATAGACATGGCGATTCACGGTCTAGAATTGAGCATCAAAAAAAAAAACAAACCCTAACATTTATGGTCTATTGATTTTTGACAAGGATGCCAAGACCATTCAACAGGGGGAAAGAATGGTCTTTTCAGCAAATGGTACTGGAACAACTGCATAGTCACATGCAAAGGAATGAAATTGAACCCCTGCTTTATACTGTACAGAAAAATTAAGTCAAAAGCAATCAAATACCTCAGAGAAGAAGAGCTAAAACTATAGAAGTCTTAACATAAAACATAGACACAAACTTTTCTTTACCTTGGTTTAGCTAACAGTTTCTTAACTATGACACTAAACATGAAAGCAACCAAATAAAAAATAGGTAAGTTGGATTTCATCAAAATTAAAAAAAATCCATGTACTTCAAAGGACACATCACAAAAGTAAAAAAGACAACAGAATGGAAAAAAATTTGCGAATAATTTTCTGATAAAAGACTAGTATCTAGAATGTATAAAGAACACTTAAAATTCAACAATAAAAGGACAAATAATCCAGTTTTTTAAAAGGCAAGATATTTGAATAGACTATTCTCCAAACAAGATATATGAATACACAATAATTACCTGGAAAGATGCTCAACAAACAACATTAACCATCAGAACAATTGAAATGACAGAAATGATCATGATATACAACTGATAGGATGGTTATAATGAAAAGACAGATGATAACAACTGTTGGCAAGAATGTGGAGAAATTGGAACACTTATACAGTGCTGGTGACATTGCAAAATGATGCACCTGTTTTAAAAAAAAGTTTGGCAGTTTCTTAAAATGTTAATGTAGAGTTACTACATTACATGACCAGCAATTCCACTTGTAGGTATATACATATCAAAACATATATTCAAACAAAAACTGATACAGGAATGTTTATAGGAGCATTATTTATAATAATCAAAATGTGAAAACAATCTAAACATCCATTAAGTGATGAATGGATAAATGCAATGTGGAGGCCAGGTGCGGTGACTCACGCTTGTAATCTCAGCACTTTGGGAGGCCGAGGCAGGCGGATCATGAGGTCAAGAGATCGAGATCATCCTGGCCAACATGGTGAAACCCCATCTCTATTAAAAATACAAAAATTAGCTAGGTGTGGTGGCACACACCTGTAGTCCCAGCTTCTCAGGAGGCTGAGGCAGGATAATCACTTGAACCCGGGAGGCAGATGTTGCAGTGAGCCAAGATTGCACCACTGCACTCCAGCCTGGTGACAGGGCAAGACTCCATCTCAAAAAAAAAAAAAAAAAGTGCAATGTGGAATATCCACACAGTAGAATATTATTCAGTAATAAAAGGATGAAGTACAGATATATGCAATAACATAGGATCCTTGAAGATATTATGATAACTGAAAGAAGCTAGTTACAAAAGACTATATTGTAGTTTCAACTTATATGAAATGTGCAGACAGGCAAATCTGTAGAAACAGAAAGTAGATTAGTATTGACTAGGGCTGGGATATACAGGTTAGGAGAAATGGGAGATGACTGCTTATGGCTATGGAATTTCTTCTAGGGGTGATGAAAATGTCTTACAATTCATGTTGGTGGTGGTTGCATAACTTTTTGAATATATTAAAAGCCATTTGATTGTATACCTTAAATAGGTGAATTTTATGGTATGCAAATTATATATCAATGGAGCTGTTTAAAAAAATCAATGGAGGATTTTTGTTCTAGGAAAGATGGAATGAGCACATGCCGCTTTCTTCAACTAGTAATTATGAACATTCTGCAAACATATTTTTTTAAAAATAGAAGATATAAAAAAAGAATCAAGCTGAAATTTTAAAATTAAAAAAAAGAAAATAACCAAGATCAGGAACAAGGCAAGGATGTTCATTCACCCTTATCATTCCTATTGACCGTAGTACAGAAAGTCTTAGCCAGTGCAATAATGCAAAGTGATAGATAGATAGATAGATGGATGGATGAATGGATAGATACATGGATAGATGGCTATCCTTGTCAAAAATTGGCATGCTTGTGAAAAATCAATAGACCATAAATTTTTTTTAGATGCTCAATTCTAGACCATGAATCTCCATGTCTATCTTTATGCCACACTGTCATTGTAATTTTGTGGTAACTTTTGAAATCAGGAAATGAGAGATAGAGATAGCTAGCTAGCTAAAATACTGATAGAAAGGGAGACATAACAGTGTCCCTGTTTGCAGAAGATATGATTGTCAACACAAATTAACCCAAGAAGTGTACATGAAACCCTTCTCTTTTTTTTAAATTATGCTTTCGGTTCTGGGATAAATGTTCAGAACATGCAGATTTGTTACATAAGTATACATGTGCCATGGTGGTTTACTGCACCCATCAACCCACACGTATGTTAGGTATTTCTCCTAATGATCTCCCTCCCCTAGGCCCCCACCCCCCAACGGGCACAGTGTGTGATGTTCCCCTCCCTGTATCCATGTGTTCTCATTGTTCAACTCCCACTTATGAGTGAGAACATGTGGTGTTTGGTTTTCTGTCCTTTTGTTAGTTTGCTGAGAATGATGGTTTCCAGCTTCATCCATGTCCCTGCAAAGGACATGAACTCGTCCTTTTTTTTTTTTTTTTTTTTTGCTACATAGTATTCCATGTTGTATATGTGCCACATTTTCTTTATCCAGTCTATCTTTGATGGGCATTTGGGTTGGTTCCAAGTCTTTGCTATTGTGAATAGTCCCACAGTAAATATACGTGTGCATGTGTCTTTATAGTCGAATGATTTATAATCCTTTGCGTATATACCCAGTAATGGAATTGCTGGGTCAAGTGGTATTTCTGGTTGTAGATCCTTGAGGAATTGCCACACTGTCTTCCACAATGGTTGAACTAATTTACACTCCCACCAACTATGTAAAAGCGTTCCTATTTCTCCACAGCCTTGCCAGCATCTGTTGTTTCCTGACTTTTTAAAGATTGCCATTCTAACTGGCATTAGGTGGTATCTCATTGTGGTTTTGATTTGCATTTCTCTAATGACCAGTGATGATGAGCATTTTTTCATATGTTTGTTGGCCACATAAATTTCTTCCTTTGAGAAGTGTATGTTCATGTTCTTCACCCACTTTTTGATGGGGTTGTTTTTTTCTTATAAATTTGTTTAAGTTCTTTGTAGATTCTGGGTATTAGCCCTTTGTCAGATGGATAGGTTGCAACCTATCTATAGGTTGCCTGTTCACTCTTATGATAGTTTCTTTTGCAATGCAGAAGCTCTTTAGTTTAATTATGTCCCATTTGTCAGTTTTGGCTTTTGTTACCATTGCTTTTGGTGTTTAGTCATGAAGTCTTTGCCCATGCCTATGACCTGAATGGTATTGCCTAGGTTTTCTTCTAGGGTTTTTATGGTTTTAGGCTTTACATTTAAGTCTTTAATCCATCTTGAGTTAATTTTTGTGTAAGGTGTAAGGAAAAGGTCCAGTTTCAGTTTTCTGCATATGGCTAGCCAGTTTTCCCAACACCATTTGTTAAATAGGGAACCCTTTCCACATTGCTTGTTTTTGTCAGGTTTGTCAAAGATCAGATTGTTGTAGATGTGTGGCATTATTTCTGAGGGCTTTGTTCTGTTCCATTGGTCTATATATCTGTTTTTGTACCAGTACCATGCTGTTTTGGTTACTGTAGCCTTGTAGTATAGTTTGAAGTCAGGTAGCGTGATGCCTCCAGCTTTGTTCTTTTTGCTTAGGATTGTCTTGACTATACAGGTTCTTTTTTTGGGAGTGTTCCATATGAAATGTAAAATAGTTTTTTTCTAATTCTGTGAAGAAAGTCAATGGTAGCTTGATGGGGATAGCATTGAATCTATAAATTACTTTGGGCAGTATTGCCATTTTCACGACATTGATTCTTCCTATCCATGAGCATGAAGTGTTTTTCCATTTGTTTATGTCCTCTCGGATTTCCTTGAGCAGTAGTTTGTAGTTCTCCTTGAAGAGGTCCTTAACGTCCCATGTAAGTTGCATTTCTAGGTATTTTATTCTATTTGTAGCAATTCTGAGTGGGAGTTCACTCATGATTTGGCTCTCTGTTTGTCTGTTATTGGTATATAGGAATGGTTGTGATTTTTGCACATTGATTTTGTATCCTGAGACTTTGCTGAAGTTGCTTATCAGCTTAAGGAGATTTTGGGCTGAGATGATAGGGTTTCCTAAATATACAATCATGTCACCTGCAAACAGAGACAATTTGACTTTCTCTCTTCCTATGTGAATACCTTTATTTCTTTCTCTTGCCTGATTGCCCTGTCCAGAACTTCCAATACTATGTTGAATAGGAGTGGTGAGAGGGGAGTGGTGAGAGAGGTCCATGATGAAGGTCCTGGCAGATTCATTGTCTCTTTAGGTCCTGCTTCCTGATTTGCTGATAGCTGTCTTCTCTTTGTATCCTCCTGTGGTGCAGAACAGAGAGAGAAAGGAAGCAAGGTCTCTTGCATCTCTTCTTATAACAGCACTAATTCCATTTATAAAAGCTTCACCCTCATAACCTAATCACCTCCCAAAGGCCCCACCTCCAAATATGAACACATGAGGGATCAGACTTCAACACATGAATCTCGGGGAGATGCAAATTTTATTAGTCAGAATTCTCCAGAGACACAGACCACAGTCAAGTTGACACATAAATTAACCATCAAAAAAACATTCAGCCCATAGCAACAGGTTTTTACAAAATTGAAAATACTATTATACAACCCAGCAATCCCATCAAATATTAGAAAACCCTGTCCTGGATTACAAACACAAATATCCATTCAAAACAGCCAGACACTCCCTGGCAAGGAAATATCCAAAGAAGAGATCTTTTTCATTTTCAGATGTATAATCACTAGGCTGACTTCCCAACTTAATTTAATTAAGTCATTTTCTCTCCAGAGATGATTATGTGCTACACTGATGACATAAATATTGGGAATTATTGACTACTGTGTTTTTTCATTGCAAATTATCTACTAGGTTTCCACTTTACCGCCATCTTTGTCAATGTGCTTGCCTGATGATTTTGGGTCAATGAATTAAGCCATTTCTGAAACTGAAAAATTTGAGAACTGAAAATTGAGATTTGAGATCTGTAAGACACTGCCTGACAACCAGTTATTCTGTACTAAATCACTGTTCTCCAAGGTCATATTAGATGCCAGGAATCTTTAATCCATGGGACACGTAAGACAGACTTCATATTTGGAAGGACAACTGCTAAATCAAATTAATCAATGTTAACAAATGTTTGAATAAGTATCTAGGAGATATAAAATTATGTCAACTAATCACCTGCATCTAAACTCAGCACTTGTAAAGATACAAGTTATGAATAATAATAAGAGACATGGGGTCAGTCCTCCTTGGAGGAGTGCCTATGCCTCACAGAAATTGTTTTGTTTGGTACTGTGAATAATATTAGAAAGAAATTTTCCATAATTTCTTATGTTCTCTGGGCTTTCGTTTTCTCATCTACGTATTGGATTTGAACTATAATCCCACTGAGGTCCCTCGAGTCATAATGAGTTTAATGGACTGGGAAGGTGACTGGGATGTTGGACCATCCATTAAACTCATGAAAGTACCATGAATTCCAAGCTCAGGGAGAACTCTGTGGTGGTAGCACTGTGTACGCTGGTGGCCTTGGCTTCCTAGACAGTGTTTCTCAGACTTTGACCTGAGAATCACCTTTCTTTAAAATGCAGATTTTATAGCTCCTCTCCTAGATATTTGGATTCACCAAATCTTGAATTGAGCCCAAGAATTGCACTTTAAGCAAACACTCCAGGTAATTCTGATGCAGGTATCATCATTGAAATCGCTAAGATATCAAGGTTAACAATACCATAAATTGGTTTCATTAATGTAGGTTAATAATATAAATTGGCTACATTAATGTAGGTTAAGCCTGGCTTACACTAAGACATCAAAGTTAATAGTACTATAAACTGGCTGCATTAATGTAGATGGCTGAAGATCACTATATCACTATACTGTGTCCTTTATTTTGGAGAAAAATAATCAAAACAAACCTTTATGCAAGGAATTTTGAGTCTGTTAGATTTCTTTAGAAAACGAGTTTTAGAGGAAGGGGTTAGACAGAAGAAAGAGAAAAGAGTTTTCTCTTTAAACAGATTTTCTGAGATTGCCTAATTTTCTATAAGTGCTTCCCAAAACTAGAAAATGTGCATTCTAGGCTGAAGCTTATTCAAATAAGTCCACTGCTCTATTTGATGAGATCCAGAGGCAACTCCCTTTTATAACTGTGAAGATGGGATGGAAAGCAGAAATAGCCATGAGGGTGCAAGAAAAAAGTTATATAATTCAAAGGAAAGAAGAGACAGAAGGAATTTGGGAGAAGCTAATGGGTTGTAGTTTGAGTACAGTTCAGAGATTAGAAGATATTTCCATGTGTGAGTCAAAGTAGATCAGCTCATTCAGAATTCAGGTGTTGTAATTTGTCATGAGATGAAGTGTGAGGAGTGAACCGTGATGTCTTGAGAAATGGAATGGATCCAAGTCCACCGTGTGCAAGTTCAGCTCGGACATTTCCAGACTGTGTGATCTGGGCAAAGCTGCTCAAACCGTCTGACCTTTGTTTTTTTTTCAGCCTTAAGATGGCATAATAGCAACCCATATCATGGGTTTGTTGTAAAAATTAAGTAAATTGACACATCCAAAAATCCACTGTGAAATGTAAGGTTTATTAAAATGAGGGAATAATTACTTGTATGAAATAATTTTCAATTTATCCTAGATAAAATAATTAAATTATATTTTCTTATAATGATGGCAAAAAGAGCACTGAAATTTGAAATTATAAATCCCACAAACCGATGGTGGTTTTGCTCCACCTAAATCTGAGATTTTAGGCAGCAAATAATAGAGAAGGTAAAATGAGAGCTCTCAAGAGACGGGCTTTTGTTACTCATTGGGAAAAAGAATTGAAAGCGTTTCTTGGAAGCAATACAAAAAACAGTTTAAAAAGAAATCACACTTATTATATAACTAAGTAAGTGTCAAAAGTTTCTGAAAAGCAATCAAACAAAGCCATGCATTTCAGAGACCACTGAGCCAAAGAAGCTTGGGTATAATTGTATGAGTTTAATAGATGGGCCAACATCCCAGTCACCTTTCTCAAAAAGTCTGAATCTCAGTGCAGAGATTTCCAAGAGTTTATTCCGCAGAACAAAATTTCCATTTGACCTCAGAGTGTCTTCATTCTATGAAGCATTTTATAGCTATCATTGAATGCATTGTCTGATCAGCATTTTTGTTGCTAAGAGAAAGCCTTTTGGTCTGTGATTCATTTAGAAAGTCTTGACAACTCACCATAGTGTTACCTATAAGAAGATATGAACATTTTAGCAGTACAGAACCCAATTTCAATATTGATATAAGAGGATGCAAAGTTGTTCAGACCAAGGGAAAAAATCAGCGGAGTCATGAATGGGATGTGTGGGTGTGCAGGAGGGTGTGCTTGGAGTAGGGGGTGATAACGGACAGGAATCCATAAGCTACACTGTGTCCTGGCATAATTTGTAATTAAACTCCTTTCAATCTCTAAAGCATCCACAATTGTGCAACAAATTATAGGTCACTTTAGTGATAGGCCAAATTGGAACTGTGAGTTTACTCTGCCTGATATGATCGATTCAGGTGCTGAATTTTCCTTATCCCAACTGTGGTCTTTTTACTCTCGGTCTCTGTCCCTTTAGGACTCTTTCAAGAAGATCTCCGGTTCCTGAAACATCAGCCTTCAACACTGCCCCTAAGTAAACTGATAATGGTTTAGACCTTCATAAGAACCTACAGCCAACTCTTGGTAGCATTCAGATTCCAAGTACACAGCAAGAATCAGCAGGGCCAGTGTAGCAAAGACACAACAGAGTACTCGCCACCATCCATAAGATACAGCTCCAAACCTTAATAAAGTAATCTGTTGATCTGGGTTAGGATTCTCTGCGTTTTGTTTGTTTGCTTGCTTGTGTTTAAGATTGGAGCCACCTCTCCAGCTCTGTGCAAGATTAGTGGGGTTAGAAGAATGCTGGGATCTTCCACTCCCCACTTTACCAGAGAAATCTCATTCATATTTGTTTCATCTGTGGGGCATTATATGTAGGGTTTTATATTGGAAATAAAGTGTTTCCCTGCTTTAAAAAAGTTGCCACTGTGCAACTGAAAGGTACCTCTATTAGACAGAGTTGGGACGCTTGGTATTCTTCTGACAACTCCTACTCCCTTACTACCAACAGTGGTAGGATTGCAGCTAGACATGGAGGCAGTTCCCAAGTGAAGGCATCACGGACTAACACTGAGGTCATTTCCCTGGTAGTTCCCTGTCTGGGAGATTGTCATAATAAGGTAATTATATCACTTTCGTAGTGATGCCTTTAGGGTTCTGCTCATGTGATCAGCCCTTTCTCATAATCAAAACTCATAAAATGACTGAATGGGGAAATGGGTTTACTTGGACTTAAATATTTCTTCAAGAAATTAAATAGTAATTCTTTTGCTGATCACTGGAGGACATAAGAATTTCCAGGTGTTCATGTTTTTAATGGAACATGATTACATTTGAACTTTATATCTGAGGAGACAATTGTTTATTATGTGTTAATTCCTGTTCTAAATACTTTACATATAATAACTGATTCAGTCCTCCAACGATCTTATTAGGTAGGCAGTATTGTTAATCTTACTTTTTCCCCCTACAAATCAGAAAAGGAGCTATACAGAGTTTAAGCAGCTTGCCAGAGTTCTCATCACTAATAACGGGAAGAGTTGAGATTTAAATCCAGCCAGTGTAGCTCCAAGGGTTGAGTTCTCACCGCTGCCCTGTGCCACCCCTATGGAGAAATGATCTGGTGTGGTGCAAAGAAATTTGCCAACCCTATCGCATTTCCCTCCTTCTTCCTCCATAACAGAGCCTCGATTTTCTTGGACTTTCACTATATCTCATCTTAAGCCTCCTCAGAGAAGGCTCACTTTATCCTCTGGAAAGAACTTAATCTAAGAGTAATCCATTTCCCATTATAGTCAGGCATGTGCCTTACACATTGAGATGTGATGTGATATTTGTCATGACTAGAAAAGTTTTTTTTAATTCAAACTTATTTTTCCTGATCCTCTCCCTCCTGCCACCCTCCACCCTCCAATAGGCCCCAGTGTATGCTGTTCCCTTCTATGTGTCCATGTATTCTCATCATTTAGCTCCCACTTATAAGTGAGAACATGTGGTATTTGGTCTTCTGTATCTGCATTAGTTTGCTAAGGATAATGACCTCCAGCCCCATTCATGTTCCTGCAAAGGACATAATCTCATTCTTTTTTATGGCTGCATAGTATTCCAGGGTGTATATGCACCACATTTTCTTTATTCAGTCTACCACTGATGGACATTTAGTTCTTTCTCACTCCTCCACAGAGAGCCTACTGAAGCCCCTGTGTGGCGGTGAATAGATGTGAACCCTGGAAATGCTGCAGTCATCTGGCTTCTCTCTCCAGAAGGAAATCTGTACCTGGAGTTGCAAAGTCAGAGAAACTATGGAGAAATAGAGCCACTAAGTTACATCCACTCTGTCGAATATCCTAATCCTGGATGTCTAATTATGTGAATCTACTAATTTCCTTCTTCATCAGGACATCAAGTCAATCCCTGGCTGTTTTATACCCTACTATATAGTGAGATATTTTCTTTCAATGATATAATTCATATTTGAACATTTTCACTGTAGCAAAAAGAATCTGTCCAGAATTGTTTTAAGAGGAAGATGATATTCATGATAAGGAGTGAATTACTGGAACAAGAAATTATAATTTGATAAATAAAAGTTTTCAACTAATAACATGTTCCATATTTATGAACATGTCGAATCATCTATTTTAAGTCATATGTTAAATGCTGATAGAGAGAAACCTTTTATAGATGTAATCTATGGACCACTGAGCTCTGATAGTGATGAAAGTTAATGCAGTAAGAGGTGAAATAGTGTCCCTAAAATTTACTTGTTTCTTGATTGGTGTATTCGTTTGCAAGGGCTGCCATAACAAAGTGCCACTGAATGGGTGGCTTAAACAACAGAAATATATTGTCTCAAGTTCTGGAGGCCAGAAGTTTGAGACCAAAGTGTCATCAGGTTTGGTTTTTCTAAGGCCTCTCTCCTTGGTTTGTAGATGGTTGTCTTTTCCTTACATGGTCTCCCCACTACACTTGCCTATGTCATAACGTCCTCTTCTTATAAGGACACCAGTCATGCTGGATTAGGGCCCACTTGAGTGATCTTATTTAACTTTAATTTCGTTTTTAAGGAGCGTATTAGCAAGTACAGTCATTCCAAGATAATGGGAGTTAGGACTTCAACATACGCATTTTGGAGGAGATAAAATTCAGGCTGCAACAATTGGCAGCAAGGAAAGTTTTAATAAATTTTTTAAAACTAAGCACACTACAATCTAAGTTAAGCATGAGCTCTGAGTGAAGTCATTTGTCAGTAATAAATAGTCTTCAGGAAGTGAGGCTTTTTGACTTTTTTCTACTTTTTAAAATGTTTGCTATGGGTTGACAAATTCTATGAAATGTTTTTATTTTATTAAAACTAAGTGGCAAATAGAGATCATGCTAGGGAAAAATAAGATACCATTTTAATTAACAATATTTAGAGCATCAGCGTCATTCTAATTTAAATCCACAATCCCTCCTCACTACTAATTTAACAGTCCTGAGACCATGAGGCTGTGCCAATGCTTTCAAGCTGCTTCTGCTCCTCAGAGCCTCATCCACGGTGCACAGGATGCATCTGGGTGGCGTGCTGGGGGTGGGGGGGTCACGCGGAAGACCTGGGAACCCCCAAAGTGCAGGAGTCTCACAGCAGAAAGAAGTTGAATATGGTCAGGTTTTCGAATCTGAATGGCTTTAGAGTCAGTAATGCTTATCCTTTTTATCATTCACCTTTGATAAATAGTTTTACGGGAGGAGACCACCCCTCATATTGTCTTATGCCCAATTTCTGCCTCCAAAGAAAGAAGAAGTAAAAACTAAAAGGCAGAAATGAAATCCAAAAGCAGACAGCCTGGTGCCACACCCTGGGCCTGGTAGTTAAAGATCGACCCCTGACCTAATCAGTTATGTTATCTATAGATTCCAGACATTGTATAGAAAAACACCATGAAAATCCCTGTCCTGTTCTGTTCCGTTCTAATTACTGGTGAATGCAGGCCCCAGTCACATACCCCCTGCTTGTTCAATCAATCACAACCCTCTCACGATCACAACCCTCTCACGCGGAGCCCCTTAGAGTTGTGAGCCCTTAAAAGGGACAGGAATTGCTCACTTGGGGAGCTTGGTTGTTGGACATGTGAGTCTTGCTGAAGCTCCTGACCGAATAAAGCCCTTCCTTCTTTAACTCGGTGTCTGAGGGGTTTTGTCTGCAGCTTGTCCTGCTACAGTTTTGGAGTGCCTGACTCCATGCAAAACAAAAAATTTATTTATAAATTTATAAATGTCACAGAAACAGGACATTTAAAAAACAAATGCACACAGTTAATCTCTTACTTTCTTGCTGCCCTTCTTTGTTCTGTTATGCACATTTCCTGGAGAGTTGAAGCCCCATTTTGGAGACTATTGACTTAGCTGCCTTTTGTTATTGGCAAGCACCTGTGGATACACACCTGGAAGAGACATATAAGTCATTCTGGGGGAAGGTGGAATGAATGTGCAGGTTTTCTCACAGCTCATCTGGCTTTCTCCAGATGCAAAGATTGCACAGGTTGATGGGACCAAATGATCTCTGGTCGCCAATGGTCTTTTCACATTTTCTTACCTTTGAACACACATCCTTAAAACAAAGTGAATTTTTTATGTGTTTAATGCTAACACTGTTAAGAGGCACCTCCTAAAACTGTGTGACTGTATTTCCTGGCTGTTGCCTCCTGCAAAACCTGCTGCACCTGCCATTTCTCTTGAGACACCACTGTGCAGCCTCCTACATAGACGGGCTTGGAAAGAGCTTTCTCCAAAGTCTGCAGGGGAGGAGGCATGATTTTTATGGTCCTTCCAACTTGGGAAAATATCCCATTGGAATCTTATGTTTGCTCAGAGGCCAAGAAAACAGACATCAACAGAGGGGGCCCTGGCTCTGCTGCTCACTCCAGGTTTACAGAACCAGGTAAATTCTCATCAGAAGCTGCATGGTGACAGACCAAGCAGATAGATAGCCTCTCCTTAATAACTTACCTTGTGTGTGTGTGTGTGTGTGTGTGTATGTGTGTGTGCGTGTTGTTGTTGTTGTTTTCTTATTAGCAGAGGAAATGGCTGGCCTTCTCTTTGGCCATATGGATTTTGATAATTTGAAGACAAGTCAAAGAACTTGTACACATTCATTGCAATATCTATTTGTGTGGATAGGTACACATATATAGTTGATCCTTGAACAACATGGATTGAACTGGGCGAGTCCACTCATATGTACATTTATTTTCACCTGTGCTACTCCTGAGACAACAAGGCCAACCCCTCCCTTACTCTTCCACCTCATGCTATTCAGTATGAAGATCATGAGGATGAAGATCTTTATGATGATCCACTTCAAACTCAATAGTCAATATATTTTCTTTTCTTTATGATTTTCTAAATAACGTTTTCTTTTCTGTACCTTACTTTATTGTAAGAATACAGCATATAATACATATAACATATAAAACATGTTAATTTACTGTTTATGTTGTTGGTAAGCCTTCCAGTCAACAGTAGGCTATTAGTAGTTAAGTTTTGGGGAGACAAAAGTTACATGTGAATCTTCAGCCATGTCTGGGGTTAGCAACCCTACCCCTGCATTGTTCAAGGGCCAACTGCACATATTTATTATACATAGGATGTCATATATGTACAATAGGGGGTTATACATTCTCTCTGCATTTATTTGCTTTCTAGTCATTTTACTTTTTTTTTTTTTTTTTTTGAGATGGAGTTTCCCTCTGTTGCCCAGGCTAGAGTGCAGTGGTGCAATCTTGGCTCACTGCAAACTCCACCTCCCAGGTTCAAGCGATTCTCCTGCCTCGGCCTCCTGAGTAGCTGGGATTACAGGCATGCACCGCCACATCCGGCTAATTTTTGTATTTTTAGTAGAGACGGAGTTTCACCATGTTGGTCAGGCTGGTCTCGAACTCCTAACCTCAGGTGATCCACCCTCCTTGGCCTCTGAAAGTTCTAGGATTACAGGCATGAGCCACCATGCCTGACCTAGTCATTTTACCTCTGTGGCTTTTCTACTGTAAACTGTAGATGTTTTCTTTTGCCAAAGAGGTAAGTAGCTCATAGAGCTGTAGTTTTAGGATAATTAATATTTCTTATGTCTCACGATGACTAACTTTTCACTATGTTGCCCTCTGGTCGGTTCAGTTTTTCTGGTGCTCCCTTCCCACTGCTGCCAGAGGTAGAGAATTAGGAGCTGGCTCCCAAGGCTGGATGCCCAGGGTGATTGGCCTTGTTGGTTACATTATGTCTTTTTTGTTGTCACCCAAAGCTACTCCAGTTGTCTGATGATATTGTCACACCTCCACATATTAACCCTTCACTGACATTACAGTATAAAGGCAATGGGTTTGGGGGTTTTTGTTCATTATGTTTTTGCTTGATTTATTTTGTTTTTGCTTTTACAAAGAACTCATAGCTATCATATTTCCGGAACTCTTTCATGTTTGAGAAAGTCTATTGTCTTTTGGTTTAATGAAAGGTTGACTGTCTATAATAATCTTGGATCACCTTTCCTTTCTCTTAGGACTTTGAAGTTTCCACCAAATATTGCTGTGAAGTCTAAGGCCAGCCTGATATTTCACTTACGTTAGTAAATTATTTTTTCTTCCTGTATGTCTAAAGAATGTTTACTTCATCCTTGGTTTTTAATAATTTAATCTGGCTATTGTTTTTCTCAAAATACAGTGTACATTGTTTTTTTCAATCTGTATATTCAGTTGTGTACGTGTGTATCTGTTTTGATTTCAGGAAAATTTCCCCAGATTACTTTTTAAAAAATCTTTTCTTTGTTCTGTTTGTTTCTCTGCTTCAGATATAACTATTGTCTTTATGTTGACTCTCTAGTCCCAGAACTATCATTTTTTACTAATCGCTTTCATAATTTTCCTTGACTTTGATTATAATCATGACATGCTTTTCTCTCATGGCTTTTGTCTACACTAGGAATTCAATTTTTTGTTGTGTCTATCTGTTCTTCCCTGTTTTTAATATATTTATTATGTAAAACTGTGTTCAATGTTTCCTATGATCTATAAAGTTTTTCTTCTCAATTATATTATCATCTTATTTTTCAGCTCTAGTTTTATAAATGTTGTTTTAAGCTGTATATAAAATATTATAAACATATATAATATTTGTAGTGTTACTATCATGCTGTGTTTCCTTCTCTCCTTATTCATTTCTGTGGCATGTTTTTGTACTGCTGAAGAGGTTCTACCTGCCCACTGCATAAAGAGCATAGTGTCAGAGGTGTCTGAACCAGAGTGCCTCCATCTTGAATGGGGGCTGGGTAAAATAAGGCTGAGACTTACTGGCTGCATTCCCAAGAGGTTAGGCATTCTAAGTCACAGGACAAGATAGGAGGTCAGCTCGAGATAGAGGTCATAAAGACCTTGCTGATAAAACAGCTTGCAGTAAAGAAGCTGGCTAAAACACACCAAAACCAAGATGGCAACGACAGTGACCTCTGGTTGTCCTCCCTGCTACACTCCCACCAGCACCATGACAGTTTACAAATGCCATGGCAATGACAGGAAGTTACCCTATATGGTCTAAAAAGGGGAGGCATGAGTAATCCACCTTTTGTTTAACATATAATCAAGAGATAACCATTAAAGTGGGCAACCAGCAGCCCTCAGCGTTGCTCTGTCTATGGAATAGGCATTCTTTATTCCTTTACTTTCTTAATAAACTTGCTTTCACTTTACTGTATTGACTCACCTCGAATTCTTTCTTGTGTGAGATCCTAGAACCCTCTATTGGGGTCTGGATCCAGATTCCTTTCCGGCTGTAGTAGAGAAAGAGTTTAATAGACATGAGGCTGGCCACACCACATGGGAGATGGGGTTCCTACTCAAATCATCTTGTTCAAAGCTCATAGGTCAGGGTTTTTTCAAAGGCAGTTTGGGGGAACGGGTGGGGGTGGCCAGGTAACAGGTGCTTGCTGCTGATTGGTTGGGGCAGAGACGAAATCATAGGGGGTTGATGCTCTTCTCATGCCAGCTGAATGGCTTCTGGGTGGAGCCACAGGAGCGGGGTTGTCTCTGCAGGTGCAGTCATTGGTTCCAGGTGGAGCCATGGGTATCAGACATGCAGAAAACCTGGAGAGGTATCTCCAAAGTCCAATCTACAGCAGTGGTGGTATTTGCAGGAGTAACTGGGGAAGTTGCATATCTTATAACCTCTGGAATAATGTCTGCCCCTTTGCAGGACGCAGGCTCCTCTCCTCCCCTCAGGCTGATGGCCTCCTATTAGCTTTACAAAAGCGATTGAGTTTTGGGCAAGGCCTGTCATTGATACGGCTCCGATGAGTGGAGAACACTAGGTTCTTCGTCTCGAGTCAAATTAGAAAAAATGACACGGACACATGTGGAGTAGTTTTAAGGAGGAGGGAGTTTAGTAAGCAAGAAGGAAGGGGGAAGAAAGAAAGAAGAACCTCCTCTGTAGAGACAGAGGGAGGGGGCTCCAAAGCCGAGAGAGGGAACCATACCTGCCACGGATACCAGCCAGGTGTACACACAGAGGCTGGAGGAGGCGGTGTCTGATTTGTATAGGGCTCAGGGGATTGGTTTGACTAGGTACGTCATTCACGTAGCCCGTGAAAAAGCTGGCGTCCCACCCCAGCCTTTTAATATGCAAATACAGGGCGCCATGATGTTCTACACACTGGGGAAATGTGGGGGCGGCCATGTGGGGCAAGGGCAAGAAGGCAGCAGTAATCGCCATGTTTGGGTGGACCCAGTTTCTAATGGCCTGCATTTGCATATCAAAGGTTGCCAGCCTGGCTCTAAGAGCCAGGGCTTTACAAGAAACGTTTCTGGAGCAGCTTTAAAAATGAAAACTTCCAGTTTCATCCATGTCCCTACAAAGGATATGAACTCATCCTTTCACAATAAACTATCGCAAGGACAAAAAACCAAACACTGCATGTTCTCACTCATAGGTGGGAATTGAACAATGAGAACTCATGGACACAGGAAGGGGAACATCACACTCCGGGGACTGTTGTGGGGTGGGGGGAGGGGGGAGGGACAGCATTAGGAGATATACCTAATGCTAAATGACGAGTTAATGGGTGCAGGAAATCAACGTGGCACATGGATACATATGTAACAAACCTGCACATTGTGCACATGTACCCTAAAACCTAAAGTATAATTAAAAAAAGAATTGAAAAAAAAAAAAAAATGAAAACTTCCCAAGGACGCCTTTTCCTCTCTATCTGCCTAAAATAATTTCTTAATAACTCCTACAACATTATCATTTAAACTGTACCCTAAATGTCTTCCGAAGTTAGCTTGGCCCAGTAGCCCAGGAATAATTAAGGGAAAGGCAAGATGGGGGTTGGGTTAGCTTAGGTTACTGTTCTAAGTTTCTCACTGATACAGCTTTTGCAAGGGTGGTTTCATTTGCATAGCTGCCATGCTATTTCTTGTCAGTTTGCTCCTGCTTAACCTGAGCAGCTGTATTCAGACCTTTGCTTTGCTCTTGCATAATATGGGTGAATTCTCCCTGATGTCCTTCCCCACCTTTTTTTTGGAAACTTCATCTCTCCCCACCCCACCTTCATACACCCTGAGCTACTTATGAAGAACTGACTTGTGTGTACTTGTTTGTGGGCTGAGGGTGCAAGAGGTGGCGGGGAAGGCTCTTTGGGGGCTGGATGTGCGTGCTCCTTATTAGATGCCTTGGGCTGTGCTGTTAGATGTCCTGGGCCACTGCCTACCCATCCAGGCAGGAGGTTTAACAGTCCCCAGTTGAGCAAGAACCTCAGGAACTGGGAAGAATGGGTAGTACTTCCTACCTTTATTGAGATTCTAGAAGTTTTTTACTGACTTTTCTCCAGTCTGCTTACTTAGCCCTGTAGATTACTTCTCTACAAATTAGGATACTGCAGGGAGTGTGTGGAAGTGGGAGCATGCTAGGGGAACAGGTAGAATTGGCAGGGTATTTTGGCAATTCTTTAAGGGTTTATAAAGGAATCTTTCCTCATTGCCACTTCAGAGTTCTAAGAATGTCCCGCTGTGCCAGGACGTTTCTTTTTCTCTGCTTGTCAGACTTTGGAATTTGAAGGGTAAGTCTCTCCTTTTTTCTTATGAATGCTCTACTGATAATTGGGGGCTGGGGGCAAGATAGAGGAGCCCTTCTCTTTTTCACTTCTATGGGTGTTCAGGATGGGAGATGCTGTGATCTCTTTCTTCTGTCACCTTTATCTGAGATCCTGCATGGAGATTATCTTTCCACTTTAGTTATTGTGATGCCCTGGGACAATTAACACATCTGTTCTGGTAACATCCTAGGGAACCTGGGTGAAATACTCCGCATCAAAGAGGTTTAATATCTTTATTCCTCAGTATTCTAGAGAAGAGAATTTTATTTGTTCTAACATATCAAATTGGAAACAAAATGAAAAAAATAAAGCAATTCCTTTAGTTCTATGACTGCGTCATGTTTATTTACTTCACTAGAAATTGAGTTTTCTTATTTACTTATTTTGCCAAAGCTTGACAGCTCTTGGTCAGCCTTGCTGTTAGGCACTTTCATGTAGTGGAATCTTTAAGCTTTTGTTCAATTTTATAACTTTGAAATTTCAAGTAATTTCAAACTTATAGCAAAGATGCAAGAATAGTACATCATTTCCAATTGTTCACATTTTGCCCCACCTGCGTTCTCATTCTCTTTTTACCCTAAAAATGTCATTATGTATTTCCTAAGAACAAGGACATTCTTTTATGTGACAGTATAATTATCAAAATTACAGAATGAATATTGATGTCACCATCTAAACAAGATACTGTATTCAAATTTTGCCAATAGTCCTAATAATGCTCTTTACAGAAAAAAGAAAAGAAAGAAATTAAAATAATTTTATTTTCCTGATCCAGAATCCAAACTGAAATTATATATTACATTTAGTTGTCATGTCTCTTTTCATCTTTTATAATCAGGAACAGCTACTTATCTTTAAAAAATGTGGTTTTGTCTTTTATGACCTTGTTGTTTTTGAAAAGTAAAGACTAGTTACTTTGTAGAACGTTCCTCATTTGGGGTTTGTCTTATGTTTTCTCTTGATTTTGCATTTTTGGCAGAGATACCCCAGGAATGATGATTTGATCACTTTGCTAAGGTGGTGTCTGCCAGCCAGGTTTCCCTGCTGTTAAGTTACTATTTTCTCTTTCTAACTATTAAGTAATTTATAGAAGATGCTTTGATACTATGCAAATGTTCTCTTCCTCGTCAAACTTTAACCTACTGGTTTTAACATCCATTGATACTTCTTAACCCATCATGTTTACTATGATGGTGTCAAATAGCAAAATTCTAATTCCATCATTCCTTCTATGTTTATTAGTTGACATCTAAGAGTTTCAATAACAAAGGGCTTTCTTTCTCCCCTAGTTATATATTTATTTATATCAGTATGAACTCATGAGTTATTTTATTCAGTGGTATATTATCTGTTACTATCACTATTTTTTTGTGTATCCATGTGTCCATTTGTCCATGGTGTCATGGTGTGCAGATGTGGCCTTTGATTTATCACCTGTATCTTTTTGACTGGTCACCAATCATCCTCTAAGCACACACTTACTTTTCAGTGTCACAAGATATTGCAGATTAATCGTATACTTTCCCAATCACAGCCCTGGATTCAGTCATTTTGCTGGGAAGCCTTGTCCCTTTTAGTGGAAAAGGGTATTTAAAACCGAAATGTGAGCATTAGATATGGTAATTGCTGTCAGAGTATTGCCACTTCTAGGGCCTCTAAAAGGACAGAAATAGGAAATACATGTATGTGTTTATCATGCACACACACTATACATACATATATACATATATATAAGGTTGGTGCAAAATAATTGCTGTATTTACCACTAACAGTAATGGGAAAAACTACAATTACTTTTGCACCAACCTAATACATGTATTTCTGTTTCTATCTATCCATGTATGTATCTAGCTATCTACCTATCCATCCATTAAAAGCCATAAGTTTATTTGGATATTGACAATTCCAATCCTTCAACACAGTGTTCATTCTACTCTTCGTTCTTCCTATATTGGCAACTCCCTTCCTTTTTTCACTATTTTACTACTTAGAGTAGACTTTCTTTTTCTGGGAATGATTTCAGCACAACCCTCTCTTCACTCTTCTATCTAGTTTTTCCAGACCCTCCCCTCTCCTTTGCTTTCTGCAGGGGTTTGTGGCATGAGCTTCAGAGAAGGCACTGCTGAGAACTCAGTGCACAATTTTCTACTTGTGTGTAATTTGAAGTTTGAAGAGTTTTGTGTCTTCTAGTTATACTGAGGATTTGCTGCTTCTTTTTTTGTTTGTTTATTTGTTTTGTTTTAAGGTAAGAAGCTCCAGGTCTTTGTATTGCTTCTGGAATATAGACTAAATTATGAGGTACGTTGGGTTATTAAAGGTATGGATGATAAGTCTAGAAATTGCCAGAACCAAGGCTTGAGGGTTTAATTCAGTTGTTCTACAACAAGCCCCCATGAGTGTAGGAGCACATGGGCAGGCATAAATCATATGTCCAGCAGTGTGAAGGATACACCTGACACTTCACACAGGCTGAAAGTTCAGCATAGAGCCTGGATGCTCTGCACAGTCACCCACAGGGTAGACGATACCCTCAGCACCATTCTACACCACCATCACCTGCCCAACCAGGACCTCTCCCGAGCAGGAACTCCTCCATAAAACCATCTAGTTTCTCCACTCTCTACTGACCCACTCTTCTGAGGATCCCCTCAATCATCCTTTTAAATGTTAGACACATTCTACAACCTGCTTGGGCTGTGGAGGGTTCCACCCACGTTCTTTTTGAAGATTCAGTAAGAAAAAAGTTGTCCTTGAGTAAATGTACTATTTCATTTCATTCAAATGGTGTACAGACATTATCATGACAGATCAAATCACCTGGTATCTGGTGACGCCAATTACTCACACAATAGTCAGTTCAGAGCCAGCTGCCTCTGCTTACTATAGTATTTATAAAAGCACTCACCAAAAGCCAGGAGGGCAAGATGAAAAGACTCTGGATGTGGTATATCCATAATTGATCAAAATAACTGCTACAGTTGTTTTCTATAGGTCTGTTAACAAGCTTATTAAGACCAGCATGATTATAACAGCCTATATGACGTTGCTAGAAGCTGCTTATGAATATGTAAGATGTTCCCTTTTGTGTCACTTCCCTTAACATTATCTTGTCACTGTGCAGAAACCTCCCAGGAAAGGATTGGTCTGTACTGCTGGGAGAAATAGTCTAAAGCCTAACTTCAGAAATAAGTCTCAAGATTTCCCAAGGTATTCTTTAAGGATCCATTGTTATTTCAGATGGATTCAGTAACTGCACCCATTTAATTGGCACCGAAAATGAACGTTTATTTTATATATTATTTTTCTTTGAGATGGAGTTTCACTCTTGTTGCCCAGGCTGGAGTGCAATGGCATGATCTCAGCTCACTGCCACCTCCGCCTCCTGGGTTCAAGCGATTCTTCTACCTCAGCCTCCTGAGTAGCTGGGACTATAGGCACGCACCACCATGCCATGCTAATTTTGCATTTTTAGGAGAGCCGAGGTTTCACCATGTTGGTCAAGCTGGTCTCGGACTCCTGTCCTCAGGTGATCCACCCGCCTCGGCCTCCCAAAGTGCTGGGATTACAGGTGTGAGCCACCGCGCCTGGAGGGAAGTTTACTTTAGGGAGAAATATGAAGCAATCTTGAAGATCTAATTACACAAAGAATCTTCAGCAGTCACCTGCTCTAGCTTGTCTATGCTGGTGACAGCAGAAAGTACGTGGATTCCAGTTTTCCTCTGCTATTTATATTGGCAATGCCATGAAAAACCTTGTTCACTGCTCTGAACTTTAATTCCATCATTATAACTGATGAGGAATCCAGTTAGATAAAAACACCAGGTGTCTCCCTTTTGGGCCTGAGATACTCTCTGAGTAAATTCAGGCTGCCATAACAGAATACCATAGACTGGGTGGCTTAAACAGTACACATTTATTTCTCACAATCCTTGGAATTCCAAGGAGCCTACAAATCTGGTGTCTGGTAAGGGCTGTCTTCTTGGTTTACAAACAGCCATCATCTAGTATCCTCACATGGTGGAGAGAGGAAAAGCTCTGATCTCTTTTCCTTTTCTTATAAGGGCATTGATCCCACCATGGGGCACCCCACCCTCATGACCTCATCTAAACCTAATTCCTCCCAAGGACACCATCTTTGTCAATATCATTTTGGGGGTTAAAGTTTCAACATATGAATATTGGAGAGGGGGACACAAGCATGCAGTTCACGACAAATTCCTGGGCTCAAGGGATCATGTGAGGAATCCCCTTCAAGTGTCACCAAACTACTAAGTTAGTAAAAGCCTATAGACTTGGCCAGGTGCAGAGGCTCACGCCTGTAATCCCAGCACTTTGGGAGGCTGAGGTGGGCAGATCACCTGAGGTCAGGAGTTCGAGACTAGCCTGACCAACATGGTGAAACCCCGTCTCTACTAAAAATACAAAAATTAGCCTGGTGTGGAGGCACATGCCTGTAATCTCAGCTACTCAGGAGGCTGAGACAGGAGAATTGCTTGAACCCAGGAAGTGGAGGTTGCAGTGAGCTGAGATGGCACCGTTGCACTCCAGCCTGGGCAACAGAGCAAGACTCTGCCTAAAGAAAAAAAAAGCCTATAGACTTAAAATTATAAGTGTATTTTCGATGAATATCTAAATAGTGGTCTGAATTTTGGGTGAGCATGTTTCACTGGGAGAGGATAAAGACACATCTGGGTGTTAATCAATAAGGCTTCTAAAATGCCAACCCTAGGCCTCCTTCCTGAATGCCTTATAGTAGGAAGACAGAGGCATGACCTTCCCAGCTTTGCTTCTGTCCTGTGGCACACAGCTGAGAGCAGGTGTCCCCCACTTAGAAAAGGGAGACTTGAGAACGTCAGGGATCTGAAGGCCTTCAAGAAATGTTCTCCTGCCTTTCTTTCCACTAGCATTTGCCAAGTCCCACCTGGTAGAGGACTGCAGAATGTGTCCTTCACCTTCAGGGCCTCCTTTTGCCCCTTGTTTGCCCTGTTTTGTTCAAGCTAAGCACATCCTTAATCAGCTAAGCACATCTGTAATCAGGCTGTGACTTGAGTGACTGACTTTGGCCATTTCTAAGTCAAGAATAATAATCTCCTACTTTCTGTGATTATTGAGAGGTTTACATTACATAATACATGAAAAATGCCATGCACGGTGCCAGGTAACTGACAGGCAGTTGCTCTTATTATTGACCTTTATAATAATAATCCTAAAATGTCAAAAATCTTGATTCATGTAAAACTAAGCTCGCTGTTTTGCAGATCCTGTTC
Source organism: Nomascus leucogenys (assembly GCF_006542625.1). NCBI lineage: Eukaryota > Metazoa > Chordata > Mammalia > Primates > Hylobatidae > Nomascus > Nomascus leucogenys. The sequence continues at coordinate 133,470,393 of NC_044383.1, read as the reverse complement.
AGCTGGAGGACTGGCACTTGCAAACTTGCCTGGCATAGTTCCTGACCTAATCCTCATGAAGAATGAAATGCAGTTAAAGGCTCACAGGGTCATACATGCTGACTTGTGCCATCTGGTATTAGACTTGCTGTGGCAGTTCCCAGCATTCGTTGTGCCTGAGTGAGTTCTGGTGACATGGAGAGCATATTTCGTAAATTGAAAAAGCTCTAATATGGCCTTCTTTGGGAAACACTCCTTTAGGCTCAGATAGGCTGTCTTAGAATAGGAAATCCACAGGTAGAAGCTAGACTCATTTGCAGTATACCCTGTGGAGTTGAGATCACCCAAATCAAATCCAGAAAAAGTCAGTTCACTCAGCCATTGAACAGATAGTTATGGACATCACAAAGAATTATCATGGAAGAGGTCCTAGATTGCATGGCTGTGCTAAAATCTTCAAGGGCTGAAACCTCAATGGAGAGACAATGACAAAAACAAAAGAGAAAAGTATTGGGTGTATAGTCTATAACGTGAGGATGAAAGTGGGGGCTTTTAAGGAAGACAGATGAAGAATAATCTGGAAACAGCAAAGAGAAACAAGAGCAACACCTCAAGGAGCAGTGGAACAAAGGTGGTAAAAGAGGAGGCCACCTCCATTTGACAGTGTTGGCAGAAGCATGATGTCTTCAAAGGAGAGCCAGGCTCAGGTGCGATGCAAGTGAAGAGAAGCCACTGACACAGGTATGTTCTTGCTGATAATGGGCTTCTTTCAGCATGAGGACAATGGTTTTCCAAGTGCAAGTTGCCACATATTAGCATTTTGTGGAATCAACTTAGCACACTGTGATTAGTAGTTTTAAAAAATAAAACAGGATTACATAAACAATATGAGTGGATAGTAGAATTAAGTCCAGTTTTATGAATCTGTTGTTTCAAGCATATGTGTGCATGTGGTATGTACTTGTAGACATGTTATGTGTGATGTGTATATGGTATGTAGGATGTGTTTGGGTGTTGTCATATGTGAATGGTGTGGTTTTGGGTATGTGTGGTGTATGTATGTGTGCATAGTGTATGTGTGTATGTGTACATGATATGTTTGTATGCGCTATGGTCTGAATGTTCATATTCTACTGAAATTCATATGTTGAAATCTTTATCCTCAAGGTAATGGTATTAGGAGGTGGAACCTTTGGGAAATAATTAGGTCATGGAGACAGAGACCTCATGAATGGCATTAGTGGCCTTATAAAAGAGGCTGGAGAGACCACTTGCCCTTCCACTATGTGAAATTAGAGTGAGAAAATGGTCATCCATGATAAAGCATCCCCCACTCACCCAGACGCCAAATCTGCTGGTGTCTTAATCTTGAACTTCCCAGCCTCCATAACTGTGAGAAACAGATTTCTGTTGTTTATAAGTCATCCAGTCTATGGTATTTTGTTATAGCAGCCAGAACAGACTAAGACAGTGAGAGTAACTGTGTCTATATAGGATGTCCTGGTTGTCATATGATTCATATCCTTTGTGTGGGTCACGGTGTGGTTAAGGGGATGTACAGCCTCATGTGGTGATGCATGGTGACCTAGTAGTAGTCTTGAGCTTCTCATGAACTTACAAAAACAGGAATAATGGACAAAGACAAGATGAGGGCCATCGTTTTTTATCTTCAAGACAGCCTGTAGCAAGAATGAGGCAAGCCTAATCTCCAATGCTGACAGTTATACAATCAAGAGAGGTAGGGCCAGACGAGATTTTACTGGGTTTGCCAAGGCCAATGGAAAGGAAGCCAAATGATATGGTTTGGCTGTGTCCCCACCCAAATCTCATCTTGAATTGTAGTTCCCATACTCCTCATGTATCATGGGAGGGACCTGGTGGGAGGTAATTGAATCATGGGAACAGTTACCTCTATGCTGTTCTTGTGATAGTGAGTTCTCACGAGATCTATGGTTTTATAAGGGGCTTTTGCCTCCCCTTCATTCTGCACTTTCTCTCCTGCTGCTGTGTGAAGAAGAATGTGTTTGCTTCCCCTTCTGCCATGATCATAAGTTTTCTAAAGCCTCCCCAGCCTTGCATAACTGGGAGTCAATTAAACCTCTTTCCTTTATAAATTACCCAGTCTCGAGTATGTCCTTACAGTAGTGTGAGAATGGACTAATAAACCAAATATCAAAATAACAAGGCTTAGGTCAGAATTTAGGACAAAAGATTGTCAGTTACAAAGAGTTCTTACTTCGGCAAACATTGTTTGATGTCTTGGGCCTGGCCTGCGTGAGCTCAGTGCGGTTGTATTTGGAATTTGTGGGAAGTTACTGCCAGTCCTAGAACCATCCTAACTATAGGCTTAGACTCATAGATGTCCAGGGAACTTGGCGGAGTCAGGGACCAATTGGTTTCTGGCAATTTAGGAGATTTTATTCACTCATAGTTGGAGGACCTTAAAGTCCAGAGAGAGAACAGTATTCAGGTCTAAGTTCCCTCCAAATCCTCTAACTCCTTTTCTCTTGATGTTAACCAGAAAGATCTAAAGGGAAAACTCCAGGGATCCATCTAGTCCTCTCCTCCAGGCTCTGGTTCTCCCACACTCCACAGGCCAGGCCACGCTTCCTTTTTTACACTGTGCCTTTAAGGATCCCATTGTCCATATCAAAGGACTGGGCTCTATCAAGATGACAAAGAGCAGAGTAAAAAAGGTATTCTAAAGCAATTAGTTTAGAACAAACAAAGGAACAAAAAGCAAGTCATTATGCAAATATATGGCCATCCAAGGCACTTAGCCTTTAAGGAGTGTTGTCATTTCAAGAAGATTCAGGGTTTTTAGTTTTGTTTTGTTTTCCTTTTTGGTTTAGTTCAAACAATTTCGTATGAAAATGTTACCTCCTTTTGATTGGTCTTATTTAACCTTTATAGCATAAGACTTTACACCTACATATTTTGCCTAATTAAAGGTTAATTTTCTTTTCCTTGTCTAGGAAGGCCCAGAGCCCTCCACTAGCTCCTAGTAGCAGCCACAAGGTAGGCGGGTGCATGTCCTGTTTCCCAGGCTGCCTGGGGAGAGCGGTGAGCCACAGGGCCCTCCCGTTTATGAAACTAGCTACGTGCCTACTTATTCTCACTGAGAGCAGCCCCACACCAGAAACTGTGCTATATTCAAGTAGCTAGTAAACCAACAGTCCTTTAAAAAAAGTTTTGCTAGGCCAGGCACAGTGGCTCATGCCTGTAATCCCTGCACTTTGCGAGGTTGAGGTGGGCAGATCACTTGAGGCCAGGAGTTCAAGACCAACCTGGGCAACATGGCGAAACCCCATACCTACTAAAAATACAAAAATTAGCTGGGCGTGGTGGCGCATGACTCTAATACCAGCTAGTCGGGTGGCAGAGGCAGGGGAATTGCTTAAACTCGGGAGGCGGAGGCTGACGTGAACTGAGATCACACCACTGCACTTCAGCCTGGGTGACAGAGCGAGACTTAGTCTGAAAAAAAAAAAAGTTTTGCTAAATGCCAACCCATGCTTACATTTCAAATGTAATGAGGTGGGTTGGTCAATTCTACAAGGCAATTTTTCTGAAGATGCATGCACCCTTTGTTGGTTCTGCTGTCTCATTGGTGAGTGATTTTGGCATTGGAATTGTGAAGAAGGGTTTACATTTAATATAGGGCTATGATTTTTAAGATTTTTAAGTAAGGAAGTCTCAATGGATAGGGTCATCTTGACTGAGAAAGATGTTAAATTTGGTTTTCCCAAAAGATGTGTCATTGGGACGTCTTGTCATGGGCTCTGCATACAAGGTGACACTACTATGTTTCTGTCAATGAAGAGTCGTCAAGTTTACAGTGTTGAAATGGTTGATGTAGGTTTGAAGATGAAAGCAGAAATGCTTTTGCTATATCTTACCATTTTTGAGACTGTAATTTGATCACAATGAGTGGTAGTATTTTTGTGAAATAATTTCATTGTGTGCTTGAGTACCTATGAGAACATGTACTGTGACATGCAGCCATCAGGATCATAGCACAAATCTATTTAGGGTCCTGTGTTCTGTTTTTTGCTTTAATATAGAAGGAAAGACTCTCAGTTCATAGATGCAAAGGAAGGATATGATGACATCAACTTTCAATGTGCCCATAGCTCACAGCTTTAGGCTGCAGTTTGGAGTTGATTATGCTTCCAGAATAAATTTAAGTGGCTCTTTAGTGTCTGCTGCAGGCCTGCTTTCCATTCTTTTCAGAAACATGCAGTCATTTCCAGATGTTATGTCTGAGTGGCCTGGACAAAGGGAGAGGCAGAGTCTACTCTAGCATGGTAGCTTGTTTTAGCTCAAACACAGAATTAGCCAGGCCTAGCTTCTGGTACTATTCAAATACAGATGCCTGACAGGCATGCTAAATAAGAAACCAAAAAGAATAAGAAGTACCCGGGGCTGGGCACAGTGGCTCACGCCTATAATCCCAGCACTTTGGGAGGCCGAGGTGGGCAGATCACCTGAGGTGGGGAGTTCGAGACCAGCCTGGCCAACATGGAGAAACCCCATCTCTACTAAAAATACAAAAATTAGCTGGGCATGGTGGTGGAGACCTGTAATCCCAGCTACTCGGGAAGCTGAGGCAGGAGAATCACTTGAAACTAGGAGGTGGAGGTTGCAATCTCTACTAAAAATACAAAAATTAGCTGGGTGTGGTGGCGGGTGCCTGTAATCCCAGCTACTTGGAGGCTGAGGCAGGAGAATCGCTTGAAATTGGGAGGTGGAGGTTGCAGTGAGCCAAGATTGCACCATTGCGCTCCAGTCTGGGCAACAAGAGTGAAACTCCATCTCAGAAAAAAAAAAAAAAAACGAATAGGAAGTACCCACTTTCCAGACTAAACAACTGCTCTCCTAAAAACATCCAAGCAACTTGGTAACCTCCATTCCTCTGAGAAATTGTCGGTAACTTTAAGCTATTTATTTATTTATTGAGATACAGGGTTTCACTCCTGTTACCTGGGATGGAGTACAGTGGCATGCTCTCGGCTCACTACAACCTCCGTCTCCCTTACTTAAGCAATCCTCCCACCTCAGCCTCCCAAGTAACTGGGACTACAGGTGTGCACCACCACATCCAGCTAATTTTTGTATTTTTAGCAGAGTCGGGGTTTCACCATGTTGGCCAGGCTGATCTTGAACTCCTGACCTCAAGTGATCCACCCACCTTGGCCTCCCAAAGTGCTGGGATTACAGGTGTGAGCCACTGCGCTCTGCCACTTTAAGCTATTTAAATCAGCTTAAGGATATTGCTTGACATGATCTCTTATTATTTTAAATCTATTTTATCCTTTTTCTCTTTCACTGTATTTGCTTTACTTTAGTTTTTCATTTTAGCATTTTATCTCATTTTTAAATCTTTTCTTTTAGTGGAAAGTTAGTATAAAGAAAACAATCTCCAAATAAAGTCCATATGTCCTTCTTCCCAGTCCTCCACAGTCCTCCACAGTTAGCTCCACCAAGACCTTCTCCCAGTCTCAAAATAAGTCTTCCAATTTCATCCTGAATTATTCTGTTGACATTAAACAATTCCCCATGGGAAAGATTCCCAGTCTCAAATACAACTCACTGTTCCCTGGAAAACCCCAATATAGCAGCAAGCGCAGCCCCTACAACCCGAAAGCTATTAGAAATGAGTGGCTAAATGAGTCTCACAGAGGACTAGAAAGGAGGAATGTGCTTAGTATCTTTCGTATTGCTATGACAGAATACCAGAGTATGGGAACTTTATAATAGACAGAAATGCATTGGCTCACGGTTCTGGAGGCTGAGAATTCCAATATCAAGGTGGAAGCATCTGTCTCGGGCATTGCTGAATCATCGCATGGTAGAGGACGTCACATTGCAGAGGGACAAAGAGAAGGGGAGACAGCATGAGCAAGAGAGGGTGAACCCAACTCCCTCAGTAAGGAACCTAATCTTGCTGTAATGACATTAGCTCATTCATAAAGGAGGAACCCTCATGACCTAAATAATTCTTAAAGCTCTCAACTCCCAACACTGTCACTATGGCAATTAATTTCAAAATGAGTTTTGGAGGGGACAATCATTCAAACCATAGTATGAGAGTGAGCACAAGCCCATGAACAGCTTGGAGACTGTACACTACTCAGTTGACCACAGAGCCACCATTATTAGCAATAATGGTTTTCCTTAGATGTGTTCCTTCATGATTTTCCTTAGATGTGTTGGAACATAAAACATGTTGAAAGTCTTTGCCATGGAGGTTGGGGAGTTTTTGAGAAGATTTTAAGGAAAGGCTAGCCAAGTCAGATGTGTATAGAAGAGACCAGATTACTTTGGCTGTAGCATACAGGATGGCCTAGAAAGAAAAGTGAGAAATTAGAAGGCTGTTGTAAAGAGCCAGGTGGCGTGTCTGAAGCAAAGCAGAAGCTTTGGAAAAGGAGGTGAGGAGGCAAATGTTAGGGATATTTGGGAAGTAAACTGTAAGATAGAAATCAGGGAACCCAACACTACAATTAAGAGTCCTATGACTCTAAGAAAATGTTTTGCTCCTAAGCCAAGACATAGATTGTAGTCCCAGTCTGAACTGACTGAGTTATTAGAGGAACACAGATTTCAAAATAAACTCTTGATTTGGGAAGGGGGATTTCAAGGACTGGGCGACTTGACCCAGGAAAATTTTCCAGTTACAAATATTCTTTAGAACTCATGATTCTATTGCATTAGAAGACATTAAAATCCTGGTGTCCTTTAAGCCACTAGCTCAAAGGATTATTTTGAAGAGGCAGAAAAAAAGAGTATACAAAAGGGCAGATGGAGGGTGGGAGTGGGCACAGCTGGAAAAACATTTTTAAAATACATCCTTTTGGGGAAGTCTGTTTTCATCAGTAATTTTTATTTTTTCTGGCAGAAAGTTATCTAAGAAGTGGTGAATTTGCTGAGAAATGTCATTATAACCTGGTACGCAAAGGCACACATCCATGTCTGAGATCTTTTTCTTTTAAGAGAGTCTTCTTTTTGGTGGTGTAATAAGTTTGTGAAATTGCACTGTATCCAAAACTTTTGAGGTCTTGAAATATACAACAGAAAGCTATACAATAGAAAACGCTGACTCTCTCTTCCTCATTTTATAGTTTTGTTTTAAACAAAGCATACTTATGAACTGGTTTAAGTCAAACCCTCATGTCTGGTTCCACGAGAATATGCATGAGCAGCTGACGGCCTAGATCTTGCTGTGAACTGCAAGGGCTCAAAACTTGGCATGTCTGCGATGATTCACACATGGCCATCTTTCAGTAGTTACTGACAAATTAGGCAGGAGGACAAAAGTTTGAACTAATTTCTTTTAAAGATGGATGGTCGGTCTCCATTGCAGAAGCAGTTTTCAAGCCTGTTCTGCAATTCCAAGCTTCCTCAAACCTGGCTATGCGTGAGGACACCTTCTTAAAAGTCAAATGCATCTGGTTTGGTTGGGATTCCGATATCTGCAATTTTGGGGGAAACTACTGCTTTAATAAATGAATGTGCTAATTATTTTATCCTGCTAAGAAGATAAGCCCATGTTTAGTTTTCAGCATCTAGCGTAGATCACACATGACTTTTATCATAAATCCTACGTGACTTGACAAATATGTCATGGACCAGAGAAAGAGCTTAAATAATTTCCCTGGGGTTATAAATATGCGAACGTCAAAGCCACAACCAGAATTCACAGTCCCTGAATTTCTAGCCTGCGTTATGAGATCTGCTGTCATCCTTCAGCCCATCCTGATATAGTCAAATGGAATGAGGGTAAAAGAAAAAGAAAGAGCTTCTGAGATGTTGGTATTTTTAAGTTTTCTTTGGTAAGTTTTAGGATGCAGGGTCAGAGTCCTGAGTATGATGAGAGGGATTTTTAATATGGAGTCATATTTCAGGTAACAAAATTGTGAATTAAAAATGATTGCACTGGAGGTTGAGGTGAGAGGATCACTTGAGCCCAGGAGCCAGATGTTGCCATGAGCCAAGATCATGTCACTGCACTCCAGCCTGTGTGACAGAGTGAGACTTTGTCTCAAATAATAATTGCAGAACAAATAGAGACCTAAAATCTGAAGAGACTTCAAAGCTTGATGATAGAGGAGGAAAGACAACAGAAAAGACAACAGCATAAGTCTAAGGACTGGACACAGTTACTAGCCCAGGAACAAAAGGGCAATAGTTGTGTCAAGAATGATGTAAAGGAAGAGGGTTCACAAGTTATGCAAACCCAATTCAATTTAAAAGAAAGACTTACCATATTCTATCTACTGCTGATATGAATAACTCAAACACTAAACTCTTGGCTGTTGGACATACATTGACATAGCCATACACATGTATGTTGTATGTTTATATAAGCAGAAAGAATATGGATTGAACTGTGTTGGTAAGATCCATGCAAAACTAATTTTAAATGTCTTCAATTATGAAACTTAATTGAAGTCAGTGGTGAGGGGCAGAAGGATGACCTTTGGTTTGGGGATTTGGAGGTTTGGGTTCCTGATCAATGAAGTCTCAGTCATGGGACCTAAGAAGGGCCTGAAAGGCAGTGGAGAGCAAAACATCTGATCCAGAATGAAGGCTCTGCCTCTAGGGGCTAGCAACTGGCAAAGGGAGCCAAAGAGTTCTTTTGAGGCAATGGCCTCAAGTAGGAGAGTGGAGATTCTCCCTGGCTTGGGACAATCCCCTGCCTGCACCCTCAAGTCTCTGAGCTATAGGCTCATTCCCAGGACCCCAGAGAGGAGGAGGATGGAGCCTGGTCTGAGAGTCGAGACCAGTCTCTATAGCCTCCTTTGTGGGGCAGGCGTGGTCTGCAGGGGTTGAGGGTGGGTTGGGAGAGGAAGGGTAGAAAGAGGTTGGGCTCCAGGTGATAGAGGAGGCTCCCAAACTGATGACCAAGGATCAAAGAAATCTGTTGGAGGTGGGATGGGGAGCCAGTGTCATAAAGGTAAAGGCATTTGAGCTGGCCTTGGGAGAGAAGGATTAGAAAAGTGTAGTGATTTTTGGGAGTGGAGGAGGGAAAGTGGTGGAAGGTGTTGGAGGGCTGGGGTGTAAGTTGGGGACAGATTATGAGATGACTGCACACCTTTTAATGTTATTCTTGGCATTGTAGGCCAAATGTAAGGAGCAAAAAGTTAACACTATAAAGAATAATCCCTAACTTCAAGGAATTTTCTTTTCTTTTGAAAGAGTCACTCTGAAGCGTTATGTGTGTTTGAGTCCCGTCAAAAGCCTAAGCTGGCCGGGCACGGTGGCTCACACCTATAATCCCAGCACTTTGGGAGGCCGAGATGGGTGGATCACCTGAGGTTGGGAGTTTGAGACCAGCCTGACCAACATGAAGAATCCCCATCTCTACTAAAAATACAAAATTAGCTGGGCATGGTGGCACACGCTTGTAGTCCCAGCTACTCGGGAGGCGGAGGCAGGAGAATTGCTTGAACCTGGGAGGCGGAAGTTGCGGTGAGCCGAGATCACGCCATTGCACTCCAGTCTAGCAGCAAGAGTTGCCTCCGTCTCGAAGGAAATAAAGGGTATTCAATTAGGAAAAGAGGAAGTCAAATTGTCCCTGTTTGCAGATGACATGATTGTGTATCTAGAAAACCCCATTGTCTCAGCCCAAAATCTCCTTAAGCTGATAAGCAACTTCAGCAAAGTCTCAGGATACAAAATCAATGTACAAAAATCACAAGCATTCTTGTACACCAATAACAGACAGAGAGCCAAATCATGAGTGAACTCCCATTCACAATTGCTTCAAAGAAAATAAAATACCTAGGAATCCAACTTACAAGGGACGTGAAGGACCTCTTCCAGGAGAACTACAAACCACTGCTCAATGAAATAAAAGAGGATACAAACAAATGGAAGAACATTCCATGCTCATGGGTTGGAAGAATCAATATTGTGAAAATGGCCATATTGCCCAAGGTAATTTATAGATTCAATGCCATCCCCATCAGGCTACCAATGACTTTCTTCACAGAATTGGAAAAAACTACTTTAAAGTTCATATGGAACCAAAAAAGAGCCCTCATCGCCAAGTCAATCCTAAGCCAAAAGAACAAAGCTGGAGGCATCACGCTACCTGACTTCAAACTATACTACGAGGCTACAGTAACCAAAACAGCATGGTACTGGTACCAAAACAGACACATAGATCAATGGAACAGAACGGAGCCCTCAGAAATATTGCCACATATCTACAACTATCTGATCTTTGACAAACCTGACAAAAACAAGCAATGGGATAAGGATTCCCTATTTAACAAATAGTGCTGGGAAAACTGGCTAGCCATATGTAGAAAGCTGAAACTGGATCCCTTCCTTACACCTTATACAAAAATTAATTCAAGATGGATTAAAGACTTACATATTAGACCTAAAACCATAAAAACCCTAGAAGAAAACCTAGGCAATACCATTCAGGACATAGGCATGGGCAAGGACTTCATGTCTAAAACACCAAAAGCAATGGCAACAAAAGCCAAAATTGACAAATGGGATCTAATTAAACTAAAGAGCTTCTGCACAGCAAAAGAAACTACCATCAGAGTGAACAGGCAACCTACAAAATGGGAGAAAATTTTCGCAACCTACTCGTCTGACAAAGGGCTAATATCCAGAATCTACAATGAACTCAAACAAATTTACAAGAAAAAAACAAACAACCCCATCAAAAAGTGGGCGGACATGAACAGACACTCCTCAAAAGAAGACATTTATGCAGACAAAAAACACATGAAAAAATGCTCATCATCACTGGCCATCAGAGGAATGCAAATCAAAACCACAATGAGGTACCATCACACCAGTTAGAATGACCATCATTAAAAAGTCAGGAAACAACAGGTGCTGGAGAGGATGTGGAGAAATAGGAACACTTACACTGTTGGTGGGACTCTAAACTAGTTCAACCATTGTGGAAGTCGGTGTGGCGATTCCTCAGGGATCTAGAACTAGAAATACCATTTGACCCAGCCATCCCATTACTGGGTATATACCCAAAGCACTATAAATCATGCTGCTATAAAGACACATGCACACATATGTTTATTGCAGCACTATTCACAACAGCAAAGACTTGGAACCAACCCAAATGTCCAACAATGATAGACTGGATTAAGAAAATGTGGCACATATACACCATGGAATACTATGCAGCCATAAAAAATGATGAGTTCATGTCCTTTGTAGGGACATGGATGAAACTGGAAACCATCATTCTCAGTAAACTATCACAAAGACAAAAAACCAAATACTGCATGTTCTCACTCATAGGTGGGAATTGAACAATGAGAACACATGGACACAGGAAGGGGAACATCACACTCCGGGGACTGTTTTGGGGTGGAGGGAGAGGGGAGGGACAGCATTAGGAGATATACCTAATGCTAAATGACGAGTTAATGGGTGCAGCACACCAACATGGCAGATGGATACATATGTAACAAACCTGCATATTGTGCACAGGTACCCTAAAACTTAAAGTATAATAATAATAAAAAAAAAAAGAGTTGCCTCCGTCTCAAATGAAAAAAAAAAAAAAAAAGGCCTAAGCTGCATTATTCATCCTCTGATTCAGACATGTGTAGCTGGGTTTGGAGGATTAGTGGGGTGGTCCTTTCAGGGATTCTATTAGCAAGAGGGACCAACGTGGCTTGTAAGAAAGAATGCACCCTAAGTGAAGTATCAGTCACAGCCTAAAAGTTTCAGGGTTGAGGGTCAGGACACACAATATTCTGTCACATGGAGCATACCTGGGGTTCACTCCTCGCTCCCAGGGAGAGAGGCCTGGTTCAGAGTGTGGAAATTAGCCAGTGGGGACATCGACTGAGGGCTGTCGTACCCAAGCTTCCGCAAAGTGCTGAGTCCCTAGTGTCAGCAGCACTTGGGCCAGGCCTGGCACAGGCAGCGCTGGGGACTTGGCCGTCCTGTGGTTCCTGCGGTCTTCACAATGGCTTTCTGAGCCATGTCCAGACAGCCTTCACAGCATCCTCAGAGAGACTGGGGCAGATAAATGGGAGAAGAGGAAGGAGGGGTTCCGCTGTGGCTGAGAGCACGTGTATACATGGACATACCAGGCAGCTCCTAAACAGATTTATCGGGCTTTTTAACTGCGAAGTTAGACATCCTGCAGTCACAGGAAAGAAGAAAAACAGCCAGAATGCATTTTCTCATCTTGGTGTTCACCTGGCCTGTCAGAACCTGCCAGCCTGGATGACACGGGGTAAATAGAAGCCGCAGGAAGCGGAAGAGGAAGGAGGGGAAGTTCCAAAGTGGGCTGGCCTTATGGAGAAGTTGGCTTTAAGGATAAGCAGAAATTTGGATTTGAGGAAGGTACAAAGAACATATTTAAAGCAAGGAGAAGAGCTTTACCCAGTGGTTCTCAAAGTGTGGTCCCTGGACTAGCAGTAGTAGGATTACATGGAAATTTATCACAGATGCAGATTATTGGACCCTATCCCAAATCTACTGAATTAGAAACTTTGAGAGGCAGGACCCAGCAGCCTGTGTTTTAACAGGACCTCCAGGTGATTCTGATACAGGTTAAAGATTGAGAACCACTGGCCTAACCCCTAAGGCCCTTATTCCCAATATTGACTTGCAGTCTGGCCTACTAGAATCACCTGGGAACTTCAAAAGACTGATTCCCGAACCACACCACAGAACAACTGTGGCTCTGAATGTGAGAGCTGAGCACCTTAAATATTTAAAAAAAAAAAAAATCCCCCAGGTCATTCTGTTATGCAACAAAGTTTGAAATAATTACCTTTCTAAGACATGGAGACCAAAATGAACTGAAAGTTTCAGCCTGATTGTAGAAGGGCTCATTTGTTAGGTTGCAGAGATAGCATAGACTCAGACTAATAATGCAGATTTAGGAGTCAGGCAGGCTTGGGCTAAATTCCCAGAATTATTCAGAGGCTAAGTGTTCTTATCTCTTAAGGGAAATAAAAATAGGCCTACCTCAGGGTATTGTTATACAGATTAATTGAGATAATGCATATAAAGCCCTTAGCACAGTACTTGGCATGCTGTAAACTGTTAATATAGTAATATTAATCTTTTGAAATGAGACTGGATATTAGGGTGGGGTTGAATTAAGGAAGAACTTGAAACCTGGGTGGAGGTTGTCTTAGGGTTCTCCATAAAAACAGAAATAATAGGAGATTTTATATATATATATATGTTGTATATATATATATATATATATATAATGTATTATAAGGATTGACCACAGAATTATGGAGGCTGGGAAGACCCAGGATCTGCAGTCTATAAACTGAATTCCCAGGAAAGCTAGTATTATAGTTCCAGCTTGAATACAAAGGCCTGGGAACCAGAAGAGCTGATGGGTAAGTTCCAGTTCCAGGGCAGGAGAAGACCAACGTCTCAGCTCAAGTGACGAGGCTTGAAGCTCTCTGCTTCTCAGCCTTTTTGTTCTATTTGGTCTTCAATTGATCAGACGAGACCCAATCTGCTTTACTCAGTCTGCCAATTCAAATATATATCTTATCCAGAAACACCTTCACAGACACACCCAGAATAATGTTTGGCCAAATATCTGGGCACCCTGTCACCCAGTGAAATTGACACACAAAACTAACCATCACGGAGGTATCTGGCCTGAGCCATTGGATGTATTTGACAGATGAGTGATATACACAAGGCTGTGTCAAGAAAGATATTGAATTAGTTACAAACAAAACAAGATGAAAAAACTCAGGAGTTAGCACAAAGGCAATAGTCTATATTCATATAAAAGCATGTTATTTATTATAAAATAAAACCTGCATTTCAGTGGGCAGAGGCAGGTGTGAATTAAAGTATTTGACAAGAGTTCCATTGGACCACAGTCCTAATAGGGGCAAAGTACAATTTGTGCATTTTGCTCTTTTGGCAGCTCCATTAGGAAGAAGCCCATCAATCAGCAACAGGAATGCGGGAAGTCAGCAGAACCGCGTCTCAGCTGAGAGATTTGAGTGCTCGGCAGTTTATAATAGACGTAAGAATCATGAAGAGGCACCGACAGACACTAAAATGCATCTAATAAAGGAAATATTTTTAAAGAAATAGATGTCATCCCTGAAGATAAATGAAGGTTGTGTACTTTCAAGGAAAGAGGATTATGGAAACATTTGTCTTCATTTGTTATCTGGACCTTGTGAAATACTTTTCATTATCATTTAGTAATCAAGAAATAGTTTTGGTGACTTTATGTGTATAAAGTACATTCAACTAAAGTAATATTTAAGTTTTCGGGCATGGTTAAAGAATTTAAGAATTCTTTTCTTCCCAAAAGGAAATACAAATATACAAATCGTAAAAATTTTCTAAACTTACAGATTTGAGAATTGAATTTTTTCTATTAGATTGGTGCAAAAGTAATCATGGTTTTTGCCATTACTTTTAATGACACCAACCTAATATAAATATTAGAAGTAAGGTACTAGAAAAGATCATCAGAACAACCCCTTATTTTATAGCTGAAGAAATCAAGCCCACAAAAGGTGACCTGAGATGGCCACAGTCACCCAGTGAGACAGTGGCTGAGAAAACACTTTGGTCTCTGATTCTCACTCCTTTTCTCTTCCCACTATCTGCTTAATAAGACTCTTGGGGGCTGGGCGTGGTGGCTCACGCCTGTTATCCCAGCACTTTGGGAGGCCAAGATGGGTGGATCACGAGGTCAGGAGTTTGAGACCAGCCTTACCAACATGGTGAAACCCCATCGCTACTAAAAATACAAAAATTAGCTGGGCGTTGTGGCACGCACCTGTAATCTCAGCTACTCAGGAGGCTGAGGCAGGAGAATCACTTGAACCTGGGAGGCAGAGGTTGCAATGAGCCGAGATCGTGCCATTGCACTCCAGTCTGGGTGACAGAGCTAGACTCCGTCTCAAAAAGAAAAAAAAAAAAAAAAAAGAGAGACTCTTGGAATCTAGCAAGTATTCTCAGGTGCCAGACTTACTGATTTATTAAAGATGTTTTCACCCATATTTTCACAATTTTCACATTTAGTCTTCATAATGATCCCTTCAATAGGTGTGGCTAGGATTTTCATTGTTCTTTTATGAAGGGGCCCACTGAGCTTTTCGGAGAGCAATGATTTGCCTGTGGCACACATAGCAGGAAAGCTAGACAACCGAGAATCAGCCTCAATTCTTGACTCTAGTTTTAGCGGCCTTTTAGTGACCTCCCAATGCAGGAAACAAAATATTAACTTACACCTGGGGCAAATTTACTTCCATATTAGTCTCTTCTTTATAGTAACATGGAAGTATTTTTTTTTTTCTATAAGATCTGAATAAAGCCTTTAATTTTTGCATGATCATTAGCAGTTTTTAAAAAATGTTTGAATTGAGTAATTAGGGTGACAAGAATGTTGACAATACATTAAGATATATAAACCATGGGGACTGCCTCATTGAATTTTGTCATTGATCACTGAGGAATTAGCAGATTTCTTCCTCCTTTATTATGGTCCTTAGATGATAATAATGGTGACTGGCAGAGACAATTGTAATACAAATGAAAAAAATCGAATGTATTTTA
The DNA here is from genome assembly GCF_006542625.1 of Nomascus leucogenys. Lineage (NCBI taxonomy): Eukaryota > Metazoa > Chordata > Mammalia > Primates > Hylobatidae > Nomascus > Nomascus leucogenys. The sequence goes on along the minus strand of NC_044383.1, from coordinate 133,454,847 downwards.
GCTATATGGCAAGATGTCCAAGATACCTCAATTTTTTTCTATTTTTATTTTACTTAGTTTCATAAAATCACAAAGTAATAATGCTTATCAATAGTGGGACTATATAAAAAATAATTATGCCCAATCTAGAGTATAATCTTCCACAATCTTCTTCATGCCCATAACAATATGAGCATATGCGGATGTTTTGTTTGTTTTTATCCAAATAGAATCATACTGTGTTCATCGCCCTATAATTTGCTTTATTTTGGAGAATTTCTCATGGACATTCATACAAGTTAATCTTAGACATATATCTCTTTTTCAGTCTACTTTCTTGTAAACACATGTATTTCACAGAAATGAAATATTATATTGTGTGTGTGTGTGTGTGTGCTTTTTACGTTCAGCCTTTTTTTTTTTTTCTTTTTTGTTAGTCTCCCTATGGACTTTCTCATCCTTTAAACACGAGGCTTCTCAAGCTATGTTAGTAAACTGCTGTGTCTCTTTCGGCTTTTATTTGGTGGATGTACTATGCATACAGACTGTATTACATCGAATCTGAGATGTCATTTTTTTCACATTTTAACATCTCTGAAACTGCAATTGCTTACCATCTGAGATTTAATGAAATAGGGTAGGCAGATGTATGTTGGGGGGCTTTTTCCTTCTTTCTTTGTTTTACAAAAACAAGGTTCTGTTTCCCATGCTTTTCTGCATTTTGCTTTCTCTTTTACTTTGTGGAAATCTGTCCAAGACAACTAACTTCACTCTGTTCCTTTTTAAAAATGTGATTGTAATATATTCAATATTCCTTTAATGATGGACTACATCTCTTTCCTATATTGTGCTTTTCTCTGCAACAAAAGTGCTTCAATAAGCATCCTATGTACTGATGCTTTTATTTCTTTGAGATAGATTTCAAGGAGTAGTATTTCTCCTATGAAGGAGGTTATGCTTTTAATTTTAATAGTGTTACCAGGTTACTTTACATAATGGTTGTAGCAAGTCAATCTTGTTTTGGTTATTCATTGCTACACAAAAAAACTACCCTAAAGCAGCGGCTAAAAACCACAATCAATTAAGGACTTTCCTAATGAATCTTCTTTTGGAGCAGAATTAATTGGGGGATGGTTTGTTTTGGGCCCTACATACTGTCTGGGCCCAGAGAGGGATGGCATGGATGGCTGGGAGTAAAACAGCGATGGCTGCGGGTAAAACAGCTGAGGGCTGGCCAGACAGCTCGCTCTGTCCATGTATTCTCAGGACCTCCATGTCAACTCCAAAACAGAGGCCTCTCCAGTGTGGCATTCCCAGAGCTCAGGTGGAAGCAGCCAGGCTTAATGGAACCTAGCCTTGAAACCCCCATATAGTCACTTCCTCAATTTTCTGTTTGTCAAGCAAGTCATTTATGGCTGGCACAGATTTGAGGGGTGGAGAGCACATATACCCCAAATCCCACTATCAATGAACACAAAGAGAACCTGTTTCCTGAATCTTTCCCAGCCTGGATCACTCTGTAAAACATTTTGAAAGTATTGTTCATTTGACAGGTAAAAACAGGCCACTCATTGTTACTTTTTATATTTCCATGAGTGCAGGGGAAGATGAACATCTTTCTAGGTTATTTGCCACCGGAGTCACCTTTTCTATGAAGTGCTTATTCATATTTTGCTTATTTTGAGTTGCATATCATTTTCTCGATAATTAGTAAGAGCTTCTTTTTTTCTTTTAAAATAGATTTATTGAGATATAATTCACATATAATACCATTCAATCACTTAAAGTGTACAAGTCAATGGCTTTTAGTATACTTACAGAGTTATATATCTATCACCACTATCAATTTTGGAACATTTTAATTACCACCAAAATAAATCCTATTCCACTTAGCCATCATCTCCCAACTCCCATTTCTCTAGCTCTAGTCAATGACTTGGAAGGAATCATAAAAATTTCCTTTAAATTTCATATGGAACCAAAAAAAGCCCCTATAGCCAAGACAATCCTAAGCAAAAAGAACAAAGCTGGAAGCATCATGCTACCTGACTTCAAACTATACTACAAGGCTACAGTAACAAAACAGCATGGTACTGGTACAAAAACAGACATATAGACCAATGCTACAGAACAGAGGCCTCAGAAATACCACCACACATCTACAACCATTTGATCTTTGACAAACCTGACAGAAACAAGCAATGGGGAAAAGATTCCCTATTTAATAAATGGTGCTGGGAAAACCGGCTAGCCATATGCCAGACCCCTTTCTTACACCTTATACAGAAATTAACTCAGGATGGATTAAAGGCTTAAACATAAAACCTAAAACCATAAAAACCCTAGAAGAAAATCTAGTCAATATCATTCAGGACATAGGCATGGGCAAAGACTTCATGACTAAAACACCAAAAGAAATAGCACCAAAAGCCAAAATTGACAAATGGTATATAATAAACTAAAGAGCTTCTGCACAGCAAAAGAAACTATCATAAGAGTGAACAGCAACCTACAGAATAGGAGAAAATTTTTGCAATCTATCTGTCTGACAAAGGGCTAATATCCAGAATCTACAAGAGACTTAAACAAATTTACAAGAAAAAAAACAACCCCATCAAAAAGTGGGTGAAGGATATGAACAGACACTTCTCAAAAGAAGACATTTATTTAGCCAACACACTATGAAAAAAATCTCATCATCACTGGTCATTAGAGAAATGCAAATCAAAACCACAATGAGATACCATCTCATGCCAGTTAGCATGGTGACCATGAAAAAGTCTGGAAACAACAGATGCTGGCAAGGATGTGGAGAAGTAGGAAGGCTTTTACACTGTTGGTGGGAGTGTAAATTAATTCAACGATTGTGGAAGACAGTGTGGTGATTCCTCAAGGATCCATGTCCAGAAATACTATTTGACCCAGCAATCCCATTACTGGGTATATACCCAAAGGATTATAAGTCATTCTACCATAAAGACACATGCACACATATGTTTACTGCGGCACTATTTACAATAGCAATGGCTTGCGGCACTATTTCCAATAGCAAAGACTTGGAACCAATCCAAATGCCCACCAATGAAAAACTAGATAAAGAAAATGTGGCACATAAAACCATGGAATACTATGCAGCCATATAAAAGAATGAGTTCATGTCCTTTGCAGGGACATGGATGAAGCTGGAAACCATCATCCTCAGCAAACTAACACAGGAACAGAAAACCAAACGCCGCATGTTCTCACTCATAAGTGGGAGTTGAACAATGAGACCACATGGGCACAGAGAGGGAACATCACACACTGAGGCCTGTCGGGGGTGAGGGGCAAGGGGAGGGAGGGCATTAGGACAAATACCTAATGCATGTGGGGATTAGGGGCTTAAAACCTAGAAGATGAGTTGATAGGTACAGTAAATCACCATGGCACATGTATACCTATGTAACAAACCTGCACATTCTGCACATGTATCCCAGAACTTAAAGTAAAATAAAAATAAAAATAAAATTTTCTAAGCCCATCATCTCAATGTAAAATACCTTCTTGTTCTTATTCTGTTTTTCTTTTTTAACATGCATTTCAAACATATATCAAAGTAGAAATAAAGTACAGTGGTGAGCTTATATGTACATAACACCAACAGTAGAAATTTCTTGTACATTAGAAATGTTACTTTTTTTTTTTTTTTGAGATGGAGTCTCACTCTGTCACTCAGGCTGGAGTGTGGCATGATCTTGGCTCACTGCAACCTCCACCTCCCGAGTTTAAGCAATTCTCCTGCCTCAGCCTCCCAAGTAGCTGAGATTACAGGTGCCCACCACCATAGCCAGCTAATTTTTTTTGTATTTTTTATAGACATGTGGTTTCACCATGTTGGCCTGGCTGGTCTCAAACTCCTGACCTCAAGTGACCCACCTGCTTTGGCCTCCTAAAGTGCTAGAATTACAGGCATGAACCACCACGCCCGGCCAGAAATGTTACTTTTAATCTTATCACATGCTGTGAATATTTTTCCCAATATAATTTTTAAAATTTAAGTGTGTTTTATTCTGCATAATAAAATTTTCTGTGTATTAGAGATAAATATTCCTGTCTATTCTTTAGTAGCTTTAATTTGCTTTGTCGCTGAGGAGAATTGCAACTATTAAATAATTGTACATATATTTAGCATTTTCTTCTAGTATATTTATTTATGTTTGTCTGTATTACTTTTGATTTAACCCAAATCCATCTGGAAATTACACTTTTGTTTTAGTTTCTATAGCTTTTTTTAAAAACAATAGTGCTTTGAACAATATCTTTGAAGCTGTTGAGGAAAAACAAAGCCAGAAAGAGTGTGGACCTAATTTGTTTATTTAACACTTATTTATTTAGCACCTATTATGTGTCTAGGACTTTTTAGTTACTGGAGACACAAGGCTAAACAAGACCAGTAAAGTTCCTGTTTCTATAGCTTACCTTCTAGCAGGAGAAAGAAAGACACACAAGTTAACGAAAGAAGCAGAAATGAACTTGGCATTTTCAAGGAAAGGAAAGATGAGCAGTGTGATTGAGGTATAGTTGGAGGAAGAGCTGGTCTTGAATTCCCTACCTCAGGTGATCCGCCCACCTCGGCCTCCCAAAGTGCTGGGATTACAGGCATGAGCCACTGTGCCTGGCCTGTCATCTAGGTTTTTTTTTTTTTTTTTTTTTTTGAGACAGAGTCTTGCTCTGTCCCCCAGGCTGGAGCGCCGTGGCGCAATCTCGGCTCACTGCAAGCTCCGCCTCCCGGGTTCACACCATTCTCCTGCCTCAGCCTCCCGAGTAGCTGGGACTACAGGCGCCCGCCAAGACGCCCGGCTAATTTTTTGTATTTTTAGTAGAGACGGGGTTTCACCGTGTTAGCCAGGACGGTCTCGATCTCCTGACCTCGTGATCTGCTCGCCTCGGCCTCCCAAAGTGCTGGGATTACAGGCTTGAGCCACCGCGCCTGGCCGTCATCTAGGTTTTAAGCCCTGCATGCATTAGGTATTTCTCCTAATGCTGTCCCTCCCCTTACCCCGGCAACCCCCAACAGGCCCCGAGGTGTGATGTTCCTCTCCCTGTGTCCACGTGTTCTCATTGTTCCGCTCCCACTTATGAGTGAGAACATGTGTTGTTTAGTTTTCGGTTCCTGTGTTAGTTAGCTGAGGATGATGGTTTCCAGCTTCATCCATGTGTCTGCAAATGACATGAATTTTTGTGGCTGCATAGTATTCCATGGTGTATATGCGCCGCATTTTCTTTATCCAGTCTATCGTTGATGAGCATTTGGGTTGGTTCTAAGTCTTTGCTATTGTAAATAGTGCTGCAATAAACAGACATGTGCATGTGTCTTTATAGTAGAAAGATTCATGATCCTTTGGGTATACCCAGTAATGGCATTGCTGGGTCAAATGTTATTTCTGGTTTTAGATCCTTGAGGAATCGCCACAATGTCTTTCACAATGGTCAAACTAATTTACACTCCCACCAACAGTGTAAAGACATTCGTATTTCTCCACAGCCTCGCCAGCATCTGTTGTTTCCTGACTTTTTAATGATTGCCATTCTAACTGGCGTGAGATGGTAAAAGCTGTGATACACTTTCTAAGGACACCTGACTTTTTGGAGCTCAGCAGTGCAAGCTATGCAATCTCCCAGGGTTCCTAATTTCCTCAGCTATGACATGGAATGGTCTCTCAGGTCCTTTCCACTCCTAAGACCCTGGATTTTAAGAAATTGTTTGCTAAGGGACCACCTTTGTGCAGTTTGAAATACTGCACTGGACTACAAATAGAACTCAAACATATCATGTCTCTGGCTACTTTTGGTTAAAATTCAATTTTGTTAATATAAATAATATTTTGAAGGCAGTGTTGTGTGATGAAAAGACAACAGGAGTTTGGGAATCATATACATCTGATTATATCTAAATTCCACACCTTACCAGCTATGCAACCCTGGGCATGTTAAACCTCTTTTCATAAACCTCAAGCCTCCGCATCCGCTCAATCATTTCTCTCTTATAAAATAGTTAAGAATATTAAATGAGAACTTTGGAAAGCCCCTGGCACATAATGAAGGTGAGTTTGCTTGCCTCTTCTGTTTTGAACACAAAAGTCTAAAGATACATTTGTTAAAAACAGGATGGAAACAAAGAGCAAGTCGGACAGAAGGAATAACTAGAAAAAAAGGTGACGGGATATTCTCAAATGAGTTTGAAAGGGGTGAAGGTGGAGTAAGTGCAGCAATGAGGGCGGCTGCCAGAACAGAGGTAGGAGGATGAGTAATAGGCCCAGGGAAGCATGAAGGAAGAGGCATTGAAGAGGCAATTGTGCAGAGGAAGCTAAACATACACATATATTTCAAACCATGGCAATTCATCTGGGAAAGTGAAATTGAAGCAGCATCTATACAAAATATTAAGGCTGGAGTGACCCATGCGAGAAAGGGAGGTCTGATCAGGTTACACACTTGAGTTCCAAGTCAGAGTGACCTCTGTACGTGGGGAGAATTAGGAGCAAGCTGAGAACAAAACTTCATAACAGGCCTGAAGATACAGGGCTTGGCAGTCAGTTGACTGAAAGGCAAGCGGCCTTCAGGTGGGCTCCCGTGGAGCTGCTGAAATGAATTGGATTTATGTTGTTGGATAATCCTAAGTAAATATATTCATAATTGCTCTGAATATGAGGATTAGAGCATGGCTTCTAGTTTGTCTTCTAAAAAATGAGAAATTTTCTTGATCGTTGCTGCTGTTGCATTTTACCTATCAGAACCCCGTGATAGGCTGTCGTCATAGTTTTGGAGTTCAAAAGGGGAGTGCAAACCTTGTTGAACCTCTACTTCCATCCTACAGTCATAAAGCCTGAAGTAGAGCAGATCTAAAAAGTGCCATGGCTTACAGGCTCTGCACCCTAGAAGATGAACAGTATGTGCAATGGCAGCAGCCACCTGGAGGGAAGAGAGTGTTCCTTTAGGGAATTCTTGGTGGGATGGTGCATGCTCTAATCATGTGCTTTTAATAGAAGACCCTCTGAGAAGATAGCTGACCTACACAAACAGCCTATCACTTGCACACAGTAGAGGCAGCTAGGATCCCCACCCTCCACTCTGGGTTTCAGAGCCCAGTGAAAACATCAGAACTTTTGCACTTATGCAGTGATAGCTTCCAAATGAAGCCCAGGTCTCATGTTAAAGGGTGGCTTATGAAACCCCGGGGGAGGTAGATAACAGGAAAGAAAAACAGTAAGGTTTCAGTGAAGGAAGACAAATATGTGCTAATAGGAGAAGGTGAGAAAGGCTGAGATATCTAATTCAAAGAATGACCTCATCCAAGCCCTAAGATGTGTGCCTGAACTTGCATTTTAGGGCTACAAATAGAAAGGAAGGGAGCCACTGGTACCAAATATTCTGTGAGGCTTTGGGGCACAGGCAGTACTTGGCCCCCATCTCAGCATGTCGAGAAACAGAGGCAGCAAGAGAAGCAGCCGCAAACTCTGCCCAGATCCCAGGGTGGCACCAGCATCCAGGAGACCTCAGAGGTCCCTGCCTAGCTCTAGCCTTAGGAAGAGGCCTAGGGGGCATATATTGGACACTTGCATTTGCCGCCAAGTTGATCTAAGTTGGAAAGAAAAACATGATGAGTGCTTTAAGGAGGCTGGGACTTGTTTTTGAGTTACCACTGAGTGCTTCAAAAATTACTGGGGAGAGGAAGAGTGGATTTTACAGAGGTCTCAAAGTCCCCAAATAATAATTAGAGGCAAGTTTCAGTGAACAATTTTTGTGCATTTTTAAAAATTTGCTTTTTCTGCTTTGCTTTTAAGCTATAAGTTCTTTTAAAAGCCCAGTGTATGTGGCACCAATGACATCACAATGCTTGAAATATTTTTCTACTGATCAAAATTCTTATTCAAAAGAAACGTTAATCCTCATGCAAAGTACTTGGGGCTTTGCTTGCTGCCAACGAACAGACATGTGCACACTTCTGATAGAAGGACCGCAAAAACGAAGTTCCATTTTCCTCTTTGGCCTAGACAATAGCTCTAAGCGATTTTAGAAGAGCAGGACTATTGTTTTTGTTAACCAAGATTTGTAAGGACAGTCAGAATTTCACCTTATTAAAAAAATTTGTAAAAGATTTAATTTAGTTCTTTTGGGTGGTATGAGGTGAGTGGAGAACAGTGTTAGTGGCTATGAGGGTTGAGCCTCTGGAGGTTTTAGAGTCAAAAGATTTTCCTACTTAAATATTCTGAGTGTCAGTTTCCTTATCTGGGAAATGGGAATAGTAACATTACTCAGCTTTGTAAAGTTATTGTGAACAATTAAGTGAAATTGTATATTTAAAGTGCTGACATGGGGCTTGACACAAGTAAGTGGTGCGTAAGTATTAACTGTCATGGCATAATTCCAAAGCCTTTGGAGCTGTCCTTGATTAAAAGTGTGCAGAAATTGATGGACTCTTTGGCCTGTGGTGATCAAATGTATAGACAGTTCACTCATTGCCCCTCAAGTTAGTGATTTCCATGCTAAACATGCCTACGGTTCTTAAACATAGTCTACTTCATATCCGTCCATCTTCTCTGGTTTTTGGGTTTAGTGTCAATCTTTTGTGGTCCCCTTGGAAATTGCTCTGATTGAGATAAAGGGAAATAATGTATAGGAAAGCATGGAGATCTGGTTCGGTTCTTTTGCTTCTATAAGTGGCAACAGCAGATTGCTTAAAGAAATTCCCTCTTCTTTGGTGGGGTCCTGTCCCTTCAGGGAACTGTGGGGACACCGGCTTGTTTTCTCCTACTCTCCTAACTTTGCATCTATGTTCACGAGAGGTGTTAGTCTATAGTTTTCTTTTCTTTGACTGTCATTGTCTCACTTTAGAATCAGAATAATGCTGACCATGTTAAGTACATGGCGAAGTGTTCCTTTAGATATTACCTTAATGACGTCCCACAAATTTTGGTATGTGTATTTTCATTTATGTTCAGTTAAAAATATTTGCTAATTTTCCTAGAAGTTTCCTCTTTGGATCATGGATAATTTAGAAGTGTGCTGTTTCATTTCCAAAGGTTTGGAATTTTCTGTTGTCTTGCTGTTATTGATATCTAGTCTAGTTATATTAGGATCTGAGAGCACACTCTGTGTGAGTCCAGTTCTTTTAAATTTGTTAAGGTTCATTTTAAAGTCAAGGATGGGGTCTATCTTGGTGAATGTTCCTTGTGCTCTTGAGAAGAATGTGCATTTTGCTGTTATGGAGTGAAGTGTTCTATAAGTGTCAATTATGTCCAGGTTTTTGATGATGGTGTTCAGTTTTTCTATATTATTGCTGATTTTTCCAGTAGTTCTATTTGTTACTGAAATAAGAGTGTCTAAATATGCAATGATAATTGTAGATTTGTCTATTGCTCCTTTAAGTTTTGTCAGTTTTTCTTTTTGTATTGTGAAGCTCTGTTGTTAGGTGTATACCCATTTGGGATTATCATGTCTTCTTGCAGCATTGAACTTTTTATGATTCTGAAATGTCTCTCTTGATCCTGTTGATATTCTTTGCTCTGAAAGTTGTTTTGTCTGATATTAATATCTGCACTCCAGTTTTCTTCTTGTTTGTGTTCTTCTATTCATTCTATTCAATGAGTTTTCTGCTGTCGTATTTTTTATGTCCTTTTAAAATTTAAATTTTATTGTCATTAAATTGCCATTTTGTAATTCTTTATAGCATATTTTTTGTTGAATTGTTTTTAGCTTTCTATTGATTTTAATTGTGTTCATGATTGTTTGTTGGAGTATCTCTAATAACAATAATAAATAAATAATTGCTTTCAAGTCCTTTTTTTTTTTTTTAAGAGATGGGCCTCACTCTGTTGTCCAGGCTGTAGTACACTGGTGTAATCACAGGACACTGCAGCCTTGAACTCCTAGGCTCAAGTGATCCTCCCATCTCAGCCTCCTGAGCAGCTGGATCACAGATGTGCACCACCATGCTCAGCTAATTTTTACAATTTTTGTAGAGATAGGGTCTTGTCATGTTGCCCAGGCCTCAAACTCCTGGCCTTAAGTGATCCTCCTGCCTTGGCCTCCCAAACTGCTGGGATTACAGGTGTAAGCTACCACATCTGGCTGCTTTCAAGTCTTTATTAGATAACTCTAAATCTTTGTTACCTTAATATTGGTATATGCTGATTTTCCTTTTGATATTTTCCCAGATCTTTAGATGCCATGTAATTTTGGTTTGTATTTTAGGCATTTTAAATATTATGAGATCTGGGAGCCTTTTAAAAACATTATGAATATGTGGATATTTTTGTTTTAGGAGGCAATTGACCAGGTCTGAGTTCAGGCTGCAAGTTCTAACCCGCCTTCTATGACCTGCAATTCCAATGTCAGCTAGACTTTGAGATTATGTCCCTGTATTCTGTGTGTACACCAATCATTGTTCTCTCTGGGACCCCAGGTTAACTCCACTTTTAAAGTTTTCTCTATACTGATTATGATCAGATTCATGTATGTGCAACTTAGGGGTGAGCCCAGGTGTTTATAAGCAAATTTCTAGGATTGCTTTGCTGAGCTTCTCCATGTCTGGTACTTTTTTATTTTCTAGGGCTCCTCTATTTGGTCCTACAGCCAGAAAGCTGGGGCTTTATTTAACCTACACTCTCACAAACTTTTGCAATTGCATCCACATCTGGGGTCAAGTGGTGAAAGGACAGAGACAGAGGCGAAAAATAGCCACTGGAGTTCTCTGATTGGAGGGAAAATTTCCTCTTTTAGAGATTTGGTTCAAACCATCTTCTGTGGTGGCTTCTGCCACTGTACCCACAGGATTGCTTCGAGGCTGTGGTATAAGAGATCATATGGCAGAATAAAAGCTAATTGGTATCTGCATTCTCTGGGCATACGAGTTTCTTTTTTCTACTCTGTGTGCTAGTATTAGAGGGCCACTCCTAGATTTCTTTTTTTATCTAAGTGCCCAGTTCCAGGTTTCATGCTACATTTTCGTATTCAGATCAGGGAGAAATGGTGCCAGATTGATAGCAGCTTAAATTCTATGCTTCTTCCATGACCTGAGTGATCTTATTAACTTCTCAGAGTTCTTATATAGTTGTTCCAACTTGATAATTTCCATGCTGAACACACCTGCATTGTTGAACATTCCTTGCCTTCTGTCCAGCTCTTATATCTGCATTTAGCTGGAAAGACAAAGTGGAACAGGCATACTCCATTTTACTCAGCACCAGAGCACACAATTATCTCTTAGAGCAATTAAAAATAAGTAAAAAAGCCAAATTTTATATTTACTCTTTTTTTTTTTTTTTTTTTTTTCTTTTTGAGACGGAGTCTCGCTCTGATGCCTAGGCTGGAGTGCAATGGCACGATCTCGGCTCACGGCAACTTCCACCTCCTGGGTTTAAGTAATTCTCCAGCCTCAGCCTCCTGAGTAGCTGGGACTGCAGGCATAAGCCACCAGACCTGGCTAATTTTTGTGTTTCTAGTAGAGATGGGGTTTCACCATGTTGGCCAGGCTGGTCTTGAACTCCTGACCTCAGGTGATCCACCCACCTCGGCCTCCCAAAGTGCTGGGATTACAGGCATGAGCCACCATGCTTTCAGTGCTCTTTAATTTTTGTGTAGGCACAAGTTTATGTCAGATAATATATTTCTTCTGCACAACTTTAACATTTCATTTAGTGCAATTCTATAGAAAATGACTTTCAGTTTTGTTAGTCTAAAAAATTCTTTATTTTCTCTGCAGTTTTGAAATAAATTTTTATTCTTTTTCTTTGTTTTTCAGTTTGGGTAATTTCTATTTACCTATATTCAAGTTCATTGATTGTTTTCCTCAGCTGTGCTGAGTCTCCTAATGAGTCCGTTGAAGGTAGTCTGCATCTGTGTTACTGTGTTTTATTTCTAGTATATATTTTTTCAGCCATATTGAGGTAAAATTGACAAATAAAAATTCTATAAACTTAAGGTATACAATGTGATGTTTTGATATACATGTAGACATTGCAAAATGATTATCATAATTAAGTTAATTAATATATCCATCCTGTCACATAGTTATGAGTGTGTAGTGAGAACACTTAAGGTCTATTCTCTTAGCAGATTTCAAGTACATAATACAGTATTATTAACTATAGCCATCATGCTGCATATCAGATCTCCAGAACATGTTCATTCAGCGTAACTAAAGCTTTGTACCCTTTGACCTACATCACCCCATTTTCCCCACCTCAGTCCCTGGCAATCACCCGACACTCTGCTTCTATGGGTTCAGCTTTTTAGATTCTACATAAAAGTGATATCATGCAGTATTTTCATTCTGTGCCTGGCTTATTTAGCATAATGTCCTCCAGGTTCATCTATGTTGTCACAAATGGTAGGATTTCCTTTTAAGGCTGAATAATATTCCATTATATGTATGTGTATATACATATACATATACACACACCTATATATGTGGCTTATCTATGTATCTCTCTATATATGTTCCCTTTTCTTTACCTATCCATTTATTGATAGATACTTAGGTTGATACCATATCTTGGCTATTGTGAATTATGCTGCAATGAACATGGTAGTGCAGGTATCTCTCTGAGATGATGATTTCATTTTCTTTGGATGTATACCCAAAAGTGAGAGTGGAATTGCTGGACTATATGGTAGTTCTATTTTTAATTTTTTGAGGAACCTCCATACTGTTTTCTATAACAGCTATACCAATGTACACTCCCATCAACAGTTTATGAGAGTTCTCCTTTCTCTACATCTTCTCCAACACTTGTTGTCTTTGTCTTTCCAGTAATAGCCAGTCTAACAGGTATGAGGTGATATTTCATTGTGATTTTCATGTTCATTTCCCTGTTGATTAGTAATGTTGAATATTTTCATATAACTTGGCTATTGGTATGTTTTCTTTTGAGAAATGTCTATTCAGGTCCTTTGCCAATTTTTACATCAAGTTTTTGGTTTTTTGCTACTCGGTTGTATGTAATTTGGGGTATTAGCCACTTATACATGGTTTGCAGATATTTTCTCCTTTATGTAGATTGCCTTTTCATTTCATTGATTGTTTCCTTTGCTGAAGCTTTTTAGTTTGATACAGTCTTATTTGTCTATTTTTGCTTTTGTTGCCTGTGCTTTTGGTGCCATATCCAAAAGTCATTGCCCAGACAAACGTCAAGAAGCATTTTTCATATGTTTTCTTCTGTCAGTTTTATGGTTTCAGGTTTACGTTTAAGGGTTTAACCCATTTTGTGTTTATTTTTGTATATGATGTAAGATAATGGTTTAATTTCATTATTCTGCATGTGGATATTTAGTTTTTCCAAAACCATTTATTGAAGAGACAATCCTTTCCTTATTGTGCGTACGTGACAACTTTGACGAAGATAAATTAACTGTAAATGTGTGAATTTATTTCTGAGCTCTCTATTCTGTTCCATTAGTTTATATGTCTGTTTTTATGCCAGTACCATGCTGTTTTTATTACTATAGCTCTGTAATATATTTTGAAGTCAGATAGTATGATTCCTCTAGCTTTGTTCTTTTTGTTCACAGTCGCTTTGACTATTTGGGGTCTTTTGTGGTTCAATAATTTTCCTTGATTTCTTTGGTAAATATTTCACACGATATAAATTTTATTCTTTTCAGTGATTTTTAGTTATATTTACATATTCTTAAATTATTACCACTATCTAATTTTAAAACATTTTCATCAGCCCAAAAGGAAACCTTGAACCCATTTAGCAATCACTTCTTTTTTTTTTTTAAAGAGTTTAAGGAAAGAATATATTTGAACCACATAAACAAACAAAAAGGTATTACATAAGAAAAAATAATGTAACAATTTATGTAAGTACCTAACATATGAGCATGCTCTTACATCTAAAACAAAAAATAAAAAGGTAACATTGGTACTATATATATATATATATATATATACACACATATATATACATATATACATATATACACATATATACATATATACATATATACACATATATACATATATACATATATACACATATATACATATATACATATATATATTTGACAAGTGTGCATTAAATAATTCTTTAATATAAAACATGTAAAATGTGGAGAATATTTTTTCAAGATACAGAAAACAATTGTTATGATAGGCACAAAAACAATTCTTATAAAAACATGCTTGCAAGGATAAAATCCACCTGAACACTCATTTCTCACATGTACCAACACTATAAAATTGTTAAGCACTGAATATTGCCACCCATTTTTGCAATGTTTGAGTTTCAACACTGATTGGTATGAATTCTGAATTACACAATTAGTTACTGTTATTTTTCAGCCTTTCTGCCGTGTTCCACATAGAAGGCATCTATTTAATATGAATACTTAAAACAGCAACATTATTTGTAGCAAAGTCACTTCCCTGTGTTCATTTTTCCTTTAAAGGCATTATATTTAGAAAATAGTTATTACAACAAATAGTGCTTTAGAAGATCTGAAACTCCAAATCAATGTGCTCCATCAACCATAAGTAGATCTAAGAAGCCCTGAGTGAAAAGAACACAAATGTAAAAAGCTGATACATTTAAAGATGATAAAATTGGTTTATTATAAAAACAATTCAAGAATACCCAGTTAAAATCTTATCCTAATGCTACCCAATACAACCAAGAAGAAGTGAATCACTTTTACATCATGAACAAGGACATAAAACCTGACATCACATCAAGGCTGTGATTCAAACTCAAAAAGAGAAAGGACTCTTAGATCTCCTTCAGGTCAGTACAGAGCGTATCATAATATCAAAGAACTGTGCCAGGTATCACAGTACTACTACAACACTGAGGTATAACTGGGCAAATTAAAGTTGAGGAGAAATGAAGATCTCCATATTCTTGTTTTGTAGGTGTACTTAAGTGACTGAAATTCTAGGAACAGCTGCCTTTAATGACAGCAAGATGTAAGACAAGTCTTTATTAAAGAGAAAGAAGTTTATAAGGTTCTCGATCATGGTCCCCCTAAATCTTCACAACTCCCCAAACCTTCCCACCCTCCCCTTAAGCTAAAGTTACTCTGCTGATATATAACATGTAATCTTAATTTGTGGCTACTGGCAAATTACAGGCACTCCTTCCAAGAAGCTTTGATCTTCTGCACATTAAAAAAAAATCCCAACCACATGCTGTATAATTCATATACCCAATTT
Organism: Nomascus leucogenys; assembly: GCF_006542625.1. Lineage (NCBI taxonomy): Eukaryota > Metazoa > Chordata > Mammalia > Primates > Hylobatidae > Nomascus > Nomascus leucogenys. Next base: position 133,439,675 of record NC_044383.1, on the reverse strand, counting down.
TGCATTCTAGATAGAATTTCATTATTACTCTAAAACTCCATCTGCACAGTGGCCACTTCCTCCCAGACTTAATTCAAGATGTAATCTTTCTGCTGTTTTCTTAAAAAAAGCCTTAGAGTCAATTATTATGGGTGATCGGCCTATGAACTATTATATACAACACAGTGATTGCATTTTTTTGAGCACTGAAAGTGCTTAAAATAAAACTTCTTACTTCCAACTTTTGCACTCCTCCAAAATGAAGGGCCAAAATACTTAGATTTTGTAACTGGGGGAAAAAAGTCTATCTTCCCAAGCTGAGGCTTTTCATAGCAGCTCTTGCCAGGAGAAGAGATTTTATGTCTGTTATAAACCCTTGAAAATAAGGGCTTATTCTAGAAATATTGGAAGACCGTTAAAACATAGAAATGCTAGCCAGTGCCATTTTAATTGATAACCAACTTTTACTTCATAGCTTATATTGAAGCGTTAATTCATGCTCATTTTGGTCCTTTAAAAAATATTCTTTGGGGCCGGGCGTGGTGGCTCACGCCTGTAATTCCAGCACTTTGGGAGGCCGAGGGGTGTGGATCACAAGGTCAAGAGATCCAGACCATCCTGGCTAACATGGTGAAGCCCCGTCTCTAATAAAAATACAAAAATTAGCTGGGTTTGGTGGCATGTGCCTGTAATCCCAGCTACTCAGGAGGCTGAGACACAAGAAGTGCTTGAACCCAGGAGGCAGAGGTTGCAGTGAGCCGAGATGGCGCCACTGCACTCCAGCCTGACGACAGAGCGAGACTATCACAAAACAAAACAAGACAAAACAAAACAAAACAAAACAAAACAAACTCTTTGGAAACTGTTATCATTCCTGTAGACACATACTCTAGTTACATAATCTCTTCCTGTAAAAATAAAAGTATAATCATGATTATCTGTATTTCTTTGCTAAATTCAACTATCAATATACATTTATTAATCTGACCACTTTTCCAGCTAACTCATGACCTTATAGTATTCTATCCAGGGTCGATTTTCACCATAGAAGTAGGAGCAAGTCTTATAAGTAAGAACAATCTTGAAGGAAATATTTTAATCTAGTCTTTAATGTGTTCATTACAAATGAGAACTAAAAATTAGAATTTACTTCCAAAACTAAGGCAAAGTTAAACTTCCAAAGCTAAGTGAAGGTAAACCACTATAAAGCTTATTTCTGTCATGGACATTATGAACCTACTCAGTGATTTCCAATCAAGACATAAAAATTAGTCCAAGGGAGTCCAAGGGAGAAAATAAAGCCATTTCTGGTTTGCTCCTTTCCAATTCATCAGATAATATCTATCATATGCCCAGAGGGCGTGGAGCACTCCCCTAGACACTATTCATAGTAATAGCTCTTTCTAGAACACTAAACTCCTTCAAACATCTGCGGACTGCCCCAACCAGATTTAAACTACCAGTGAAATATAAACTACTCGTCATGTATTCTAAATGCATACAAAGCACTACCATTTTAAAAATTAACTGGAAAGCAGGGAAACCTAAAAAAAGGGTACATTCTGCTACCACACTCTCATAAATGTTATATTTGTGTGTGCGTGTGTGTGTATATATATATATATATAAAAGAGAGAGCATAGATAATCAAGATTTAAATAAGGTGGTAAAAAACCAGGAAATGAAGATTTTACTAAAACAACTACAATAACTGTCCCAAACTACAACTATGAACAGATTCACTAATACGGTCATTTGCTTGGGTTCCGACAAAACCACATCATTAAGGACGTCAGAACTCAAAGCTTCCTGCAGACTTGGCATCATCTCCTCTCCTTCTGCGTTCATTCCATCTCCTTCCAGTGTTCCAAGGCCCACATTTGTCCCAGGAATGGCTTCCAGGTAGTCTGGAAAATGGTCCTGCTGTGAAGGCAGGGTGCTTTGGTTGATAGTATCACCTATATCCATCTCATCCACGCTGTTCAGGAAGTCATCTGCGGTGTGAGGGACACTAGCTGTCCATGCTTAGTCCACTGTCTGTACTCTCATCTCGAGAGTGATAGGTGCCACTGTTAAGGAAAGGATCTGAGCTATTGGCTGTCCTTGTTCTCAATTCCTGAGACATCCCGGGAGAAGACACTGGATTTTGGGTCCCACCGTCCTGCTCCAGTGTTGGTAACTGGCTACGCAGTGCTAACTCCTGCCGAAGCAGTTCTTGCTGTTTCAGCCGCAGCCTCTCCTTCATTTGCAGTTGCTGCGGTCGCGTCTGTCGCTGCTGGTTGGAGTTGCTGCCACCATGACGCCTCCTTGTGGGCTCTGGGGAACCAGGGGTGGTGGCTGTTTCACTGGAGCACTCTGATTCTCTGGTTCCTGCCAAAACGAGGGTCAAGCCTTGGGTCTAGCCAAGAGGCGGTCTTGTTCTTATGGTTTATACATTAAATTCCTCCATCCTGAGTCATGGCTTGTTCCCATCCATCAGGAAGAGGACCTGAGGCCAAGTTCATCATATTCTGCTGCACTGGTGGATTGGCTATAACGTTCATCTGAGAGAGCATGGTCATCCTGGCGTCCTGCTGTGTTTGTTTCCTCTTTTTTTCCTACTATTTTTGTTAGTCTACTGTTTTTTTTTTCAATTTTATTATTATTATACTTTAAGTTTTAGGGTACATGTGCACAATGTGCAGGTTTGTTACATATGTATCCATCTGCCATGTTGGTGTGCTGCACCCATTAACTTGTCATTTAGCATTAGATATATCTTCTAATGCTATCTCTCCGCCCTCCCCCAACCCCACAACAGTCCCCGGAGTGTGATGTTCCCCTTACTGTGTCCATGTGTTCTCATTGTTCAATTCCCACCTATGAGTGAGAACATGTGGTGTTTGGTTTTTTGTCCTTGCGATAGTTTACTGAGAATGATGGTTTCCAGTTTCATCCATATCCCTACAAAGGACATGAACTCATCATTTTTTATGGCTGCATAGTATTCCATGGTGTATATGTGCCACATTTTCTTAATCCAGTCTATCATTGTTGGACATTTGGGTTGGTTCCAAGTCTTTGCTGTTGTGAATAGTGCTGCAATAAACATACGTGTGCATGTGTCTTTATAGCAGCATGATTTATAATCCTTTGAGTATATACCCAGTAATGGGATGGCTGAGTCAAATGGTATTTCTAGTTCTAGATCCCTGAGGAATCACCACACCGACTTCCACAATGGTTGAACTAGTTTACAGTCCCACCAACAGTGTAAAAGTGTTCCTATTTCTCCACATCCTCTCCAGCACCTGTTGTTTCCTGACTTTTTAATGATGGCCATTCTAACTGGTGTGAGATGGTATCTCACTGTGGTTTTGATTTGCATTTCTCTGATGGCCAGAGATGATGAGCATTTTTTCATGTGTTTTTTAGCTGCATAAATGTCTTAATCACCAAGTCAATCCTAAGCCAAAAGAACAAAGCTGGAGGCATCACGCTACCTGACTTCAAACTATACTACAAGGCTACAGTAACCAAAACAGCATGGTACTGGTACCAAAACAGAGATATAGATCAATGGAACAGAACAGAGCCCTCGGAAATAATGCCGCATATCTACAACCATCTGATCTTTGACAAACCTGACAAAAACAAGCAATGGGGAAAGGATTCCCTATTTAATAAATGGTGCTGGGAAAACTGGCTAGCCATATGTAGAAAGCTGAAACTGGATCCCTTCCTTACACCTTATACAAAAATTAATTCAAGATGGATTAAAGACTTAACATGTTAGACCTAAAACCATAAAAACCCTCGAAGAAAACCTAGGCAATACCATTCAGGACATAGGCATGGGCAAGGACTTCATGTCTAAAACACCAAAAGCAATGGCAACAAAAGCCAAAATTGACAAATGGGATCTAATTAAAGAGCTTCTGCACAGCAAAAGCAACTACCATCAGAGTGAACAGGCAACCTACAAAATGGGAGAAAATTTTCGCAACCTACTCATCTGACAAAGGGCTAATATCCAGAATCTACAATGAACTCAAACAAATTTACAAAAAAAAAAAAAAAAAAACAAACAACCCCATCAAAAAGTGGGCAAAGGATATGAACAGACACTTCTCAAAAGAAGACATTTATGCTGTGTTGTTTTCTGATCGATGTGATTTAAGAAGTATCTCTGACCAGAAGATGTCTTCACCATCTCCTAAGCTGCTGGTAGAGGTACATCATCAGGTATCTCAGAAGAAGGCTGTTGAAAATGCTGAGCTGTGGGTGTAGCTGCTGGGCCAGAGACTACTCCAGTGGGGGTCAGTGTCCCAGGAGAAACAGCTTCCAACTGCAGAGAAGCTGGAGAGGAATGAGCTCGAACATGCTGTGGAGTCAGGGCTCCTGTGGTTCCTGCCTCAGTACTGGCCTGTTGGAAGTGGGACTTGGGCTCGGGGTGGCTTGAAGGAGTCGGGCAGCTTCCAGAGCCTCATGGGCACAGTCTGGTGCACGTTGGCCATCTTGGGGTTCATGACGGCATTGAAGAGCGCCTCCAGGTTCATCTCCCAGTCCCCGCGGACGTGCAGGATCTGATGCCCGGTGGGGGGTGCCTGTGGAGCCGCCTGGGTCGCTGTGGGCGCTGGCTGCCCTGGTCCAGACTGCGGGCCCTGCCCCTGGGGGTGCTGTGCCGGTGGCTGCCCTTGGCCCTGGGGGCCAGTTGAGGCGGTGGCTGCTGCCCGGGATCCATAGCTTCTGCCACCCCCGACTCGCACCTCCTGACCAGGCAGGCAAGGGCTCCACCTGGATGCCCAGCCAGCATCATTCACCACCACTAAGGGCCAATGCTTTCTATCAGACTGGACAACAGCATCATCAAATCTGTGTCTAATCAGACGTTTGGCATCAAAAATCGTGTTTGTGGGGTTCACTGCAACTTGATTCTTTGTGGCATCACCAATCAGTCGTTCAGTGTCTGTAAAGGCGACATAGCTTGGAGTGGTTCAGTTTCCTGATCATTGGCAATTACTCCTACTTTTCCAAGCTGGAAAACACCCACACAAAAGTAGGTGGTGCCAAGATCAATACCAGCTGCAGGTCCCTCAGACATGGTTGCTGGTGTCTAGGCCTGGCTCTGACTATGAAGAAAGACACAGAAACCCCAAGAGTTGCAGGCGAGTTCAATGAGACTCAATTTTTATTTATTTATTTATTTTTGAGACAGGGTCTCCCTCTGTTGCCTGTCACCCAGGCTGGAGTGGAGTGGTGCAATCTCAGCTCACTGCAACTTCCACCTCTGGGTTCAAGCGCTTCTCCTGCCTCAGTCTCCTGAGTAGCTGTGACCACAGGCACGTGCCACCATGTCCGGCTAATTTTTTTGTATTTTTTAGTAGAGACACGGTTTCACCATGTTTCCCAGGCTGGTCTTGAACTCCTGGCCTCAAGTGATCTGCCCACCTCGCCCTCCCAAATTGCTGGGATTACAAGCATGAACCACCGCGTCCGGCTTGTATTTATTTTTTAAATCCATTTTCCTGATCTCTGCCTTTTGAATGCAGTGTTTAGTTAATTTTTATTCACATAATTACGGATAATTAGTTGAAATTCCCTATTTGTTCATGCATACCTTCTGTTTTCTTTCCCTAAAGCCTTTACAATATCAATAATAGTATTTTAAATTCCTTGTCTGATAGTTTTAACATGTGGATCCCATTATAATCTGGTTCTATTGATTTTTTTTTGTTGAAAAGGGCTTTTTTTAAGCAAGCAGATTTAACAACTGTAAACATACATCCACCCAACAGTGGAGCACCCACATAAATAAAGAAAATATTATTAGAGCTAAAGAGAGAGATGGACCTTAATACAATAATAGCTGGGAACTTCAACATCCCACTTTTAGCATTGGACAGATCATACAGACAGACTGTCAATAAAGAAACATCGGACTTAATCTGCACTAGAGACCAAATGGATCCAATGGATATTTACAGAACATTTCATACAATGGCTACAGAATATACATTCTTCTGAGCACATGGATCATTCTCAAGAATAGTTCATATATTAGGCCACAAAACAGGCCTTAAAACATTGAAAAAATGGAAATAATATCAGGCATCTTCTCTGACCATAATGGAATAAAACTAGAAATTAATAACAAGAGGAATTTTGGAAACTATACAAACACATGGAAATTAAACAATATGCTCCTGAATGACTACTGAGTCAATAAAGAGATTAAGAATAAAATTGAAAAATTTCATGAAATAAATGATAATGGAAACACAACATACCAAAACCTATGGGATTCAGCAAAAGCAGTATGAAGAGGGTAGTTTATAGTTTTAAGTGCCTAAATCAAAAAAGAAGAAAAACTTCAAATAAACAACCTAATGATACATCTTAAGGAACTGGAAAAGCAAGAGCAAACAAAACCTAAAGTTAGTAGAAACAAAGAAATAATAGAGATCAGATCAGAAATGAATGAAATTGAAACAAAAAAATACAAAAGATCAACAAAACAAAGTCATTTTTTGAAAAGATAAACAAAAATGGACAAATCTTTAGCCAGACTAACAAAGAAAAAAAGAGAGGAGACCCAAATAAATAAAACTAGAGATGAAGAAAAGAGACATCACAATGGATGATGCAGAAATTCAAAGGGTCATTAGAGTCTACTATGAGCAAGTATATGCTAATAAATTGGAAAACCTAGAAGGCATACATAAATTCATAGATACATACAGTCTACAAAGATTGAACCATGAAGAAATTGAAAACCTGAACATACCAATAACAAGCAACAAGATCAAAGCCATAATAAAAAGACTTCCATCAAAGAAAAGCCCTGGACCCAATGGCTTCACTGCTGAATTTTACCAAGCATTTAAAGAAGTACTAGTACCAATCCTATTTAAGGTATTCTGAAAAATAGAGGAGGAGGCAATAGTTCCAAACTCATTCTATGAGGCTAGTATTACCCTTATACCATAACCAGACAAAGACACATCCAAAATACATAAATAAATAAACAAAACTACAGGCCAATATCTCTGGTGAATATTGATGTAAAAATTCTCAACGAAATACTAGGAAACACAATTTAAAAATATGTTAGACAAATTATTCATCATGACAAAGTGAGATTTACCTCTGGTATGCAAGGATAGTTCAAAATATGTAAATCAATCAACATGATAAAACATATCATCATAATGAAGGATAAAAACCATATGGTCATTTTAATTGATGCTGAAAAAATATTTGATAAAATTCAACATCCCTTCATGATTAAAAAAAACTGAAGATAGAAGGAACATAACTCAATATAATAAAAGCCGTATATGATAGGCCCACAGCTAGTATCAAACTGAATGGGTTCTGTAATATTTGGAAAAAAACAAGGATGCCCACTCTCACCACTGTTATTCAACATAGTACTGGAAGTCCTAGCTAGGGCAATCAGACAAGTGAAAGAAATAAAAAGTATCCAAATTGGAAAGGAAGAAGTCAAATTATCCTTGGTTGCAGATGATACTACCTTATTTGGAAAAACCTAAAAACTCCACCAAAACACTATTATAACTGATAAATTCAGTAAAGTTGCAGAATACAAGATCAATGTACAAAAATTAGTAGCATTTGTACATGCCAAGAGTAAGCAATTTGAAAAAGAAATCAAGAAAGTAATCCCATTAACAATTGTAACAAATAATAGTAAATACCTAGGAATTAACCAAAGAAGTGAAAGAGCTCTACAATGTAAACTATAAAACACTCATGAAAGAAATTGATGAGGATACCAATAATGGAAAGGTATTCCATGTTCATGGATTCAAAGAATCAATATGTTAAAATGTCCACACTACCCAAAATAATCTCTATTCAATGCAACCCCTATCAAAATACCTATTATATTCTTCACAGAAATAGAAAAATATAGTCCTAAAATTTATATGGAAGCACAAAAGCACAAAAGACCCAGAATAGACAAGCTATCCTAAGCAAAAAGAACAAAACTGGAGGAATCATATTACCTGACTTCAAATTATACTACAGAGATATAGTCACCAAAATAGCAAGGTACTGGCATGAAAGCAGACACATAGAACAATGGAATAGAATAGAGAACCCAGAAACAAATGATCCATCTACACTAACCTCATTTTCAACAAAGGTGCCAGGAATATATATATATATGGAAATATATATATTTATATAAATATAAATTTATATAAATATATTTATAAATATATATATGGAAAGAACAGTCCCTTCAATAAATGGTGCTGGGAAAACTGGCTATCCATATGCGGAAGAGTGAAACTAGACCCCTAATTCTTGCTGTATATAAAAATAAAAATGGATTGAAGACTTAAATATGTGTCCACATACTATGAAACTACTAAAATAACACATCGAGGAAACTCTTTAGTTTTTGTTTTTGTTTTAGTTTTTGTGCTTTTTTTCCCGCAAAAAGCACAGGCAGCAAAGCAAAAATGAACACATAGGATCTGATCAAGTTAAAAAGCTTCTGCACAGCAAAGGAAACAAACAACAAAGTGAAGAGACAGAATGGGAGAAAATATTTACAAACCACCCATCTGACAATAACCAGAATATATAAAGAGCTCAAACAATTCCCTAGGAAAAATATCTAATAATCTGATTAAAGCATGGGCAAAATATCTGAATAGACATTTCTCAAAAGAAGACATACAAATAGCTAATAGGTATATGAAAATATGCTCAACATCACTGATAATCAGATAAACACAAATAAAAACTACAATAAGATATCATCACACCCCAGTTAAAATGGCTTTTATCCTAAAGACAGGCCATAACAAATGCTGCAAGGATATAGAGAAAAGGGAACCCTCATACCCTGTTGCTGGGAATGTAAATTATTGAAGCCACTATGGAGAACAGTATGAAAGTTCCAAAAAAAAAAAACAAAACTAAAAATGAGCTACCATATGACCCAGCAATTCCACTGCCAGATAAATAACTAAAAGAAAGGAAATCAGTATATCAAAGAGATATTTGCTCTTCCATATTTATTGCAGTACTATTCACAATAACCAAGATTTGGGAGCAATCTAAATGTCCATCAACAGATGAATGGATAAAGTAAATGTGGTACATATATATAATGGAGTGCTATTCAGCCATAAAAAAGAATGAGATCGTGTCACATGTAACAAAATGGATGGAACTGGAGAACATTACGTTAGTGAAATAAGCTGAGGACAGAAAGACAAATTTCACATGTTTTTACTAATTTATGGGGGCTACATTTTAAAACAATTGAACTCATGGAGACAGATAGTAGAATGATGCTTACCAGAGGCTGGGAAGTTGTATTAGTCCATTCTCACACTGCTACAAAGATACTACCTGAAACTGGGTAATTTATAAGCAAAAGAGGTAATATGGTTTGGCAGTGTTCCCACCCAAAATCTCATCTTAAATTGTAGTCCCCATAATCCCCATGTGTCACAGTAGAGACCAGGTGAAGGTAATTGGATCATGGGGGCAGTTTCCCCCATGCTGTTCTTATGGTAGTGAGTTATCATGAAATCTGATGGTTTCATAAGTGTTTGGTAGTTTCCTCTGCATTCATTCTCCTTCCTGCCACCTAGTGAAGAAGTTGCCTTGCTTCGCCTTAACATCCTGCCATAATTTTAAGCTTCATGAGGCCTCCCCAAGCATGCAAAACTGTGGGTCAATTAAACCTCTTCCGTTTATAAATTATCCAGTCTCAGTGTGAGAACTAATATAGTAAATTGGTACCACGGTAGTGGGGCACTGTATAAGGATACCCAAAATGTGGAAGTGACTTTGGAACTGGGTAAAAGGCAGGTGTTGACACAGTATTGAGGGCTCAGAAGAAGACAGGAAGATGTGGGAGTTTGGAACTTCCTAGAGACTTGTTGAATGATTTTGACCAAAACGCTGATAGTGATATGGACAATGAAGTCCAGGCTGAGGTGATCTCAGATGGAGATGAGGAACTTCTTGGGAACTGGAGAAAAGATGATTCTTGCTGTGCTTTAGCAAAGAGACTGGTGGCATTTTGCCCCTGCGCTAGAGATCTGTGGAACTGTGAACTTGAGAGAGATGATTTAGGGTATCTGGCAGAAGAAATTTCTAAGCAGCAAAGCCTTTGAGAGGTGACCTAGGTGATATTAAAAGTGTACAGTTGTATGGATTCACATAGAGATAACTTGGAATTGGAACTTATGTATAACAGGGAAGCAGAGCATAAAAGTTTGAAAAATTTCAGCCTGATGATGTAAAAGTAAAACCCATTTTCTGAAGAGAAATTCAAGCCAGCTGCAGAAATTTGCATCAGTAATGAGGAACCAAAATGTTAGTCACCAAGACAATGGGGAAAATGTCTCCAGGGCATGTCAGAGGTCTTCACAGCAGCCTCTTCATCACAGGCCCAGAGGCCTAGGAGGAAATAATGGTTTCCTGGGCTGAGCCCAGGGCCTTGCTGTTTTGTGCAGTCTTGGAACTTGGTGCCCTGCTCAGGCTGTTGCTTCAGTGGAGGCAAGCTCCAAGCCTTGACAGCTTACATGTGGTGTTGAGCCTGCAGGTGCACAGGGTCAAGAATTGATGTTTGGGAACCTCTGCCTAGATTTCAGAGGATGTATAGAAGTGTCTGGGTATCCAGGCAAATGTCTGCTGCAGGGGCAGCAGAATGCCCCAACATAGAGTTCCCACTAGGGCATTGCCTAGTGGAGCTAGAGGGCCACCATCCTCCAGACTCCAGAATGGTAGATCAACAAACAACTTGCACTGTGCACCTGGAAAAGCTGCAGGTACTCAGTGCCAGCCTGTGAAAGAAGCTGGAAAGGAGGATGTACCCTGCAAAGCAGCAGGGCCAGAGCTGCCCAAGACCATGAGAATCCACCTCTTGCATCAGTGTGCCCTGGATGTGAGACACGGAGTCAAAGGAGATTATTTTGGAACTTTAAGATTTAATGAATGCCCTGCCTGGGTTTGGACTTGCATGGAGCCTGTGGCCCCTTTGTTTTGGCCAATTTATTTCATTTGGAATGGGAGCATTTACCCAATGCCTGTACCCCATTGTATCTTGGAAGTAACTAACTTACTTTTGATTTTAAAGACTCATAGGTGGAAGGGACTTGCCCTGTCTCAGATAAGACTTCAGACTTGGACCTTTGAGTTAATGCTGGAATGAGTTATGACTTTGAAGGACTGTTGAGAAGATATGATTGGTTTTAAAATGTCAAAAGGACATGAGATTTGGGAAGGGCCAGGGGTGGGATGAAATGGTTTGGCTCTGTGTCCCCACCCAAATCTCATCTTGACCTGTAATCCCCATGTGTTGAGGGAGAAACCTGGTATAATGTGTTGAGGGAGAGACCTGCTGGATCATGCAGCAGTTTCCTGCATGCTGTTCTCATGATAGTGAGTTCTCATGAGATCTGATGACTTGAAATTGGCACTTCCTTCTTCGCTCGCTCTCTCCTCCTGCTGCCATACAAGACATGTCTTGCTTAATCCTTTGCCTCCCATCATGATTCTAAGTTTCCTGAGGCCTCTCCAGCCATGTAGAACTGTGAGTCAATTAAACCTCTTTTGTTTACAAATTACCTAGTCTCAGGTAGTGTGTGTGTATATATATATATATATATATATATATATATATATATATATATATATATATTGAGATGGAGTCTCGCTCTGTCATCCAGGCTGGAGTGCAGTGGCAAGATATTGGCTCACCGCAACCTTCGCCTCCCGGGTTCAAGCAATTCTCCTGCCTCAGCCTCCTGAGTAGCTGGGATTACAGGTGTCCACCACCATGCCTAACTAATTTTTGTATTTTTAGCAGAGACAGCATTTCACCATGTTGGCCAGGCTGGTCTCGAACTCCTGACCTCAGGTGATTCACCTGCCTCAGCCTCCCAAAGTGCTGGGATTACAGGCATGAGCCGCCATGCCCAGCCTCAGGTAGTATCTTTATAACAGTGTGAAAATGGACTGATACAGAGACTTTTAAAGGTTTTTTTAATCAAATGAGAGAATTAAAAATTTATAACTATAAGACCAATTACAGTTATTAATCTAACCATTTAATTTTATAGATAAAGAAATCAAAACACAGAGGCCAGTTTGCAGAGGTCACTTATTTGCATAGGAATTGTCTTCTATTTATAAAGCACTTTTACATATATTATTTACTTTTTTCTCTCAACAGCCCTATATGAGACATTGTGCTTCCTATTCCAAAATGAGAAAATTAGTATTGTATATCATTTGTGACTTGCCTAAAACTCTAAACTTCTAAGTCTTATGCTCTTTTCCCCTAACCCTGTTAAAGCAGACCAAGTCTCTGGAGATCTGAGTTCATTCAATAACTAATGATCACCTGTGTGCCTGGCCATCTTCTGAGTTTAGGAACACAGCAGAGCACAACGTAGGCAAAACACCTGCTGTCATGGGACTTATGTTCTATTGAAACAGACAGATTAAAAAAATAACAGGGGTATAAAAAAGATAATTTTGATTATGATAAGTGTTTGAAGAAATTGAATAAGTTTCTCTAATAGAAGATGGCCTGATATGGGTGGGGGTGGGGGGTCAGGTTATTTTATAATTTAAGTTTAGAGACAGAAATCAGAAAAGCCTTCTTTGAGGAGGTGACATTTAAACTGAGACCTGAAAGATGCAAAAGAGCCAGCAGCGTGGAAAGTCAGGGAAGTGTTCCTGGTGAAAGAGGACAGCAAATGCAAAATTACTGACAAGGGAATGAGGTCAGCATGGTTGAGGAGTGAGGGAATACTGGGATAAGTAGAGGCCAGGTGTGTAGAGTCTTGCAGGCCATGGGAATTTTGGATTTTACTCTAAGCAATTCTAATCTTACTGCTGCCACTACGTGCCTCTATGAACCTGGGCACATTGCTCTCTGGCTTCTTTAACATCAGTTTTTTTCTTTTTTCAAATTGGAAGCTTGGAATTCTATGCTTACATGATTGTAGAGTGATTTTGCTCCTCTTCCCTCTGTTGTAATGATACCTGACCTACATTTTAAGATTTTAGTTTAGTACCAATTATGATAATAAATAAAGGGCTCAATCTTACATGTGCAGACAAAGCATAACTTTGTTAGGAAGCTAACTAGATTTTTAGACACTGAAGATTATGAACAATTTTTCTACTTAGCCAAAGTTACCTTATATTATGAGCCCCACCCTCATCCCAACCCAACAAACATGAATAAGTTTAGTCCCTTGCAAATTTTTGTCTTGTTAAAGACAAGGTAGAGCTATTTATTATACATCTTTAACCCAGCACATAGTACCCCATTCTTATTAGTTTACTCTATTGCACTTTCTACTTTTCTTTACATCATAGTTTCAAACCAGGATCCCAGGTCTTTCCTGGTGATACTAGTTCATGGACTAATGAGGAAAAAAAAGACAATGAGAGAAAAAAAGACTAAAATGATTCTCTTTTGGATTTTACTATTGTTGTTTCTCACCTTAAAGCTGAATTTAAATATTCCTCTCTGAGAAATTAAATGATCATGAAACAGAATGAGAACCTGATAGCTTATTTCAAACCACTGGATCACTTGATTTGGCAATGCCTAAGTTCTTGCCTTTGACTCATGTTTTTGACTGTGTCTTCTTAACTATCTGAGGAATCTTATTTAAACAGCATATTAAATATAGATACAGAGTACAGAATATAAAGTGTTACAGATTAATAATAAACTTTCAGATACAGTTAAGCTGTCAAAACTGTCAGAACTATGAAAGCCTTCAAATAGAATATTAGTCTATTTAAAATAAAAGGCAATTTTGTATTTATGGATACGTTCCAAAAGAAACATCAGCAGCTACTGAACATTTAGGACAGAAATACAGATATATTAAATTACAAAACATCTAAAAATATATGTGCGTGTAGGTACATATGATGGTTTATGCATGTATGTAAATATGTAAAAATATTATCAACCAATATTAATGAACACCTTCTAATTGACAGGTATTATGCCAGATACTGGAGCTACAAAGATGGACAAACAGCCTTTCTCAAAGAACTCATAATCTAGAGAGAAGATGTATGCATGAACAACAAGCTAGACCACATTGTGATAGGGACTTATCTAATAGTATGAAGAAGTGGTGTAGCAGAGAGGAGAGAGCAATTAATCCTGGGGCATGGATGGCCTTCAAGAGAAGAAAGTGATATTGCAGCTTGATCATAAAGGGTTACGGGAATTTTTCCAGGCTAAGAAGGAAATGAAGGGTATTCCAGGCATGAACAAAAGCACAGAAAATTGACAGCCCATATTGTTTAGGGGGAAGAACAAATTGTGAGAAATTAGCTTAGAATGGGGTATGATACCCAAACAATGAAATATGGAAGGTAGAATGTTAAGGAGACATCTCACCAAATTAAAGCACTGAACTTCACTAGGGTCACTGGAGGAGCCTTTGAAAAATTTCATTAGGAAACAGCCTAACTGGAGCTGGGATAGAACACATTGGAGAAGGAGGAGACTGAACAGGGAGACCCATCAGTAGTATCAGTAATTCAGGCTGAAGATGCAGAAACAGTGGCAGGCCCTGAGCAGCAGGGAAAAAAAGGGAAAGTTGAGAGCCACGTGGGAAGTAAAAAGGATCCACTGGCTACTGATTAGATGTGAGTGTGGAGGAAGGGAGAATATATGTTTAATAAATATTTATGGTGGGATAATATTTTATGTTTTAAATGATTTATTTCCTCATCCCATATACAAAATACCTTGTTTTCCCTTGCTCAGTTAGCTAGGGCACTTCTTCCTCTTTGTCCTGAAGTTAGAGCTATTGATGAAGAAACAAACAGAAAGAAAAATGTCACTGTCACTGATACAAGTTCCAGAACAGGGTCTTGGTCACTTTTCTATTTCCAATATTTAAAATAGAGTCTGACACATCCTGGGGTCCAACAAATATTTGTTGAATAAAAAAAAAGCTGGGAATTGAATTTCAAAAGAGAGTTTTGGAGATTATGGTATAGACAATAGCTTTCAGGCAAAAAGTTTTTGAGTAAATGGCAGCCTGGTTTAAACATCAAGAGCTGCGGTTCTGGCCTAAACCAGAGGCATACAGATAATTGTATCATGCCTCACAGGCTGGGGTCGAGTGTGGACAGGGTTCTGAGCCGGACCCCCAGGGGTTAGCTCTAAGGAGGGGAGAGGAACGATGAACTCTCTGAAGAATTTGAGGATAAGTGGGAGGACTGAGGCTCCACTTCCTCTTGGAATACAGAGGCGGTCCCCACATGAGAGTAGATACCTGGATGGCATGGTTCAGCTGAGGACTGGAGAGAGCTCCCCCAATGTCTAGTGACCCAGAGGGACACAGAAGAGCATCTTACCTGAGATGCAAGCGAAAGCTTAGATCATTCTTAATACATATCTGGGAGCCAGAGTCTAAGGGGAGAGAAGGATGGAACATTTGACATTTGAAAGTCTTCAGGGAGTACTGGGCAATTAAAAATTCAAAAGGAAAAGGGCTATGAGAAGTGTTTTGGGGGCTTTCAGTTGGGTTCCTTTTAGAATCTTTTGAGAGAGCCAATAAAGAATGGAATTCCTTTATAAGTACTTTTCATCTTTTGTATTCTGCTCCCTGAAACAACAGGACCTAACAATAGGACCTACAAACAGTCCTGACCTAAGATGGAACCATGTGAATCCTAGGTTCAGTAGCATAGCATTCAAAAGACCTGTGCCTAGGGAAGCATTTGAGAGGAATTTTTAGTTCTTTCCTCCTCTTCATGGTGGTTACTCTTGGAATGCATGTGATTACAAGTAGACAGAGGGAGGGAGTCTTATTTTCTAGTACTCCTAATAACAGTAAACATTCATTGAGTGCTTACTACCAGATCACCATTCCTAGATAGCAATCTTCATAGTTTAAAATCTTTAAAAAATCAGGATATGTCTTTTAAACACAAATTACCAGTGTTTTTGTTAGTAGTACCCATAATGGCACAAATTACTCTCAGTGGCATCTTAGTTTAATGCGATGCTGTATGCACCAGATACTATCCTGAGCATTTGACATGTACTATATTAACTTCATAATCATTACCATTTTGCAGATAGGAAGCTGAGGCATGGAGAAGTTTCATAGCCTACTCAAGGCCATGCATATCATGGAGTAGGCAGTTAAGGTCTTGTCAGAGCCCATGCTCAAGTTCCTATACTCTGCTGTCTCAGGCTGGAGAGCCCAGGGTGCCCTCACAGGGAGGCCGCTCTGCTGAGTTATGTGACTCACATTCTTACATGGAGTCCGTCAAACAATCTCAAAGTTGGCACTGTTTCTATTATTTAATATTTGAGGGAAAATTTTTTTTTTTTTTTTAAAAAAGCTTAAGTAACTTAAAGTCATACTATTGGTAAGCAGCATTGGCCTGACTCCAAAGTCTCTTTTTTACCTGCTTAATTAAAAGTCTTTGAGAGGCAATCTGCTCTATAAAAGAACAGGAAGATAACATTCTAAATTAAGATAATTTTTATATTTAGAGATATTTTATAAAGAATCTGTGAAAAATATGTTAACTATGCTATGACTAAACCTCCAGAAGTATTTACTGTCTATACCAGATAGGAAAAAATATGCATTTATGAATTTAAATACTGATATGGTTAGGCTTTGTGTCCCCACCCAAATCTCATCTTGAATTGTAATCCTCCTAATCCTCATAGTCCCCAGGTGCCAAGGGAGAGATCAGGTGGAGGTAATTGAATCATGCGGGCAGTTTCCCCCATGCTTTTCTCATGATAGTGAGTTGTCACAAGATCTGATGGTTTTATAAAGGGCTCTTCCCCCACATTTCACTCCGCATTTCTCCTTCCTACCACCTTGTGAAGAAAGTGCCTTGCTTCCTCTTCACTTTCCACCATGATTGTAAGTTTCCTGAGGCTTCCTTAGCCATGTTGAACTGGAGTCAATTAAACTTGTTTCCTTTCTAAATTACCCAGTGTCTGGTAGTTCTTTATAGTATGACAACAGACAAATATAAATATCTTTGTTTTAAAAAACAAATTTCCAGGTACTGGGATTTGGTTACAGTTCTGTTTTGAAAGGTAACCAGAGTAATTTCAGTAAGATCTTGTATCCTGATGATAGTTGGCAACAAACGCATCCTGAGTTGGCTCCCTGGAGTAAACACACAACAAAGAAAAAATTCAGTTGAAATCAAAGATGCCTATGAAATTCAAAGACATTTTGATCTTCATTATTTTATTAAAGATAATGTATCAATTTTTATCCTGACTATAGCAGTAATAATACTGATTTGCTGATCCTGATATAAGACTTGCTATTTGTTCTTCCTTATTCAAATATATCTGATTCACAGAGCTTCTAAAGGACTACGATTTTTAAGATCATAAATCTTTGTGTATGCTAATTCTGTTTTTCTAATAATTTTCAGACGTTATTACATTCCTTACAGTGGCTGAGGTAGGGAAGGCTAATATTTAGATCACGGTTTTATAAATAACAAAACTCAGGCAAATAGAGGTTAACTTGGAAAAGGCCATTGGTGTTGCTGGTAAACCTAGGGACAGAATTCTGGTCTTCATACTGAGACAGATGTGCTTGGCATTTGAAATGAGCTCTATATAAATGCCCACTTTTAATGCACTTAAATACTAGGCAAATGGACTTGTTTAATAATTAACCAATAATCACAGATTGAGTTTTGGTTATCAGAAAAAGTGAAAGTTTTCAATACTAATGTTATGTAACAGATGTTTATAACCTGTAAGAATCTATATAATCTTCATAGAATGAATTCATTGCTCTATTTGTCAAGATGAGTTTTTGTTAGGAGAAGCATACCATATATTGATTAGTGTGTTTCAGGCACAAATTTATAAAGATAAGTCTTGGCTCTCTAATTCACTCTAGTTCAAAAACAGCTGAAATAAGAAAGTGAATATAAATTTGTAAGAGGAATTAATGCAAACTGCTCTAAAATTCCAAACTGGCATTTAAGTAGTCTATACTTCCATACTTTCATGTATATATTATGGCATAACATTTATAAACATATTCGTGACAGTCCCACTGCATGGGAACAAATTTGAAAAAGGATGGGTCCTATTGCAGGTCCTACTCTCTGGCCCAAGAGTTCAAACGTCAGAGGGTGTGAGGGGCAAAACGAGGCTACAACGGGAGTGAGGTTAGGAGGGGATATCCCCTTGGGAATGTTTTAGAAATATGTGGGACTTGTCTTTGTTCTTCTTGTGTGTAACCTCAGCATTTGCTGAGGTTAAAATTTATAAATTTAAAATTTATAAATTATAAAATTAAAATTTATAATTTTAAAAATTATAAATTGCTTTCATTTTATATCTCTGGTGCATTAGTTCAGACACTGTTGATTTTTAAAAATTGAATATATAGGCAAGCATATTATCTATAATTTCATTACCAGATAGTAACGGAGACATCTAAACCATATGTTACATAGAGACACTGCTTCTAGGGCATTGCTCTACATCAGGGTTCTCAGGAAGTGTGGTTTGCAGACTGCCACCTTCGGCATCAGCTGGGAACTTGTTAAGATACCAATTCTCGGGCCCCACTGCAGGCTTACTGAATCAGAAACTCTGGGGGTGTGATCCAGTAATGTGTCTTCACAAAAGTTGTGTATCCAGGAGATTCTGATGTTCAAGTTGGAGAACCACTGCTTAGACTAATGGTATCTACAGTCCCATTGTTATTAAAGGAACATGGAGGTTTTCACTTTCTGAAATGTGTGGTCTTCTAACTTTTGTACTCATGCAATGCTGTAATTTCTCGGCATCTTTGATCTTGAAAGCTAAAACACCTGGCTGGGTGTGGTGGCCCATGCCTGTGATTCCAGCCCTCTGGGAAGTCAAGGGAGGAGGATCGCTTGAGCCCAGGGGTTCAAGACCAGACTGGGCAACATAGTGAGACCCTGTCACTACAAAAAAAATTAAGATAAAAAACATAACTGGACATGGTGAGGCACACTTGCAGTCCAAACTACTTGGCAGGTTGAGGCAGGAGGATTGCTTGAACCCAGGAGTTCAAGGCGGCAGTGAGCCATGATTGTGCCACTGCACTCCTGCCTGTGTGAGAGTCAGACCGTGTCTCAAAAAATAAAAAAACAAGCTGGATAAACACCCTAGTGAAGCGGCAGTGTGTTCTATCCCAACATACTCCTCCAGTGCTCTTGGGAGTTACAATTCTCAGCCTCAGCACAGTATTTCTTCCATGTACTAACGTGTTTTGCTTTATCTGCTGATATTTTTTGAGTGTCTGGAGGTAACAAAGAGTAGGGATGGCGTTATTGTATTTATAAACATTATTTACAAATCTACTCAGTATTTAGGAGGGGCCCTGGGAAACAGAGGGATTGCATTATTTCCCTGCTAAATGGGTAAAGAAAAGTAGTTAGCTAAAATAAAACATACTAAAAAGAGAATTGGGGTGAGAGGCATGGGGGGCAGGAACAGAATTGAAATGGAAGCAGCAGAGAGAAGTGGAAAGAAAGGTTCAGAGTCAAACTCAGCCAGGGAGAGATGAACAAAGAAGTCTCTTGTTTGGTGGGGGACACACACACACACACACACCACACACACTCTCAATAACTTTAAATGAAGTCCTCAGACTTCCTTCCTTTGCTACTAACAGAATATTCTATTTTGTTGGAACCGTGTTAAATATGTATCTTACTTTTATGCTGTTTTTGAAAACAGTTATTAAAAAAAAGCTATGGGGTTTTGTTTTTTAAAACAGTATAAAATCATATAAAATGACTAAAACTGTTAGAATATTTCCATAAATTTAAAGTTAACAGAATATACATTGATATTAAAAAGACAAATTGAATTTGCAAAAAATAAAATGACAGGTAAGTATTTCTTTAAAAGATGTTTTAGTCTAAAAAAAGCATTTTGAAAGCTTTCCTTAAGGTACCTAGGACAAAACGCTTTTGTACAAAAACTGAAGAAAGCATAAAAACGGGGCAAACATACAATTTTTAAACTAATGGAAGAAAATCAGAATCTTCCTGTAAACTCCCACAAAGGGTTACAATGACAACATAAATTTTTATCTAAAGCAGTGGATAGCACTGTACCATTTACACAGGACATACCCAATATAATGTTCTTTAAAAAGGCATGACCGGAGACATGAAGACAATCTTCAGTTTTTAAAATTTTATCATTTATGCCTCTATTTCCTAGAAAAACATTGAAAAATTTTTTGATAATAAACCAGATCACTCTACCAAATGATTTACATAACTTTATAATAACTTAGGAACATATTATCTGTTCCATATCTAAGAATGTTTAGTAACTTTCTGGATAAAAAAGTATCATGAAAATTATCCTGTGGAAAGTCTATTTTTTTTCCCATGTAAAATTGTACTGCAAGCACTTCTTGCTAAAGGCTCACACAGTGAGACGAGACTGCCACCATGTGGGATAAGCATGCATCGCAATAAAAAATATATATATTTCAAAATCAAATAATCCTTCAATGTAATAAGAGAACTACCACATCTTTTATTCTAAAACACAACAGAAACAGTGGTAAGTACTGTTTGGTCTTCTTTACATTTTTCAAGATTCATTAATGTGATACTCATTTTTGGTACAAGTAGTTGGACACTGACACTCTGTGGAAACTATCCATATCCTTGCTACTCAAAAGTATGTTCCAAGACCAGCAGCATCTATATTAGCTTGAAGCTTGTTAGAGATGCAAAATCAGGCCACACCTCAAATGCACTGAATCAAAATCTGTATTTTAATATGATCCCCAGGTGATTCGTGTACACACTAAAGGGCAAGAAGCATGCACTTGGATTTCATTCCTATTCCTTAACTCTCACCCTGTCTCCTTTACTCTCAATCCACCCAACACAAGGGTAGGTGGTTTTCACCAAAAACTCCAGATAGTCAAGAAAAATATAGTTGGTGTTACCTGAGTTATATGATTAGCTTCACTTTCAGCAAATGTGGGAATCTATTTTTTATCAAATATTTTCTTAGGTTATTAATAGATTAATTCCATAATTCAGAAAAAAATTAGAACAAATTTTCCAGGAAAAAGGGCTTGTTTAGTTTCAGGAGAGATTAGAGTATTTTATTTTGCCCAATCAGAGCCCTTCAGCATAAAGAGACATTCATATACATATATATGAACATTTTCCAGAAACATTAATTTATAATACATTTTTTAAAATACCAGCTTAACGGTATTTATTTACAAAAATATTTCATTACCTAATTTTAAATTTTGCTGTGATGACAGTTTGTAAAGTACAGGAATGCAAAATAACTACAAAGTTTAACATGTTTTTAGTGTTTGCAATAGTGCTTTTCTTTTTAGATGAAACCATACACAGATTTTTTTTAAACTGTATTTCAAAATGCATATTCCAGCAATTACCTTTGAGATAGTTACTGGGACTGAGCAAGATTAAATAAAAAGTGCAGCAACTGAAAAACACCTGCAAGTTACAGTTTACGGTATACACAAGCTAGAGCTCTATACCAAGCATGCTTGCCTCTGAAGTGGACAATGTTAGAAAAACTTAGTCTTGCTCTTTTTCATATTGTCTTTTGGTAATGCATTTACAATTAACCAATAGTATAACTAGAAAGCAAAAGTGTTTTTCTCGTTCTAACTATCATGTGGAATAGAGGTCACACCTAAAATATCACAGTACTATTTATTTACAAAAAAAAAGTTAAAAAAATTAAAACAAGATTTACCCTCTTTGCATTGCTTTCCATTGCTATGTTGATTCTATTTTCAACTCCTTACACTGTCTTCAGTTGAAGCAAAGTTTAGACAACAAATAGCAAAAGTAAATAAACAAAAACAAACAAACAAAAACAACTACCAAATAAATAGGATTCCATTGCCATTAACCTATATCCATTTGAAATGCCTGAGTCAAACAACCTACAATAAATACTGGTTTATTTACATGTCATACACTATAAAATTTTAAACAATAAGCCTCATTGTAAAATACTGGCAAAACTGACATTCATGATTTTTCTGATGTAAAGAATAAAATAAAAAGACCCCTTACATGTAGCCCTGGATTACTGTACTGAATTTGTAAATGAATTGTGCCTATATTGTTAAAATTAATTTGACTGTATTAATAACTGAAGAAAGCAATGTTATAACCCTGGTAATTGGGAAGTTATTAAAATCATTTAATTCATCTGAGAAAGGTAAGCCAGTTTTCCCTTTTTTTCTTTTTTTGGTTGTTTTTGGTTGCAACAACTGTTTTCTGTCTACAGAACCTTTTTTAAAACTTCGGAGGCAGTAGTAAAATCATTAATATTCACAGGAAAAATAATTCCCATAGCACTTTACAAGAAATTGATCAGAGTGATGAAAAGTGCAATTAACAAAAGCTGTAAACAGTATCTTCACATTCATTTTCAAATGAAAAGAAAAATCTGTGGGCATAAATTTCAATCCAAGAGAACAAATACCCTAAAAGGGAAAAGAAAAAAAAAAGGACATTTAAGATATAGGAGTGCTTTTTTTTCCCCCAAAGTAAATACAGATTAAAAAGTCTAAGAATGCTGATCAAGTATCAAACTGATAAGGAACAAATTCTATAAACTACAAAATAAAAACCTTCATTGACAAAAATACATAAACTCTGTTTTCATTTTTGGAAATTTATTTTTAAAAAAGGTAGAAGAAAATACCTGGAAAACTATTTTAAATATATATATATATATAGATATCTATATTTTAAAACAATAGTTAAGGTAGGCATCCAACAGCAAGCTGAAGCTATTGAGAAAGATCTTGCAATTATTGTTGTGGGCACTTTCCCCCAAAATAAAATTAATATTTGAAAATGCTCAATAGAGGGTTTTTTAAAGCATAGAAATGGTATCTTTCCTGTTTATGTGTGAAGATTTTTAAATGATGTATGATTTTTTAAAATTAATTGTATCTCGATATGAGATACCAGTATTTCTTATTATAAGCGTAAAACATAACTTTTTGTATGGATAATATACATACTTTTTAAGTACTTTGACTTAAACTTAACAAGTTCACCATTTTTAAAATTAAAGTACATTTATAAAAATTCCATTTTAAAACTAAAAGTATATTTTCTAGCAGTATGTATAAATATAACATGTTACTGTATGATCTTAAAACAAATCTGAAAGTGTTGCAATAATTTAAGACCAAGAACACTGAAACATACAGCAGATTATTTTACTATTTTTTAAATCTATATAAAACCCTATTAAAGGTTTTAAAACTGATCAGTTTATTTAAGGTACAGCTAGCAGCATAGTCATGATTTTGGTATGTTTTATACACATGTATCACTTGGTTTAAACTGAGCAATGTGGATTAAATGATAATAAAAAGTTTTCATTACCTAAAAAAGTGCAGAAAAAATTCAAGTTTAAAGTTCAGTGCTCTTTATTTTGCTGAAACAAATAAAATCCCAAAAGTTAAAGTGTAAAATAAATCTTTGCCACAAAAAATTTACCTTTGGATATAGCTTTTCTAATGTCACATGAGAAATGCCTTAAGCAAAACATATATGGAAGATAGAACTCAGGGTAAAACTTTGAACTCCGTAGTGTCTTCCACATATTCTTCCTTTCCTCAGCTGTCTCCCCAGCACCCCTGTAACCTAAAAGTATGTAACACTTTCAGACTTGTTTAAAACACTCACATATCTACAAGAAATAGCTTCAGAGGAACCTACAATTAAGAAGTTCTAAGCCAAAAAAAAAAAAATTGCTTCGCTCTTTAAACTACTGTACTTAATTAAATTGTAATATACTTACACATAATAACATAGACAAGTAGCAGCATTTTTCACATCCATAAAAAATCAAATGGAGAAGTTAGTAATAGCTCAGTCGAATCTATAACCATTTTTTTGGAAACACTTTGTACAATTGAAATGCAAAGCAAAAGTGTTAAGATGATGCAAAACTTCAAATGGATGTAATGTACAGAATTTGTCAGAATATAAGATTTCAAATAACTTTCTCAGCAAATATATATGGATTTTAGTTTGAAAACTGAAATGAACTGGATATATGGTACATACAGAAAAACCACTTCCTACTTACAAACTACTAATCATGAATACTTCAATGATTTTAGAGTCAAGGACAAATGCAACAAAACAATGAGGATATGGAGAGGGCACACAAAAATCTTTCATTTTTCTGATATTTTCTATTTTGACTTTTTTTTTTTTGGTCAGTTTTCCTGAAATCATGGCTTGCTGGTGACTATTACTTTCTGTATTTAAAAAGAAAAAAAATTAGAGATGTTACCTCTCAAATTACAGTAAATTCCCTGGGTTAGTTATTACTGTAGACTGTCTCTTATCTACAGACAGAATCAAGTATAACTCTGAGAAGCTTATTTCCTACACTCAAACATACTTTAAGCTTTCTAATCGTAACTGAGTCTCTAGTTTGTTGTGCATAATTTGTAGATTAATTTAAAAATTAAATAACTCAAAACACTGATTTAAGATTTTCTTACAAAATCTTGGAAATCCATCTAAGGTAAATGTATATATACTTCTATATTTGAAAATAATTACAAGATTAGTTCATTTTGTATACAACAGGAAAAATGACAGTAAAAATGAAGTTAATATACAAATATATTTGTGTTATATAACACAACATAACACAGCAAATTAAATAATTGCAGCTAATATGACCTTCCACATAGATAGGGAACCAACCAGTATCTTAATCTACATAATGCTTTCTCAACTTCTTCAAATCCATAACTGTTGATTTTATTGATGACATTCACAAAACTGTACCTTTAAAATAGGACCGTTTAACACTTCCTGTGACATATCATGGAACTATGGGTTTACTGGGTAATAGATAACACAAATTAAGCAATTTATAAACTGCTGAATGTTCAGACAGCTGACATTAAACAGAAATATGTTATTCATTGGTGCTTTCTATAAATTCAAAAACTTTTGAAAAGGGCAATTATCTCTATCACACACATTTAGTCCCTACCAAATGATATTTAAAGTAAACTTTGATGTAAACTTTTGTATCTAGTAGTGCATGTTATAAAATGTAAACATAAAAGCTTTATTAATGAAGAGTAGAGGAAAATATGCGTAACAGACTGTATGAAAAAGTTAAGATGTCCTACATATTCCTTTAATGATCATATGGAATAGAAAAACAACCACCCTGTTTACTATGTGTTCTGATTATCTCTTAATGAAAAAACAAAATAATTTAAAGGAATTTTTTATAGAAGACAATATTTAAATTTCATTAACATTAATTTTAATGCTTCCATTTTGCTTCTACTGGGTTGCTTTAACAACAATCAATAATAATCTCAGATTAGTCTGTATTCTGAGATTGCTTACTTCTAGATCTACTAGGTGGTTTCTTTCCTGCTCGTAATGCTATTCTATGAAACAATCATTCATTGTCCATTGCTGGTCTCGAATTGTATTATATTCCAATACAGAAATAATTTAGTTATCACAGTGTACATATTTTCCTTTCTTTTTGGCTTTTTAAAACCTTGAAAGGATATGTACAGATTTATAGTATATTTCTACAGAAAATATTTCGTAGGTCATCAGACTAAACTCTTATATAGATAATTATTGACAACAGATGCTTGTAATTTTCCATGCGATAGCATGTGCGCTAAGATTTAATTGGCTCATCACCTGAGTGTACTGGAACAGTTAGCAAATAAAGGGCATTTTAAAAAGGGAGCTGAGCATTTTACTGAAATAATGAAAGTTTTTTTTAAGCAATTTTAATTAAAGAATGCAAAGGTACATTTGGTTAAACATTTTATAAAAATTCAAGCAAAACTAAAAACATAGCCAATTTCAACATTTCTACAAATTTAACCAGTATTATTTTGGTCAAATCCACCTTTAGCTGAATTAATGAGAACAAGGACAAGGGACATTGAAGTATTCTCCTCACCACAATGGAGGTTTTTCTCACTTTCCACACTGCATAGCCACTACATGGAAACTCCCAGAATGATGAGCAATTCAGTCATGCTCTACACTTTTCTTTTCAATGAAAAGTGATGTATCTTCTTGTTTTGCTTTTGACAAAATATGAACTAAATACAAGTCTATAATAACAAGAATCCAAGAGTAGCTCATACACAAGTCAAGTATGTGTATGTGTTTATTATTTAAAGCCCACCATTCAGCTTATCTGTCTAAAGAGATGATAACAAACAGTTTGTTTCTTTTTCACTAATGATACTGATGATCAGTCAAAGACAGGGAAAGTCCAAGACAGCTGTTTATAATCCAGTCCAATGACACATATATAACTATTTCAGCTTCAAGACTTCTGACTTATTGCCTCTACCCCAAACAGGTCAAACACTGATGGCAGATAAAACGGCACAAACCCTTTTGGCATATGAAAGTTTAATACAGGAATGATCCAGGATTAGTCCCTGCACCAGGTCTCCTCAGAAGTCCCCTTGGTTTCTTCATCTGTCACGTGTGACCTGTTTAATTCCCAAATTGTCAACTCACAACTGGCACACACCATATACTCCATTTTGAGTGCGTGTGAACACTCCTCAGTTAAAGCCACATGACTGAGGTAAAACAGTGCATGATTGTGCTAGTAAAGAACAGTATTCAGTGACGAACATCCCTTTAATGTTAACTTTTCTAAATAATGTAATAAAAATGGAAAACTTTTTTCCTTCTGGCTGAAGTTGGACTTATTGGATTCTGGTTGTCAGAACTGGTACCACTTCTTATCTTTATATTTCAACATAATCTAAAGGGGGAAAAAAAGAAAAACATGTTTTTTAAATGCCAGAACAATAACATTTATAAGTGATTTCTATATTTTTCCAAAACATTATGTCATTCTGCAATATTCTGTAGTGCTACTATATTGCTTACTTCAAATCAACTTATTGAGAGCAGTAAGAACTATTCTATTTGGAGGAAAAAATACGATATACATTAAGAACTAGCCTAGAAGTTCCACAGATTTCTTAGAAATGTGACATAATTTGGTGACTTAAGCTAGTAATATAAAAGTATGATGATTTTTATTTTGTACTATGAATTAAAAATAATGCTTGAAGAACTGGGGAATTAAAGGTTGAAAATGCTACTCCTCCTGCCGTCTCAAATTTACTGAGCATCTACTCTGAGCCAGACACTGCATAACACACTTTCCCTACTTGATTTCAGTCACAACCATTCTTGGTCTAGGCACTGTTTTTCTCCCCATTTAATAAATGAAACTGAAGCTTCTAGGGGTTGCCCAAGGTAATGCAGTAGTGAAACTGGAATTTGTGCCCATGCAGTCTAATTCAAGAACCTGTGATTGTAACTACCTCAATGTACTGTTTTCCTTAGACTCTGAAATATGGCTCAAGAACAACTGGTAGAAGGGAAAGTTAACAGTGTGAGATTAAGCTCTTTCCTAAATATTCAGAGTGTGAATATATTCCGAAATTGACTGAAGTGCTACATGCTGTAGAGATCATACAATCGGGTGTAGGGTTATGACAACAAAAATCCCGACCTAAATTGACCACCACAAGCCTGTATCTGAGGTGCCTGGGTATAGTACAAGTAATCATAAAGGATCTCTGAACCTCTCTGAAGCCCTAGACAAGTATCTTCCAGGTCAAGTTACCTCTTCATGCGTTCTAGGTTTCTGCATTTTTGAGCAAGGAGGAAATGACTTTTGGTTGAAAAATTTAAAAAAGAGCTACCACTATAGATTGGGTGCTCAAATATAAAAACAACCTTAAAATTGTTTCTTCAGACAAATTCAAAATGTTCTCCAGGGCCAGCCTAGGAACTAGATGTGTGAAGTAACCTAGTGTAAAGCATCAAGGAAAGGCAGGCCTGTATGTCAAAATGAAAAATGTGTATTTCCTGTAAAGGCTTTTAAATTCAGCTTTTTAAGAGCACGATGTGGTGTAAGGGGACCAGTCAGGGATCCCTACTTTACAGCATGTGTTTTTGAGCTCTGTCATGACTTCCTAGGTCCACCACTGCAAAATCCATCTCTCTACTCCTCCATATGAATTGGTCCACAATGCGGACTTAGTATTGTTTATTTAAATAAAAAGGTTTGTCAATTTTAGTTATTTATATCTACCTGGAAGACTCAAGGAGGCAAATTATTTCTTTCTCTAGGACAAAGTGGTAGTAGACTCTGAGGCATTAATAAAAATTAACATTGGTATTGCATTCCTTAAGAAATAGTTGCAAAGCTGCTAGCTACGCTTACCAAAAGCCTGAAGGTGGGCAGATTCCTTCAAAATTTATAATCTTATAGTAAGAAACCAAAGGCTATTGGAGATACATTCCTGTAATGGTTCCCTCTGGTGGCAAAAATCAGGAACTTGCAATTGTACAATGAATATATGCAAATTCATGGGTGTAGAAATACAATAGCTATAAAAATAACATTGATACTTGCTTTACCTAGAGCTTTTTGTTCAAATATCTGTTTGAGAGTCGTACCTCATGAGCATGTTTAGAAAATGACTCTGCACTTGATAACATGGCCGCAGTTCTTTCTTCCAGATCGCCAAGTTTCTGCCCTCTTTCATCTAGTGCCAGCCTGGCTCGTGCTAATTCACCAACAACTCCAGATGCTGCCCCTTTCACACCTTCAATGCCACCAGGGCCAGGAATATGCTGTGCAAGGCTCCTTGAAGCCTTTCCCGAGGATGATTCTCCAACTGAACACATTTGATAAATGAAAGAGTAACTCAAAACATGAACATTTTACTAATAATAAAATACAATTTTTGGATTGAGTGGTAATATAATTGAAATAAAATTATAAAGTGAAATATGCTTAATACATGCTTTCTTTTGTTATGATTGGTTTAATAATTTTTAGATACTTTTTCAAACATGCAAAAACACAATGTACATTAAATATTCTATACTAGCTCATACAACAAGACTTATACAAAAAAGGAGCTGGTAAATATTTAATGAAACAAATAAAGGTATATTGTTATCAATTATATAATGGCAAAAACTGCTCTTTTGTGCAAAAAAAGGAAGATATTTAGCTTCAAATATACAGATTTAAATTTAAATATACAGATTTGATTATGTTTATTTACTCCACACTTCCTCTTACTTAAAAATATACTGTGCTTAGGCTCAGAAGTAAAGATAAATGAAGAATATTATTCAGTAGTCTATTTCAGTCTCCAAAAATTGTAGGCATGCTATATTCTTTTCTTTTTCTCCACTTATCTTGTCACTTACCAAATGGATCACATTTTTCCATCAAAAGACCTTGCAATTCACTGTTTTCTTTCTCTTTGCTATCCAGATGCTTTTTACCTAACACTTAGATCACTGCAAAAGTCTTAAATTCTTTAAAGGCTGATCTCAAGTTTCCTGGTTCCTCAGCTTATATTTCTTTCTTTCCTTTTTCTTTAAATATAACTCGTATACCACAACATTTGCTCCTTTAAAGTGAATACACTGGCGATTTTTACTTTATTCGTAAGGATGTGAATCACCACCACTACTAATGAATACCAGAGCATCTCATCACTGCAAAAGAAGCTCCATGCCTGTTAGCAGTCACTTTCCATTCCCACTCTTTGCATTTCTTGGCAATCACTAACCTACTCTTTGTTTCCATAAATTTGCCTATTCTGAGTATTTCATTTAAATGGATTCATACAATAGGTGGCCTTTTGTAACTGGCTTCTTTCACTGAGAGTAATGTCAAAGGTTATTGATGTTGTAGCATGCATCAGTACTTCATCACTTATTATGGATGAATAATGTATCATTTTATGGATAAGGTGTATTTTGCTTATTCATTCATCAGCTGATGGACATCTGGGTTGTTTCCACTTTTTGGCTATTATGAATAAAGCTACTATGAACATTTATACAAATGTTTGGGTAAATGCATGTTTTCAATTTTCTTGGGTATATGCCTAGGCATAGAATAGCTGGGTGATGTGATAATTGTATGTTTAATTTTTTGAGGAACCATCAGTTTTCCAAAGAGGGTGCACCATTTTACATTTCAACCAATAATATATATGAGGGTTCCAATATCTCCATATCCTTGCCAACATTTGTTATTGTGAATCTTTTTGATGACATCCATCCTAGTAAGTGTGAAGTGGTATCACATTGTGGATTTGACTTGCATTTCCCTAATGACAAATGATGCTGAAGATCTTTTCATGCACTCATTTGTCATTTGCATATTTTCTTTGGATAAATATCTATTAAGGCTGATACTGTTTGGCTGTGTCCCCACCCAAATCTCATCTTGAATTGTAGCTCCCATAATCCTCAAGTGTCATGGAAAAGACCCAGTGGGAGGTAACTGAATCGTGGGGGCAGGTTTTCCCGTGCTGTTCTCATGAGAGCAAGTCTCACAAGATCAGATCTGATGCTTTTATGAAGGGCAGTTCCCCCGCACATGCTCTCTTGCCTGCTGCCATGTAAAATGTACTTTTGCTCCTCGGCCTTCCGCCATGATTGTGAGGCCTCGCCAGCCATATGCAACTGTGAGTTCATTTAATGTCTTTTTCTTTATAAATTACCCAGTCTTGGGTATGTCTTTATTAGCAGCATGAGAATAGACTAATATACAGAGCCACCTAAAAATCGGTCTATTTGTCTTCTATTATTGAGTTTTAAGAGTTCTCAATATATTCTGGACACTAGACGTAATCTGATATCAGATATGTGTTTGCAAATATTTCATCCCATTCTTTGGATCATCTTTTCACTTTCTCGTTAGTATTCTTTGAAGCACAACGTTTTAAATTTTGATAAATTCCAATCAACCTTTTTTTTTCCTTTGGTTGCTTGTGATTTAGGTGTCATATCTTAGAAACCACTGCCTAATCCAAGGTTACACAAATTTATACCTGTTTTCTTCTAAGAGTGTTACAGTTTTAGGTCTTATATTGAGGTCTTTGAGCCATTTTGAGTTAATTTTTGCGTGTGGTGTGAAGCAGGGGCCCAACATTTTTTTTTTTTTTTTTTTTTTGCAGATGAATATCTAGTTATTCCAACATCACTTATTGAAAAGACCATTCTTTGGCCATGTAATTTTCTTGGCATCCTTGTAAAAAAAAACCATTGACCATAAATGTATAAGCTTATTTCTGGAGTCTCAACTCTATTTATGTATCTTTATGCCAGTACCACACTGTCTTGATGACTACAGCTTTGTAGTAAGTTTTGAAACTGAAATGTTTGAGTCCCTCCAGCTTTTTTCTTTTTCAATATTTGTGTGTGTGTGTGTGTGTGTATGTGGCTATTTTGAATTCTTTGTATTTTCATTTGAATTTTAAGAACAGCTTACTGCTTTCTGAAAAAAAAGTTGTGATTTTGATAAGAATTGTGTTAAATGTGTAGATCAATTTGTGGATACTGCCATCTTAACAATGTTAAGTCTTCTAATCCATGAACATGAGATATAGGTCCACTGACTTACATCTTAGTTTCTTAAAATGATATTTTGAAGTTTTTATTGTACATGTCTTATACTTCTTTGGTTAAATTATGTCTAAGTGGCTTATTTTTTGATACTGCTATAAATGAAACTGTTTTCTTAATTTCATTTTTGAATTATTCATTGCTTGTGTATAGAAATGCAATTCATTTTCTGTATTGATCTTGTATCCTGAAACCTTGCTAAAACTGTTTATTAGCTATAATTAGTTTTGTGTGGATTCCTTAGGATTTTCTAAAGATAAGATTTGCAGATCTAGAGATCTGCAAATAGAGATAGTTTTACTTCTTCCATTCCAATTTGCATGCCTTTTACTTGCTTTTCTTGCCTAATTTCCCTGGCTAGAGCCTCCATTCCTATATAAAATAGAAGTGGTAAGAGCTCTTTGAATATGCATATAAAATTTAGAATTAGCTATACATTTTTGGAAGGATTTTGATTAGAACTACATTAAGTGTATATGTGTATATACACATACAGACATCAGTTTTGAGAGAACTGGTATCTTCTATTGAATCTTCTATTCCATGAACATGGTATACTCATTAATTTGTTTGAATCTTCTTTAACTTCTCTCAACAAATTTTTCTTTTTCTTTTATTTTAATTTTTATTATACTTTAAGTTTTAGGGTACATATGCACAATCTGCAGGTTTGTTACATATGTATATACGTGCCATGTTGGTGTGCTGCACCCATTAACTCGTCATTTAGCATAAACAAATTTTTCTAATTTTCTACTTTCCTCATGGAGATTCTGAACATGTTCTCTTAAGATTTATTTCTAGATACTGAATTAAAAGAAATACTATGGGTGATAGGCAGAGTAATATCCCCCTTCCCCCATAGATGGCTACATTCTAATCCCTGGAACCTGCGAATATGTCACCTTATATAGGAAAAGGATCTTTGCAGATGTGACTAAGGACCCAGACATAGAGTTCATCCTGCATTATTTAGGTGAGCCTAACCTAATCACATGGGTCTTTAAAAGCAAAGAGTTTTTGTTTTTTTTTTTTTTCAGCTGTGGGCAGACAGAGATGTGGCTTCAGAAAAATAGAGATATGCAAGGCTGTTGGCCTTGAATACTGACAATGGGACCAGAAGCCAAGGAATGTGGATGGCCTCTAGAAGCTAAAAAAGGCAAGGAAATGGATTCTCTCCTGAAACTTCCAACAAGAAACACAGCCATGGGAATACCCATAAGAACTGTGTTGATTTCTAACCTATGGAATTGTAAGGTAACAAATTTGGGTTCTTTTAAGCTAGTAATTTTGTGATAATTTGTTATAGCAGCAACAGAAAACTATACAAATAGTAATTTAAATTTTTTCTTTTTTTATTATTGTTAATATAAATTAAATTTTATTTTTGTATATGATTACATCTAGTAAGTTTGGTAACCTCTGTTATTTCTAACAATTTAGCTATAGATTCTTTTGGTTCTTCTAAATATGTCATCATACCAATCATTTGCAAATGACTGTTTTGTTTTCTGTTTCATATTATAGTACTTCATTTTTTCTTCCCTTTCCACACCCTCTAGGGACTTGAAAAGAATGCTGAATGTATGTGTTAATAGTGGGCACTATGTGTCATTTCTCATTTCAAAGGAAAATTTTTAATATCATTTAATGTTCCTGCATTAAGAGTGACATTTGCAATTTAGTTTCTAGGAGTCTCTATCAGGAATGAATAAGATTTTTTTTTTTTTTTTAATGATAAATCAACTTTGAATTCCTGGTACAAACCAAACTTGGTCTTGGTATATTATCTTTATTACATATTATTTGCTATCTTAATATTTCATTTCAGATTTTCTATCTATAAATGATATTTGTCTTTGTTTTTTTCCTTTCTAATACTATTTTGGTTTTTGGTGTCAAGGTTGTGTTAGCCACACAAAATGAGTTGATGAGTGTACCTATTGTTTCCTATCTTTTGGAAGAGTTTGTGTGAGAGTTGAATTATTTTTTTCCCTAAATATTTGGAAGAAATATTAATGAAGCCCAATTTGTACCAGAAGTTTACTTGCAGAAAAGTTTAAAATGATGGCTTCAATGTCTGATAGTTATAGTACTATTAGAATTTTTATCTTTTTGTTCTCTTCCGTTATAATTGGTAAAACAATTAAATTCCTTCAAAAATAAAGTTATACATTACATTCTCTTATTTTTAACTTCAGTGTTATTCCTTTTTTTCCCATTCCTAATAGCATCTACTTGTGCATTTCTTTTTTCGTGCTTCGTTTCACAAGAGGTTTATCATTTTTATTAGACTCTTAGAGAATCAACTTTGGCTTTTGTTATACACTCAACAGTTGTGTCTCCCGCCGCCCCCCTCAGTCATATGTTGAAATCTAATCCTTCCCTAATGTAATGTCAGAAGTGGGGGCCTTTGGGAGGTAAAAAGGGTATTGTCCTCATCAATGGGATTACAGCCCTTAAAAAGAGGCCAGAGAGGTAGCTTGCTCTCTTTCCTCCAGGTGAGAATGCAGCCAGAAGGCTGTCTGTAAGCCAGGAATAGGGCCCCCAAACAACTCAATCCTGTTGGCACCTTGATCTCAAACTTCCAACCTCCAGAGCTGTAAGAAATAAGCTTCTGTTGTTTAAAAGCCACCACCCAGTCTATGGTATTTTGATATAGCAGCCTGAACTAAGACAGCTTTGTTAATTTTTCGATTGTATTCTACTATTTCATTAATATCTTAATCTTTTTTATTTGGTTTATTTTGCTGTTTTTCTAACTTTTTGAGATGGATGCTGAGTTCACTCATTTTCATGTTTTCTTTTTCAAATACTAATACATATTTAAGATTAAAATTTTCACTCTTAAGGATTACTTTAGTTGCATACCAATGGTCATAAATTCTGACACAAGGGTTATCCAAAGGTAAGTATATTTCTGTTTTCAAACATGTGGATTTAAACTTATCTTTGTTATTGATTACAAGCATAACTGCACTGTGATCAAATTGTATACACTAAAGTTATTTTAACTCTTTGAAATTTGATTGATATAACTGCTTATTATTAAATCTATATTTAGAACTTATGATGATTGAGAAAATGTCTCTTCTATTAGCTATGTCAATATTTGTTTTTATATATTTTGAAGTCAAAATAGTAGGTACATTCAAATAATGCCTTAATGTCTAATTTTTCTTATATTAATATAGTTATACCAGCTGATTCATTTGTGATCATGCTTTTCCATCTTTTTAAATTTCACCTTTTTGTGTCCTTATGTTTTATATATGTCCCCTATAAACAATGTACATTTCTGTTTAATTAATTAATTAATGTATTTTTAGAGACAGGGTCTTGCTCTGTCACTCAGGCTGGGATGACAGTAGTATAATCATGGCTCATTATAGCCTCAAACTCCTGGGCTCAAGTGATGCTCCTGCCTCAGCTTCATAAGTGGGTCTACGGGTGCATACCAACACTAAATTTTTAAATTTTTTGTAGAGATAGGGTCTTGTTATATTGCCCAGGCTGGTCTCGAACTCCTGGTCTCCAGCAACCCTCCCGGCTAAGCTTTCCAAAGTGCTGGGATTACAGGTATGAGACTCGACGCTGGTCTTTTCTTTTCAAATTCAGTCTAACCATTTTTGTCCTTTAGCTGAAACATTTATTCTGCCTACATTTATTACCATTATTTATATTAAAGTTAAATCTACCATGCTTTATGTACTATCTGCTTATCCCATCTGTTTTGTATTCTCTTTTGGCTTTGCTTCGGAATGACTGTGATTTATCTGCTATTCATCTGGAAGTTATGTTCTATTTTTCTAAGTTTTACAGGTTATCCTATAAATTACATGTGTCCTTAACTTAT
The DNA here is from genome assembly GCF_006542625.1 of Nomascus leucogenys. NCBI lineage: Eukaryota > Metazoa > Chordata > Mammalia > Primates > Hylobatidae > Nomascus > Nomascus leucogenys. Next base: position 133,404,298 of record NC_044383.1, on the reverse strand, counting down.
CAATGCCAATGAATACTTTTTACAAGTTTCCCAAAAAATTCAAGAATCTCAGATCACCTTAAATCCACTTACTGTTTTTAAACTCCTTAATGTTATGACATATTTTGGGCTATGTTATTGTCTGTGTATGCGCGTATACACATGCCATACACCTTTATTTTGCAGTTCATAAAGATTATATTAACTATATTTATGCACATATCACTTTCGTTCCAAATCACTGTGTGTCTCTGACATCCCATCCAAGATTATTTTCCTTCTATCTGATGTGTACCCTTTAGAATTCCCTTTAGTGTGATGGCAAGGTTTACTTATTTGTCTAAAAATGTCTCATTCTTAAATAATTTTTGCGTATAGAATTATGGATTAAATATAATCAATATAATTTTCTGTCAATATACAGAAGATCATCTTACCATCTTTGGCTGTTGAGAAGTCATGTATCGGTCTCTATTTGTTAAAAAATATCTATCATTTTTCTCTAGCCACATTAAAGATTTTCTCTTTGTCTCTGGTGTACTATATTTTAATGAGGTTAATTGAGAATTTTTAAAAACATCATTGGAATTAATTAGGCTTCTCAAATTTGTCGATCACTGTATCAATTCTAAAAAGTTTTCTGACTTATTTATTTATATATATATTTATATTTATATATATATATAAGTATTCTTCTTTGCAGTCCTTCCTATTTCCTTTTTGAGAAGGTCTGAACTTATGTTAGATCTTCTCACAGCAACTTTTTTTAGTCCTCTCCTACGTATTTTGTTTGTTTCTTTGTGCTGCATTTTGGATGACTTCTCCTAACGTATCTTTAAGTTACATAATTCTTTCTTCACTTTTGTCTAATTTGTAGTTAAGCCTATCTATTGGGTTTTTTATTCTAGTTTTTGAGTATTTCAGGTCTAGAATTTCATTCTGGATTTTTTCACATCTACTGCTACTGACTTCTACAGTTTTTAGTTACCTGATACAATGTTCAGGCATGATATTTAGCCTCTTGAACACAACAATTACTAATAATTATTTTATAGTCTGTGTCTGATAATTCCAATATGTGAAGTACCTATCCTGCCTTTTCTGTTTTATTAATCATGCTGTTGATTCCTAATGTTCCTGGTTATCTATGACTGGTTTCTGGTCATCTATGTTCCTGGTTATCTATGACTACGTATTTGAAAAATTATTTGTAGAGATAATTTGAGGGCTTGGAATACACTATATTCTTTCTGAGATCATTTTTCATTTGCTTCTGCCAGGAGCTAGGGACTCTAGCAGTCTGGAAAAATCTTAATTAACAATTAACACTGAAGATTTTACAGGCCACCCAGATATTTGAAGCTGAGCTGAAAGTCGTGTGTGTGTGTGGTGGGGGGAGGTGGGTAGTTTATTCCCAGTTCACCCTTACTCTTAAATTATAGCCCTTTGGTGTCTTTGCAAATAGCAGGAGTTATTTTAGGGTCCCCACTCTTGCCAGGTTGGGGAGCCCATCTTGCTAGCCCTAGCACAGCTTAGTACCTCAGCCTCATTAGCAAAGTACTGCAGAGTCAAAGTGCCCCAACTTGTCAGGCTCTCCGCTCTGGGCTTCTTTCCCCATGGATACTGTTCTTGAAAACTCCTTACTATATGATTACTTCTTTGATGTCTTTAACAAATTTTAGAAATACATTTTCTGAGTTTTATATAACGTTATAAATTTTCCTCAGTGAGAATTTTATCCCAAATTATCAGTCCCCACTGACTTGAACAGTCTTCATTTTTTAAACTGAAATAAAACTATAGACCAATCATTTGGGTAAGTTCAAAAAAATTTCATTGCACTGCTACTTACTGCTATTTAATGATGCAGTTTTTCCATTAGTCAAACAAACATGAAACAACAATTCTAAATATTTTAGAAAAAAAGAAAAAAATCAAAGGATAGATAATAGCTGCCATTTATAAGAAAGGTCAAGCATTCACTGATTCATTAGTTCATTCAAGGACAAATTATTTACTTGTATCAACTACGTGGAAGGTACTAAATGAACCAGAAGGTTTATCTTATGATGAAGGTTAAATGAACTAGAGTAGTCTTAGAGGTTTTGAAAGACAGATTACATGTTAAAGTAAAAACTAAGTTAAGGTTATCAGTTAAAGAAAATCATAGCATTAAAATAACATCGCATTTAATGAAAATAAAGTAAGTACTTCCTACATTATTTACTTAAAGTTGTGAATACTACTTTTTAGTAATCGAAAGTTATTCTGATTTTGGTATTTCCTTGAGTAAAGTATTTCCCTGATTTGGGATAGAATAACAGAAAATAATTGTATGTATTTTGTTAAAACATGGAAATAGTAACTGTGACAAAGAGAAAAAAGTGAACATAATTTACAGGTAAAAAAAATTTTTGTATGGCTTGTTTCTGTTTTATAGATAGATTATCCAAATTAAATAAATCAACTTACATAGTTCTTCTCTGTCAAGAGATTGTGCACCACCTCCAAATAAGCCTTTAAAGAATCCCCTGTTTGGTGCTTCAGGTGTTTCTACAGGAGTGAAGAGTTCACCCAACATTTCCTTTAAAATCAAAACAAATTGTCACTGTTGAAATTTCAGGGAAACTAAACTATAATGAACAAAAGTATCACTGTAAACTCTTTAACCTAAGCTCAAAACATTACCTGTTAAGATTCACAATTAATGAGCACATGTCCTATGATCAGATACAGAACATGCTCATTTATTCAAACAGTACGTTTCTAAAACTAAAATATGACTTATTTGCTGCTTGCCCCTTTGTTCGCATTTTAGGTAAACAGTATTTTTGCTTAAGAGTGTCAGGAGATTCTAATCTTTAAGACAAAATTTTCATATAACTCGTATGAATTGATAATAGGATTAATAATTACATTAGAAAGAATTTTTTTTTTTTTTTTTGAGACAGTCTCACTCTGTCACCCAGGTTGGAGTGCAGTGGTGCGATCTTGGCTCACTTGCAGCTTCTGCCTCTGGGGTTCAAGTGATTCTTGTGTCTCAGCCACTGAGTAGCTGGGATTACAGGCACACGCCACCATGCCTGGGTAATTATTGTATTTTGTAGAGACAGGTTTTGTGCCATGTTGGCCAGGCTGGTCTTGAACTCCTGGCCTCAAGTGATCCACCCGCCTTGGCCTCCCAAAGTGCTGTACAGGCGTGAGCCACCATGCCCGGCCAGAAAGAAGAAAACTTCTTAACAGCAAGTATAAAAGTCCAGTGTAACAATCATGATATGTAGTTTTGAAATTATAACTTTTAGCTGAGTCAGAAAATTTATAATTTAGACACCAACTTCTTTTTTCACAAACACATGCTAGGAAGAGAATTATGCCAACATACACCTGGAATTTCAGAAATCTAGCGGAGAGATGGGAACTCTTCCTTGTACATCATCAGATTTTTCTGAAATTACTGTATTTTTTAGAGTGCAGAAATGGTAAAAGGAGAAAAGATTGCTGACATGTTACTGGTTTTGTTGACAATACAAACAGAGGAAAGAAGACTTTTTCTAAGACAAGGATGGTAGTGACTGGGCACGGTGGCTCACGCCTGTAATCCCAGCACTTTGGGAGGCCGAGGTGGGCAGATCATGAGGTCAGGACTTCGAGACCAGCCTGACTAACATGGTGAAACCCTGTCTCTACTAAAAACACAAAAATTAGCAGGGTGTGGTGGCCTGCGCCTGTAATCCCAGCTACTTAGGAGGCTGAGGCAGGAGAATCGCTTGAACCCGGGAGGTGGAGGTTGCAGTGGGCCGAGATTACACCACTGCACTCCAGCCTGGGCAAAATAATCTGTCTCAAAAAAAAAAAAAAAAAAAAAAAAAAAGAGAGAAGAAAAGAAAAGGATGGTAGTAACATTCATATAGGAGTTCTGCTATATTCTGGTGTTATTACATCATTATAGTTGGAATAAAAGTATGTATTTTTCAGGGTTTCTTCCTTGGGGCTGGGCTAAGGCTGGTAAAGGATGTTCAGGTTTTCTTTTAGACATATCCATATTAACATTATCCCTCCACCCAGATTGCAAATGGGAGGAGATAACTATTAACATTACACAACAGTTTTATTTATAAGACTGAAGTGGACTGAAGCCTTTATGTTTTTATTTTCTTTCCTCTGGATTTCTATAAAGTGTAGTAAACCTGGAATAAAACACTTTCTGAATTCAATAAATCAAACTTGTTAAAACCCACTATAGAATATACTGATACCTATTATTATATTGAATTTACATTAAACTCTATAACAAAGGCAATCTTAGGCATATTTTAAATCTTTTAAAAACTGTATTTCACAGATCCTAATTTAAATTATATGTATTAAATTGTTATAATGTAAAAAAAATCAATAACAGCAACACAGCTATCATTTGGGTGTCTCATGCTAAATCAAAAGAAGAATATGACATATCAACAGTGATAGTTTAAAGGTATGCTTTTTAAAAAATTTGACCTCATTTTAGAATTAGAGTTTGCATTTCTTATTTGGTGTTTAATGAGCTTACAATTTTACAAGGGTAAAGTAAGAAATATAAAAACACCAGATTAAGCTCATTATATTCTCTGTAGTAGAATGAGTATAAACTTTGGAGCCAGATGGACCTGGATTTGATTCTCAATTTCTGCCTTTTACTAGCAGAAGACTCTTAGTCAAATTAGTCTTTCAAAGAAATGCCTTCTTCAACTTTAAAAGGGAGAGATAACGATAACTGCCTCTCAGGAACATTACTAGGATTAAAGATAATTAGCCTATGAAGTGCCAGGAATAGACATCAATAGTATATGTACAGAAGTAGAAAAATCTATCACATAGAGATGAAACCAACTAGAAAATACACAAGTCATTTATCTACAGGTTAATATTATGAACAGACATCTTTAAAGGGAGTTGAAAACTCAATGTTTCTTAGAGTCTAGATTATCTGCAGTCTTAATATAAAGGTTTTGGGAAAATACATAAAATAATATATATAGGTATTTTTTCACTTCTATTTAAATAAGAATTTTGATTATAAGTAAATCTACTATTTAGAATGATTCATGTTAATGCTAGTAAATGTTGGAGAACTCTAAAACAATCTGTAATTTCTGTGATCTTGCTACATCTACTCATAGTAGACAGTATTTCTGAAACAAGACATTGGACTTAATTACTCTTCTAAAATATAAATATTCAGAAATAAATATACTTGTCTGATTTTAGACTCTTGCATATCATTTGTCTTGCATGTGAGCTAACAAGGTTAGAATGGTAAAATTTAGGACTAATTTCATGAATGGGTCAATGTATGGGCTTTGGTTATCCATACATTAGATGCCACTACAAAGTCCTTTACAGTGCATCAAATAATGACTGATTTTAATCATTTTAAGAAAACTTTATATTGTAAGAGTATTGAGTCTGAAAAAATAAATATCTCCAGGATAAACACACAGCAATAAACTTCATACTGAATACACAATATATATGAGAAGCTAAACAGTTCAACTGTCATCAGTTGTTTACAGTGATTACTTGCGGTTTTGTTTATAAATTATAATCCTGAGGTGCTTACCAAAGTTACTTACTTAGTTGTTTTAAACTGAATTAATTGGTATATTCCACCTCTACGATTATAGTAAATTTTGGTTAGGGTTCACAAATGAATATAAATAGTCCATTTGAAAAAAATATTTATAATAAATTATCTTTGTGTTTTTCACTATGGTATAGTTAATAATAATACTGTAAAAAGAAACTTAAGTATTTCAATCTATAAACATACCATTGACTAATTGCCCGTCAATGACAATTAAAAGTCCTGAATCCATTAATCTTTTAAACAGCTTTACTGAAGTATAATCAACATACAAAAACTGGCATATATTTGAGGTGTACAATTTGGTGAGTTTCGACATATGCATACATGCATGAAACCACCACCACAATCAACACTGTGAATATATCCATCATTCTCAAGTTTCTTTCTGCTCCTTTGTACGACCTTCTCTCATTCCTTCTTTACCCCCCATATCCAAGTTACTGCCGATCTGCCTTCTTTCACTATAATTTGTATTTTCTTGAGTTTTTATATAAATAGAACATGTACTCTTTTTCTTGGCTCCTTTCATTAAGCATAATTATTCTGAGATTCACTGATGGTGCTGATGGTATCGTTTACTCCTCTGTATTGCTGACTAGAATTCTACTGTATGATAAACTGCAATTTGTTTTTCCACTCATCTGTTGAGCACATCTGGGTGGTTTACAGTTTTTGACTATTACAAATAAAGCGGCTATGAATATAAATTTCCTTTTCTTTTAATTAAAAAAAAATGAGTAAAGTGGCTGGGTCTTTGGTTCATGAATGTTAACTTTTTAAAAAACTCCTGAACTGTTTTCCAAAGTGGTTATAGTTTTTTACATCCCCATCAGCATTGTATGAAGTTGTAGTTTGTCTACATCCTTGCCAAAACTTGGCATGGTATTCTTTTTAATTTTAACCACTCTCAAAGGTGTTTAATGGTATCTCACTGTGGTTTTACTTTGCAGTTCTCTAATGATAAATAATGTTGAAAATCTTTTCATGGTGAGCTTTCTTTTTGAATATTTTGTCTATGTTTTTACTGGGTTGTTTCTCTTCCTTCTGTTGAGTTTTAAGGGTCATTCATATATTCTAGAGACAAGTCCTTTATTAGATATATGTTTTGCCCAGATTTTCTTCCCATCTATAAGTTGTCTTTTCATTTTCAAAAGTGTCTTTTGAAGAGTAGAAATTTTAAGTTTTGTTGAAGTTATCAATTTGTTCTTTTATGGATGTTGCTTTTGGTGTCACGGCTAATAAATCTTTTCCCAAAATAAGGTAACAGATGTTTTCTTAAGTTTCTTAAATCAGTTGTCCATGTACGTGTTTATTTCTGGATATTCTATTCTGATCCATTCATCTTGATGCCAAAAATACCATTCTCTACTGATTACTGCAGCTTTATAATAATCTTGAAATAAGGTAGTGTTAGCCCTTCCATTTTTTTCAGAGCTGTTTTGTGTATTTTAGTTCTCTTGTATTTATGTATGAATTTTAGGATAAATTTGTCAATTCCTACAAAAATTTCTAAAAAATTTAAAAAATTTTTAAGACTTAAAAAAATTTTTATTAATATTTTATAGTTTTTCAGTGTAGAGATCTTTCATTTTCCGTTAGATTTATCCCAAAGTATTTCATACTTTTGTTGCTATTATAGATGGTATGGCTTTTAAAATATCAATTTCCAAATGTTCATTGCTAACATATAGAAATAAGATTATTTTTGTATATTGTTCTCATATCCTACATCCTTGCCAAACACACTGATTAATTCTAGTAACCTTTACGGTAGATTTTACTAGATTTCCTATACTGACGATCATGTCATTGTGAATAAAGACAGCCCCTTTCCTTTTCTTTTCCTTGCCTGAGTGCACTGGTTAGAACCTTAATTACAATACTGAATGTAAGTGGTGAGAGTGAACATTCTTCTGTAATAGCTGATTTCAGGGAGAAAGAATTAAGTATTTCATCACTAAGTATTATTTGAGATGTGGGTTTTTCTTACATGCTCTTTAAGTTTTCTTCTGTTCCTTGTTTGTAGAGATTTTTAAAAATCAGGAATATTTGTTAGATTTTGTCAACTGCTCTTTTTTAAGCTTTTTAATAAGATGGATCACACTGACTGATTTTCAAATGTTAGGTCAATCCTACTTTCCTGGGATTAGGTCTCACTTGGTCATAATGTATTACCCCTTTGATATATTGCTGAATTCAATTTGCAAAAAAAATTTTTTTTTACAAATTTTGCTTTTATATTTGTGAGAGATATTGGTTTATATGTAGTTTTCTTTTCTTATAATGACTTGGTCTAATTTTGGTATCAGGTTAATGCTTCCTTCATAGAATAAGCTGGGAAGCAATCCTAATTCAGTTTTTGGAAGTTTGTGAACTGGTGTTATTTCTTCCTGAAATGTTGATAGAGCTCATTATTGAAGCCATCTAGGCCTGGAAGTTTCTTGGTCCAAGGTTTCTAACCTCTATTTCAATTTCTTTAATAGATACAGGACTATTTAGGTTATCTATTTTTTCTTCAGTGAGACTTGGTAATTTGTCTTTAAAGAAATTTGTACATTTCATCTAAGGTTTTGAGTATTTTTGGCATAAACTTGTTCATAATATTCCCTTTTTATCCATTTCATATCTATAGAATATATAGTAATGAGACTTCTCTTATTACTGATATTAATAATTTGTAACTTCTTTCTTCGCATGGCTTGAGATTAATTTTATTAGTTTTGGTGTCATTGATGTTTTTGGTTTCATTGATGTTTTTCTATTGTTTCTTTGTTTTCCACTTGGATGTCTATTATTTTTTTTCTTGTGTTTACTTTGGGTTTAATTTGTTTTTCTCAGTTTTTGTTTTTTGAGATGGACTCTTGCTTTGTCACCCAGGCTGGAGTGCAGTGGCACCATCTCGGCTCACTGCAAGCTCCGCCTCCTGGGTTCACGCCATTCTCCTGCCTCAGCCTCCCAAGTAGCTGGGACTACAGGCGCCTGCTACCACGCCCGGCTAATTTTTTGTATTTTTAGTAGAGACGGGGTTTCACTGTGTTAGCCAGGATGGTCTCGATCTCCTGACCTTGTGATCCACCCGCCTTGGCCTCCCAAAGTGCTGGGATTACAGGCGTGAGCCACTGCGCCGGCCTTTTCTCAGTTTTTTAAAGTGAAAGTTGACATCATTGCATTGAGACCTCCTTCTTTCCTAATATAGGTGTTTCAGGGCTATAAGATTGCCAAATTCAAACACTGTTATTTTTTTCTATTGCTACGCTTTCAAGTTCACTATCTTTTCTTCTGTAATGTCAAATCTGCTGTTAATGCCATTTAGCATATTTTTCACCTCAAACACTATGGTTTCTCATCTTTAGAAGTTTGATTTTATTTTTGTATCTTTCATGTTTCTAACTTTTTGAACATATGGAATGCAGTTATAATTGTTTTAATATCCTTCTGTGTGCCAATTCTGGTATGTATGTCAGTTCTGGTTTGGTTTCTACTGATTGTTCTCCTCATGATGGCTCATGTTTTTCTGTCTCTTTGCACGCCTGGTAACTGACTGGATACCAGACATGGCGATTTTCACCTCATTGTGTGCTAAATAGTTTTTATTTCCTTTAAGTTTTCTTGAATTTCATTCTGACAGAAAACATTTTCATCCTTTTGATTCTTGCTTTTGCGATTTGTTAGGCATGTCTGTAGTAGTGGCTGATAATGGACCATCCAAGGATATCAGGTCCTAATCTCCGGACTGACAAATATTACCTGGCAAGGAAAAGGAGTCTATGCAGATGTGATTAAGTATCTTGCTCTGGGGAAATTATTCTGGACTATTGAATGGGTTATAATCCAATTACAAGTGTCTTTTTAAGAGAGAGAGGTAGAGAAAGATTTCACACACAGAAGAGGAGGTAATGCAGCCATAAAGGCAGAGACTCCAGTGATGTGGCCCAATGTCAAGGAATACCAGCAGCTCCTAGAAACTAAGAAGGGGCAATAAATAATTATCTTTTAGAGCCTCTGGAGGGAGCAAGACCCTGCTAGCACGTTGATTTTGCCTCAGTAAAACTGATTTTGGACTTCTGGCTTCTACAAGTATGAGCAAGTAATTTTATACTGGTTTTAGCCACCAAGTTTGTGGCCTCAGGAAACTAATATCCACACAAATTATGGGTTTCTCCACTCTGGTTGTTGGGAACAAGCACTGTTCCTGGAATGGTTTCTACAAATCCTCTGTTTCTTTCAGATGGTTCTTTTTCTGCTCTGAAAGCGTAGTCATGTGTACGTGCTGAATAGGACGTATGGTATACTCAGGGGGACTCTGCACATCTCCAGGGTTCTTTCTCTTTGTAGCTCTTTTCTCTCGAATTTGCCTGGTGTCTCCAAACTCTTGTTCCTGCCTCTTCAAATTGGGAAGTCTGACAGGCTTTAACTTAGTACCTTCGCCCTGTGCCATGTCCTGAACACTCTATTAAGGCATTAAAGCTGGAACACCTTTTTTGATTCCTATCTGTCAGAAATTACTTTCCTTCATTGCCAGATGGTTTCAAATGGTAATTTGAAAACCATTGTTTCATGAGTTCTGTCTGCTTTTTTTTAGGTTGTTACAGGAAGGAGGGTTAATCTGGTTCCTATTATTCCATCTTGGCTGGAAACTCCATAAATATTTGTAGGCATTTTCTTTATTTTGGGCTAAAGTTAAAGGAATGCACAATGTAAAAGGGTACTCAGGGAACCAAGGTATAGTGTTTATCAAGTTCATCATAGTCTTCAACGGATTTTTACCAAGGCATTATTTCTGGGTACTAAAAATACAAAGGTAAATAACATGTCAATATTGCCCAAAGAAAACATTTTGTCACAAATTCCTTTAAGATAGTCCATTTTTTGTTTATCTCTGTATGATGAAGGCACATAGCAGATAGTTTACTACTAAAAGACTATTTCATTTAAACATAAGTAAACTATGGCTGCTATTAACTTAAGAATAATTAAAGAAAACACCAACTAAAGGATAGAATAAATTGATCCCAGAAAAGTGATGAAGTTTAGATTTTCAAGTAGTTGAATTAAGACATTTCAGATGGAAATGAATTAATATTCAATTGTCTATATTATTTCTTAACATAACATTTTGCTAGTGAAAGGAAATGCTAAAAGGAAAATTTTAAGGTTTATCCTTCCAACAGAAAACAAAATTTTACTTCAGAAACTTAGGAATCTTTGAAAAATAACTTTCACCCAAACATAAATGGGAATTTAAATCTAATGTCAGATATGTAATTTTGTTTTACTCTTAAAGTTTACAATACTACTCAGGACTAGGTTTCCAGTATAGTATAGCTTACTGAAATAATAACACAATGAGGACAACATCATCTGATGTTTGTTAAGCACCCTCTCTACCAGGGGCACTGTGCTAAACACATTACATGCACAGTCTCCTTTAATCCATATCATATCCTCTGAGATACCACTTCTATGCTAATTTTAAAGATGATGCTTAGAGTCATTGAGTAACTTGTCTGATTACATAATTGTATAGTTAGCAAGATGGATTTGAATTCAGCCTTCTTGACTCTAAAGCTCATGTTCTAAAAATAATAAGCCACAAATTCAAATTTGCAAATTTGTAAAACAGGGCTAAATAATTGCAAAAACTTTCATTATAAAGTTCCTCTAGATAGTACTGTCCTCTAAATATCAAATATCAATCAATATTTTAGCTCAATATTTCCAGAGCACTTTTACTTTGGAAGGTAAAGCTAAACTGATCATTTCGAATACACACAGAAGCACATACAGCAGTCAAATACTTAAAAAAGGACACATTTCTGTATATAAAGAATTTGTATATAGTCTCTCAAAAACAGATGAACCAAAATACTAGAGGAAAACTACCAAATAACATTCTTTTCTTCTGTGTAAATATCCTTGTGAATAGGAGTTGAGATTACAAAATTTGCCCCAAAATAGACTCATTTATTTTCACATTAACACACTTCTTTAAAAAGGACTGTGTGTGTGTATAATAGATATCTATTCTATGTAGAGAGTAGGTATAAAATGTATGCACCAGTTCATATTTCTCTGCCATCACTGGAAAGACAGATATAGATTAGTAAGATGAAGTTGCTTATAGCAGATGTCTGAAGAAGATACTTTTAATCATGGGAGTCTCAAAGCATGTGCTCTGAAAGTCTAATTCAACAGTCTGTATTTTCCCAAGCAGGCTCACTTGTATACTTCCATGAGAATAAGGCGCAGACAGTATACGGGCCCCCAGAGAATACTTTACCTCTGAAGAAATTACAGTAATATTTTTATTAATTACCTGAAGATTTTCACAGGTCTCTTGACTATAAGTAAGTCTCTGGATTTCTGTAGGTGAAACCAGGTATAATGCTTGTCCATTGTTGGTAAAGCAGAACGTTCTGGCTATCCGCATATTGGTAAGGGGCAAGTAATACACATCCAACAGAGGTCTTAAACTTGGCAAACTTGAGAAAAAAATTAAAAACTTGTTAATAATAAGGTAGGTTTTAGTCTTGAACACACTATCATTGTTAAAAACGGCAGAGACCTTATAAATCTTATGATTTAGTTTGTATACTTGAGTGGGAGATAAAAAATGGTTTATACTCCTCATATACTTGTTCACTATTAACAGAATAAAAATAAATTCTCAGAGTATAAGACTATACACACAAAAAATGCATTTCTTTTAAACAATTCTGTAGTATACCTTGAGGGAGGAACTGCTATATCTGTGTTTTAAAACATATCTAACTCTTACCTAAAAGTCATTATATGTCCATTGGCACAGAAACAAGCAAGGCAGATACTGTTACTCAATGCCACAATATCTCCACGAAGCACAAACGAGGTCTCTGTAATATTTTGCTTATAAGCACAGTTCTGGGTTGGCAGTGAGATTACTTTTGCTTGCTTTTCAGAACATATCACTGCATACTGGTTTTCACTAATTTCCTGAGAAGAAGAGGGGGATACTGAGACAGGCCGCCGTTTTTTCAATTTCTCCTTTTCATCTTTTTCTTCAGGAACATTGTACTCTCTCCACGGTTCATACGCAGGTGGTATTAAGCAGCCTGTGGTATCCAGAAATGCCATTCTCAAGATTGCACCTTTTAACCTCAATATAGTACCTAAAATATAGAAGTCTAGTAAATAACTGAAATATTTTAATCAACAGAGTAAACACATTTATTCTAACTTTGACATACAGTAGATACTCAAATATATGCTGAACGCATATTGAACTGAACACTGGCTCATTGACAGGATTCAGACTTTAAGCATGGTATTTATGAGTCTGGAAAAAGATGTCAATTTACATGCTCCAAATAGATAAATGCCAGTAATGATCACTCACAATTTAATTACATATGATACATTTTGCAAACACATATCTGATCTTTAAATGAATAAACAAACGACATGCTGGAGTATCTGGAACTGTTTTCTCTTATACCCAGTAAGTGCACTACCAGTCAGCAGGAGAGCAAGTGGACAGCACCTGGAGCAGTCAGTGTGGGACCAGATGTGGCTGCAGAGCACTGGGAATGCGCCGTGTCCAAAGTGTGTGAACAACTGCAGTGCATGGTGAGACTCAAGCACATGCCCCATCTGAAGACTTTAGCACTCCAAAAAGTTCAATGTAAAATGCCTCAATCACTTTTAATAATTACATGCCAAAATGATAATATTTGGGACACAGTGGGCTAAATAAAATGTTATTAAAATTAATTTCACCTGCTTTTTACTTTTTTAATGTGACTACTAGAACATTTAAAATTATTTATGTGGCTTTGCATTGCATCTCTAATAGACAGTACTGATCTAGATGAACAATGAAAAAAAATCCACACATTTCTAACCATTACCTCTAAAATCATAATTCCTCTTAAATGATTTACAACAACTGTCAGATATACTTAAGGCATTATTTTGATCAGTTTATCATCTTAATGTAGGGGTTACATTTTTTGACTTGCTTCAATTAATGGTACCCTTTCCCCCTATATCCTTGATAATGTACAAATATGCTTTATGCTCACTTCTGAGTAAACTAAGTGATAACATTAATAGAATGGAAGGGAGGGTAGATAACTGAGTTAGCATTCAGTTCTCAAAGATTTTTCATATTTTGTTTTAAATTTATATAAGGTTTTATAGCTTGCAGTATTTTTTCCACATATTATTTTCTTTTATTTCTAAGAAAAAGAGTTCCTGATGTTTTCTCAAAACATTTTAGAAGAAAAAATATTCTTTCCTTTCCTCTTTGCATTTATGTTTTATCAATAGTAAGGATGCAGAATACAATAGAGCACATATTTCCATTTGAATTTCAGATAAACAATGAATACTTTTTAGTGTAAGTATGTCCCAAATGCTACATATCTGTCCAATGCGACACACTTATATTAAAGTATTTGTTATATCAAGTAAAATTTGACTGGGCATCCTATATTTTTATTTGCTAAATCTAGTAACCCTACTCTACATCCAAGTTTGGTGAGCAGGTAATTTCACTATTTTAAGCAGCTTAGTAGAAAACTTCGAAACACAAGACAGTTATAATCGTATAGTTTTAATTATTATCTCAAAACATATTATAAAGCTAGCTTTTCTTTCAAGATCTCTTATTTTTTATTCTGGTCCACCCAAAGAGTCCTTCCACCTTTAAAGTTTTGATGAGGTCAGCTGAATTATCCATGCTAATTTGGGAACTGTTTATAGCACATATATTGTTCCAGTATGTGGATTTTTAAAAAAACTGGCCTAAAATAACCATTAAATGTATGCTTGTCCCATAGTTGATGGGACTTTAGCATGTTTCCCAGTAGAGTAGTGGTTAACTGTTGAATCTTCCTCTTGAAGAAAAGAAAAAATAACAGCAGACAAAGTAGACCACTTTAGGCTCTGAAGCACAGAAACTCATCAGCTTGATAACATCTCTTTCTTCTCAGGGATCCAATACAGATGACATGAGTGTCACTGATATATTTTTAAATAGGCATGTTATTAAAAACAAACCTCAAAGATTCCATCATTAAGAAACTAAGTTTCTTTCTTACATATGAAAGTTATTTTTGTATTCACTTTACAGCTAATTTGATTTATTGCAAGTTGGAAAGTATATTAAATACTTTTTGTGTAGTTAACAGTAAATTATCTATATTTAATCCCGCTCAGTCATTTTCATTTATTGGAAACTTTTTTTCTTATTACAAATTGGTGTATGTTTACTGTAGAAAATTTAGAAACTACAAATCAGTAAAAAAATGAAAATAAAAATGACCCCAAATCCTACTTACAAGTGATAACTCCTGTTAACATTTTGATTTTCAACTTTCCAGTTTATTTTATTCCTATACACATATTTATTAATAAAAACTGAGATTAGTAAGAATATTGTTATGTAACCTGTTTTCTTTAACAACTTGATGTGCAGTATACACTCAAGCACTTATAGAGCAAAATGAATAAATCAAACTGAATATTTAATGTAAAGATGGCTCAGAAATATAATCATAAATGTAGTTTAACTTCTAAATTCCAAAAACTGTAAAAGTCAGCACAAACAAGAGATAGATTCACAAGCAAAATCATGGTTGTGTCTATCTGGATGAGCATAAATGAGTAGTAAAAGAAATCAGAATTCTCAGTTACCTCCTGACCTAACAGACTCCACAAACATTTGACAAAATCCAACCTCATTTTCAAAATACGAAGTCTAGTGCTATCTTTTAAAATTTGCTCTCAGGTCACCTTTTCCTAACACTTCAAAGTAGAAAAATAATCTCAGGTTTCACACTTGGAGATGAAAAATAACCATGTGCAGAATGTTTAAAAATGCACTTTTCTGTTTTTCTACTAAATTTATAGCATTCTTTTGCTTGAGGTATTAGGAATGTATTATTGTAACCTTTTTTTTAAAAAAAATTTCTTACATAGTAATTATTTTACACAGGATCCCAAAGTTTAAAAAAAAATGGCAAAACTTGAATGGCTGTATAAACAAACAACATCCTGACATCTTGCTCTATGTATTCTTTCATTAAAACATAAGGCCGTCACTGTCCCCATTTACTTTACATTTTAGAATTTTTAGATCAATTCAAGAATGAAAAACAAAGGCTTCTATCATAGTAAATTACACCTGTAATGTAACTCTAAGTGCGGCAGCAATACATACCACTTGGAGACACAATTACTGGCTGAAGAAGTCTTTGTTCTCCGCCTGGGGGAAGGTTCAGTGCAATGATAAGCACTGTTCCTAGCGTTGTTCCAACCCATAGACAAGGGGAAGGGGACGAGTCCGTCTTTCGAGTAAATGTTTCACAGAAATGAAGAGCGGAGATCGCTTCTCGGGATTCTTTGTCAATGCTCGTTACACTTGAACTCCGTGATCGGCTAAAGGAGTTATCCTTTACATCTGAAATGGTTAAAAATGTTGTGAGACTGCTGAAGTTATAAAATAAGTTATTTGTGTTTTTTTAATATAAATTTGGTTAAATAGTTAATCTGCAAGAAGACAAAACCTACAGCATATTTAATTTTAACTTCATTTTAGTTGATCCTTGAATAACATGGGTTTGAACCACACAAGTCCACTTATACACGGATTTTCCTCTACCTCTGCTACCCCTGAGATAGCAAGACCAACCCCTCCCTCTTTCTCTTTCTCTTCAGTCTACTCTATGGAAAAACAACCTTTGGGATGATCCACTTCCACTTAAGGAATAGTAAATACATTTTCTCTTCCTTACGATTTTCTTAATAACATTCTTTTCTCTAACCTACTTTATTACATGAATATGGTATATAACACATTTAACATACAAAATACGTGTTAATCTACTGTTTATGTTACTGGTAAGGCTTTCAGTCAACAGCAGGCTTTAGAAGTTAAGTTTTTGGCTAGTATATGGTAGAGTCAGAATTTGTGTCTATCTCCAAGTCTAAAACTTTCTGTTAGGCAACTCCAGACAGCCATATCACCATTATCATACAGCTGGAATGCTATGGTTATTATTGAGAATTAAAGTTCTAGTTTAGATGTCAGAAATGTGCTTGACTATGTGATCTTTTTAGCTGATCTAAACTCAGATAAAATTTGTCATTAATGCTTCCATCCAGCTGTACCTGATACAATCATGCCATAAAATCACTGTTGTCATGCTACTGTCTGCATACTTACAACATTCTACTTGTACATATCACTTTCTCCTCCCCACAGAGAGCCTTATTCAACAAACTTTTATATTCCCAAATCAAAACATAATGAAAAGAGATGAATCTGTTCAGGTAAAAATCAGGGTAACAAACTAATTCATATCAAAGTATATAATGGTTCTGATGTTTGCCTCCTATGGCTGACATTTGAAATGTGACAATCAGAAGTGTAACAAAATCACCCATGGTTTCTGACTTCTGGGTTACAGAATCCAGGATGGTGAAGCTATAGTCAAAGTACAGTGCTGCGCAATTTCCCCATAAGCAAAAATGAATTCTATGCACAGAAGCTTCTGGAGCTGCACAACAGCTCATTGGCCTCAGTGCTTTACCAACATCTGGCAGTTTGAACCTATCAATATAGTTGGAGTTATTCCCCATTGCCTCCTTGACCAATGTAAAATAATTAGCAGCCAAGAATCTCCACCAAGTAACAGTTCAACAACAAAATGACTTGAGGGACATTACTTAGGCAACACAGGAATGTTACAGGTATACAATAGTCAAAGTTATAATTGGCTTAGGGCATACATGGGCATGCTAGCTAAACCATAAACTGAATAATCTATAAAAGCATGGAGTACATAGTTTAATTAAATTACTTACATGATTTGTAAATGTGAGTATGCTTTAAAAATAATTTGCTATGGTATTTTTATAATTTTAAAAGTACATTTACATGTACCCAGATTTTTAAGAAACTAAAATATACAAAGCCACTTTAACTAGTAATATTTAATGCTATTGAAATCCTGGGCCTCTGAGAGTCTGATTAAAACTCTGGATTCTGCTATAGGGGAAAAATGCACACTGTATGCCTCAGATATATTTGGTTTCAAATTATATCTGTTTTCTTTGGTGGAGAAAACTATGACCTCAAAATGTCTACTATCCTATATTGTATGATTAACTCTTGTTCCCTTATACTAGTGATATTACAGGGTTCTACTAAGTTGTTTTTCCTACGAATGAAACTTTCTACAAATGACAGTGGAATATATAGCAAATGACACTCAAAATCATATGCTATCAGCATAACTGAAGATAATGATTTGGAAATGCTAAAATTAGTATGTTTAAATGGACCAACACCTAAGTTTGTATGATGCATACGAAACATAGTCAAGAAATCTAGAGAATAAACAGTGGTGAGGGGTGTGGGCTAATGCAAGGGAGAAAACCTAGTTATCTCTAAGATAAGAGGTGGGTGAAATCAGCCTTCCACAATCATACCTATTTAGTTAAAGGCAACAGAAATTTCTTAAATAAAAAATGAGTTTAGAAAGATACTATGTTTTATATGTATTACATGAAATTCTACTTTTATCTTTGTTGAAATGTCATTTGTCCCTATATGATATCAAGGTGCTGTTTGTGGGTTAGATATAAAGCAAAATGAGTGTGTGAATATATTCATCCTGCTTTCATAATAAATGAATTGCACAGAAAGTGCTGTGGAAGAAATATTTCCCAACTTATTATAATCAAAAAGTTAATAACGATGATTCTTGCTATGATTCACTGTAATATAGAAAAGAGTTAATCTATTTTAAATTTTAAATATTTCGTTAGTATAAAAATAATTTTATAGAGTTCAAAATAGGTTTTCACATGGTTAAATGGGATATAACCACTTTTAATAAAAATTAATCTAAAATTGCACAAATTCAGTCTTATGCTAAGTTCTGTTTAGACAAAGTATGAGAGGGCTAAGAAAATATATTCTTTTGGTTTGCTTGAATTTGTATTATAATTGTCATTTTAAATTTACAGATGGCATTCTAAAGACTATTCCAAAGAATATTTAAACCTTAAGCATCTTAGTCATTTTAAACTTGCTTTCCAATGACTATCTTACAGTAATTATAAATCTTCTGATTTCCCTGTCTTCCCATTATAGGGAGTCAAATTATTTTGAATATTTATTTTACTTACCTAAATCAGGCTTTAGGTCAGTAGGTAAGCTTAACTTCCTTGACATCTTTGCTGAAAAATAAAAGACATTTTTAAAATTCTGAAGAATATTTGATTCATACTAATATCAACTGATTTTCAAGATAGAAGTGAATACTTTTATTACTAAATCTAGATGCTGAGATAAATAAAAGATGAGTAATATTAGGAGTGGAAAGTAAATCTTTTCAACTTTTTATTTTCTAATTTTTTGAGACAGGGTCTCACTCTGTTGCCCAGGCTGAGTGCAGTGGTGCGATCAAGGCTTACCACAGCCTCAATCATCTGGGCTCAAGGGATCCTCCCACCTCAGCCTCCCAAGTAGCTGCAACTACAGGCATGTAACCACTGTGCTTGGCTATGTTGGATGTTTGTAGAGATGGGGTCTCACTATGTTACCCAGGCTGGTCTCAAACTCCTGCCTTGGCCTCCCAAAGTGCTGGGATTACAGGCGTGAGCCACCATACCTGGCCAACTTTTTAAAAGTTTTTACTTACTTGATGTAATATCTTTTTGTACTTAAAATTTTTACTTTAAGGAAGCCTTTTAAATTCTAACTTTTAATTATTTCTTAGGCTCACAGGAAAGGGTTAAGCTTTTCTGAGTGAGAAAAAGTAACTTCTCAGAAGAAAGGTGTTGCAGATAAGGAGAATAGAGGCCTGAGACTAAGTTTGGGTATGTGATATAAAATCTTTCCAGCTCATAATCTTCATAGCTATTGGGTTTTTTTTTTTTTTTTTTTTTTTTTTAAATTGAGGCAAATTCTCACTCTGTTGCCAGGCTGAAATGCAGTGGTGTGATCTCAGCTCACTGCAGCCTCCGCCTCTCAGGGTCAAGGGATTCTCCAGCCTCAGCCTCCTGAGTAGTTGGGATTACAGGTGCAAGCCACCACTGCCAGCTAATTTTTGTATTCTTAGTGGAGATGGGGTTTCACTCCTGACCTCAAGTGATCCACCCGCTTCGGCCTCCCGAAGTGTTGGGATTACAGGAGTGAGCCACCATGCCTGGCTGGGTTCATTACTTTTTAAATTAATTTCTAGCTTATAGGCCAAACTTATATCTAATCAAATTTAAGTATTTGATTACATTATACAATATCTGACTCAACCACTCCTTGATATAAGTTAACTCTTCTATTTACATTTTAGTGAAAAACAAAGTAAGATCATGCATAATCTAAAACTGTGGTATTTACATAAGATGCAAACCACAGGCATTTTTCTGTAATCTTGGAAAAAGAATGAATGTATAAACTTACTGGAATCCACTTTCCATCCTCAAAATCAGTTATTGTCTTAATCTAGAAAGTGATTTAAAGTTAGGGGTTGTTCAACTATATCTATCATGTTAGTGGTAGTGCATGCGTAAAAGAAAAGTGCTTCCTATGTGAAATTTTCAAAAAGCATTTGTTTGTTAATACAGGAATGAATATATTAGGTTAAATTTTGGACTGTTAGGAGATATTTAAAGCACAGACCCTGCTAGTCCATAAGGGCGCCATGTAAACAAAGAGAAATCCAGTCATAGTACATGACTTCCACATCTAAAAAAATGACAAATCCAGTGTTAGGAAAGAGGCATTAGGCAGACTGGGAAGGAATGGGGGTTGGAAGGGACATCAAATTTTCACTTCTCAGCTTCATTAACTTAATTAGTATCCTTTAGCAAACAAGAATGGGTTAAATTTATAAAACAGTCACCTCATTTTCACCGATGTAAAAAATTTCAGTTAAAAAAGAAAATGCAATACAAAACTAAAATGGCCAAATAACATCTGTAGTTAGTTGATGTCACATACATGGTTGTTCTTGTGCTTGAAATCCAATACGCTTAAAATTAGAAAATACTGTATCTCTAAAACAGTCCTCCAAAAGGCAACATTAAACATTGAAAAATCCAGAGATTTTCATCAAATATCATAGGTGCAATATACCTAGACTGTTAAGTAATATCTATACAATGTGCATGATATCAGATGTAGAAAATAAATTTGGCACAGTCTAAAGGTAACTCTTTCAGAATCATATAATATGGACGCCGCCTCTCTAGACATCACTACTCTGATTTGATCAAGTTATTTTAAATCCTTTGCTTCTCAAACTTGAATGTGCACACCAGTCACATAGAGATCTTGTTAAAATCCACACCCTGATTCTGTCCTCTGGGACTAGGGCTTAAGAGACATTTCCAACGAGCTCCCAGGAGCTGCTGATGCTGCTGGTCTGTGGACCACACTTTTGAGTAGCAAGGTCCTTAGACACTAAGCAACTTCATGGCAGTAACCAAGACAAAACTATTAATCCCAGTACGTCTATATAATTAGGCCCACCAAAAACATTTTGTGAACAAGCCTCAATAAGCGTGGAAGAATAAGTATAGTGGTTAGGACTGGGTTTGGAATCAACTCAAACCTAGGTTCAAATCCACTTTAACTAACTACTACATGTGTAACCTTAGTAATCACTTTGCCTCTCTAAACTTCAAGTTTCATCATTTGTAATATGAGGATAGATAGTTGTGAGGATTATGTAAGACGACATAAGCAAAAACTGGGCATAATACCTGGCACATAGTATGATTTAATAAATGCTATTATTTATTGTTAATAAGGTGAGATATAAACTTTTTATAAAATGTAAAACACTATACAGATGAGCTATTACTATATTTGCAAATAACCTAATGTTCCTTCATTCTAATTCTATGGCAAAATTCTAAGTAACTAAAACAAAATCATAAAAAAAATTTAGGACAAAAGTATAGAATGCAATGCGCCACTATAATAAGCTCAACCTTTTAAGTTCATTTCAAAAACTAAACTCAATATATATGGCTAAACAAAGAAGAGTAATAACTTCAGTGATTTATAAAAGTAACAAATTCATCTCTGAATACATTAAATATTAAATACATATTTTAATCAATTAGAAATGTTTATTTAACATATTTACGCTTTCATTCACCATCTATACATACATTGCTGCCAAAAAATATACCAGCAGAAAATTTCCTTCTGAATTTTCTAGGTGCATGCTTTTGATTTTCCTTAGGATTTCTACTAAAAAATTTTTATATAACCTCAAGTATTCTTAAAAATTTAAGTTAACTTCTCCCATAAAGTTTTTTTCTAGTACTATTTTTAATTTCCTTATTATGTAAAAAATACTAAATATAACTAACCAGCTTTCCAAATAATTCTCAGTCTAGTTTCAACATTTTTATTGAGAGGTTAAAATCACACACAAAATGACTGGGAAGATTTTTGAATAGAGTCATTTTACTATAAATGTCATATAAATTTTAATATAGTCAATTTATTATTTTCTCCCGAAACACTTTGCAAGTGGATATCCACAACCTGGACACCAACTTTGACAGATATTTAAGCCATATTGCTATTATATTTGGATAAAATTTTAAGCAATCTCCTTGAATGCAGAACTCGAAATGACAACATTAGAAGATTAACTTTTGTTATTTGTGTTAATTCTAGCTATCAAGTAATATTTAAAAATACAGAGTTAAGGCCTTCCATGAGTACAGAAAAACCTGTTACATGTGGAGGTGTGAATATTCATTTATTAAATATCTACTGGGCATATGCCTGTAATGTGCCAGAGGGCAGGGATATACTTCTGGCCTCCCAGGAGCTCACGTTAGATGAAACAACTCCAAAATGTAGTATGTACTACTCACAGAGGTAGGCACAAGGTGTTAACTGGAGTACATGGGATTTATACCCTATCTCAGTCCGGAACACTTATCTAAGACCATGGGATGTGGAGATAAAACCAGCAAGAGACTTTGTACATTTTCACAAAACAAGATGTTCCCCAAACATTTCTTTTTTGGTTAACAGTATATTTTCTTTTGATGTAAAACTTACACACAAATGCAGAAATTTTAAAGGTATATTCACTGAGTTTTGACAACATATACATCTCTGTAACTCAAACTGTTAGAACAAGCAAGATAAAGAACATTACCATTCACCCCAAAAAGGACATGCATGCTTCTTCCTAATCAATCCCTGTCCCATTTCCAGGAATAACCATGGCTCTAATGCTTTTTAAGCACAGATGATCAGTTTTGCCTGTTCTACAACAACATACTGATGAAATCACAGTATCAATTCTTGTGTAAGGTGTCTGAAACTCAGGATAATGTTTTTTAGCTTCTTCCTGAAAATATTTTAAAGCTATTTTTTTCTCAATGCACAGAATGAATGTAAACACATATCCTCTTAATTAACAGATTCAGAGGGCCTTATCAGATTATATTATCTTACTGTATCTTATGTTATACATGCTTTTTTATCTTTGAGTTATTTTGAATTATGTGTTTTCATAGCAAATTTGGACAATAAAGAATAAAGAAACAGAAAAAAAGGTCACTATTAATGGCCATAGTCAGAAGCAACATTTTTGCACATTTCCTATCACTTTTAAAAATCCACTTTTCTTTACGTAGTTGAGGTCAACTACGTAAAGAAATCTGTATCCTGCCACTTTTCACTATTAAAACAAGCATTTCTTAATGTCATTAACTGTCAGTATATTTTAATGGTTGCATATTTATATGAACACTTATGAATCAGTTAGGCATTTTCCAATTTTTCAGTGTACACAGGAATAAAAATGTTGTACATAAATCTTTGCATACATTTTGGATTTCCTTAGGATAGAGTTTTATAGGAGGAAATTAATGCCAGTACTACTCTCCCAACTCCCAAGGAGCTCTGAAGTGTGCCTTTAGTATTTTTTCAAAGGTATATTAAGTATAACACTACAAAAACTGTTTAGATGAAAACAAAGAAAAACATACATAACTTTGGTAAAATGTCAAAGTTTTGCTCACAACTATATCCCCTCAAAACTTGAGAAGTTGGTCCATTTTGTTACTGTATTGAGTGCAGCTGAGATATCTGAATGTTAACTAGTTATCGCCTATCTACCTCTGAACCTTGTCTATTTTGCACGCATGCCTTTCACAGGGTGGGGGCAGGGAGTAGGAGGAGGGAGGTGAGGGAGAGGGAGGAAGGGAGGGAAAGGATTTAAATCCTAGGATGTCTGTAACGGGTTTCTTTCCCTTGCATGAAGAGGCATCTATCTAAATGCTTGTAAGTGGCAGGCAGGAGAACTGTGCAGCATCTACCAAGGCTTTGTCTTGAGTGGCAATGTTGACTTGGGTTGTGATCACGTATCCTTACCTAATTCCTGCTGAAACTGAATGTCCATGTTTTTCTTTGATTTCATAGGTACTTTAGTGTAAAGCTGGGAAAACCTCAGAGAGCAACTGTTAACCAGATATAATGTCATTACTAACATTTAAACTAAAATTTTAAACTGTTTTTGTAAAAATAATTCAATCTTATTATAAAGAATTCAAATAATACAGAAAAGTACACATTAAAAAAATCAGCCAACATCCTGCTAACCAGAAATAATCATTAAATTAATTGAACATCCATCTGATACCTTTCTTTGTATACAGATAGCCACTAATAAATATTTGCAGAAACCTGTGATACTATATGCTTAAATACAATAAACATTTGCTTTTCCTTACATCTAACTAAAGTGAAACTAAAGGAACTACTATATTTCGAACTTTTTTTTATTACAAGATATATCTTTTCTTAAAAGCTCTAAGGATAGGAAAATACATTGTAAAAAACATTCAGAGGTTGAAATATTTCTATAACTATTAGACAGTAAATATTGGCTCTCAGCTATGAAAGATCAGGAAAGTAGCCCTCTTTTCCTTTTAAGATCAAACATTCCTTCTTCTTGATTTTTATTAGTTATATTATTTTCATATTTATAAGTTTTAAAACTTATATTGTATATTATAATCACAATTTGCACAAAGGTTTAGTGTAGCTTTTAAGTTTAAATGGATTTAAAGATCAACATCAATCTTCCTACCATGGCTTTCCATCTCTTGGGTTATTTTGCTGTAGTACTTAATTGTGGAACTTTCATCATGAGGTAGTTTTTAAACACGACTGCTGTATTCCTTGGCTTCTTTCATGGTAGAAATGTCTGCCTATTGTCTCTTCATACTTGAAAAGTGTTCACCTTCATCCTTGAAAACTCTTTACCTCTATTATTTATGTATTATTTCACTGATACCTACTTTTTGCTATTTTATTCCTTCTATTAACTTGGCGTTTAATTTGCCCTTCTTTTTCTAACTTAAGACTTGAGATCATTGGTTTAAAACAGTTCCAATACAAGCATTTAAAATATACAGTTCTCAGGACCTAGCTTGAATCTCCAGAGACTTCTAGGACTTCTTGGAGCAGCTCCTCCTCTCTAGCAAATATTCCAGTCATGCCAGCAACCCAGAATTCCACTCTCTGCCTCCTTAGCTTCTGATATCGCAGCTCCACTTGTGCTGCAACGGGAACGTGCTCTGTCGCAGAAAGCTGAGCAGAAAGGTGGGAGAAACGTGGGGCTCACCTCACGTATCTCCATTTTCTCAAGGATGACAGTCCTGGAAAGCCTGTTGTTCAATGCCTGGAAATACCAAGCTTGTATCTTTTGACCAATTTTTATAGTTGTTTTTAGTGGGCAGCTAAGTCCCAAACCTAAGGCCTAAAGTTGAACTTCCGGCTAAAAGTTTGCATTTTTTTTTTTTTTTTTTTTTTTGAGGAGACTCACCCTGTCACCCACACTGGAGTGAAGTGGTGCAATCTCGGCTCACTGCAACCGTCGCCTCCTGGGTTCAAGCAATTCTCCTGCCTCAGCCTCCTCAGTAGCTGGGATTACAGGTGCCCGCCACCATGCCCGGCTAATTTTTTTGTACTTTTATTAGGGATGGGGTTCACCATGTTGGCCAGGCTGGTCTCAAACTCTCGACCTCAAGTGATCCACCCACCTTGGCCTCCTAAAGTGCTAGGATTACAGGCATGAGCCACTGCGCCTGGCCATGTATCTTTCAATTTTTGTGACTTCTGGGGAATATACTCGCTTCAGGTCTGTTTAGTCAACCTCCTTGATGGCAAGACCACAAGAAGTAGACCCATCTCTGGAGAGCCTCTAGTCAGTCGGTCCTCCTGGCTTGTACCCCGTACACTGGTATAACTTTGTGATGATGGGGTTGTAGACTCTGTCCAACAATTTTATGATGTTCATATTTCTAATTCCCAGGAGTCCCAGAATCACTTATGAAACTCATTTACCCAGCTAGCTCGTTTCACTGTACTTATCAAGAAACTTCTGTTCATGTCTTGAAGTTACTCATCTTTTACTGTGACCTTCAAACTGAAAGCATGCAATCTGGATGAGTTATTGAAAGACACATTGTTTCTGTTTTCTTCTTCCACTGTGTATTCTTCAACCCTTGCCCCTGACAGAAGGTTTCTTCAGTCTGAGGAAAACTAGTCTCAGAGAGTGTAGGCAGGTTGTTAAGGTGGGTCATTGCTCTCTTCTTATAAACCTGAATAAGGACATCAAATTGTCTGGTTGTATAAACATAAAGAGCTGCATTTGTTTAGGAGGAATAATGAAGTTCTATACCTGATCACAATAATTATGTCTGCAATGCAAATTTCAATACCAAGAAAAGATGTATGATGTCCAAGAGAAGCAAATTAAACAGATGTTTTGTAATTTCCCTTTAGTTTTTCTACCCACTGTGTCCACATCTTTTTTCTAAACAAGCGTTCTTGAAAGAAAAACAGAACTATAACTTCACTTTTTAGAATCTGAAATTTATAGTAAAAAATAACATAAAGGTAAAAGGTAAAAAGAATTATGACTGATGAAGCTGTCATAAAAGCAAGTTGATTTTTGTTTATACTGAGAGTTTCAACAATTAGAATAAAATGACAATATTACTTTTGTCACCACAGGCAGAGATCCAACACTACTGTCTTGAAAGGGATAATGTTGGAATGTATTTGTGTTAAATAAAACAACTGAGATAGTAAAGGGATTAAAACTCAGTTTGCAGGATATGGCAAGGAATCCAAGAGGAAAAGTGGAACCACGAAGTAGAAACTCTCTTGTCACGTATCATACGTATTTTAGTAGCCATTAGAACTAATACTACCAATGTCTATCTCCCATGCTAAAACATCCCAGGAGTTCAGAAACAGAATTTATCTTGTAAACACTCTATATATGTCTGTTTCCAGCATTTAATTTGTGTTTAATAAACACAATGAATAAATAATTGCAATGAACAAATGAACCAAAACTGTCATTGGAATTGTACTTCTATAGAACGATGAATTTCTTCACAAATGAAAAGAAATAAAGTGAAAAAGAGGGCAAATTAAATACAGACCTGTCAATCAAAAAGATGACTTCTGGAAATACCCATAGAATCTATATCTATTACCTGGAATAGAGGTAAATCTTTAAAGAGATATCAGTACTTATCTAGTAAAGACTTGACTATACCAAGTTCTTTTCATTCTTGAACTCCCAGAGCTTTTGTCTTCAATTTTTTTTCTGACCCATCTGCTTTCCAAGCATTCATAAAACTTAATGTCTAAATAACATCATAATTAAACTCTTTGCAACATCTCAAAGAGAATTCTGTACAGAATACAAGGTATTACATAAATCTAACACAGTAATTGTTATGGAATGAATTGTATCCTTGCAAAATTCATATATAGAAGCCCTAAGCCCCAGTTCCTCTACTGTATCTGGAGACAGGGCCTTTAAAGAAGTGATTAAGTTAAAATGATGCCCTTAGGCTAGGCTCTAATCCAATTTGATTGGTTCTTATAAGAAGAAATGTGGCTACACAGATACCAGGGTTGTGCTCTGCACAGAAACCCATGTGGGGATACAATGAGAATGCAGCTGTCTGCAAGCCAAGGAGAGAGGCATCAGAAGAAATCAAACCCACTGACACCTTGATCTTGGACTTCTAACCTTCCGAATTGTTTAAGCCTCCCAGTCTGTGGTATTTTGTGGTGGCTGTTCTAACAAACTAATAAAATAAGTAACGACAGAACATAAATTGCCACATTTATAGTTTTGTTCAAATAATAGTTGACAAAGGTTTATTTCAGCAATGTAACTAACTCAGACTACTTTTCTTTATGCTAGGAAGCAAACTACAGGTTATTTCTAGAAAGGTCATTGCATATCCTTTTAATGTAAAAAAAGACAGTTCAACAGAGGGATAAGTACACATACAGTAAGTACAGGAATATGAAACACAGACTTTCTAGCACATTTTATTAAGAAATTTGACAGAAAACACGTTCAAAAGTAAAATTTAAATTTAAATATACAATATGCCAATACTTTCCAATTTTTATTCATTCTAAAAAAGAAAAAATTTGTTAGTACTCAGACTCACATAATAATTTTGAAGTATCTGCCTATAAAATTTAGTTCTTGACCAATTAAGGGCAAGAAATAATTTTCTTTCAAAATAGAAAATATTAAAATCACCTGTAAAAATGGTACCACTGTACACTACTCATCATCCCTTTCAAACTGAGCGTCTCTTCTTTCAATAGCCATCTTGTGGATTGAATATAAAAGCTAAATTCTACAAATTCAATAGCCACGTTTCAGGGTGAATACTGGGGAATGTAAAGTAGAAATACCAGCACTATTTTGAGTTTTACAATGAATAAAATAATTTGGTAACTTAAAATACAACTTAATACACACTTTTTCATTCATATGGCAACAAATGTAAATGAACCTTTGTGAATTTATTTTTTAACTTGTAGATACAAAAGAATTGAGAAGACACACAAGAAAAAGCAATCACATAAGAAAGAAAAAGTGGATAGTTGAGTATGAAGTGTGAAACATGCTATACATAGTAAAACAAGACTCAAGAAGCCTGGATTCCAGTCCTAAGTCATTACCATGGGGCATTACTTTGGATGTGTCACTTAACATCTCTGACATTCAATTTCTTTTCTTGAAAAATAAAGGTGTTAGAACTGCTTTAAAATTGTGTGAGTTAATGAGTTAGTGATGTAGAATAAAACAACAAAGAGAAGATTTTAGTTATGTTGGAACACTTTAAGAAAGGAATCACTGAGATTCATGTGTAAGAGAACTAATAAAAACAGCACTTGAACGAACATTATTGTCATTTAAACTGAATTCAAAAATTATTCCAGTTTTTGCTAAGTTAACCCTTATCTAAATAACTATGCTAACTCAGAATTAGAGAGATAAAAGTTACCTTGGAAATATAATTTTCCCTCTATTAATAAATACCACATAAAAAATACCTGGTATAGTGTCTAGAATTTAGGAGGTGCCCAATAAATGAAGCTATTATTTCTACTTGTTTTTGGCAAAGCACTCGTTTAAGTAACCATAATTTTGAGTCATTATTTTTTATCCTTAGTATTATTTTCTCCTCACAACTTCATGTAACCAGAAGGAATTTAGTAATCATTCCTTCTATAAGAAAATTAGTAATAAAACTGGGTATAGGCCAGGTCACAGACTATGGGTTCCAGCTAGAAATCTACTTTTAGCATGAAACAAAACCATAATAAAACAGAATAATCTTTAGAAAAGTTTAATCATGTAGTTTCAAATTTATCAAACAATGCTAGCATGTAGGCTGTATTTTATTCATAAGGATATCATGAAAAATTTGATTAATATATTGTTAACAAAGATATGCATTGTAGGACTATTTTATATGAATTAAAAATAACAAAAAGCTTTGCAAAACTATACTTTCAAATTTGTGTAAAACAAATAACGAGTAAATAAAAAATTGATAACCTATCTTATTTTCTAAGTGATTTATAGCAGTACAGGAAAAACTATGGATTTTGAAAATGTTGGTAATCAAGATTTTACTAACAAAAATTTATAACGTATCCACAGGCAAAACAAATTACCATATGCATACATACTACATGCATGAAGCTTTCTTTGTGGATGCTGCAATTACTTTATATTCTGCTATGTTTTTGCTTTCAAACTCACAAGACTAAAGCTATTTTTTTATAGGTTGCTCTTCTTATGCAAGATCAAGGTCATTGTTAGGATTATTCATCTGATTTAGTTTTCAATCAGGAAATAAACTAAGAAGTTACGCTTTGGGTAGATGGGCTGGGGTACTCCAGAGTTTGCTGTAGTTATCCTTCCTTTGAGTCTAGTCTTTGAGGAAGGTAGACTTCTAGACACTATATTATACTTGAGTGATGGGTACTAAGATGGCATCCATGATCTAGCTCTAACACAGAACTTAATCTTTTTTTTCCAGATTATTGTGTAGATAGAACAGGGCCATAACCAAATTATCTGGTTATTAATCACACCATGAATTTGCTTTTGAATCCTTTAGTTTTCTGTAAATTGTATTAAGAGATAACACAGCACAGTGTTTAAGAGGACAGACTGTGGAGTGTAAATCCTGCTCTCATTTATTAGCTGTGTACCAACAAATACATTACTTATATTCAGTTTCCTTATCTGTAAAACAGGGAAACGGTAGTAACTAACCCACTGGGATTATCGTGTGGATTGAGAAAAATTATTTATAAAAAGCTGGCACATGCCAGAAAAATTATAAGATAAAGGCTAAATACATTCAAAAAGCCTATCATTATAGTCTCAGCTATCTCAGCTGTACTGTCAGGCAGTTAAAAAAAAAAGGTAGGGTGGTTGATTTCCCATGCTTGGGTTAACCATTAAATTGACTGCCATCCTGTACCACCCACCCACAACACACCCACACACACCCACACACACAAACTGACACCAGCAGCAGTTACTCTCAAAGAACAGGTAAAACTCAGGGGCAAACTTTCAGGACAAAGCTATTTACTCACCTTCCACACAAAGGTGGCTCTTTTACTAGTGTAACCCCGGAAGTACTAATTCTTATGTTTTCCCAGCCACTGTATAACTACTTATAAGTTGAAGCTATAAATGCTTGTATATTGAGGAAGAAGAGGTGGTAAGTTCATGAGGTTCAGGATACTTCATAGCAGGTACCAGATCGGATGATAAGGTGAGTTCAGAATGCTCAAGAAGTCCTAATACTTTTGACACCACAGCTTCATGCACAAAATACCAGTCTTGACAGAGAGGTCCTCAGAAGATCTATGAGTTTTTTTCCAATGTTTCATTGACATTTTATGTTTTTCAATAGCATATTTTATGCTAATTCTTGTAACAAAACTAAATACTAATGTAGGGAGTTAAACTAATGTGTTAGTTTTTCAAATGCAAAAACTTTACAGTCTAAAATGGGGCAGTCTCCCTTTGAAAGAAGAAAAAAATTGTGACACGAACTTTCCTTCTACATACCCAAATCTTGTGATTAAAAAAAAACACACTGAAAGGTTCCAAACAAAGCCAAAGGATATAACAATGCTTCCTGAGGTTTAAAAATAATTATGCATAACTGTACTACCAAAATTTTCAAAAGCTGAATGAAGTTAACATAACATGCCTTCCCCAAAATATATAACTACAGAAACTGGCATGACAAAAAGTAAAACTCACCAATAAGAAAAAAATAAAGAAAGAATGTCATCAAAGAACTATCCTTCCAATAACATCAACACTGATAAATTTTCTAATGTAGTCTTTCAAATAGTCAAGCTCAAGTATTCCATGTTACATATTCTATTTAAAACACAGAAAAAATGGGAAGGTAGTCAGTACATTTAATAAATAGAACCCCAGCACAAAATATAAGACAGAAAAATTGTTTTTAAAAATTTAATTATGTACAAAGTCCCTTTCATGCAAGGTGAAATCCCTAGGTAATTTAATTCTAAAAGTTTAGTAAAATGTAAGTAGGAAAATCTTTTCTTTTTGCATAATATGACAACAAAAGAACCTATAATGTACTATTAAGATAGAATACACAATAAATGAAATTGGTTAAAGACTATCGTGCCATAGTGCTAGTACATAATTACAGTGATTTAACTATTACCAAAAGAGTCACTAAAACCCCACAAATACAAAGATAAATAATTGATTCTCCATAAATGAAGAGCCCTTTGCCCAAGAATAAACCATCTTATTTAAAAAATGACAAGGGGCTAACAGTCAGCCACCGTTAATATGACTAAACAGGGTTCAATTTACAAAATACAGACAACATGGATGTTACTTCTAAGAATTTTTGAAAATTTAAGCATATCTAAAACATTATCAGTTTTAGATAATCTAGAAATTACTCTAATTTGACTGAATTCAAAGAATATGTGCTAGAGGTTTTGGGAGGAAATAATAAAATGACTATGATAAAAATTTGGAATTTAAATCAAAGATCAAATTTATCCTCTTTTTCTAAAAGTGTTTTTCAAGACTTTAAAAATCTTTGGAGAACATCTGAACTTTCGTGACCTTAAAACCCTAATTTGATTATGTCCTCAAAGTTTGATTATATATTTTGTTCCCTAATTTTAAACTTTGAGAACTTTGGACTGAGTAATTCATCTTAACATAAATTCACAAAAATCAATCACAAGAAGCAATGCATTTTTTACTTGCGGTGAGGGAGCAGGGGCAGTCCTAGAAAATTCCTATTTAACCTTGCCAAAGGCGGTACAGATTATAGACTGAAAGAGTCTATCTTTTAGAAAACCATTTCCTTGAAATACAGGGTCTTGAAAATATGAGAGAGATGGAATAAAGGTAGAAAAAACACAAAACTATAAAGAAACAATTGCTTCAAAACTTGGGAGTATAAAATTGTGTTACTTATGGCATAAATTGAACCCTGCTTTATGTAAAGCAAAAATAAAATTAACAGAGAAATTCACACTGTAAGTCAGAGAAAGAACTGCAACCCAATTGAACTGATTTTTAATAATTATTGCCCCAATGAGTTTAGAAGAGACACAGCCCAAGAGATTATTTTTTAGCATAGGAACAACAAATTTAAACAAAAATGCAATGCACTGGATAATTTTCTGGTGTTGGGTTAGCACTGCATATAGCAAGGATTAGAAACAAAATAGAAATTTCTATTTCCTACCTATATCACTGGCTACCATCTTGGAAAACTTTCTGCTTTTGGTCTTCACTGAAAATAATATTTTGATATAAAATGTCAAAATCTATTCAAAGTAAACTAAATAAATTAAACATAAAAGAAAATACTTTAAAATCAAGATACTATACCCTTTTCTATAAAATTATTCATTTTTTGTTCATCATCTGAATTGTGTGGTGATGAAGAACCTACACAAATGAAGACAATGGAAGGAACAGGTACATGGTCAGTCATAAATACTGAGTTGTAATAATAAAAATGTACAAATAAAAATCTCGTAACTTTCAAAACAAGTTATCATGTTAGTGACCACAAGAAGAGGCCATGTATATAGTAAATAACAGTTCTTACACTATTACAGTATAGTAATAAGTAGTGCAGTATCTTTCATGGTAGACCCATATATAAATATTAACTCTACAACAATTTGGCAAAATCTTGGTATATTAGATGTTAGAAAATATAGTAAAAAACTATAAATAGTGTTTGTTTCTTTGAAAAAATCTGGAATTCTTAATAGTATTAACTGAATAAGGTTTCTCTAGCAGAACCAAGATCTTGTACTATAAATTTGCTGGTAAAACTTGTTATTTTAGAGTTAGACTGACAGTTTAAAACTATATATTCATTCTACTACATATCATAGAAATCTTTAAAATGTACAATAAGGGATCTTTAAAATAGTGAAGATAATACTTGTATTTGTAGATATGTTCAAATGTCTACTTAAACTTATGGAGGTAAGAATATTTAATTTTATTTTGGCTGTGACTCCCAATATTATCACATAATCTTACCTAATATTTAAGATTTTTTGGGTAATTTTTTCCTTAAAAGTATTTCTAATTTCTCATAGTATTTATTTCATTTACAATATATCTTTTATTATAAATGTGATCCCAAGTAGTATTTTGGTTGATCACTTTTGGACATCTATTCTTTAAAGGCACATCTCAATACCTCATCCATTCAATTTTTCACAGTCTCCTCAGCTATAAATCACTTCTTCTCCTTTGAGTTCCCTTAATGTTTTATCTATATATTTCTTATATGATGCTAACCACTTAATACCTTATTATTTTAGATTTATGCACATATGACCTTCCTCATTGGAATGAACTTCCAAAAGGCAGGGCCCACATTTGATTCATTTTTGTATCTCTTTTGTGATTAGTGGAGTGTGTTACATGTATAATTCTCTAAGTAAGTATTTGCTGAATTCATAAAGCTTTTCTGCCAGAGGCAAATACCTAGAATGTAATTGGAAGTACATAAAAAGGTTTTCTTTCTCTGCTTTAAAAATATCCCAGTAAAACCACTGAATCTTAATGAATCAGGTCAAAATTTGACACCACATATAATACTTCCCAATAAAATTGTACTTCCTTCCCTTGGTCAAGCAGTGAATGTCCTTGACAGCTTTTCTCTGACCGAGTAAAACCTGCCAGCATTGGCAGAACCATTACTTTTATAGTGGTCTTAGAAGGTCACTTTTTTAAAGTCCATGTTATTTTTGCTAAACATCATTTACAGATCCTCATAAATCTCACTTCAAAAAATATCACACAGGTAACACCGAGCTCAGTAACATTTCCAGGAACATAAATAGGTATAGTTGTTTTTAATATAAATATAATTCTGAATGTAATTCTAAATAATGGTTGCATGTTATATACATTTTAAAGTATCACTATCATCTCTACAAAATAGCCACATGAATGTACAAAAATGTATTATTGATACTAGTTTTGATATATTTCATATCAAAGCAATAGCAGGATAACATATCTATACATAATAAAATTATAAAAATATTTGATATTTTCAAATACAAGAAGGCAACAGAGGCTGTAAATAAAACAAGGAGGTTTATTTTTCTTCTAACTAAAAATACTTACTACTGATTGTTATAACTTCTGTGACAGCTCATGCAAAAGCTCCAAAATAGTTTTCTGTTTATCCTATTTGAATATATTTACTAAATTTCTACAATGAAACACAGATAATATCTACAGCTTATTGTTTTTTCATGATTTCATTTAAATCATGACTGCACTTGAAGGCACCGTTTACACCATGGTATGTGTGGCCCTGGGTTTTTTTCAGCTTGAAATAACCTAACAATTTAAAAATTTATTTTAACATGACTTGTTTGTGTGTGTGTGTGTGTGTGTGTGTGTGTGTGTATGTATGTGTATATATATATATATATATATATTTGCATGCAGTAC
Source organism: Nomascus leucogenys (assembly GCF_006542625.1). Lineage (NCBI taxonomy): Eukaryota > Metazoa > Chordata > Mammalia > Primates > Hylobatidae > Nomascus > Nomascus leucogenys. The sequence goes on along the minus strand of NC_044383.1, from coordinate 133,369,294 downwards.
TAAAAAAATTCCAATATTACTAAATTGTTCAGTGAAGCAACATGAGTTCTTTGACATAAAGATCAAATGAAAGTCTTCCCCTTCATTTGTTCAGGATGCATATGTTCAGTAGGCAGAATTAACTTTCTCTACTGGGGGACCACTGGTTTACATAAAAATAAATGAAAAGGGCAAACTATATGCATTACATGGATTTTTCTCATGATGATTTCTGAAGATAGCTTTGATTTTAATTAACTAAACAGTTGAGATCACAAATCTTGATTATGAGATTTAAAAGGTTTTCAAAAGTTTCCCTTCATATATGAATTATTTTAAATGAACTTACTGGTTTTGATAAACGCATATGGCTACTTTATATTTCTATATTCATCTTCCTCTTAATATTTATGAGAGACTCATTTTAACTCCCAACCCACTTTATACATTTCTTCTTTTCCCATAAATACCAACTTATTTTATATTAGCTATATCGGTTTTAATAATCTATAATGCATCACTTAACTATTTTACCTTTTTATATCACTCTCATTGTGGAAACTATTTGAGGCTTGTAATTTAATTACTAATTTTTATGTTTTTTAAAACATGATCCCCTTGTGGCTTTTTTGATTCACTTCAAATTCATCCCATCTGTTATTCTTTTTTGACCATCGCAAAGTAGTAGAATTTGCATGTGTTGGCCAGAGGGGTAATAATAAATTATTTCTTTATTTTCCTATTAGAATGTTAACAGGAATGAAGGTTAAAAAAGTTACAAATATACAGAGTAAGACAATTAACCCATAATAGATGGCAAAAATTACTATTAACAATTTTTACATGGACAAGTTGAGAAAGACACACACAAACTATAAAAATGCAGTGTCAAAATTACTTATATTAACATAGTTTTCCAGAATCTCACTCTAGTTTCTACTGTAATGCTCTTACTAGTTGTGCATAACTGCTATCTCCTGCTATCTGAAACAACTATTCCCTATTAAAGTTTGACTTTTTGTAAAAAAACAGCATTTCCTGATATGTAGAAACTGACATAATGTCTCAGAGAATTCTTATGTTTTTCAGAGCATAATCAAAGACTAAACGAAGGTTTCTATATCTAATGATAAGAATACATGATTTATCAATGATTTTTTGAAGTCGCAATTTTTACTTTGCATTTCAAACATACTGAGATAGCAATGAAATATCTAGGGACATAAGAATTTCTCTATTACTTTCCTTTTCACATGGACCAAAGAGCAAAATATATTTGAAAATGCTGAACCATGTCTGAGTTTCTCTGTTTTGAGAATTTACAGGGTTTTTAACCTTTATTTACTTTTTATATTCATATGCTTAGATTTAAATATACACTTATCTACAAATATCACTTGTTTATTTCAAAGGGCTAGATGTATCCACTTTTTGAAAGTCTGGCCCAGGATAAAAAGGAATACTAATTTATTTGGGCTGAATCTTATTAAAACACATATTCCATGGTATTTAATATATTTAAGTGTAATATATTACATGTTCCATGTCCAAATTGTTCACCCTGGCTTATATCCTTAACATATTGACAAATGCATTTACGTGGATTTTGGGGAAGACAAGAAGGTCAGAACATTATTTTATGTAGTTAGAAGAAGAGTAAGAACTAAAAGATATTACAATTCTAAATTCCAAATTCAGAAATAAACAGTCCTAGGAGATAGAAAACAGTTCATGCTTCATATTATTCATTCAAACTTAATTCTACCAATGTTAAACCTTATTAGGTACTAATTATGTGACCACCAATTTCTCCATATGTTTTATTAGTTTAATGAATAAATTTAAATATGAAGTTTAAAGAGCAAGAAAGTCAGAAAATGCATAGGTACATTTTAACTTACAGAAATAATTGACTAGTTTAATATCAGGAAAATGCAATTGTAAAAGGCAAACATCATAAAAGCTTTTGCAGTCTGAGATATAATAAAATATTACACTAAAATGTGAGGGAGTAAAACAAAATACCCTTCTCAATATTTCCCATTCTTACAATTGTTTCTGATGTAGTATACCAGCTATGAAAGGATCAAAACCTGTCTTAACAACAGTGTTACTTATGCTAAGAATGATCTTTTCACTAGAAAACTGGTGAATAATATTAACTTTCTGAAGGATTAGAAAAGGATCAATCCACCAAAATAAAATAAATTCAAGATCTTCTTAATTTTAAGAGGTCTCCAAAGATAATAAAAATAATATTCTTTTGAAATGTTAATATACACATAGGTCACATAAAGACCCATTTATAGATAAGAAATAAGAACTGTTTTAATACACCTATAAATATATCAGAAACTATTTTCATCATAAATAAAAATACATACAACTAGTCTATAATTATTCTAATTGTCTACACTCATAATTAGATTATAAGTGTTAAACATTTTTCATAACATTTAAAAGATTGTAGATAACTAAGACATTTGATCCAATGGCAAGGAGTAAAATATATTTTCTCTAAAAAAGGTGTAAATATAAGAAAGTCAAATAAACAATTACATGATTCTCAGCAGGTAAAGTTTTGGATTTTTATTTAGCACAAGCTACATTTCTTTCCACTTAATCAGAATTCAAAGAATGCAGTTAAGATTTTAAGACTAAATACATGACACAAAAGTTTTTGTAGATGTATTTTAAATGCATATCTATCAAAATGTACACTGGTATGTTATCTTGGATTTTGCAGAATCATAATTATTAATGAAATAAAAAAAAACAAATTACCAGAAGTTGGAGATTTGCAGCGATCCTCTGGAACAACTGTCCCTTCACTAATATCACACAGACCGGCTACAAAACAAAAACAAAAAAGAAATCAACCCATACATTTATATAAGTGCAGTTTTGTCTTTTATTTATAGTACACATTTAACTACTGTCCATTTAAAAGAACCCAATAAATTAACAGACTGTGGTACTGATACCATGCTCATTGGGTTTGAGATAGAAACGTTTTATATTAAAATACCTCAAACTAATACAGCATTCATCAGTTAAAACAAATACAAATATAATCTATGATAAAATACAAAGTAAACAATTAATATGTTATAAATTTGGCTGGTGATTGAAGTTATAAAAAACCCCTGCAAATTGTTTAAACATTATAAACAAACAAAAACACATCAAGAGTTTGAACTAGCTGAGCAAGGAGTCACATGTCCGAGTCTCAGAAGTCAGGTGTCACATCGATGAACAGGATGTGTATGTATCACTAGTATCTGCTTTTCTATTACTTTGGTAAAAGACATGATGTCAAATTTCCAACAGTCACTGAGAAAGCTTTCAAAGTAACATTTCCTGAGAACATGAGTACTGAATTTAGCTTCTAAGAAAAGTTTCCTATTTTGAGGCACATATTAGTTTTTTTCATTAGACAGTAAGTTCTTGAATGAGAATTATTTTTTTTGTTTGTTTTTTAAGATGGAGTTTCCCTCTGTCACCTAGGCTGGAGTGCAGTGGTGCAATCTTGGCTCACTGCAACCTGCACATCCTAGGTTCAAGTGATTCTCCTGTCTCGGCCTCCCAAGTAGCTGGGACTACAGGTGCGCCCCACCACGCCTGGCTAATTTTTTTGTATTTTTAGTAGGGATGGGGTTTCACCATGTTGGCCAGGTTGGTCTCGAACTCCTGACTTCCAGTGATCCACCCACCTAGGCCTCCCAAAGTGCTGGGATTACAGGTGTGAGCCACCATGCCCAGCCTGAGAATTAGTAGTTTTAAAAAAGATCTTCATCAAACTAATGGCCCTGGAAGAAAACCTGGTTTTTACAGTTCTAAGATGATAGATGTAATTATAGGTATGCATTTAATCTTTGATAAAATATTTGTTTATATACATGTACTCTTTATTGATAGAACACTAAGATAGAGGATCTCCAAATAGTAGTGATAACATACTCCGGTTTTATGATGTGACTAGTACTGAATAAAAATGGTCAAATTTGAAATTTTATCCCCTTGGTATTTCTGTCAACTGCTACTAAAGATTGTACTTAGGGGAAACCACTTTGAGGTTTGAGTTGAGGGTCCTTATGATATAATTACTGAACTTATTGACTAAAAAAGTTATTAAACTTATATGATATGGTTATTCTTAAGAAGGCTGAGGAAGAAACATTTAGGAGTTGAATTACAGAATGTGGATAGAGAGGATTTAGTTTAGATATTAAATTAAACAACCGTTAAATAAGCTAAAAATCCATTCAGTGCCTTCATCTCACTCAGGGTAAAAGTCAAAGTCCAACCCTACTTGGTTGGGTGATGTAGATGATCCTACAGTATACTGTATCCTGTTACCTCTCAGACTATCTGCTGCTTTCACTGACTTGCCCAGCACTGGTACTCTGTCATCTCCAGCCACACTGACTCCTCATTGTTCCTTGAACTCACCAGGTGTACTGCTTCAGAGCAAATTGTGCTTGTTCTCTTGCATGAAATGTTTTTTGTTCGATTGATTGTTTTCCCAGACATCCTCATGGGTAATAGCTCTCTCACTTTCTTTAAACCTGAAATCATCTAGACACTCTATTTTTTTAAATTTAACACTCCATCATTGATATTTCAAATCCTCCTTCAATTACTTTTCCCCTCGGCACTATTAATGTAATCTACTGTATATTACTTATCTTCTTAAGTGTATGTCTCTTCCAGTAGAACATGAGTTCTGTGAGGGTAGAGAGAATTTTGTCTGTTTTGCTGCCTATAATGATGCATAGCACATGGTAGCCTCAATATCTGTTGAATGGTTGAGTGAATACATGTGAAATAACTTCATAGCATGTAACCTAATCCATCCCCTCTGTTACTGACAGAATCCCTTCAACAAATATTCCTAGCAATACAGCTACCTAGGCTCTGTTCAAACCCATCTCACTCAACCCAATTAGCTAAGTGGTCTTAAGTGACATTTACTGAGTATTTACTATGTGCCAGACATGGTTTTAAGTGCTTAATTCATTTAACCCTAACAGCAGCAAATGAAGTAGGTAGTATTATTCTCATTTTACAGAAGAAGAAACTGAGGCACTGAGTGTTGTAGGCATTTCGTACAGGAACAAAAACCTAATTACTTATAGAAATGGTCCACTGAATTGCCACTCTTAGAGTTTTTTTTTTTTTTACTGGTAGAAAAGCTCTGCATGCTTTAGGACAAAATCTGCTTTTTATAATACCCTGATTTAAAAATGAGGAGAAAATACAACATAAACATAGAACTGTAATTTTAACTGTTCTAAACCTCTCACATTAATATATTCAGCAGTTCTGCCACATTACTGGCACATACGAAGTTGTGATAAACAGTAACAAAACAACCACCTGAAAGCCAGCAATGTTCACTCACATGATTAGGTATGCCACATGTGTCCTCTCACTTAATAATCACACCAACTTTATGAGGGAGTCACCATCTTCATTTTATAAATGAGGACATTGAGCTTCAAAGAAATATCCTTTCTAGTATCACAAACTTATAAAACAGAGATTTAAACTTAGATGTGCTTAAACAAAATCTCCAAGTATGTTTCACTCTGTTTTCTGTTCTATATGTAAACAATCAATCTTTATAACCTAAACTCAGGACTCAACATGTATTGCTGATAAATCTCATTTCTTTGGTTTAAATTTACTGTTTCTACCTATAAATTATCTTTTTAAGTTGTTACTCTGCCATCAAATGCAATACCTACCTCCCCCTTTTAAATAGTGACCATTCTTATAAGCATATCTTCTCTTTCAAAAGTCCAGACAGGAAGCTACATTTACTATTTAAAATATTCAACAAAACATAATCCTATGTTATTCAACACAATATATCCATTAACTGGGGCACACTACATCAAGGTAATTAGACTACACATTAATCCAGTACCATGGTTTAATTGAGAGGGCTGGTAAATGTTTTCTGTAAAGATCCAAGTAATAAATAGTTCAGGCTTTTTCAGCCAAAACCAAATATTCAGCTGTTCTGTTGCAGCACAAAAGCAGCTATAGACAACACATAACAAATAAACATGGTATTTTTCCAATAAAACTGTATTTACAAAATCAGGCACTAGGCTGGTTTTGGCCTACAGACAATAGTTTGTTGACTCTTGGTTTAATTAGTCTTTCCATCATTAAACTGAACTAGGTATTTAGGTCACTTCTACCTGTCTGGTTCACAAAAATATCGTAAAAGTAATTATCAATACCTCATTAACTTCAGGCAACATTATGTCAACAGACTGCCATAAGTCATCAATGCAGCTACCAGATTAAAAAAGTAAAACTGATTTTGCCACAACTTACTTTTAGTGAACTTCTGCTGACTTCTATTGATTATTTCTATTTTCTATATGCACATAGCAACTCATTCTAGAATTCTGACTAATTAGTGCTTCACATCAACTGAAATGTAAAATGTTTGACCTTCACCAACTGGGGATCCCTTTTAAATTCACCAATTATCTTGAGATTCTTTTCATTATTGCTTGGTCTGCCTCATTTACATAAAGGACCTTAGGATTTAGTTTCTCTTTATTATTATAATAGCTTTCATAGTTTCCAGAGAGAAAAATGATTCTTCTTAATGTAGCACTCAAAGTTACTTAGTTCTGCTTTCTACTAATATACACAGAATCATTAGTATATTTAATATACACACAATCATTAGTAGTTTTATCATTCTACTGAATGATAAAATGAGCAGCAAAACAATATATATATATATTATCCTACAGTTCATTTTTAGTAGAATCAGATTTTTAGCAGATATATGGGTAGCTGAAATACTTCATTACTGTTTGTCCTTGTGACAGTTTTAGAATTTTTATTACAAAAACACAGCCTATATTTTACTCAATAATGCAACTGTATTACACATTTAAACTTAGCCTAAACAGTTTTGTCTTAAAATTCATGTGAACTACATTCTTTATAAAAATATATCAGAATCTATTTGTAGCAAAACAAAAAAATTTCTCCAAACTGTTCTTTTAAAAAAGCCTGAAGAACAATTTGATGATATTTGGTCTACACCTAAGAACATGTTATAAAATATATGTGTTAGGAAGAATATTATTTTTTACATCATGACAAAGAATTTTTATACCAATCATTCTATATTTAATTTTATTTCAAATATTTATAAATTTGAGGGGATTAGAGTCAGAAATATTCTTAAGATGTTATTTTAAAACATACTTTAATATAATTTTAATTTTTATTTAAAACACAACCCTAAATATTGACAAAGTGAGACATAACAATGGGTAAATATCTTAAACTAATAAAGAAAAACTCAAATAGTTCTCCTGTGCCTAAATAGCTAATTCTTCAATAACAAAATAAAGCAAATAATAATATAAATAATATGTATTATGAAGTTTACTGGAGAATAATGTAGGATGCAATGAAATTTTAAAAAGTATTTTTAAAATTAGATGGTAAAAATCAGTCTCTATTTTTAGATAAATCTAGGCATTTAATCTCTAGCAATTTTACATAAGCTAGTATAAGGTGTAATGGAGAAAAGAGGTTAATTTTATGGATAGTGAAATTTTTACCACATTTGTAAAATACAGGTTTTATCTTCAAAAAATATTTCTTCTCTATCATGATAATTTTCTAACATTCTAGCATTAAATATTAGTGTCTTGGCTTTATAAAGAAATAGAACTGGGGCACAAGTATTTAAATAGCTGTTTTCATATACATGTCATGAGATGAATCTAAGTAATGAGTACAGTGTTTTAGACACAGAATGTTTTAATAAGCTCTTTTAAAAATGAACACAAAAACTCCCAATGATTTTACAAAGAACAAACATGCCAAGGCATAAATGACTTACTTAAAAGAGAAGAACGTAGTTTTTTCATAGATTCAGAATATAAGCTAGAAAGGCCGCACATGCAAGAAGTCACAATCAGCACACCTTAGTGAAGCAATGAAAAGCGGAAGAAGTAAAAGGAGACAAAAATACTAGAATGGTATGGTTGGGACAACAATCTCTGCTGAAGATATTACATGACAAAATGATCACATTCAAACAAAAATGGAAAAACAAAACTTTGAAAAGAAAAATTCAATCATCAAGCCAAAGTAATAAAAAGGTCTATATCCCCTCATTTTTTTCCCCCATGAATTGTAAAATTTGCAGTATTAGTTAATAATGTACCAAACACAACAGAAAAATGATTTGCAGAATGAATTTTAATTGAGAGGGGACTGAGTTAGGAAGTACAGACCAGAGCTTCCCAAACGGTGTTTCAATACACACTGGTATTCTGCAAATGAGTTACGCATGCCCCAAAGAGGTTGCCCTCAATCTCTGGTCCAGCTGGGCAGGACAGGCCCTGGGGAAACTGGATCCTGCAGGCCAGTTACAACTGGAAGTCTCATTAGTGTACCCTGTGTGCCATATATCAGATGCCATCTTTCTGTGTGTGTCATGAAATTAAAAAAAGGGCAAGAAGTACTGGTATATATAGCTAAGTATACATGTGTACCTTGAAGTATTATGGTAGAACATTTAAAATTAAGACTAATTACCTAGCAAACATAAAAGAACTCTATAAAGAGAATTCTCAATGAGTGTGGGCTTACATTTAATCAAAGCTATCTGACAATGGTATATTTTCAAAGAAATAAAATTTACTTTTGCATTTTCCTTTTTTTCCCACATGGGAATGATTCCTTTGAATTAAATGGTTTAAACAATAAATCATTGGTCTTACAAACACCAAACAATGAAAAGGAGCAAAAACTTAGAAAGTAACTTTTTTTATATAATAATTATACAAATATTCCTGTCATCATATTTTAGCTGAAAAGTTTGATCCTGTGGTTCTTTCTCAATGTGCAGTAAAATCCTAGAATATTAAAAAGAAAAGCAGGCTGGGTGTCATGCCTCACGCCTGTAATCCCAGTACTTTGGGAGGCTGAGGCAGGTGATCGCTTGAGTCCAGGTGTTTGACATCAGCCTGGGCAACATGACAAAACTCCATCTGTACAAAAAATACAAAAAATCAGCTGAGTGTGGTGGCATGTGCCTATGGTCCCAGCTACTCAGAGGGCTCAGGTGGGAGGATCACCTGAGCCCAAGAGGTCAAGGCTGCAGTGAAGGCACTACTGCACACCAGTCTGGGTGACAGAGTGAGACCCTGTCTCAAAAAAAAAAAAGCAAAACCACAACTATAGAAAACAAAAATAAGACTCACACCTTTTGCTAGTTTTTGGCAGTTTATATATACAGACTAAATCAGGCAAGCTATTTACCTAAATATAATACTTATATTCACAAAAGTAAGCCAGCATTTATAGAAATCCTAAAGCTCAGGATTTTCTTTTCTTTTTACCTCCTGAAGGCTGTCGAGATTTACGAGGAGATCGGGGTTCTCTCCGATAAGGATCATTAGAGCCATATAATTCAATAGTGCCCAGGTTGAGCAGCACTGCTTTCTGGAGGTAGTCAACCATAGCAATGCCATTGCAATTGCCAAAAACCACCCTGGGAATAGGAAAATAACAAACATTTTAGCACAAACAAATAATTCCAAGAAAATGTACTACAGTCTATAAGGCTGAAGAAAGCAGCATGGTGGGTCTTTCAGAAAATTCTTTGAAACAAAAGACAACTATAGGAACTGAAATACAGGTTACATATGCCTACTCATGGAACTGTTTAGATCTTCTGCAGACATTATTTAATATCACTAAATCAATCAACTGTATTACTTATAAAAATATTTGGCATAGGAGTTGAAACTTGATCAGAGATATAAATCTCTCACATCTCGCAATGCAGCATCTATTTTTCTACGTTGGGGGCATTTTGAGCTCTTCATGGGTGGGAGACATTCCCTTCTATTAGGCAAGTAGGAGATTATACTTTGGGGTAAGTTTTGGTAATCATTCAAGTCAAGAATAAAAAGTAGAAAGCATACATCTTGGAGGCCCTTTGGGGTGTTCTAAATACCTTCTCAATTATGAGTCAGGAACTATAAACCAATCGATTATGAATAAAGGAAATTTATTCTTTTAAGATCTTTTAAGCCAGGAATGGAAAACTGACACGTATAGAGAGCTATACAACTAAGTAAAAGAGGACACGTAAGCACCATGGTTACTTAAGATTGTATGGCACATCTAATGAGGAAAAGCTTCAACTCAGTTCCAGCTGAAGCTGCCATGCAGAAACACGGACACAGCCACATAATCAGATTTTTAAGTTGGAGCTCTAAGTATGGATTTATATAGTCTTGGTAACTAATTAAAATTCTAAAAATACACAGAAAGGGCCAAACAAAATACAACTGTAAGCCTAGTGAGGTCTGTAATAGATTGATTTGCAACTTCCTTTGAAACTTTCTACTGGTTCTTTTTCTCATTTCCTATGTTTTCTTTATGGTTGTGGAAAATAAATATTTAAAAGAAGAAAGTTTGTGCTCTTACATTGTGTGGCAGCAAATAAAAGATATGAAAGAAGACTATCTCAGACTGTAGCCAGTGTTAGTTTGATGTACAGTTGTCTCTTGGTTTCTTCAGAAGCTTGGTTCCAGGACCCCCACAGATACTAAAATCTGTGGATGTTCAAGTCCTCAATACAAAATGGCATAAAATTTGCATGTAACCAATGTACAGTCTCCCATATACTTTAAATCATCTTGAGATTATTTAATTATACCTAATACAATGGAAATGCTATATAAATAGTTTTTATATTGTATTTAAAATTTTTTTTTAATTGTTGTTTTTTTTTGGTTATATTTTCTGAATATTTTTCATCTGCAGTTGGTTGAATCCATGGATAGAATAGGTGGATACAGAGGGCTAACTGTACAGCTGCAAGAGACAGAGTAGGTGGTGGGAGCTACCAGCAAGAAAAAAAAAATGAATGAGTCCCTAGGGCTAGCATCAAGCAAGGAGACAATGAACTACACATGATAAATAGCTCTGGGACTGAACAGTTAGGAAGCAGTTTCTTACACTGCAGTGTTGATTTCTGAAACAAGAAAATAACAAATGCTTTATAAGTCTATCATATTTTAATAAAAATATGTATAATTAACACTATATGGCTGAAGGCACGAATTGATAAATAAAACAAGTATACTATAGTATAGATGAATATTATTGTCATGCTTTTACAATTTATACAAGTTAATTGGAAGTAGAAAAATTACACAACTACACTTCAACATTTACAAAAATCAGTTTTATAACACAGTTTTCTGGATTCATATTGTTAGATTTCCATTATAGTAATTATTAATAAGAAAATTATTTCTGGGAGTATATTTAGGAGAGGATATACTGACTTTAAAACTTCATCACAAATAATTTATTGGTCCATGAGGCATTTAACTTTACATCAGGAAATAGTGCATGCATACCCAAAGTAAGTTATTCAGAATAAAATTATGTTCCAAATAAACAGTGAATTTGGTCTGAAATTAAAGTTATAGAATGCCTTTTTAGGTGACGATATAACAAAGACCATACTTTCTATTTTTAGAAACAAAATGACATATGGAATACCATGAAGAGACTTAGAAAAAAAACATAACTTATACTTACAGTCCATAGGAAGAATTGACTGCCAGGCTGGTTATTTGTTGTGGTGGTTCTCCACTCACCCAAACCAACTGAATAACTAGTTCTGTCTGATAACCTGGAGACTGTTTAAGTGGTGAGTTTTTAACTCTAAAATAAAAGAAAACATGGTCTCTTTAAACCATTTTCAACTATTGGCCTATATGATTATAAATAACTTTTTATATGAAACGATACTAGATACTTAAATATATAAAAATCAGAATCCTGTTATCTAGAAGCATTTAACCTAGTTGGAGGGACTAAGTACGTAATTAACAAAAATAACTCATATGCAAACTCTACATATAAAGTGGGGGAGGACGGACAGCAGGGGTGAAGAAAAAGAAGAGAAAATAAGAAGTGAGGAGGAAGAAGAGGGAGAAAGGAAAGAAGGCAGGGAGGGCTGGGGAGAAAGATGAAGAGAAGCGGCAGTCCAGGGATTAAGAGGAGAAAAAAAAATCAAGTTAGAAAAAAATGTAAGTCAGAAAAGCAGGTTAGAAACGGCTGGGCGCAGTGGCTCACGCCTGTAATCCCAGCACTTTGGGAAGCCGAGAAGGGCGGATCACCTGAGGTCAGGAGTTCAAGACCATCCTGGTCAACATGGTGAAACTCTGTCTCTACCAAAAATACAAAAATTAGCCTGGCGTGGTGGCATGTGCCTGTAGTCCCAGCTACTCTGAAGGCTGAGGCAGGAGAATCGCTTGAACCCGGGAGGCAGAAGTTGCAGTGAGCCGAGATCACGCCATTGCACTCCAGCCTGGGCAACAACAGCGAAACTCTGTCTCAAAAAACAAACAAACAAACAAACAAAAACTTAAAAACATGAAGTAACAAAACGAAAACTGTCCAAAAACAAGTTAAAAAAATGAGTTAAAACAAATATGAGCAACTGATCTGTGTGTGTGTGTGCCTACTTTGACTATAAAACAAATCTATCTTGACTTTGAGGTGACAGTATTTTTGATCACAGAGACTCTTTTTTAATAATTGCTGGATAATGCTACAAAAAATGCTCTTGCAGAACACACTCAGACAGAAAACCCATGTTCAAAGATTGGTAAGTGTTAAGTTTGGCCACAGTGGTAGGAGTGTGTAGTAAAAGTGAGAAGACAGCAAGACAGGCCAGGGCCAGACTTTAGAGGGTCTTCAGGTCCTGTCCACAAAGGTTTGATGTTGGTAGAAAGAACTCTCAGCAAGCTGGACTTTAAGTACTGATTCTGTTACTCGCCAGCTGTCTTTTCACCTAGAAAGTGGGACTATTACTACCTAGTCACAATGTGAGGAAATTGTGACTGCCTATGAAAACTACTTTGTAGATGGTCAAATTAGACAAAGGTAATATATTTTCATTATTAAAGAATTAAGACAGGCCGGGTGCAGTGGCTCACACCTATAATCAGAGCACTTTGGGAGGCTGAGGTGGGCAGATCATTTAAGGTCAAGAGTTCGAGACCAGCCTGGCCAACATGGCGAAACCCCGTCTCTACTAAAATTACAAAAATTACCCGGGTGTGGTGGCAAGCGCCTGTAATCCCAGCTACTTGGGAGGCTGAGGCAGGAGAATCGCCTGAACCTGGGAGGCGGAGGTTGCAGTGGGCTGAGATGGCACCACTGCACTCCAGCCTGGGCGACAGAGTGAGATCTCCTTCTCAAAAAAAAAAAAAAGAAGAAGAATTAAAAGCCAGTGAAGGTTGATAAGAAATATTTGGGGAAGATTAATTTGGTGAACACAGGTAAGACGAAGTAGAACAGGGACACCAGTTGGGAAGTTCATGTGATTCTGATGTGAAACAAGAAAAAGGGAGATTGAAACACATTAATGGAGTAAGAATAGACAAGGCTTTACATTTCAGGAAGGCAGAAACCTTGCAGCTATTAATACTTTTAACACTGGCACAAAAGAGGTACTCAATATTTACTGTATGAATTGGAGGTTGAGTAGAGGCAGGGTAGAGGAAGAAAAGAAGACACAGTGAACGTACAATCATAGAAGGAAGGGAGGGAGGGAGGGATAAAGAGGTAGTTTTAGGAGACTATGGGGTTAAGTTTGAGATGATGGTAAAGAACTACAAGTGAAATTAATCAGCAGGTAGTCAAATCTATTCCCAAACCTCATGAATAGTTAAGTCCATGCTGAACTAAACTTGTCATTAGGATTTTAGAAAGGAAGAGTCAAAGAGGGGTTTAAAAGAGTGTGAGACCTTCTGAAACAATACCTGCTATACTTGTACCAGAAAACTTCAAGTGTACTTGAAAGACATTTTTAAAAAAAAAAAATGTGAACAATTTTAGTGTGTGACTGCTTTTATTGTAAAAAACTCTACTATGACTTTAAGTTAAAAACATTTTTGATTGTACAACTCTTTGCCTAGTAATTGCTGTAGCAAAACATATGCAAAGCCTCGTTACTTCAGCAATTCTTAAGGCTTCTGCCTTGAAATGACAGTGTGTGAAAGAACAGCAGGAAGACTACTCAATGTTGAATTTCCTGCCACCAAACTCAGAGGTAAGAACCCTTCTGAATCATTTAGTTAGTACTTCTAATGAGGAAGACCATGGCACCTCATGTTTTGATGACATACATGCTAGGAAACAGCAAAAGTTGTTCAGACTTCAGGGTAAATGTGAATCACTGAGGGCACTGCTTATATGAATTGATCTATAGTTCACTTCTGGCTGGTCAAGGTTTGCAAGGCAATGCATTCAGAACTCCACACTGGCTGATGCAAAATTTCTGAATTATTCTCAGGGAAATACCCACTAAGCAGCTACAGCTCTCCATCTCAAGCGACAGAGTAGCAACTGAGGCATTTCATTTCTTCCCAGAGTCAGCCTTGACACAGGAGTAGACTGAAGGGTCTGAGTGGTCTATCTTCTCTATGAATTAGGTATAGAAGGTAAGGGTCAAGGAAGTTTCCTCCGTCCCTCTGGCATATTAAATGTTCACAACAAATTCTCAAGAGCAGAACCAGGCATTCCAGGGATAATTTTAGAAGTGCATATATGGGCACATTTAAGATTTAAGTGACCAGGACACACAGAACTCATGGATTTCTTATTTAAGTTAGTATAAGGAAACAAAAAAAGTTCTTAAGTAAAAATAAAAAGGCAGCCAAACATGATGCAAAATGGTAAAGCATGAGAAACCTAAGCCAAGAAATGAAAGCAGGTAAGTTACATTTTAAAAATATGAAATGGGAAGAGGGTGTTATGCTTTATTCTAAATGGTTATGGTATCATTTTAATTTTTTTAATATATTCAAGTTAATTTGTTTACTTTTTAAGGAAAAAGTTTTATAAAGAGCTCCATAATTTGTACAAATGTATTTTAAATGTTAAAGTGATGTGTAGAGCCTCACAGTTTCAAAATGATTGTTTGAGCAAGTACCTTGCAAAAGGACAATAAAAATAATTCAAAAACATAAAATTTCATTGCTAAAAGAAACAAGTCAAACAGCTGCCTTTTCTTCTTTACCTCTTTTTTTAAGAGACAGAATCTCACTCTGTCACCCTGGCTGGAGTGCAGCTATGATCATAGCTCACTGTGACCTTGAACTCCTGGGCTCAGGCAATCCTCCCACTTCAGCTTACAGGTGATGTCGCCATGCCTGGCTAATTTTTTAAAAAGCTTTATTATAGAGATGGTGTCTTACTATGTTATCCAGACTGGTCTTGAACTCCTGGTCTCAATCAATCCCCTTCCTTGGTCTTAAACAGCTGCTTTTAAAATGTTTCTTCAAACAAACCAATTGTGTACAAAGGCATTTTATATGAAAAAAGCCTCAATATTAATTATATTTTAACATCAATTTTTGTTATACTTCTTACTTTAAGAAACTGGCCCCTAGGACTGTGGACTAAAACAATGTGAAGTTAATAAATATCTGCATTTATTTGAAGACTATTAAAAGAAAAAAATGAGGTATAAGTTGTTTGTGATTTTTAAAAAATTACTAATATATAGATTTTAGACAAAAATGTCCAAAACTTGTACTTTATGTCTTTCACTAGCTTATACAATATTCTACTAAAAGATTAGTTATCTCTCTCATGACTGTATCCAAAAATTGGTCCTTTAGTAAGGTAATACTAGAGAATTATTATTACTAAATTAATTTTAAGATAATGGCTGAAGAAAAGGAAATAGTTATCATGCAGTCCCTATGTTTACAATCTTCCCATGCGTTCTTGTTCTTGGGTTTTCTCTAAAACCCAGAAAAAGGATCAAAATAACCATAACTGTACCAATAGAGCCATTACTTTATGATATTTTTTACTATGATTTGTTTATATTTCTAATTTTAAAAATCAATACTTAAAATTTTAAGTAATGTTATAATTTAAATGTATAACTTGATGTAACAATATATAACATTATCTATTAAAGTTAGAATTTGTATTTATGTGACCAGCCAAACCACCCCCCACCGCTGCCAAAAACAAAAATCAGGCATGTGTGCGCGCACACACACACACACACACACACACATATACACACACTCAAATTAGCAGGACTGCTTCTCCACATCTGTTGTATTTTCTTGAGTGTCAGTGGAACTCCTGGGCTTCTCTCTACCCTCTAACTCTATCCCAGGAATAGTACAGTCTCTATGTAGCTGGTAAATACGGAAATAATTAATGTAGCCCTCTCATTTTCCTCTCAACCTGTGTTCATTTGGGAGCAAGTCTGCCCAGGGGATGCATTTTCTTTTCTGCTGCTGCAAAGACAGTGTTCTTAATACTGCCATGACCGGGAGGATAAGGCTATCTCTGTATACAGGTCAGTCAGTACCGGGAAACCTACCTGGCTCTTGTGCTAGTTGGCATCTTTACCTTTAACAATAATTAAGGTGATATTTTTAGTCACCATCTGAAATTATTTTATTTCTTAATGTGTTAAGAATACAGATGGGGGCCAGACACAGTGGCTAACATCTGTAATCCCAGCACTTTCGGAGGCCGAGGCAGGCAGATTGCCTCCAAGTTTGAGATCAGCCTGGGTAACATGCCGAAAACCCATCTCTGTAAAAAAATACAAAATTAGCTGCGCATGGTGGTGTGCGCTTGTAGTACCAGCTACACGGGAAGCTGAGTTGGGAGGACTGATTGAGCCCAGGAGGTCGTGGCTGCAGTGAGCTGTGATCACGCCACTGTACTCCAGCATGGGCAACACAGCGAGACCCTGTCTCTTTAAAAAAAAAAAAAAAAAAAAAAAAAAAAAAAGAATCCAGATAGGTAAAGAGAAGTACAACTACTGGGCTCCTTCATAGATTCTAGTAAGCAATTACAGGTGACAGGACTCTGGCTGAATCTCCTATGTGTGTCTTTAAAGTCTGAACTGCTTCAAAGTTCCATCCATTTTATAAAACATACTGACAGGGCAGTTTACCTCTATCTGACACCAAATACTACTTCCAAAAAGAACTGTCCCTTAAAACATCAACAGTCTCAAGATAAAATGAATTTATAAAGTTTTATTATAGCTTTATTATACATGAGGTTAGTTGTTATAAAGTTTTATTATACATGAGGTTAGTGTACAAAAAACCAAAATAGAAGAAAAATTATTAAAGTAACTCAAAACAATGTAATTGCCTTATGCATCACTTGTCATATGCTCAAAGGTCTAAAGGACAGCTGTCATATTTTACTATTCATCTAGTGTTTTACTATCAGTGGTAATTTTAATACTGCAATTTTGTACTTACTTTTGTTAACAGATAAATAATATTAAATGGAATAATTCCAGGCTAATCAAATTATAGGAGAAGAGTGGTTTGGGTAAGAGACTTAAAATTATTTATTTACATTATACAGTAATGTAAAAACTCAATGAAAAATAAAAGAGTTTTAATGACTGTTTTTAAAAAACAACTCCCCCATTTTTTTTAGCTCTTGTTAACGGGTGGTCTACTATAACAATATACTGCTTATTAAAAATAATGTTACAAACATTTCTAAAGATCATATTTTGGTCTGTTATCCTGTGAGGGCAAGTAGTACTCAAAGCAAGTCTAGAACATCTTGACAGAAATTAAGGATGGTCACAAAAGTTCTGAGGTGGTGTTAAAAAGACACAAATACTAACTTAAAAGAAGCTCCCTCTAGAAAACTGTGACAAAATCACGTTAAGTTGATTAAATACAGTAAGTTAAAACAAATTGCCTATAAAAAATGCCTAGGGTTCCACAGTTATATTCAAAAGGAAAAAAAATCAAATCACAGTCACTAGTTATTTTAGGATTCAGAAAAAACTGTTAGGATGTTATTGTGCGTATATCCCAGGATTGGCAAAGTGTATCCATGCACAAAAGACAACAATTAATGCCAACAACAAAAAGGACTCTCCTCACATATATCATTAATGGATTGGCTAATGAGACTCTCTGTCTACTGGGACAGAGAGTAAGATGGTTACATCAGCTTAAAAGGAATTCCTATATTAAGTGACATTCTATTAAATAATTACAGAAGATTAATAGTGTGCCGTGACATTCCATCACAAGTATGAAAAGTCCTCCCAAACAAGAAAGATGGCCATACCATAATCTCAGGTCCATGAACAATGAAGAAAACTCATAATTGCAGAACTAAGTCAGTATTACCTTTAAAATGGATTTGGGTACTGTTGCACTCTGCATTTTGGTTTGCTGGTTTTAACAGCTGCTGCTGGTTGCTGCCTTAATTATTATCTTTGTTTCGTCAGTAAAAAAACTGGAAAAAAAGGCCTTTCTAAGAACAGAGGACAAAGACTCACCTATCAGGCCGGCCTTTAACTTTAACCTAGAAAGCCAAGGTAAGAGGTCTTGTCACTCTGGTCCAAACAGTACTGCTTCTCCTATCGGTACTGTTTCCTCTGACCTATCTTGTCATGAGAAAGCAGTGCATTGATGGTGTTTTTTCTTCAGGTAGGAAAAGAATTTAATGTTTTATACTGCTGGATCTCTGGCCACAAGCCTAAGAACACTTGGAGGCATAAGAAATTATGAAGTACAAATTAAATAAATTATTCTAATTCTGTTGAAGATAATGTATATTTATATGGAATTGTTATTTTGTTAAAATGTCACTTCAGTAGTTGAAAACACTGTTTCAGAAATATAGAAATATGTTACAAAAAATGCCCCAAAGACAAATTGTACTACGTATGTCAAAAAATAAAATTTAACAAAGGGCTTGGGAAAAAAACATTAAAATCAGAAACAAGGGCATTAACGGAACATTTACAATTTTAAGTATAAAGTAGTATTGAAGAAGTAATAACAGGGAAAAGTGTAGAATTCTGTATTCCCAAGTCTCGTTCTAGTTAAACATGTGCTAGAACTACAGTTATAAGTGTGTATATTTTAGTATAGGTATGAGAGAGAGAGAGAGGAGAGAAAGAAAAACTTGATACCTTTCTGAGAAATGTAGCTGCTTAACCTCAATGGGTATATACTGTTTGGATCAGAGGTTCTCATCCTTGGCACTATTGATGTTTTGAGCTGGGTAATTCTTTGTTGTGTGCACTGCCTTGTCCATTGTAGAATACTTAACATCATCCCTGGCCTCTACCCACTAAGTGTCAATAGCATCTCCCTTCCTCATGTTGTGTCTACTAAAAACATCTCCAAATGTCCCCTAGGGAACAAAATCATATGCAAATGAGAGCCACTGGCTTAGAATACATAACCTTCAATTTCTGTAAACATATAATTTTCTAAAACTCTGTATGTTTAAAATGATTGTAATATAAAAAAATCTATCTGTTTTATCTTTGGTGTGAGTGCATTATTCATTACACAGACATTCTTCCCAGCAATTATTTATCTACCAGTAGAAGAGACTCAAGCAGATTAAAGTAAAATAGTGCAAAGCCTGGTCCTTTTAATAAATGCAAATTATTTCTCTTACTTACCACCCTCTCTACCTTGAACCTAGTACATACACTCTGGCTTTTGCCCTCTACCAATCTACTGAATCTCTGAGTGCTACCAGAACCACCTTTCCGTCATTATCCTAGTTGAATTCTTTGTAAATATACTACTAATCACATAGTCTTCATATAATTTTTCAATGATTTTAACTCCTTACTCATTGTTTTATTTCTCTGCCTCTATCATTTAAACCACTCAATAATAAAAATTGGACAGAAAAAATAAAACTTTATCCAATTTATCCCTGTATAAAAGCAAGATATATTTAAATTTAGGATGCAACAATAAAAGGTTTTAAATAAAGATATGGTGGTGCTAGTGAAGATTCAGAAAAAGAAAATGATTAGAAAATAACTGAGTCTTAAAGACTTAAAAAAACAGAATTTTCAGAGTCATAGGAAGCAGTCGGAACATAAATCCAAGCTACATATAAATCAAGACTAAAAACACTGACGGATTTAGAAGACTGAGTGATATATACAGGTTAGATCCTTGCTGCTTTACGAGAATGTTTGGAGATTAAGCTTTAATATTTTAAGGATAATATCATGAAATGCAATCATATTCCTCCTGATGTCATAGAAAAATGAGTTGGACTAACCATAGCAAAACATAGGAAGAACCATTCTTATGCCATTTTGCTGTATCAAAAGAAAACGTTACCATAGCTCTACTAATGCTTACAATTTATATAAATTAAAGGATAATATCCAAAACTCCTCTGTAGTTTTCTATAACTTACTTTAAACAAGGTACATTATCACGAAGCCCATCAGATGAACTGCTACTGGTAGATGGATGAGACTGAGGAGGGATGGGCTGAGGGTTGGACCCTCCCACAGGTGTTGGCAAAGGTGGTGGCTGCTCACCCTCTGGAGTTTCCACATCATTTATCTCATATAATAATCGAACTTCAAGCATCTGTTGTAAAAGTAAGGTAGTTTACTTACTCCTAATAATTATTGCTCATTTTATCACAATGTATACACACATACACACACACACACTCTACATAAACTTCAGTGGCAAGAAGATTTTTAAAGGTAAAAATTTAGCAAGATTTCAAAAAGTAAGGATTTAGCAAGAAAGAAAATGTTCTTGATTCAGGGAGTACACACACAAACGTGCATTATGATTTTAGAATGTATAGTACTCGTGTTAATATCAAATTAGAGTATACTCATATTCATATTAGCTTTCCTTAAAGGAAACATATCCTATACTTAAGGATTTAAATAATCAGTGAAAATATATGCAAAAAATGCTGTTTTTTTACAAAAGAGAGATAATAATGTAAATACTAAGGTGTTTTCAAAAGTTCTGCACAAAACTGACTGCAAAAATTCTTCCAAATCATCCACAAATTTAAAAATGTGGATGAAAATAACTTGACCATGAAAATAACTAAGACGTTATTACCGGAATGACTTCTGTGATTACTTCCTGCTTGCTGAATCTATAAATAATGACATGAGCTGAAACTCCAGCTATGCACAGCATTCTACTTTCTGGACACCAGGAGATGATCTGAATGGCATATGGATCTTCATCTACAATGTCTGTGTTTGGCCTGTCATCTTTATTTCTTGACTTTTCAAATACTTTAGATGTCTTTAGCTTATATAATACTTGTAGAGTTACTGGAAAAAAGATAATATATGTCAGATACTTTAATACAAAATGATCAAACATAAGGTAACATTTAATCACTCATACTATGTATAGAAAATGGTCCATATTTAACTACATCATATTTTCATTTCTCAATTTACATTAGTCTATTAAACATTTAGATAATATATTCTTTGTTCTCATTGACCAAACAAGAGTGTGCTCATTGTATTCATGAAGAAAAATCTATTATCACAATGGATTTTAGGTAACCTTAAAAAAATGAGTAATAAAAACATTTTGGAAAAATAATGTGTAAATACATGAAAATAATAAACAACACAGTTTGCTTCCTAAAATGATTTTCTATGTATCTTCTCTAGAAAAGATACAGTACCACTTTAATTAAACATTCCTACATGAGGAAACACAACATATCCTGAGTTAACTGGATTCCAATTGAATGCTTGCCATGTTGTGTTTTGCAAACATTAATCATAAAAGGCATTATTTCCTTTTGTGCTACCATGTAACCATCAGATTTATTTCACAAAGACAACATGAACGTTAGTGATACAAATTTAGAGTCAGACATTAAAATTATTCCAGAAATTTCTGTTGATTTGGAACACATTCCCACTTCCCCTAACTCTGACTTAGGAAGAGAAGGTTTGAAGAAATTTTGACAAAAAGTTGAATACTTGTGTTGCCAATTATTCTTGATTTACTAATATTAAAACTATATTAAAAATTCTAAACTCATGTATTTAATAAATCAAGCATTAAATTTATAACCTCTGCATTTCAAATATTGGTTATGCAATTATTATAAAACAGGATGTATAAAAGCAGTGATTGTGTAACATATAACAAATAATGAATATTAAAAATACTTACTTGCAGAAGCATCCCAGAACTTAACTGACCCATCAGCATGCCTAAGAAAAGCAATGTTAAGAATGTGATGAATAAAATTACAGTTCTTCCTTCTTTAAATGGGTACTGCTATTAAAAAGTCACCAAAATGAGTAAAAAGGTAAAAAAAATCAGGGTAAACTGGCAGGTTCTTAAGAATAACATTTCTTATTATATTACGACATCAAGGAAAGCTCTACCTGCCCAATAAGTTAAAATTCATGTAGTCTCAATCAATTATATTTAGCTATTATAGATTTACTTGATGAAGACGTACTTTTACTTACCCTGTAATAATTATTTCTGGGTAACTTTGAGCACCCAAGCCCCAATTACCTCCGTTGATGGGCCATTCCTATAAAAAAAGATCACTGTATAAAGCAACTTGCAAGCATACTACATACTTCCGTGTGTGTGTGTGTGTGTGTGTGTATAAATAATCCAGTGAAAAACATATTTTGCTTGCAAAAATAATTTTTAATCTATTTTCTACAGAAAAGGTATCAATGTTATCAAATACTCCAAGGTGATAAATATAGAATAAATAAGAAATAAAACATTAAATACTGAAGCTCATGTTCAATACCTTTTTGCTGTAACCTTGACGTTTCTGTCTAGCTCCAACAGAATAAAGTGCAGGAATAAGGTCCACAGGACAATCAGCAAAATATTCGCAACATGTAACAGGGGACTCATGTATACTCAAAGGGTAGGGATTTTCAAATATAGGATATCTTTAACAACAGAAAAAGAAAAGTATTTATTAATTTAATGAATTATACCATATGATTAATACAAAAATAAAAACTTTAAAAAAGTACATTCTATCATAGAGATTAAATTGATTTAATTTTTGTAAATATACTTAAAAATGGAAGTCTTTTATAATGAAAATTGCTCAATTAGAATAGTAAACAGGCTCTAGTTGCAACTACATACCATATGCCATACACTACACTAAGTGCTTTAAATATAAACATCTCATTTACTTCTTGAACCAAACTTACAATGTAGGCATTTTACTGAAGAACAAAGGCTTACAGAGAATAATGTGTCAAAAGCATGCCTGCTAGCAAATGGTGGAATAACACATACCTCATCCGTATGTCAGCAGAGCTAACAAATGTTCAATTCTTTTTCTCTCCATAAACACGATACCTAGTCCAATATTTAATTCAGAATATTTTCTTGTTTTGGTAATAATCCATAATAAAATTCTACATTAAATGTTTTCTAGATATGAAGTTATTTTATTAAATAAAGCAAAAAATGCTTTTAAAAATCATGAAATTAAAGTAGAATCCTATCTAAATATAAAATATTTCTTTTCTCATTTTAAAGTCCTTAGAATGAGAATAGTCTGGAACACCAGAAACTGGCTAAAAAATTTAAAAAGTGCAAAGTGGCTAATTTGCAAAAATTAGATCAGTCTACTACTGACAATTTTTTAAAACAGAAGAGAGGAATTTCCAAATAGTCCCTTAGAGACTGCAAAATGAACCCAACTATCACCACTCCCACCTCCAGGACCAAACACAAACAACATGCATTCATAAAATGACAAAACAGCAAGCAACTTTCTTCTCTTTATAACACACATTATTTCCTTAGCTCAGTGATTCTATTATTACCAAACATTTAACTGATACTATTGCTAAGTAAAATGCCTAGTCACAGGTTACTTGCATAGTATTTTCTTTGACTTAAATGTATCTCAGTACAGACCACATGTGAAAAGTCTCAATTATCTGAAAAACTTGCCTAAGGGAAAAAAATAAAAGAAAATCATATTAAGTTATTCTAGGACTATTATACAGAAATAATATTTTCAAATTATCTTGTTATTTTGAAAAGACTGCTCACAACTGATTAGTAAAAGTAGCAGGTACTAAAGTAAATTTAGAATTGCCTAAACATCAGGTAAATGATACTGTTCATTTACTTCAGGGTCACCCAACCTCAGTACTATCCACATTTTGGACCAGATAACGTTTTACTGTGGGGAACTGTCCTGTGCACTGTGGATGTTTTGCAGCATCTCTGTCTTCTACCCACTAGATGCCAGTAGCAACACCCTCAAACACACTGAAAAGGTTTCCACAGAGATCGCCATATATTCTCTGGGCGGGAGAAGGGTGGGGCTGGGGGCGGGGAATGCAAAAATCACCCTTGATTGAGAAACACTGAAAACACTGAATGAGTAAACTCAATTAAAAACCATACTTAATGATTCTTCTCCAAAGATAAATAATACAACGTGCTTCCATTCAAATAATTTGTAAGTAAACATTATCATCTATGATCCAAAAAGAAGAATATGGCAAATACCATGAAAAGTTACAAAGAAGCTATGG